>NC_045478.1:73179006-73840843 GCF_009650955.1 Corvus moneduloides | reverse complement strand
GAAAAATTTTTCAAGTGTACTATTTAAAAAAGAAAATCTCTGCCAAATAGAGCCCTATTGCATCACAGCTCAACACAGGAACCACCAGGAAAGTTAGTACAAATGCACTGTCAAGTAAGAAAGTTTAGAGGTACTGCTAATGTACTTTCTCCCTCTACCACTGTAGAGCATTGTGCTGCTGTACTGCCTCACCTTTCCCATCTGACTGTGCTTTGGTTTTTTTCCTTGAGAATTGTCAAAATACTTCTGGTCAGATTTTTTTCCCCTTGATTCTCACACTGCTAATTCATGCTTTTGCAGCCATTGGGGGCAAAAGTGTATACACCTATTGCTATTTGAACTCCACCTCCTATACCTCTTTTAAAAGTTTCTTACAATGGATATTTTTGTTCTTTGAACTGGACGCAGATAAACAGCTGATTAAAAACAGAAATGACATTGAGCAGAAGGTTGTATCACCTATATATCTCCAGGAGCAACGCAGCATACATTCAAGGTTGCATGTTATATTCCTACAGTGAGGAATACACTACTCTGTAACTCATTCTGTGGCCCAGGGAACAAAACTGTTCTTTCTATGAAAAATGTATGACCCCTCTTCAAAAATCTCTAGGCCCACCAGAATCACTTCAGATGTTTGTTGCAGGTCTAGCTCATGGCCATAGTTTTGGGTTCACTAGCTCCATGTTATTTTCTAGAGTAGCTTCCAACATCCATTTGCATCTTTAAAGATAAACCAGAAAGAATCTACAGCTCAAGCAGTGAAGGAATATATTTAATATTTAATTTATTATGTACTTGAAGTGTAATGCTGTGGTACCAGAGAAGGAAAAGTTGTAACAAAAAGCCATTCTCTGTGCATACTGAGAGCTGTCTGGGAAGGGAGTGAGTTAAACTACAGACCTGACTCTCTGCTAGCATCTATAAGTGGTAAAGTGTATATTGATTAGGTACCATCAGATCCTGCAGGCAGTTTGCCTCGCCCATGTGCAGATGCTCTGCACTTTTGAGAACCAGTAGAAAGTGCTGTGTAAGGATGTGTGGAAATGAGAACTCTTCTTGACATCATGTTTAGTGTGCTGGACTCAGACAGCTTGAAGATTCCAGTGTCTGCCCAGAAATGAATCTGAATAAATAAGACTGGGATCATTCATTACAAGGATATATATGTAATTTTTTCCCTCAAAAGAGAAGCTTTAAAAACTAAATAGTGGAGTTTGAGCAAGATGAAGTGGAAATTCCAGATGTATCCACAACTTGATCATGGTAAGTGTATTCACTGACTGTATGTACAATGATATTTAGTAAAAATTGCGTCTGAAATGAAAAGATTAAAGGAGAAAAGTTGAATGTGGAAATCTAGGTTCATGGATGATTACTTTGCAATTATTAATACTAAAAACAAATCTGGATTTTTTCATTTGGATTATTTTGTTTCTTTTGCTTCAACAGGACTTCAGCAACACAGAATTGGCTGCATATATCTTTCTTCAAACTGTTCTAATAATCATGTACATTTATGGCATTATCAGATTTGAAAAAGGAGAAATGAGATGACTTAGTATATTAACTGACAAGGAGCTAAAGACAAAACATAAAGAGGATTAGGTTTTGGACCGTAGTTTCAATATGTAGGAATTAGGACATTAAAATGATTTGTATTTTTGAAGGGCATGAAAGTAGACAGGGTTAATCTTTTCCCTTTTAAAGTGTAATTTATGGACTATCAACTTGCCTCCAGAGCTTCAGACTACCTTTCTGTCATGAGGGTTTTTCATATTTTAAATTACATTTACAAGCTTGCAAGTAATCTAAAAAAAGTTGTTGTTAAATACCTTGTTTATGTGTTGAAAATGGATATGTTTTCATTGTAGTGCAAGTCGAAGGCATTTTTGGAAAGTCTACATTTACATCTGTAAATTTCCATTACATGAGGAGTCTATTCCATTGTCCTTCTCTGCACTGAACAGTGAATAAAAAAAATCCCCCCCAAATGCAACACAAACAAATAATCCTGTCTTTTATACTCACAAAGCTCCAATGCTGGGTTAAGAGTTGTTTATTGAGTTGTGTGATGTTTTAATTTATAACTGCTTGTATAGAATATGCTGTAAATTATATCAGCAAGAATATGGGTACTTCATATTTTCTTACCTTCATAATGCATACCATCTGTACAATAATTCTGAGATTCTTTTTTTTTTTTAAATGTATCTTGATTCATATGGACTAATCTTACTTCAAGAATCTGTCGCTAAATTATTGTATTGTGTCTTTCAAGAACCGCCATGGTGAAATGTCATGCCCAGGAACTAAACTGTTTGTCTTCCTTGTTTATGCTATGTCAATATTATCTACAGCCAGTTGTCTTTTGTTTTACTGCCCTATAACCCTACCTGTAATCCTATTGAAGTCATCTGTGCTTAGCCAGTTAACCGTGTGCAGAGCATGTTCTTCCCTGTGTTCCTTGGACTGTATAAGGTGGTAGAGTGGGCAAGAAAAAAATAGTTCTGGTTTGTCTCAATGACTTTTTCAAGTCTTACTTACCTCTGTGTTTTTGAGATTTAAATGGTGCAGAAACAAGACAAATAGCAAAATCCAGCACTTTTTCTCTGCACAGTATGTACAGGTAGGACTCTCCTCCTTTTTATTCAAAAAGTATTGGAAATTGGGCAGAAACTCAGAAATACGTATCCTCTAAAAAGCTGGAAATAGACAAAGGGAGAGAACTAAGTGACTCAAAGGACTGAATTAATCAAGCCTTTTCAGATGTTCAAAGAGAGTAGCATGGTAATGGGAGAAGGAACATAGAGTTCAGGGCTATGTAAAGAACCTGATGTTATTTTTTATTAAGCTTTTTATCCTTTTTTTTTACCTCTAAAGTCAGTGTACGTGTCTGGATTTTTGCCATGTTTTTCCTGCTGGGAAGGTCTAATGAGCTTCCTTTGACCCTGACCAAGGCACCCTCTGTAAAACAAAGCTTTTTACTTTATAACCAGTATTTGTTTGTTCCACATAAGTTGCTCTCAATAGAACATTATCACTCTTAAAACAATTTCTTTCTAGGCAAGTAGAAACTTAGTCACATAGAATAGTGATTATCCCAAAAACAAGCATCATTCTTCTCCCTGCATATGCTTCTCCCTGCATATCTTATCAAAGTTTATTATCTGTCAAATTAAAAAAAAAAAGTTTTAATCTAAAAATTAAATATGTACTGGTTTTTACTCAGGCCATAGCATGAATGAAGTCTAATGAGCATCATCTTTATAAGAAGGTATTACTGTGATATGATTGTATTTTCGTCCTGTGACTCGATTTTTTTTCTAGTTTTGTACTACAACATTTGCATCTTTCCACATCATTTACTAGGTTACTCGTGCAATTGCTGTAAATGATCTCTATAGAATTTAGAGTCTTCTAAACATTTAATCACAAGCTGTGTGTGTTGATGCAGACCAGGAGTCACAAGAATAACTACCTGAATTGTGGTCATCTGAAATCTTGCTGTTAGCTTAAAGCATAAGTTTGCCCTAGTTTTCATCAGAAAGTCTTCGTGTCCTACTTTTAATCATAGACTCAAACTCAAAGCTATTGAGCAATAAGGATGTAATCTGATTTGAGCCCAGAGGACTGAGAACACCTTTAGCTGTTGGTTTGTTTGTTTGTTTTCCTTTTACTGCAAAAGAAAACCCACCTTCTTATCTGCTTTTCTAAAAATATTAAAATGGAAATGATAAATGCAGGACTGCAAAGACTGCATATATCAGTTTAATTTATGCTGAAATAATTCTGTTCATTTCCCTTGCTTGTATGTTTGGTGTAAAAAGTTTATGTATGGTGTGGACTGAAATATTTCCCTCCAACCCATAAAACCGGCCATATGTGATGAAGTGCAGTCATGATGGACAGAATGTGTTACCTAAGAAAAGAAGTGTCAGAGTTCCTTGCTCAAAAAAGTGCTGAACTGCATCCTAGCATGTTGTTGTGTTGTAGAAAATTAAAAGCTTAATTTTCTGTTGTTAATGAACATAACTATTTTAATATAGATTTCTCTTAAGTCTTTATCAGACTGAAGAGCATAAAACCAAGTCTGTCTTGATATAGGGGATGTTATTTGTACTGAAAACAAAAGCTTAGATATTTTCACCTTGTCTTTCTATATGAACTTTTCAACCTTTTTTTTTTTTTAAATCACAGCAAGACCAGCTTTATACTTGGGCTGCAGTTAGCCAACCCACACATTCAACAGATTACATTGAAGGAAGCTTTCCAAGGAGAATTCCATCTGCATGGCCCCCACCCAAACCTCCAGATGAAGAACAAAGACTCAAAATTTCAGAAGAAGGTACAGTTCTTGGACACAGAGAAGATAAACATATAGCTTAGGGGAAGCTGCTGTGTTTTACAATCTGAGATATAAACTTGGTATCTTAGCTACTAACAAACACCTGGTTTTGAGAATCTTGGATTAGCATCAGAAATAACATTAGCTAGTATGAATCTAATAAAAAATATTCACCAAAAATGCATTCTTTTTGTTAGCAACCAAGATGTGTACTGTGAGGAATGGATTTTGTCGGGTGCTGTGATCTTTATTCTTTTTCAGTTTACATACCTTCAGAGCTATTAGAAATGGGTTCTTTTCTCCTCTTAAAAATATGGAAAACTTCAGAAGCCCACTGGTGGTATACTGAAAGTTATTAGAGTGGTGTAAGGTATTCCTTTGTAGATTCAGCAGTCTCATGCTGACAGGGGTAGGAAAAGTGTATCTGAAAAAATAAATTGTAAACTTTGTTTACAAAGTCAGTTTATCTTAAAAATTGTGAGGTTATGCTGCCAGCCAAATTTCTGCAATCTTCTTCATGCTCTTTAAGATCTTCATTTAAGCTGAGCATTAAAACAAAACCAAGTAAGAAAAAAACTCCCCTGTAGCTGACAAATTTAGAAAATAATTTCAAATCTGTTTACTCTTAGTAGTGTTGATCCATAAATACCACAGGTTCTTGGAGGCTTTTCTTTCCATTAGTTAGTATTCAGCAGCTCTCAACACTTTAAGATTGCATTCATCCCCATGCCCTCCATGGAGAGCCACTGGGCATTCTCAGATTTTCCATTCCTTTCCACTCCTCCTTTTCATTGCTCAGATTTGAAGAGTTAAGTCATTATTTCAACAGATCTCTTTGTATTGCTTGTAGGCTTTGGGTGGAGTTAATTTCAGATTTGCTTCCTTTTGGGACTTCTCTGCTACTTCCCCTGGAACATGAGCAAAGTATTTCTTGCATGGACACCTTTTACCATGGCAACAATTTACTTTTACTGGTATCACTTATTCCAGTGCTCACAAGCAAAATATCTGATACCCACAAAAATGCAGCACTGCTATATTGTTCTGTTCATGCTGTGGCTTTTACTAAATTAGTTCTATTGGAGATCAAGGAAACATTTCTGCACCCATCTCACTGATTCAATTCAGAGTGTGGAACACCGCAGTACTGGATTGTTGAGCTAGTCCAGTTTTTAACTGATGAGCTACTGTTTTATGCTGTATTCAATGAAAGTGCTGCCATACATGGTGGTAGAATTCACTGTCATGTACTCTGAGAGTTGTGTTTCTCAGCTTGGAGACTTAGCTAATGGATGTGTGATCACAGTATTTATGAACATACTCTGCACTGGGAAAACGAAAGGGTGAATTTCAAATTAAATAATTTTGAGATTTTAGCCCAGCAGAGGTTGGTGCAAGGTAACAACAGTTTTGTGCTCTAAAATCTAGAAGAATGTTGATAATATAAAATATTTTACAATGTAAAGATACACTTAGAAGTGTATTTCGACCAAAAGGACAATACTTGTAAGTTTTAAATGTATTCATTTTATACACGGTTTGTTTCCATCCTATGTTGTTCTATTTATTATGCCTGCTACATGGATGTAAAGTGTACAGGAATTGTGTGTTCCTTATCTCAGCCACTGCCCTCTCAAAAAAAAAGCAAAAATACTAAGAAATAGAGTTAGAAAAAATCAAAATACACTATTTTCCACTTTAAGTTTAATGTAAGTAGTTCTTAAAATTTATTCATTGAAATTTCGGTGTGATTTTTCAGTGCAGGGCATGGAGGAAAAAGGAAAAGTTACAAGTTTTTTTGAATACAACTCAGGCAGGTGAATAATTTAACTTTCTTTAATTGTTCACATGCTTGCCATTTGGAAGAACCTGGAGGTGAGTGATGTGAAACCTGAGGATAAACACCTTCCTCAAAATTTGTAACTAAATTATTTTATGTATTTACACCTTTGCAATTTTGTAGGGGACAAATACTTTTTTAAAGGTTTAAACTATTGTGTGCAGGCTAGCTGTATTTTGTATTATATAGAATTATTGCTGTCTGGGTTACAGAGATACAGTAATACTAGAAACAATAGTTCCTTCATAAAAAACCCCATGCATTTTAGACAAAAACATGCATAGATTAACAGAGGAATGGAGCAGGATATTTTATAGAGTCTTTGCTTTTATTATATACGTTAGCATTAGAACAATAGTGGACCTCAAAGTTTAAGTAAGGCAAGACAAAACTCTCCAAGGTTTCAGGTAATCCAGCCTAAATTAGCAAAGTAGTTGATCATGTGTTTAGTATAGTATGTATTTAATAGTCTTGCTGTATGCTCTGTATCATGTGAAGCATTGCTAGATGTGTGAAAAGGGGCCATTAGAGTGGTCAGGAGTTTTTGGGGTTTTGGGGCAGTGGGTGTGGTCAGGTTGATTGTTGTTGTTTGGAGATTTTTTTAGGTTGGCTATTTATTTTAAAATGGACATTTGGAAATACCTAATATGAATTTGGGTTCAAGTCATCAAATACGATAAAAACATTTTTCAGTTCTGGTTTCAGTTAAGATGGTGGACAAAATGAGCCAACATCACCAGTAAGACCAATGTGTATGGGACTAATTTTCTATTTGAATACCCCAAATCTGTTCCTGTCACTTCTTACAGCATTTCACTCTACCATTATCGCATCTCAGCACATTGCCTAAATCTAAACTCACCAGGGTATCTGAAATTCAATCACTTTAATGCTTTGCTGATGACACTACTCTACTTAACATAAAGGAAAATGCAAGTAAGCAGGCACTAGACCCCAGTCATCCTGTCTCCCCTGTGACTGTTTAAACACTTGTGAAGACACTCAAAGATTATGCAACTTCTGCAAAATGAAACAGTCTCAGCCCACTAAATATCACTGTGGGTTTACAACCTGAAATCTAAGTTAGTCTCTAAAAACAAAAAACCAAAACAAAACACCAAAAAAATTAATGTTTGGTTTGGTTTGGTTTAAAGGAAAGATTCATTTCTCATGTAGCACTTTTTTCCTTTCCCTAACTGTTTTTTTCTAACTGTGGTGGTAGTGCTTGGGTTTTTATTTATCCTTTCGCTTAACTAAAATGGTTGGTTTGCTGGGAATAGATTGCATTTGCCAAATTTTGTCAAACTAACCTTAAAGTTATCTGCTCAAATCACCGTGACTTCAAATTATATTTAGAATCCTTTTTAGAAGGATAACATTTCTGAGGTAAAAATAAGCTAGACAATTCTGTCAAATTGTTAAATATTGACCAATACATAGGAGCAGTCTGTTCCTATTTTTTAAAGTATTTTTAGACAAGGGAAGTAGTTGTGCTAATTTACATGGTAGAAAACATTAAGTCGTGAGGGTACATGCCTAATACTAGAAAATCAACATAGAATAAGCCTGTTGTGAGCAAAGATTGAATAGTATTAACACTTCCCTTACAGAGAAATCTAAAATCTAAATCATGAGTTATTTTTTCTTAGGTGCAGCTAATCCACATCCAAGTAAAAAAGTTGTGGATTTTTAATTTTCAGGAGTTGCAACATAACTCACACTTGCAATGATTCTTCCTTCTATGTGTTGCTTCCCAACAGCTGGGATTGTCAGAAAGCTGTGAGGAGGCCAAATGTCTAGGAATTATGAATCCAGACGCTCTGGTTCACAGCCGCTTCACTCTTTCTGCAAATGGTCAAGAGATTTCTCTGTTGAATAGTAGTACCTTTAAACACATAGGAAGGATGCCACACATACATTCTCTGGGCAGGTGTAAGAAAAATACTTCTATTCTTGCCATGTGTAAATAATTAGGCTATGATCAGTAAAGAGGCATCATTAGCAGTAGCTCCTAAACTGATTAAAAATCTTTGCACTGTGTAGTTGCTGTGGAGTTGTTTGCTTGTTTGTTTTCCTTCTCATTAGTTCTTTTTGGGCAAGGAAACTGAGGTGCGGTGAGGTTCTTTAAGGTCAGCAAAGTTTTAAAATAAGAAATACGATCTAATTGTGGAGTGTCTTATGTTTTGCTGCCCTTTTTTAGATCTGTATTACTACCTATGTCATTGCCAAGTTTTCAAATTTCTGTGGTAGTGGAGGAAACAAAAATGTAGTTAGCAACAGTCATCAGTTTTAAGGACAGTTAATTTAAGAGATAATTTGGAAAGCGGGACAGTTAATACTGTTTTCTTTTTAACTCTACACTCCTTTCATGAGTTTCTTAATGTGTATTTCAAAAAATCAATGAATTTTTTATATATATAGGATTTTAAAATCTGTATCTTCTTTTCAAACTCAGAGTTGAAATCTACAGTCCTAGAAACAGAGAAGCAATGCACAGATGGTGTTCAGCGGGCACAGGTAAGATTCTAACAGAAATATTTTCTCATTTTTTAAAAAGAGTGCAGAAAGAAGTACTTCTTTCAGACATTTTTGAAATAGTTTTGTGTACTGAATGTTCTGTATGAAAAAATTCCAAAGTGAGGGTGTTTTACGTGCTCCATAGAGTATCTAGGTATAAGGATTGAAGGTTCCTGCCTGCCTAAAGTGATTCTTACAAAAATGTTATTGTTCACTCAAAAGTAATTTAACCCTCTGATGGCATTACTAAGGAATAGTTATAAAAGATCTGGTTATAATAGCTAATCTACAAAGGTTCATGTAAGTAATAGTGGCAGGGATTTTTTTCTGACTCTCTCCTCAAGTTTACGGCAGTGGTAGTAAGTGAACAGGTTTAAAGGGCCATGCTGGACTTAAAAAGGAGATGGTCTAATACTGGGACAGTGGAGACATTCTGGGTTGGACTTGTGCCACAGAAATATAGTCTATCATATTTTTCCAGCATGTCACCATACATGTTCTATACTTCAATAAAGATGGTACCGCTTGATGGGGACTAAGGAACTTCAAATTCTGTTTCCTCAAAAGGAAACAGACTTATCTTACTAGGGAATAAGACTATTCAGTTGTTCTGGAAGTCATTAGAAGGAAGACTAAATTCTGAAATCTTCTTTTGAAACAAGGAGTGACCAAAAGCTCTTGGAATCTCTTTTCTTCCTCCTCTGTTTCCCTCCTTGTTTCCCCTTTTGGGTTTGTTTTGTTTGGTTTGGGTTTCATTTTCTGGGGTGGTTTTTTTTGTTTGTTTGTTGGTTTTTTTGGATTTTTTTGTGGGGTATTTTTTTTGTTTCTTTTGGTTTTTTGGCGTTTTTGTTGTGAGGTTTAGGGGTTTTTTTGTTTTTTGGTATTGTGGGGCTTTTTGTGTTAGTGACAAGACAATTCAAGCATCACTGCATCAAGTAGCATTTGTGAAAATGGTCGGTGATTTGCTTTTCAGGGGGAAATAAGGAATGCCTAGTTAAATACATACAATACATCATAAAAACATGATCATTAGACTCAAAAATTTAATTTGGGCTTGATCACGTATTTTGTGAGCCATGGGTGGGGAGAGTACGTGTATTAACTTTATGGCTTCTGTCTTGCCAAACAACTTTGAAAGAGTTCTTCTAGTTGGTTACCTAAATTCTGCTACTTTCATAATATGGAACATTTTAAAACTACAGCTCATTAATTAAAATAATATCACAAAATAATTCTACATTGCAGTATTTGAAGTTTAAACTAAAATATATTTGTCCCATAATATTTTTGTATTTCAGTCACCCAGGTTTCAGTAGCAATGGTTTCTAGTATTTATTGTGGAAAAGTACTTTTTCCCCATTCTTACAGAAAATTATTGCATGTAAGGAGCATATTTAATTGGTCTCTAGTATTTTAATTCATTGCAAGAAATGACCTATTATAAATGGTTTTCTTATTGGAAATATAATTAATTGAAATAGGTTTATGAATACTTAGGTATTTTACTATTAAAAAAAAGTATTATGAGAATTACTATGAGAATGATGTTTAACCAGGAGCTCTGGAGCACTGTGTGACTGCTTGAACGAACGGCATTTGCTTCTGGTTGGCAGCTTTTCTGTATTTTTAAAACTAGTCTATTATGTTGTCCAATTACTGAATTCCATCTGCTAGTGTTTAGGAGATCCCCATCCCTCTTGCTCAGTGGTGATTTCTTATGACAGTAACATGAACTTCTTCCATTCTATACTATTACTCATCAATGACCTGCAGAACTAACAGGATCACCTCACTTGCAGAAAGTCATCTCAAGGTTTTGCTGTATTATGCCATCACCATTCTAGTTTATTTTGAAAATCAGAGTGGAAGCTTTTTAATTTGAGGAACTGTGCGTGGATAAAACTGTCATGTTGTCATGTGTTTAAATTATTTCCATGGTGTCCCAAGCAGCTGAGCATATTCTACCTATACATCAGTGTTTAACTATATAAATCTATGAAAGCATCCAGAAAGTAGAATGGCCACCGTGTTTGTAGGTAAACCCTTTACTACAATCAGATCATTCTTGGTGTTATTTTTACTTTTTTGAAGTGATCAAATGCTATGACATGTTTCTATAAGAGATCTACCCTCTTTTGTTATTTGTCTACTGTTTTAATTTCTGAAATAAGCATGCATTGCCTGAAGTTAGCCTAGTAGGTGATTTTTCTCTTTTTCTTTTTATACATAAATGAAAGAGAGCTCTAGTGTAAAATTTGAAATTGATCAACTAAGTCTACTTACAGACTTCTTCCCTGTCCTTTTTCTGGGAAAAGACATTTCCCACATACTAATATAATTGAAGATTATTGGCCAGAACACAATTGTAACTTGATGTGCTGATAAATTATCTCACTTCTGATAAACAGTTAATTAAAAGATTCAGAATAATTTTAAATTAAAGGCACAAGTAATACAGCCTGGATTCTATACTCTCTTGTCACTTGAAGGGGCTTCTTTCTATATATCCTTTCCATTTCCTTATCTTTACAATGGTAGATATAATCTGCATGTTTTGCAGCATAATTTCTGCAGGTTTTTTAAGAGTGTTTTTTTGAGTCTAAAATACCTAATTTTTCAAAATTACAGCTAAAAAAAATGAGAACGTAGGGGTGTGCTTGTTTTTAGTACAGGAATTGTTAAGCGGTGGAAAAATAAGAAAAATTGGCAGCCATTTCAAGTCCTGGTTTTGAAATGCCAAATAGCAACGATGTCTGCTTAGTCTTCCCAGTGTGAACAGAGAAAGTTTTGTTAGGCTTAACTCCTTTAGTGAAAGAAGAAGAGAAAAATTGAATGTCCTAATTTAGAAACTCCAACTTCAAACCTGATCTTTAAATTTGACAGCCATACTTTGTGCAAGAACCAGTTTCTGCTCTGTTTGTACTCCTGATCTTTTGTACTATCCTCACAATTTTCCTTACATTTTAACTCAATTTTCAAAGTTGCTTGATTTTATTTACATGGTAGGTAAAAACAGACTCTTAGCAAAAAGAAGAACAAAAAAACCCCCATCTTTTAATTGAAAAATGGGTACATGAAAACTAGGCTTTGGTTAGTAGTGGGACATCACAGAGCCAGAAACCTAAAGTTGTTTGAAAGGCACCTAAAGCACTGTCTTATACACCTTATTATAAAATTATTTTAAATTTCTATTTTTGATCATTTGTGATGAGAGTCTCTTCTGTATACCACACAATTTTAAAAACAAAGCCCTTATTACATTTGTTTAATTGTCAACATCCAGATAAAATGAATATTTCATGCCACTTCATGCCTGGTCCCTGTAATCCCATCTTGGGAGACAAGTTTTTGCCAGACTGTTGCAGTCTCTACCAGTTTGGTTATAAGATAGTTTACACTGACTATTTAGACTATATTTACATCAGAAAATCTTGTCATCAAAAAATTCTTATGCTCATGATGCTTCCATCTTAGTTGGGTTTGGTTCACCACATTTTACCCAACAAATAAATCCTCAACCAAAATTATATGCCTTTTTGGAATTCCAAGTACTTCCACTGGGACTAAAAGCCAGACAAAATTTTGGCAGTTCTGAGGTGCTGAAGACTGGTTTCTACTGCATAATCTATTGGTGCACTTTCCAGCAATATCATAGGGAAACAATGCTAATCTTAAAAAACTTAAATTACAAGGCAGGTTTTGCCATCTTGAAGATACTTTCTGCTTCAAAAAAACAGACTCGTGGAATGTATCTTTAGAATATTCCTAAGCGGCCCACTTTACTAACTCCTCTCTCAGCGTCTCAGTAGGAACCTTTCTTCTTATGCTAGATTTAACTATGAATTATTATAATTCCTTTGGGTAATAGCTTAGAGATATTGGAAATGTTCCAATTTTGACACTTAGTAATACAAGAAAAAAGGTTCTGAAATCCTTCAAGATAAATACATAATCAGTCTATTTAGAAAGTATAAAACATTGATGGGACTGGAATTTACTTTTCATTATTATAAAATGTCAGTGCTAGAATTTGTCTCAGAAACATGCATGCTGCCCAAAACACTCTCTTAAAAGAAATTTCAGAGATTATTCTTTACAGGTGAAGGTAAGATAAAAAAGGTAGATGAAAGATTAGTCTGAAGTGGTGAAATACAAAAAAGACTTTTTAAGAAAGATTTTATAAACCTGCTTTAGACCATTATGACACTTTTAGTCTGCTATAAAACCTGTTTTATATTGGTATTACATGGTTTTCACCAGCACATAGACCAACTGTAGACAAGACTAGTGAACCACTGGCTTCAACAAGAACTTGAGGAAAATTGGGAACTCTTCCTCTATTGGCTTGCAAACTGTTCTGTGGCTGTGGCTCTTTTAACACTGCTTGATTTTTGCATGTTCTTTCTTGAGATATTTATTAAGAAAAAACCTGGGAAGAAGTGTCACTCTCCTTCTGTCCCTTTGCTATTTGATGGGTTACTTTTCGTAAGGGGGAAG
Organism: Corvus moneduloides; assembly: GCF_009650955.1. Lineage (NCBI taxonomy): Eukaryota > Metazoa > Chordata > Aves > Passeriformes > Corvidae > Corvus > Corvus moneduloides. The sequence goes on along the minus strand of NC_045478.1, from coordinate 73,827,641 downwards.
AGAAGGCTTGTGGAAGCAATGAACATTTACTCTAAAACAATTCTTTTCCTACAGAGATATGACTGCCAAAGTCTTAGATTTGAGCAGGGAAAAATAAGTTACATACTTGGGTTAAAAAAAAAAAAGCCAACCAACAAAAATATATGACATATTCAAAGGGATCTACTATATACAGTTTTCTCATTGAGAAAATAAAGAATTATGAAAGAAGCAAATATTTTTGTAAGTTTCCATGTGAATCAAATGATACTGAATAGAGTTTTATATCTTCTTTTAAGAACTGTATCAGTGTAAACTTTCTGCAAAATCATGCCAGCATACCCAAATTTCAGAATATAAAAAGTTAAAAAAAATCAGATGTATGTATCTGGGGGTGTCTTATCTTGCAAAATATACACCCAGATTTGTAATATGTGATGTGGAGGAACTTATATTCTAATTCTAGGTCCAATGTTAGCATTGGGATACCTTAGCTTTAAGCAGATGAATATCAGGAAGCATATGTAGACAAATAGTGTTTTCTTGTTAGCATTCAGAGTGAATGATGCTTTGTCAGAAATGTACAGAAAGGAAACAAAGTTTGTATGAAAAGAGGTAATACAAACCTGAGAAGACTTTAGTGCCAGGGCCATAGGAACTGCTGAATTGTAGAGCATTTTGCTCCGGCAGTAAAGGGAATCTAACTTTATGGAACTTCACCCCAGGACAAGTTAAGTGCAAATCAAGTCGTTCATGTTCATGAAACATAGTTTTTATGGAGAAATTTCAAGTTCTGTTGATGGACATCTTAGATTCTTAATATTAGAATTTACTTTTCAGTTCAAAAGTGCTGCCATTTTCAGGTTTATTTTTTTGTTTATTTGTTTTCAGAAAGCCTAACAAGCACAATTAGATTTTTTTATTTCCTAAAACCATAGCAGTTTTATTTCCTAAAACCATAGTCTAAATTAACGAGACTTTTTGAAATACGAAGTGAGATTCTCTGAGTTGAGACCTTAATATAGCTCAGAGACTGTCCGTTCCAGTCTGTGCTGCTTCCTGCACGGCTAGTAGCCAAACTTTGTAATTAAATACTTTCATCTCATCATGCTGGGGGTTCTTAGGCCGTGAAGGAAGGATGAGAACGCAAATAGGAATATTAGAAACGAGGGAAGAAGTATTTCTTTAGAGTCTGAACATCCTAAAACAGTCTGCCCAGGCAGCCACTAGATGGCACTTAAGCATTTTTGAATGGACAGCAAGGCACTTGTAAGTCAGTCCCGGGCGGTCCTGCAGACACCCTATGGAGGCTTTCTTTTTTTTTTCCCCCCAGTCAAAGGGGTGGCTTTCTGCTAATTGATAAATTAGCCTTTAAAATGTGCATACACTTGCGCTGTTTAATCTAATCAAGATTTAGCAATCCGAGCATCTCTCAAAGCAGACCCTCCAACCTCCCAACCCCCCGAAATGTTAAGTATTTAGAAAGCTCTGTTCTGTCACTGTTAAGTTGTTTTGTTTGTTTGTTTTAAACCAGTGAAAGGAAAACATTTGGTTTGGTCTTCAGCCTTCTGGATGACTATCTTTGAAGTGATAATTGAAAAATTTTACTGCTGAATTACTATCACTTAAATAAAGAGGTCAATTTTCTGTTGAAAATGAAATTTGTTTCTTCAACCACAATCTTGAACCCACTTTTATTTAGTTCTGATGAGGCAGAATTTTTAAAAAATTAAAAGGATAAAAGTGTGTTGTGCATTATTAATTGACACACGTATAGAATATAAATCACAGGCTACATATTTAAATGAAAATAAAGGAGTATAGAATATCATGCCTGTGTGGTAGAAAAATGAAAGCAGTTAATTCTTAGAACAAATGTTAGTATTTTGTATTATATCCAGACTTCACAATACTTGGATTGACTTCTTTTATTTTGCTTGAAGGCAGCGTTTGCCTCCTTAAAAGAAACAATAAGTTTTGTTATTTTAAGTGGAGCAAAAATAACACATTTTTGCACTCTTCCTCCTGGTCGTGGTGAGACTAAAATTTGTTTTTTCTAATGTGTGTTCTTCATGTTAATGTCAAGATGAAGTTTTACTTCTGCGCTCATTTATGTTTCAAAGGCTCTTTATTCAGTTTTTCCTCTTTCCTTGAGACAGCCATATATCATAGATCTGAAACACATAAAAATCCTAACAGAGTTCAGGGCTGAGTAGACATTAGGAGGTCATGATGTACAAACCCTTTTCCACCAACACTGTCTTCCATGCCACGCCAGGTTAGTTTAGATGTTTGGTGTTTTTTCTCAGGACTTTGCTCATCTCTGAGTATGGGTATGAGATAATGATAATATGTGTTTCCTGCTTTGCCTAGTCAGTGGTAAAATGTTAAGTCTTGCTCTGTTTCTGATGCCTTGTTTTGATAACAGCTAAAAGAGATGAAAATGTGCTGTAAAAGTCTGTATTTCCTGTGAGTTACTCCTAATTCAAGTACTGTGTCCTTTCAGGCATTGATTAAAATTCTCAGGAAACTGTGGGTCAAGTTCTTGTGATTCATCTTGTTTCACAGCTTCTTCATCACAGACTTTTATAAGAAAGTATATTAATAATAATAATAACCATAATAGTAATAAAAATATACATTTTTCATCCTTTAATCATAATGGATATTCTCCTTCTTCCATTTTGACTATGCTTTATACTTAGACAAAGACAGGTTTTTTTGTCATTTTAGTTACAAATTCTTGGAAATTTAGCACCAACCTCAGGGTTTGGGCAATAATTGATGGGGGAAAAAGGAGAATGAGAGTAAAACTGAGAAAATAATTTATTTTAACAAGAATTACTCGGCAATACTTTAAAGCCTTGTCTATAGTGGGAGAGACTTTCACTTCTTGAAAAAGGAGAATTAAGGGATAGGGACTCTATAGAAAAATTACCTCTTTTCTGTCTGTGTGTGATTCTAAGCATTAATATGTTTCTTCTCTTGCCTTTTACAGTGAGTTTTTTGTAAAATAATATCAGAGTACTGTAAGTTCCCTGAGGGAACAGTGAATAGAAATGCATGATATAGTTATATACTAATTGACAATTCTGTTTAAATTGCTTACTCTCTTTTCCTCTGACTCCTCACTGGTTTTGCTCATGAAAATAGATAAATTGAGATAGTGCTCATGCCATCTATACATTTCTGGTTAGAGCAAAATATATGAGCTGTGTTCATTAATTGTTAAAATATCATTTTTTTTCTTAAATTCTCTAAATCAGAAATCCTATTTCAGAGGAAAATCTGTAAACTCCCTTTATACCAAAATATGATTTATACTGGAAGTTCCATTATTTACATATGAAATTTCTCTCATCTTTTGGAGAGCAGTGAAAACAGATTTTGCACGTTCAATGGTAGCATCCTATACTTGGATTATATAGAATATTTTTGTTACTATAGTATTTACTTTTCAAGCTTTTTGAAAAAGAATTCCACAGAAATTGAAGAGAACAAGTGAAGAAATTACATGAAATACAGGAAAGCAGTTTGAAAAAGTGTATATATGTATGTCTGTGTATTATGTGTACATATGAGTATGTTAAAGAAAGCATCTTGTGACATTCCTAGCAGGACATCTCATTTGGCAAGTGGACTTTACCTATTTGAGAGACCTCATCCAGTCAAAAGTGAGAACTCTTTCAAGTTCTTATATTTTGCTTGGCATTAAGTATCAGGTGCTACCTTTTAGTGGTGTAGATCCTGAGATTTTCCGCAGGACCCTGTATGCAGAAGAGAGATAAGAAATATTTTTCTTAGTAAAAATCAATATTACTTTAACCTAGAAATAACCTAAATAATTGAAAAACAAAACAAAATAAATAACCATTATATACTGCCAAACCTGAATGAGAACTTAAAAATAAGGCTGAGGATAATTTTTGCTCTTTGGATACAAGATAAACCAGTTACTCTATCTTCTACTTACACTTAGATCAAAAGATAGTTATCATTAGGTTTTCCATCTTAAGTTGGTATAAATAAAAGCAGTAAAATCACTTTTTTTCCTTTTATGTTTTTTGAATTCCTATTTTTCTTTTATTTATTCTTTAGAGAACAAACCCAAAACTATTCACAAAAACTAACTCACATATTCCAGAATGTGTAACTGCTCTTTGTTATGATTATTCAACTTTTTCTAAAGATACAATTTGCTTTTTCTAATGTCCATGATACCAAAATAATTTTACTTAACCTCTTAATACCTGAAGATAATTCTTGAGTCCTTGATTTTGATTGACTTTTTTTAAGGCTCTTTCACTCAGACCGATACAGCCTTGTTTTTAATATAGCTTTCATGCCTTTAAAGAGTTAAAGAAGATGACAGACTTTCAGGCCTCTGCCTTCAGCATGTTTATGGATACATTTGTGAAGGCTCTCATTCCATTTCCCCAGACCTTTTCTGTCGTGAGTAGTAGGCTCATGCTTCAGGGTATCTACAAAGATTTATTCTTACTGTGGATATTTTTTTGCTTCTTATTCCCTGCTGGAAGCCTAAAACAAAAGCAACATGTGAACCTCCCATTTGGTTGTCTGGCTGAACTCTTGGATAAAAAGGGCAAGTACTGTGTAGAAGTATCATACTCTGGACAGTTGCTTATCAGGATGTGGCAAAGTCACCTGGAAAACCATTAGCGTTTTTGATCTCCCTTACTAGAGATTAAAGGCATTAAATTTAAACTATTTATGTTCACATTTTAGCTCATAGAATCCTTATTGTTATTTCTAACATATAGCATATTAAGAGCACAGATATAATAATAGAATTAGTTTGCACAGTGATTGCTTTACAGGTTGCTGGTCAGTTTCAAGGTGAATTGAAAATCAGGGAAAGGTCTGGTGTGAAAAAGTTTAACACTTTTCTCTAATATGTCAATGAAGTAATGCTCATGGTATGCCAGCCAGATTTTGTGTTTTAACAGAATGAGATGAATTGTTGCCTTGGCCTGGATACACAGGAAAACTAACCAAACACTTTAGATTCATAGTTGGAATACTTTATAGCAAACACAGGTGATAGAAGAAAAGAACCAATTCATCATGTCATAGGCATTTCAATAAGCAATTTAATATTGAGGAGAAAATAAATCCAGACAGTTTTTATCCCAACTTTTAAGGAAATATGTGACTTTTAAGGTACCTGTTGCTTATAGACTGCTGACATAAGTGGCTAGGTTTTAGTTATCTCTTCATCTTCAGCAGCAGTCTCTTTGCAATCCACAGCACAAAAAATAAAAGACGCCAGAAACAGGTAAAATAAGGTTATATTAAAATTAACAAAGTTCAACTTTTCTTTTCTTTCAATACCCAGTCTCATTTACATACTTTACACTGGATAAGTGACGGAACACTTAAACGAATTTCTGAGCTAAATTAAGCTATGTGTATGGGTAAACCCTTTTTGAAGTCTTATTTATTGCTGTATTGTTTCATGCCTCTCTAATAATGAATTTTATCTAGGCCAGGACAGAAACCTTCAAGACTTGAGAGGGACTTTCTGATAGGTTTTTCAGCCTGGACAGTCAGGACATTGCTCATGGCATATGGAACATGTACAGCCTGCTTGAGAAATGCTGGGCACTGTTCTATAACCATACACCTCTCAGTGTATTTTTTTCTGCTCATTCATTCATACTCAAGGCACCAGGATAAAGCAAGGGTTAAGTTTCCACAAGCTTATTTTTTGAAGGTTTAGAGTAATATTATGTAAGACTACAGTAATTAAACTTGACTCCTGTGCATCTCCTAGGGTGGTCAGTGGTTCTGTCAGATTTTATTTTACCTTGTCTTGTCTGTTGTCTACAAAAATTCTTTTGAGGTTTCTATTGTAGTAAAACTTGGGGATAACCTAAGGTTATTTTCCAACTAAGTTCAGAGTTACACCTTAAAGAGACAAAACTCTTTCAATCTTTGATGTATCTCAAGTTGATTATTTGTTAAAGTGGGTACTGTAAAGAACTGAGATCTTATCCTCTGAAATACACTTAGCTCAGGGATAAGGAATTCAAACTGTTCAGGAACAGAAACTTCAAGAAACTAAGCTCTTTTTCCTCTGGCTTCCAGCTTTCCAAGTTGGCATTTGCAATGCGTGCATCCTTCTTCAAAGGTGTATGTTCCCTGTTGATTCTGTGATCGTTTATTTGAACTATTTGAATTTCAATAATTATTGAAATTATTCAAATTATTTCAATAATCATTGATTTCTGCATGTAATGGTTTGGGGTTGTCACACATGATAGGTTTTTACAAAACCACTTGGTTGATTAGACATGTCTCAGCTCTTTAGGATAGGAAGAGCTACACAGGCCATTGCCAGCATAGTGCAGGGTGGTGTAATCCATCTGTTGCAATGTGTCACAGAGTGGGAGAGTGGCTCACACTCACCACATAAGTTTTATGACTTCAGGCAGGACAATGCACTGCACTGTTTTTGTTTCAGGGCTTGCTCATTCATTGCTGTACTGGGAAGCTCTGCATCATGTTTCCTTGTGGTTGTAGGAAGAAACGTGGACTATTGTGAAAATGTCTACCCCTGTCCCCGTATGTGCAACTTCAGAATAGTAAAAGTTTCCCTCAAAAGGCTTTAATCAGGTAGTCTGAGGAAGAAACTAATATCCAATACTAATTCTACTCCTTCGGCAGTTCTCCCTGATGCTATTGGCAAGTTTGCCAAATTTTGACTCAACTTCTACTGCTGTAAAAATAACATGCTGCAATGGGCCTTGAGATTAAGTGAAATGTGAGAATTAATTAGATGGATGCTATTTTGTTTGAATGCAAATCAAGTCTCCACCAGTACTTCTCATTTGCCAATTACTGTAGCACTAAAAATGCCTGTTAAATGTTGTGTCTCCTTTTCTTAAGGTTGATCTGCAGTTGCAAGAAGTAGCTTTGAAAATGAGACAGCTTTAAAGAGAGAAACCTGAATAGAGATCACATTTCTCTGACTGAATTAAATTCTTACTGTGGCTCTACTTTGTGCCATTCGGTGAGCGTGCGCGTTCAAAATGTTTCACTTCGCGTAGAAAAGAGGCATTTATTAACAGAACAGTTGGAAACAGCATCCTTCCAAGTAACTGTGCACTGCTAGTACCACCAAGTGCTCCCAGGCACACTTACTAGAAGACCTGAGGGGTCTTATTTTGCCATCTTAATCCTGTTTAACTATATGCTTCTATTTCCTGTGTGTTCTTGCAACTAGGTAGCAGCATAGACTCTGATTCATGAATTGTGATGTAGAGAAACTAAAAGGTCAAGGTTTTGGCAAAAAAAAAAAAAATCAAAGCAAATATAATCTTATCATCTAAATACAAATTCCATCCAGAGAGGAAATTTCATTACACTAAGTGACAAGTTGCTGAAAATTATCAAACTGCTGATGCAACTTTTTGACTTGCAAGAGTATAAGGTATTAACTTCTAAAACTAAACTGTAATATGTCTTTATTTTTCAAATATCCCAAAATTGCCATTAAGAACTGTCATTATGTTTATTAAAAAAAAAAAAAGATACATTATGGCTGTTCATAAAGCATATAAGTGAATGAAAGCAGAGATAGATAGACATAAACAAATACATAATACAGACACCCATATACGTGTGTCTATATATACACATAGACTAGGGCTGACTTTTACAGATGTGGGTTTTTTCTGCCTGGAAATTTAGTTATAGAAGGGTCTATAGGTTTCAGTCACTCATCTGAGAAACTAGGTTGTCAACTCTGTAGCAGGAGGTAGCTGAAATCTGATCTTTTACATGTTTGAAGAACCTGGGCATGTTCTATCCATTTAGATCAGCTTTATGCTGGACATCTGATGTGCACACATGGAAACATGACAAGATTGGAATGAACTGTATGAAATGTACATGTGCAGATCCAAGTGTACAACATTTAGCCAGTAAAGCAAATATTCCCAGATCTGTATACAAACAATCCTAGCAGTGCAACCCAAAGAGGACATCGGTCCCAGACTGAGCATCCAACTCATTGCACATGGAACATGTACAGCCTGTTTGGGAAATGCTGGGCACTGTTCTATAGCCATACATCTCTGAAATGTTTTTTCCTGCTCACTCTTTCATAGCCAAGCCACCAGGATAAAGCAAGGGTTAAGCTTCCACCTTTCTTTCTTTCTTTACAGAAAGAAGACTGTTCCACAGTACCTGGGTCCTGGGTAAGAACTCTAGGCAAGACAGAGTTTCCTCATATCTCTTTTAAACCCCATAGGTTTCTGCTGTGGAATTGTCCCCTGGATTGAAAATGAAACTTCTTTTCATTATGTGTGGATTTTTAGTCTCAGTCTTCTGATCCTTGTCAACAGCTTTTGACCATCTTTTACATGTATGAAAAATTAAGTAGTCTCTTGCTTAGTCTCTAAGAAAATTGTAGAATTTTCATTTCTGATTGGATTTATATAGTTTTGATTTCCTTCTTTGTTGAGGATAGTGGAAGCATTCTGTGACTTACAGTTGTTTGATAAGCCCTCTCAGATCTAGAGGTAGACTTTAAACTAGGGCAAAGGCAAAAATCCAATTAAACTACTCTGAGGGCACCTTAAAAGTCTAAATGAAAAATACCTCTGTCTAAAATAATTACTGAAACACATAAATGCAGGGGCCATGTTTTGTTTCGCTTTTGGTTTCTTTGGTTTTTAGACCAAATAAATGTAAGTATATCACATCCTCTGGATAAATATCTCTTCATTCACATCAAAGTCTTGTTTGTTCATACTAATGCTGTTTCTATGAAAACCTGGGTATGTTGGTGATTGTTAGGTAAAATAAGATAGGAAATCACCAGCTTGTTTGAAATGCCGTATCTCGAGGATAGCAGAAACACTGCTTCTTAGGGCATGGGCTAAACAGTTCCTTTAATGCATCAGTATATTTTCATTTCTTGTCTGAATTGCTAATTCATCTCACTGGATTGCCCATTTTTAAAAAACTTTAAAAAACAGTTCTTCTCTTGAAAGAAATTTCATTATCCGCAGGGTAAATTGTCTTGTAGAACAGTGAATTCTAGGTTTTTCCTGCAGCTAACATAGAATTTCAGTATTCAAGAATTACTTCTTTTGCTTGTTAGAAGTTGAATCCAATCTCCAGAGTAAAAGAGTTTTTAAAACAGGCAACTGTTCTGAGATCAGCCATCATTAACGCAAATCTCTTCAGAGCCACTGAATATTGTGCTTGATCCTGTTGGGTGCAGTTTGTTTATGGCAGAAATGAATTTGCCGTATCTCTTATAAAATCCTTGCTGGAGTGTTCTTACAGTGTAAAATGGGAGCTTAGGAGAATTACAGTCTGGGGAAACTGTATTTGATCTCAGCTGAAAACTGGTGTGTGGCCTTAATAATCCTAGCAACACATTTCCTTTGATAGTATTGCCTTTTGAACAACTGATAGGCCTTATAGTATTTGCAGGTGACTGCTAGGGGGATAAGAGCAGAAGAGAGAAAGGGATAAACAATATTGGATTCCTCCTTTATTAAGAATTTTTTCAATAAAACTGTTGCTGCTACGAAGTATTGAGTTATTAAAGGAAACTGGATGGACTGAAGCACCATGAGTAATTTGTAATGGAAATGTCTTTCTCAGCCTTTTTCCCTTCTTATTATACTCTATGTTAATGTAACTCTGGTAATTCCTTCACTGTTCATTTTTTCATGTTCCTTTCTCTGTTTTCCTTTTTTTTTCAACCTGTGGTAGGGAGACCTAGTTGAAATACATAACTTTTGGTTCAAACTGCTGTTCCAGAAAGTTCAAACAATCTAAGAGATTGTAAGTTTTTTGATAATGGTACTTCAAAATCAAACAATAATTTGTTTAAATGTACTAGTTGCTGTTTAACTTCCGGGATTACTTTAAGACAACTAAGAAATTCTAAGATAAATAAGAAATTGAATTTTTGTGTCTGAAAACCAATTCTGTGCAGAAACATTTTTTTTAAGTATTAATGAATATAATATTTTATTAATAATCCCCAGCTGGGGAATTTTTAACTCCATTTTCCAGAAAAAAAAAATTACTTTTAAATGCTTCATGTGTCAAAAGAGGAGAAAAAACATTTTTCTGAAACAAATCAAGGCAATTGGTATATCAAGTATTGCATGTTTATTTGTAGGGTTCTTTACAAAATCTTTAATCTGAATATTTGAAATATTTCCTATTAAGTAAGCCTATGGTCTCATCTGAGATGCATATGATTTTACAAAAGGGAATAAAGAGGCACTAAACAAGTTTGACTGTAACCACTCATGAAAGCTGTTGCATGAACAATTTAATTCAACTAAATACTTGAAGTGCTGGCTAATATTTCAAAATGAAAGAGAGAACAAAAGTACTAAAAAGTAAATGCATGCAACTAGAAAATAATTTCTTTATTAGAAAATTTTTTGTTGTAAAGTCATGTCTATCTCCTGTTCATCAATCCTGAATAAGCACAAATGGCTATTTTTGGACAAGGTTGCTTCTATTGGTAGGTTTGGATGAAAGCACATATCCATTAAATTCAGTACAGTTTATTACTGGTATTTCTTTAAAAATGTAGGAATTAGTGTGCCTTTAAGGTTAATGGTTCCTCGACTCAAGTCTACAGCAAGCAGGATCAGATACTTCAGAGAGATAAGAAATGTGTAATCTGTCAAATACAGATCAGCCATTCTGGGAAGGAATCTTTCCTACCACAGTCTGTCACTTGGCAGAGGAGTCATAAATTTGGGGTAGGAGGAAAGTTCTCCCTTAGTTTTGTCTTGCTTCTTTTCTTCCCTAGTCATGCTGGCTGGAGAAAAGCATAATTATTCTGTCCTGAGATTTAGCTGTTTCCCAAAAGAGAGCATTTGTAGTGTTCTGCATTCCTGATCTGTGTTGTATCATTAAGGTATATACTGAAATGCAGCTGTCAATACTATGTTCAGTCTGTTATGCATGGTGCATCCCTTTGAAGAAATAACATTTTTCCAATTAACAGAATTAAAGCAATGCTGAGCCCTCCCACCACCATGTCCGCATATCCATGTGTAGGCAAATGCTTGCAGTACTTGTGCTCAGTGGTTGGTTGTTTTCTTGGTCAGGATATTTGCAGAGAGGGAGGAGTTACTACTGATTTTTGGTTTTGACAGGTATAATCACAGTCTAAAATATGCTTGTACTGATGAAGGTAGTGTCATACTGAAGCAAGTAATTTTCCTAAACTGTCTACTTCCAATTAAAATGTAGCTAGCCAAAATTATTCCTCACTTTTTAAAGCCTTAAAATAACTAGTTTGTTTTGGAACCTCTTGAATACCAGTATTCTTGATCTAATATTCTTGATCTAAATTCAATTTTTTATATAGTGATAAATGTTATTCTCTTTTGTGCTTATTGTTTTCTTTGAAAGGATGATTTTGAGGTGAAATCTGAGGAGCGTGCCAGTGTCATCCAACAACTTGAGCAGACTATTGAGGATCTGAGGACAAAAATTGCAGAACTAGAGAAACAGTTCCCTGCTGCAGAGGTACAGACTGCTGGGAGGGAGCAGGAAAATGAGCACACACACGCAGACTGTGGGGAACTCAGCAGTGTGACTCTTCAAAGGAATGAAGAGGAGACCACACCCAGGACTGTGTCACAGGCGAGATCTGTACAAACATCACCAACAGAGGATTATTTAACACATACAATGCCTTCAGCTAGTGCACTGCCACAGCCACCCCCACCACCACACTTAGAAGGGGGCAAAAGTTCCGTGCCAGATCTAGAACTACAGCCCACATTCTGTTCTGAAATTTCCTTAGTTCTGTCACCGAAGCTAATCTCAGTGCCACTGGATGCAAGCCAATCAGTACCGAGTATACCACAGTCACCTCTTCCAAGACCCGAAGTTGATTCGTCCCTTGCATTTGAAGGAGAGACTGAAACGTCAGTTTCCCATCAGCCTCTAAGTACTGTAGATGTAACTTGTAGCGAACATCCCCCTTCTTTGCCCCTGGAGCCCACATGTAGCATTCCTCCATCACTGCCAGCAACCGAACAGGCTGCCCCCCTGCCTGGAGCACATGGCCATTCCTTTGTTACTCCAATGTCTATGGCAGGAGTACCACCGCCACCACCCCCACCTGGCTCAGGACTCCCGTCTTCTACTGTTTCAGCAGTGCCACACCTGGACCACTCTTTCCCAGGTGCCATGATGTCACCTCTCCCTCCTCCTCCACATTTGCCAAGTGGGGAGATACCGATGCTGCCTCCAGCTCCTCCCCTCCCATGTCCTGGATTCCCTCCACCACCTCTACCGCCACCTTTGCCTGGTGCAGGAGTCCCATCTCCTCTGCCTGGTTGGGGTATCCCACCTCCCCCTCCACCACCACCTTTACCTGGAGCTGTTGTCCCTCCTCCACCTCCTCCTCCACCTGGCCTGGGATTGCCACCCCCAGCACCACCACTTCCTGGAGCAGGACTGCCACCACCTCCCCCACCTCTGCCCGGAGCGGGCATTCCACCCACTCCTCCACCGCCACCACCTCTGCCTGGTGCAGGTGTACCCCCTCCTCCACCCCTGCCTGGTATAGGTGTTCCCCCTCCACCACCTCTGCCTGGTGCAGGTGTGCCTCCTCCACCTCCTCCACCACCTCTGCCTGGTGCAGGTGTGCCCCCTCCACCTCCTCCACCTCCTCTGCCTGGTGTAGCTGTGCCCCCTCCACCTCCTCCACCTCCTCTGCCTGGTGTAGCTGTGCCCCCTCCACCTCCTCCACCACCTCTGCCTGGTGTAGGTGTGCCCCCTCCACCACCTCTCCCCGGTGCTGGTGTCCCTCCACCACCCCCTCCTTTGCCTGGGTTGGGGATGCCTCCTCCGGCCCCACCACCATTGCCTGGAAGTGCACCACCCCTCCCAGCATCAGTCCAGGGCACCACTTACCCAGCAGTCCCACAGGGCTGTGGTTTTCTTCCTCCTCCATTACCATCTGGTTTATTTGCAATGGGGATGAATCAGGAGAAAGGGAGCAGGAAACATGTGATAGAGCCTTCTCGGCCAATGAAGCCTCTTTACTGGACAAGAATTCAGCTTCACAGTAAAAGGTAAGTCACAGAGTTGTGTAGAGAGTGGTGGTTTTGCTTTGTGGCTGTCTTGATAGTACTGTTTGTTATTTGCAAAAGTCTTTACTGCTAGGTAGGTGTCTGAGAGGATGTCGGGGCAAACAAGACTATATTTAGTTGGATACATAAATAGGGTACCCCTTTTCTTTAAAGTGAGCAAAAGTTATTTGCACATGGAAGCTCTTTGATGGCAGCGTTTTCAGTGTCCTTTGGGGTTACATTTCACATTTTGATCAGAGATCCAGGGGTGACTATGTGCCACCAGGTGTTCTGTGAAATGTTTTTCAAAATGTCATATTTGAGATTCCCCTCAAATTGCAAAGTAACATCTATCTCTGGAGCAGCTTGTAAGTTTTGGCAGTGTCTTCCTTCTAGATGAAGGTATGCTGAACGCATTCTATCCTTCTCTTTCCTTTCTTCAGTGACCTAGAAATACTTTTTTTTTTTTCCACCTTGTACACTCTGCAGACTCAGATTCAATCTGCAATTTATTTGCATAAAGCGATTCTGATAGCCCTTACTTTGACATGACTGGGTTTCAGTTGTTGATGTTTTTTGAGGTTTTTGTTTGTAAAAGATCATTACGGTCACGAGAAGAAGTTTCCTTATAAATATTTTCCTTTATGTCTCTGAGTAGTAATTATAAAACCCATCTGCTGTTATTTAATGATGAATTTATTCTTTCTTTTCAAATTCTTGCCACTGTCACACAGGTTGTCTGTAAATAACTATTTCTACTTCTCTTCCTGTCCATGTCTGCATGTTTTATAGCCTATATACAGCCTCTTTCTATTCCTATGCATGTAGAGTGGGTGAATATAAATAAGCCTGACTATATCATGTGTGAACACAGAAGAAAACCCAGAAGTATAAGGGAGAATTAACGGTAGTTCTTATCAAAATGCTGCTAGTAGAATTTAGGCAACAACTTTTAAATTGCTGCTATTTTATTTTTTAATTCCTCCATTTATGACCTTATTTAGTTTGACATTGCCCTACATAGGTCTTTTGCTTAACTTTAGAGATTCTAGTGCTTCACTTGTGTGGGAAAAAATTGAAGAGCCTTCCATAGATTATCATGAGTTTGAAGAACTGTTTTCTAAAACAGCTGTTAAAGAGAGGAAGAAACCCATTTCGGACACCATTACAAAAACAAAGACTAAACAAGTGAGTACTCATTTAATTTTGGATCTTTTCTAGGCTGTTTTTTACATAAAGACAGATTTTTGCATGCAGCTTAGATGAATTATGCCTTGTGTGGAATTCTTACCATATATATATACACACTACAGAAAAATAAAAAAAGGAGAGAATGTAGAATGGATTTCAAAGCTGTACATGTTAAAGACTGAAGATTTCTTTTTTCATAAATTACTTCTCAAGTATGTATTTTCTTAAAAATATCTTTGCTTTATCCACTTTAACAAAAATAATACCAAAATAATTAGGTGCATATATGACGCTTTGAAATTGACTGCAGATGTGCAAGGAGTAGTATATATATTATTCTGATTAATTTTATACATTAAATAATGAGTTGCACATGAAGTACCATGACTTCAGAGAAAAATTATGCTTCAAATCTAAGTCCTAGTGTTATACCAATCAGAGTGGTTCTAAGTTTGTGTTGTGTTTATGTCTGTAAAGAATATGAAGTTTATATAGACAACAAATGACAAGCACAGCTGGGAAAAATCCAATATTAATCAAACAGGTTTCTTGAGACAGAATGGTGTTCAATATAATAAAAATGGGAAGCATACTTTAAAATGTAGAAGTTTAAACCCCTGAGTAAAAGAATTGAATCTGAATGTTTACATGACTATTTGGCTGTAATCTTCTTGGTATCTGTGTAAAAATCAAATTGTGGTGGTATGCTAAGTAATTTTCAATTAAACTTTTGGATCACAGAGGGGATGGTCTTATGTAGGATCCTAAAAAGCAGTTAAAATTCTTGTTTTATCTTGGTTTCATATTCCTCTACTCAATTCAAAGCTAGGCAGTTCTTTCCATCATCTTTTGACATGCAGGTTAATGCTGTACAAGACTTTTTTCCACATTGGATATGCAGTGGGACTCTTTAAAATATCTATTCACTAGACTTTATATCTGAATATGACCTGTTAGTTCTCCACCACTTAGTTCTGGAGATGTTGCCCCCATACACACATTGTGGTCAGCAGTATAAATGCACGTCCTTTACTGTGCTGACAACCTGCTGCAGGCAACAGAACTGGTAAAAAGTTAGGATAATTATCCCAAGGTGTTGGATAAAACCTTTCTCTGGATGGATGGGAAGGACAGTGCAAACACATGTCCCACTGTGCTGCACTAGGCTGTACTAACTGGGATGGGAGGAAATGTAAGGTTCTGCTGCTATCTTGCTGTCCTGCACTAATGTTCAAAGTGCAAGATTTTTGCTCCTCCTTCCTCCTTCTAGAAAAAGCCCTTTTTAGTGGTTATTCTTAGCTTAATTACTATCATAGTTGTTTAAGTAAAACAAAAGAATGCAAAATGATGTTGTTGGTCCCTGCATATTTCATAAGATTTGGTGATGAAAATCTCTCAACAGAGTAGAAAGCATGACTGCTTACTTCTCGAACATAAACAGAGCTTAAAGACAGTGATTATGAATAAATATTAGATGTGGATTTTAATACTAAATGTTTCTTTTTCTTGCAATGCCAAAAATGTAGATGTCTTTTCAGTAAATTAAAAAAAATGTAGGTAAAGCTAAATTGAGTAATTGTTCTTAACTTCTTTGTAAAGAGAATTATTTTCTGACAGGAATTTCCACACAGAAGTTTAAGGCAATCAAAGTAGTTGCTGTCATTTAGGACAAACAGTCCTGTGGGCCACCTTAATTCCGAGAAGAGAATCCTCTGTTTCTTTTCTTCTGATAACCAAACAAATGTACTGCTCTCCAAAATAGAGAGAAATTGCTTAATAGAGAAATCTGGCTTGTTGAATTGAAGTATCTGCGGAGAAAAGATTGACCAAACAGATAATCATAGGCTTTTATCAGAGCTATGAGAGCTATCCTTTATTGCAGATGTCAAGGTTAAATACTCGTGCAAGAATCCAGTTAGGGCTTTTCAGAGTACTGCCATGAGACAACTGAAATAGAACAGCTTCACAAATATATTCCACGTACACCCTCTCAGCAATTTGGAATGCAGGACTTCATTTTTAGAATTCTCTTCATTTATACTGCAGTAAACACTTGGATAATGAAGTCCATCCATGTTTAGGAGAAGAAACAGTTACTTGGGGAAAGAATGGCTGTAATTCCACAAGTATGTTTTTTACAGGGAGCACCAAGTGCTCTCTAAGTGGTTATGGACTTACATGGCTTCTATCATAGTTACGGGTGTTGTAAAGATCTTACAAATGGTGTTTCTGTAGTGATTTTTACAGGGACATGTTATGCAAAGCAGATGTGTTTTGTCACCTGTTGAGCTATGAAGAAGCACTGTAGAGCACAGAACCAGGACCCTCACTATGCTGCTTTTCAGAAACGCTCTTGTCTGGCAGTTGGTTTTGCTCCTTGTGTTGATGTGCAGGGTCTGCTGAGTGAATGTATTGCTTAGATGGATTGGATGTAAAGTACTGGCTACACTGGTAATAGTAGTCATGAAAAAATGTACAGATAACTTTCAAACATATAAAGTATTTGGTACTCTGTATAAACATACGATTTTAATAAAACTCTTTTTATTGTAAGCTAAAATAAAAATGGATTTACAGAGAAGGCCGCATGGCAGGAGGGAGAATTCTAGCTAATCTGTAGAAAGATTTGATAGGTTTGGGATGTTTTAGTGCGTGAAAGATTAATGATTTCGAAGTAAAATGCTGTTCTGCACACAAGACTTTTTATTCTCTAAACCATAGAGCGTATGTATATGTTTGTTGTGTATGTATATAGATACGCATGATATAATTATTTCTGAATAGCGAGCCCTTTTTAAGTGGTAAAATTATTATCATTCTGGGTTGTTTAGGGGTTTTTTTTTAATGAGTGTGTTAATTTCACCCTACACAACTATTGTTGTAATTGTTGTAATTGTTTTCTCAGCATGATCATCTGCAAGTAATACAATATAAATCTATAACACTTGTAAAAAAAATCAATATCACACCTAGAATTGAATGAAGGCCACATTAAAATCCATTCCAGAACTTTAAAGAAAGAGAAAGAATGAAGTGTTAATATTTATTTGTGAATGCAGCTGATTTTATTCTTACCGTCTCTTATTTGGTGCTATGGCAAAAACTGTGATTTATTTTGCTCTGTTAATGCATATATATCAAATTCTCAGCTGCTGTAAATGTGTGCAGGCTCACTCAATGAGAATGCCAACTAAATCTTCAAAGAAAGTCCTTTATAGGCTGTATTGTAGGTGGAGCTGCCATTGCTACCTATTAAAGTGGTCTGACTTTCATTATAAGTCCCTGTTATAACTTTGCCAAAATTTAGCTCTTTAGACTGCAAGTTTTTTTAGGTTGTGTTTTTTCCCCCAATTTGTGTATTTTGACAAAGTTACGAAAGGAAACAAAGTCTGGTTTTGCTCATGTCCACATAATTTCATAGACTTGAACTATGGAGAAATTTATTACATATATCTTTTTAGTTGCATAAAGGGTTTCTTAAATTTTGACATTCTACAGATTATAGGCTGTTCCTGTTGCTTAGGAGGGACTTCAGGTATAATCCTGAAGATTTTTTTCTGACTTTTTACTGGTAGTTTGGAAAACAGGAGCCAAGAGGAGTGATGCAAAGGAAGATTAAGAAAATTAACTGGGGAAGGAGTGAAGAACAGAGGAGATCTGACAGCTGAAAATACAGAATATATTAGCTGTGATTCTGTGTCACCTCTTACTCTGTCTAAAGTAATTTCCCTCAGAAACTTTTTGTGAGACTGAGGTGTCCTTGACCTGGATCATCCTTTCACCAAGTTGTCAATCTCATCAAACCTGTGGTGTTTGATGCAAGCACAAGGTAAAACTCACTCTTGTGTCTTGTTCAGCCGTGCCATGTAGTTACAATACTAGTTTTGATTACAAGCCTGGGTAGTTTTTTCCATAGAACCCTTTCCATAGCTAGTGTGGACTGTGTGGAATGAGCACAGTCCATAATGATTACTTACTAATTTAAACTGCTCCCTGTGTCAAAAATTGCTTTATAGCAGTTGTTGCAGCACTTAAAACCCATGTAATTAATAAAGCAGGAAGAATACACCTCATGATTAAGGATAGACATACTCAAGAATGATGGTAAGTGCAATATTAAGCGTATACTTCATGGCAAACATTGGCCAGCATACATTGAATGGGTTCAGTGGGAAAATGGTACGTAATCAGAAAATCTTGATACCACTGTCAGCACAATAAAGATGTAGAATGCACTGAGCTGACGTGCATAGATTACTTTCCTAACTTTTGAAAAGTCATTTTAGAAACTTTACTGATAATCCTCTAACTCTACTTTTGGAAAATATTATACAAGTAATATGATGCAATGCAATACAATGCAATGAACTTTTCAATCACAGACCAGTTGTTTATAATCTATCATGTAAATGAAAAAAAGTTAAATATTTTCTGAAGTGGAAATTCCACTATTAACCTATTGAAGTTAAAATTTTAAACACTGTTTCCACCCCAGAATATAAATAGTAGGTTACTAAAATTTCATTTGGTTTCAAAAGCCTTAGGTGCATAAAAGATGTCAATAAAACAGTTTAGATAATGATTTCAGGATATTCGAATTTTTAAGTTGGACGCAAAGAAGCTGTAGTAAGAGAATACTTCTAGAAATAAAATGCCACTCCTGTCCTTAGAGTTAGAACATTATTCTTATTTTTCAGTAAGGAACATTTTACTATTGCTCAGCCTCCTGTTGAGGAATACAATGCTTATCTAACTTAACTAGTTTCTAACTAAATTTAAGCAATCTAGGTATTTTTTTCACCTAATGATAGAAATGATGAATATTACTGGGGCAGCAATCTCTTGGTGAAATATTATTCCTACAGTAATTGTTTTATTATGTTAATTTCAAGCAGGGCCCTTTTAGTGATAAAACAGCACAAAAAGGAATGAACTGTTTCTCATCTACATCAGTAAAAACTTTATGAATGAAATAACACAACACAGTAATAGAGAAAATGTATGAAAAGTAAATATTATGTTTTATCGCTACCCTCAAGCATAAAGTTTCAGACATGGCTGCTTGGCTTCACTAATTTGCATAACATGTTAACAACTTGCCTCTAGATTAGTATGAGAAAGAGAAAGATATAGATTATGAAAATCTTCAGTGGGGAAAGAACCCAGCTAGTTTCCAGAGGGGATTTTCAGTTTTGGTTAGGATAGGAGACAGAGAGATGCTGAAAATTATGCTTTGTTATTGATGCTCTGTGAGTTCAGTTAAATCATTATGTGCCATCAGCATGGATATATTGTTAGACAGCCACGACTGGGTGTTGGTTTTGGGAGGTCAGGGGTTTTTTTGTAGGTATTAAGGAAAAGTTTTTGATCTCCTATTATACTAAAGTGACCTGACTACTTGAAGTAGTACCGGTTTCCACTCTCACAATTGCCATTACTAGCCAGAAGTTACTTCTGGATTTGCCTTTTAAAAAAGGCAAACAAAAGGTTAACTAAAACCCATGACACACACAAAAACCCCCACCTGTAAAACAATATATTACTGTTATACCTATAAGAAGGATACATGGGAAAGATATGATGGGTCCACTTCTGTGATCGCCCATTTTACACTTCGAATATACTTGAGTCTGCAGAAAAGACTTCTTGTCACAGCACCTAGTGAGAAGGTAACTGCATTACTGCCCTGATCCTGTCTCTTAACATTTTATTGGAACTTTGTTGTTTCTTCCTCTTCCCTGCCACATATATGAGCAATAGGCCTTTGTAAAGTAGAGTTTCCTGCATGTGACTTCATGTAATGTACAGTAGTTTTTCTTAACCAGTGAGAACTTTGGGATAATTTTTCTAAGCGCTGGCAGTCAAAATCAGAAACAGAAAGCAAGAATCATTGAAAAATTCCATGCATTAACTAAATATTATTCTGGGGAAAGGCAATCTTCATATTTTTTGCTTCAGGGTTCTCATCAAACATGTGTCTTGCATTACCTTTCACTAAATATCTCTTTGACTGTTTCTGCTTGTGTTAAATAATCAGGAAAAAATTTGGCATGTAGTTTGTTTACTGCTCAACAATGAGGACCACTCAACAATTAGAAAGTTTGTCCTAGACTTCAGGCTGCAGATAATATCTCTAGCTTCCTTTTTATTTATTTTTTTAAAATTTGTTTAAAGCAGAGTTCCAGAATCCAGACTAAAAAGGAGCTGTGTATTGTGTTTGAGGCTTTAGATCTTGTCGAGATTGGATTTATCAAAGTTTTGTTGTTCTGCCTTTAAATGGCGTCACTCGTCTGTAGCCTGTAGGCCCAGACTATGCAGCTGATTTGTTTTATTGTTTTTCTTTTAAGTGTGGGAATTGCTTTAGGCATTTATGCTAATATTCATATTTTGTGAATTAGTGTTGTATTGTTACAGCCATTCTATTGGAGGAAACTCTAGTATTCATGCAATTGACTGAAATGGGAATGAACTGCGTAATAGAGATTAGTATAAAAGTTGACATAAACCCTACATTTTAAATAAAACCAGACAAAATTGGTAGCTTCTATGTGAAGCTGCTTTATCTATTGCTGTTCTGCACCCATTCACCTGACAGTCATGCTCTTTGTCACTATTTTGATATCATCATGGTTCAGAATTTTGCAGCAGAGATAACTTATTCTTCATGAGGACAGTGGTTTTTTTGTTTTGCTTCTAATCACTGTCAAGATGTGGCACTCAGCAAATAATTATTCTCCTGTCTATCAGCTCACTTTCAGAAAAAGCAACTTCTTTTTCCTGCTAACTTTTAAGCCAGGACTTGAAAGGGTCTACTAGGTCCCTGAGTCCGGTCTTGCAGCAGTGACAGCAATCATGTTCTAGCCTGCACGACAACAACATAATTTATTTGGTTATTTTTCTCTAGTTTTGGTCCCCTTGTTGTGTTTGTAAGCCTGATCTTAGTAGCTCTCTGAGCTTTAGAATGCTGATAGAAGAGAGAAATTGTGATTTCACAATTTGAAGCAAATATAATATTACAGGAGTTATGAATTAGAAGTGGGAGTTTCCTAAGAACAGACTCTAACTCATCCCTGATCTTTGGGCCTCCAAGAGGGAACAGTGTAGTTCTGCTTCCTTTGGAAATGTCAGGTTGGTTCTAGGTAGGTTCACACCTGAATGCAGTTGTAATTTTGTTTTGTGGAAGACCACTTAAAGATATTTTACTCTCAGTTTCCTTCTTTCGTTTTGGTTTACTCTGGACAACATAGTATCCAGCATCAGTTCCATTTCTACTTTATTTTTGCAGCATCTGAGTGACAGGAAATGTACAAGCTTACTTCAGATAAGCTCTTGCCACTTTGTGTGACTATTGTTTTCTGATAGCACTTTTGCAATAAGTTTGCATTTCATTTTTAATTCACTTTGTCAGCTTTGGGATAGTTTTCTTGTTCAAAATAAAGGCAACAAAGGACTCCCACTATATGCTGACACCAGCAAGTTAAAGTTATGCTGTTAATATGAGCTGTTTCAGACAAGCAATAACAATGGGAGCTGAGATCAACAGTTCCCCCAACATCTACCATACCAAATTCAGTCTTTTTGATGTTGTTGGAGCACGCAACTTTAAGGTGAAGTTTTTGAACTTTTGTTATGTAACATACTACATTGTTTTTTGTGTTGCTCTGCCTTTTCTGTAAGTATGGTTCGGTAGCAACATCAGTTGAAGAAATTCTGTTCTTTTTGAAATTTTGAACCCCTTGTTCTGTTTTTTTTTTTGATAGAATGAAAGGTACTTGTTTGGTTGCTATTATGGATTGCACCTTAATTGTTAGAAAGTTTTGATCTATACCTTGCTACTCAAGATCTACTTTATCTTTTTTAGCTGCAAAGTAGTAAATCAGTAACAGCTTCTCTTTCAAGAAGAAAATCTCATATTGACCCAGCTTTATCTCAGTTCCAGGCTTAAATGAAATTTACATTACATTTTAAAAATATTTAGAGTGATTATAGCCTATTAGAAGACTAGTGCAGGTTATCCTAATTATACTTTTCTGAATCACATTCGTTTCCCCTCTGAATTCAGACAAATCTGACTATCCTATCGTATTTTAGTCCATTTGACTTCAGTTTTAAATTCCTAATAGTATATTACGTTTGCATAGGAATTTCTTGCTAATTTTTGACAGGTGATATCAGTAGCCATGCCTTGAATTTAGGTCTTTAAACTTGTGAGCATCAGTTATAACATACTTGTTTTCTAATGCTAAAATTTTTGGTTAATGAGCAGTATTTTTGCTGTTGAGGCATACCACCCCAAAAGGGAAGGGAAAACCCAGGTGTACAGATGCTCATGGTCAAAAAGGAATGACAAAAGTCAGGTCCGTAAAAGCCTACAAAGTTTTAGTAGCAAATTATACACTTGTCATGGAAATTGGTATGTCATTGCCTTATTTTCCAGTATAAGCACACAGTGGTGGGTTTTGAATAAAGAGGTAGAGGGAGGGAGAAAGATCACCAGTCCTTGCTCCAGTGTCAGTCCAGCTAATGGGATGTCCAGAGTCCTGGAGCATGCATACCTGATCTTCATAGGGGTACCTATTCATAGATAACTTTTCCCTGCCCTGGAGATAAGTTTCTTGCTTTTTATGCAAAACAGTTATCATGCACAGTTCATTCCTCTAGACCTTTCTGGAAATGGGTTGGAGGCCTTTGGGGGTCCCTGGTGTTTTGATCCCCTACTACTGGGTTGGCTTTTGGTCAACAATCCATGCCCTTTTCTCAACCTCATTCCCGCATGTGCACTGTACCATGTTGTGCTTATCTCCAGGAGCCAGAACAAAGCTTCTGTCCCAGAAAATTGCTACCCTACCCCTGCATGGCCCCCTTCTCCAGCCACATCCTGTTACTTCTCACAGCATGTTATTACCAAGGATCCTTGGTTGGCCGCACAGCGATCTGGCTATTCGTGTTTGAGACATAGACATTAGCCCCTTATCGTCAGGGCTTCTACTGTTGTATTTTCACTTCACTGAGGCCAGTTTGGCATCTGTGAAGAAAGGGGGATGAAATATCTTCATAATCAATGGTTATGAAGGTTTAAAAAGGGAAAAAGTAAAATTAAACAATTGGTCAGCCAACCACATCCTCAGAAAACCTATACTGTAAGTACCGTGAGTTTCTCAAGTTTCCGTTCCTAAGTAGTTCCAGTGGCAAAGTTCTGGGTCAGGATTTTCATTCTCTTCTACTGTTCAAGCATCAGTGTACAAACCTGTGTCTGAAAATGTAAGTGAATCAAAGTTGTCAATGGATCAGTGAATTACAGGGCAAACATCTTCTGGGTACTTTTTTGATTTTTTAAGATGTGAATTGAATAATGAAATTCTTTACTCTGGCTAAATTCTACTTTTTCTAATCTCTTTTCTGTTAATTAATTTTTAAATCTGCCAGTGTGGCTGTAGATAATACAGCCTCTTGGTGCTACAACAGGAGCTGTGTAACTTGAAAAAATATGTATATGCTTCCTGACTTGATCTTACAGTTCTAATTATGTGGCTTTTTTTTTTTTTCTCCAAGTGACTCTCAAAGGTTTTCATCAGTGTGCTTAGTACAGTGTAAAACTCAGCAACCTAAATTGCTGAGATTAAATATTAACCTCTTCCTTCTGTGCAATGGTTCTATCTCCACATTGAAAAGTATTTCATCTAGAATAATGTCGTTTTACAGATATGATCCTTTTCTGGCATTACTTGTTTCCCCTGACAATGATATAAAATTTACATCAAGTTGAATTCAAACAACTTAGAGCCCTGTGGAAGACAGTCTCTGAATTACATGCTGCTTTTATGCTTGCAAAACCAACATGTATGAAAGTGTGTTTTAATCACTGATTTTAACCCCCTAAAGCAAGATGTTTTGATGGCTTGATTCTGTTGGGTTTTTTTCTATTTTGAAAACAAAAAAGCTTTGTGACCTTTTATATTCCTTAAAGTGATCAAAGAAAACCCCAATGTGTACGTGGTTATTTTGATTTTAAAATAAAATTCATATTGGCGCCTACTACGTCAAACATTCAAATAAAATATAAATTCTCACAGTTTTAACTTACATCAAAGATGGAAATCATTGTGTGGTTTTGGAAACCAAAGCAATTCCAAGATAGACACAGTTGGAATTTTTTTTATTTGACAGCGTGTTTCATACACTTAGTAACATCAGTGTGAAGTAAAGTGTGCATTCTAACGAAGAAGGAAAACTAGGGGAACCTTTATAGGGACTCTTTTAGGATTAAATTCAACTAGGTGACACAGCTACATATGCTTGTAATGGATTTATACAGCAGAAGCAAACTTTTAAATTAATAAATTTGCTCATTTTTAAATGTATATATAGACTACAAAGAACTATTTCCTGAATATGTCGTTAGTAATGCAAACTATCTTGTACATTATCCTGCAGATTGATAATAATAGTTGCGTTTCTTTTGGCAGGTTGTCAAGTTGTTAAGTAACAAAAGATCTCAAGCTGTTGGAATATTAATGTCTAGCCTTCATTTAGACATGAGGGACATTCAGCACGGTAAGTGAAATAACTATTGATTATTCTCAGATCACATAATTAATAATCTGGAAATGCTAAATATTTATCTCTTTTGATATGTAAAATAAATTAATATGAGGCCTTTTTTACACTATTTTTCCTGAAAATAGCTTGTTCTGGCATTTATATTCTGCTTTCAACATCAGCAGTATAAGTGGTATATAATATAGACACTTTGATTTTTGGTCTTTTTGAGGAAGAAAGAATGATGTGTTGTTTATTTTAATTCAGATAACCTTGGGACATATTCAGAAAAGTGAATTATAATGTTTAATTTATTTGCTTTATAAAATAGTTCCTATATTTGGGTTAGCACAAACTGTAGAGTTCTTTCATCTTCAACAGCATTTTTTACAAAGTGAGATCTTTTAGGGGAGTGTAATACTTTTCACATTTATGCTAAGAGACAGTAGTGCAAAAAGGTGAAAAGTGGAATTGCATTTATATTCAGAGCATCCCTTATGTTTCCCAAAGGCTTTGGATAGATTTGAAGCAGATTGAATTATCCTGTGAAGTGCCAGCCTATCTATTAAATAAATGTGGTTTCAAGTATAACACAGACTTCATAAATCACAAAAACATCTTGTGAACTTTCTAGGCTACATATTTACAGCCATGCATTCAGTTTACTATGATTTGCTTATTTTGCAAAATTATTCATAAATAGAACAAATTTGAGAGCACTCTGTCAGCTAGTGAGTAACTCTTAATCACAGTTTTAAGGTTTTATTAAACTGTTTTGATGGTTACTAGACTTCCTCAAGCTGAAGCGCTTAAGATGGTAGTCATAGAGCAAGGCGCCAGTACTGGCGCCAAGAAGTACTTGGTATTTCCAAAGCTGGCAGATGTAGTTCAGTTAAGTCATAGAGCAAAATCTGAAAACAATGATATGGTCCTTTCCTTCAGTCAAATACTCAACTTGGTTTCAGTTAATAATGAGAACCTTATGAAAAAAGGAGTCCGCCTAACATCTGTGTCTGTGGTAAAGCCAACACAAGTTCATTGAAAATTTGCTTGCTTAACATGCAACACTAACAATAATATGGCATGAATGTCAGTAGTTGAAAGGGTCAAACAATATTATTCTTAACCTTTATCCTATTACAATATTAAGCACACATGATCATCTAAGAGCTGTGTGCAGATTTTGTATATTCCTCTTTCAATAGCTGTTTTCTAAAACCAAAAGTTTTTGCAAAAGGGAATTTAATAGTTCATTTATTCCCTTGCTGTGCAGACGTGATTGAACAAACATGAGAAAACTTTTGTCTGGTGGGGGGATTTGTGAAAATGGTTGATGCTAGAAGTCTTTATTTTTTTTCCTTTTTTTTTTTTTTTTTTTCTTTTTTTAAGAACATAAAATAGGCGTGGAGAAAAAGTGGTGAGGAGCAGGAAATAAATTTGCATGGTGGGGGCAAGGAAAATAGAGATCTCGCCCAGCAGTATTTCTGGCATCAGTCACTCCATGCAGAGGTCTCTGAGTGATCTAACCATAGAGCCCATGCAGAAATTACAGAATCACAACCCCAAGTATTTAGCTTTACCTTTATGTAGGCAACAATTTTAATTTCTTATTAAAAAGAGAGGTTTTTACACGTTTTTGACTGTTATAACATTTAGGATTTTCTGCTGCAATTTGAATATACTTACAAGAATGTACTAACAAAAATTCAAATAATGATTGAGTGCCTACGTTAACAAAAATAGTCAGTTGATATATTTGCACCTTTACACATTATTATTTAAGTTGTATGGCAATGACTACAGTAAAAAATGGGATCAGTGTTTTTTGTCCCCTGGTTTTTTGTCCCAGGGTTTTAGTAGATGTCTTGAGTTTTTCCATGTTTGATGTACACTGACATGTAAATTTACACATATCTCACTCAGTACAATACAAGCAGTGGTTTTCCATAAATAAGAAATGCAGTCAAATGAAACTTCCCCCTGTCCCCCTCCCAACAATTTGTGGTACTAGACAACATATAGCTTTCTTGTAAATATTCTCTATATCAAACATAAAGAATATTTTTAGGATGCAGTGTTCATACAAATTGCAGAAATGTAATTTTATTTTTTTTTACTGGCCTCAGAAAGGCAACCAGAAGGAGAGAGAAATTTTCAATGCAGTGTGATATTCTGTTTCTTGTTTTGCATGCTACCTATTGTGTTGTATTTTTCTGGCACTTTAGAAAAATTTTCAAGTTCTACATGAACAGAAGAGAAAACAATTATGCTGGGTACTAATCCACCTAATAAATTTAGTATTTAAAGTTGTAAATCATATTGTGTTTAGATGAAGACCTTAAAATAGCTTGAGACCTGGTCACATGTTGTATTTAATGTCTTGTAAAATTTGTGTTCTTTGGTTGATGTTTTTGGAGTATTTTTATTTGCTTTTTAAGATACAAAATAATGATGAAATATTGTCTGCATATCTGATCCGATGTGGCATTTAATAGAAGATCTCAGTATATTGTAATACATCTTAAATAGATTTCTTTTATTATGTGGCTGTTAAGTGTCTGCTTGTAGAATTGCATGTCTGCTTCCAGCTTTGAAAATAGGTTTAGTAAGACAAATGCCCAGAGCCTGTCTGCTTTTAAAACATTTTTACAGTGTGGAAGGAGTAGTTGTAATAATCAAAACACATTTGTTCTGAACTCTGGTGCATCTTTCTAGTAGTGCTCTAAAGTTTGCTAGGTTAATTTTTGTTGTTATGGGGGATTTTTAGTAGATTCTAATTGCTAACAGAACTCCCATCTACTTCATGCACTCAAGGCTAGAACTGTAAGAAATGTTGGTCTCTTTAGTTGCAGTGCCATTTCTCTGTAATTAGTACCAAAACGAGTACTCGTGGTTTCTCTGATTTTACGCAAGGTTTTACTGATGCCTGGTTTTTTTGCAATCATCTATCAACTATGCAAAACACTTTATCCAGGCATTTTACTTGCTTTTGTGTTTTCAGTATACCACAAATATCCTTTATCCAGTATTTTGTTCCCACTGGAAATATTGCTGTATTTGGCTGCATGATATGGCCAGTGCTTGAGAAATGCCAAACAAGCACTTCTTACCTCTTTTTCCTTTATAGTTCAGATTTTCTTCCTAGAGTAAATGACCTGGGGTTTAACGTTAATATTCTGGGTTTTTTTCTTAACATTTCAGAGATGCAAAGTGTGCTCAAATTAGAGATACAACAAGTTTCTGGTTTAATTGACTAGAGTAAGCTATGATGAATATCCTATACATTAAAATATAATTCCATGTTAAGCCTGTGTCTGCATTTAGGGACAATGTCTTGTGAATAAAGTACCTCTTTTTGTTCAAGTTGTCTGTCTGCACTTGAAATGTAACAACTGTTTGAAATTGCAGCCATGTTGCAGATAGCAAGTTTTTCAGTGCCTTCCCCAGCCCCCTTGTTTATAAAGAAACAATGTGTCTTCCTCTGTGTTTACAAGTCATAGTAAGCGCTGTAAGAATAGCAAAAAGTTCTTCTGTGTGTGTATAAAAATAGAATGAACAAATTAAACTGAAGATGTCAGCCAGGAAAAAAAGGCAAATTTGGTATTTTGTGCAGCTAAATATTACATTTATTACACAGTGAGATTTTTATCTAGTATTTCTTTCTTGTATGGAAATTATTCCTTGGCACACCAAAATAGCCTTAGTTCTAACCATGCCTTCTAAATGTTGAAAGTAAAAGCTTGTCAAAAATGGCATATGCAGTTCTTTGTCTTTTGAAGTTATCTGTTATCTTTTCCAAGTCAGTAAGTTTCTCTTAACAAGGTTTGTCTCTCCAGGTACTGTGTTGCTACAATACTCTTAACTATTTTTCTGTAAGGTTTTGCATAGCACCTTGTGGTTGCCCTGGCTCTGTTAGAAGTAGTTTGGAGATTTCTGCCTCTGAATTTTGGATGACTTTTCTCATTATCCTCATTTAATAAGTCATTTTTTCCCCCTCTCTGAGACACTGGTAGTCTGCAGAATTTGATGGAGATACCTGTCCCACTCTGATATCTGCAGGGGGGAAAAAAAAGGAAGGCCAAGACACTGCCTATTATAGGCCTCAAAAAAGAATGAAATAGGAAAAACCATTACAGAAAAGGCAGGCAGATTCACCTAACAGCTGCTAAAAACCAACCTTGTAATCTGAATTTGAGCTTATTTTACTGGAAGTTATACCTGCAGCAAAGTTTGTTCTGCTAACAGCAGTACAACTTTGAACAACAAATATATCTTCTGCCCTGAATTCAAGACAGATGTGCAGGAAGTGAACATACTTTAAATGTTAGCAAGAAAAACAAATGTTTATTCTTTAGTATTTGACTATTAGTGACAAAAGAACAAGAGAAAATCTTGGGTTTGTTTTCTTACTTGACCACTCATGCTGACATGTAGAAATGATGAGCAAGGAGAGACTGTCAAAGGTTTGACTAAATGATTTCACTGGAGAAGGATGATAAAATATCTCTTACATTGCATTATTTCAATTTTCTGTGCAGGAATTACTCATGCATTGAACTATCATGTAGTCTGGGTCCAAGAGATGCTCTACATAGAAAGCAATCAG
The DNA here is from genome assembly GCF_009650955.1 of Corvus moneduloides. Classification (NCBI taxonomy): domain Eukaryota; kingdom Metazoa; phylum Chordata; class Aves; order Passeriformes; family Corvidae; genus Corvus; species Corvus moneduloides. Next base: position 73,798,229 of record NC_045478.1, on the reverse strand, counting down.
GGAAGAATGACTTAATATCTGGAAAATAAGACTCAGGATTAGTTTATTTTATAGAAGGTCCAGAGGTGATCTAAGCATTATTTATCCTAACAATAATGGGTGTGCACAAGCACTATCATTTGAAACTTATAGTACCCATTCTTCACAAATATTTCAGTACCTTCCTAAAAGACATCTTACTGATTAAACAAGTTATGAGGACAAAACAATACATGATTGGATCAAGTTATTTGGCCACTGTTATACTAGAAAGTATAAGTAAACTTGCTGCCCAAAATTGTTATGTCTGTCCATTTAAGTCATGGGGAAAAATGTTGGCTGTAGGAAAATATGAAGACCTTTTTTTCTGTTAGATGGCAAGTCTTTATTTCTTTATTAAATTAATGATAAATAAAGTGATTGAAATCAGTGTAGGTTAATTACAAAGTTTGAAACTTTACCTGTTACTTCTGGTTTATCAGTAGAAAATTGAAATTGTTTAAATGTTTCTCTTTTTTCCTCAATCAAATACTGTATATGCAAACACCCAAAACCTTAAAAGATTATGGTTTAAACTTTCCCTCTGATAGTCTTTACAAAACCTGTTTAGATTCTTCAGAGACAAACCCAAGTAAAGATTGGTTTGATTCAGCATTTTTCTGTCTTGTGTACTAGCACTTCCTCAAAACTTCACACCATAATTCTGAGTCTTATTCCTCTATTTCTTCTTGACTTTATGCTACCATATTCATTATATTATGCCTGCTGTTAGATTGTATGCTTGCATGTTTTATTTGCTTATAATTACTTTACAAGCTCCTGTTGGGAAATTATTGGTAAGGAAAACAATGGAATACACAAAATTACTTTTATAGAATACAGACTAGAGTTAAATTAGAGTGTCACACATATGTATTGCTGCAGATGTTTCTATTGCTTTGATGCTGTTATTATGCCCACAGTGTTCTGTATTGAGCAGTGATTTTGGAGCCCTTGTCTGGCCCCTCCTGTCAGATGCAGTTAGGGAGGAAGAACAACAAAGGGCCTTGGAGACAGGTGGAGTTTCCAGTGGATGTGGCATAAACCCCTGAGCTACGGGTGAAGGTCCTGAAAGCCAGTCCTGAGTATTTAAAGCATGCCTCAAGTCCTCTATTGTCTTAAGATTTTCTGAAACTTAGTTTACAGTGACCAGAAGTCAATAAAGCAATGGCAACAGTTGTTAATGGAAAAATACAACTTCAATAATAATTTTATTTTAATATATGTGCAATCATCAAGATAATGAAGGACAGAAACATTAATATAATCAAGAAAGGAACTGAATGCTTTATGCCATATATCTCTTCATAATTTACACTTAAAAACCAAATTTATAGAATTATACCATTTTTTTCTATAATGCAAAATGCATTTTAAAGAACATAAGTTTAGGGTTTTAAATGAGGAAAATAATATTGAGTTTTCTTCACAATATTTGAATCAGCAGAGACTAATTACTGCCACATTGGATAGTTTGGATAATTAAAGAATTTTTGTTGTTGTTAAGAACATATGAATGTAATTTAATAGAGAAGTTTTGTAAGAAAATGTAACTTCATTGTCTGTCTGTTGTTTCAGTTGAAACCGAGGGTTTTTTCCTTGCAAGTCTGATGTAACTTTGAAAATTTGAGAGAAAAGTTTCAGGAAAGTTCTTTTCTCCAAAAGGAAAAAAAGCAGTCCTGTTATTTCTCATTTGCATACTGTATACTCTCTCAGAAGAGGGATGATTACAAAATTCTTAGCGTAAAAGCTAAAAAGTATGTGCATGCATTAGTACCAGGTAAAAATTGGGTGGGGAGAGGAAGAAAAAGAGCACCTTGTCCCTCTTTTATAGCAGAAGTAATTTCCACTGGTCATACTTTTACATTGCTGAACTACATAGAGGTTTTAGCATTATTAAAATTAAGAAATGCCTTTTCATTAAGAAATTCCAATAATACAGTAATGTATTTTTTCATTAAATCAAAATGTTTAGAAGAAAAGGATGTTTGCCACAACAATCTGTTTGTGATTTGTCACGTGTTTTTTAGATTTGAATACATTTATGCATAAAAAAAGTCGTATTCAAAAATTAATGCCACTTATATATATGTATAGATGCTAACAATTTAAATACAAGGTAGTTAAAATGGGGATTTAGTAAAACTTGCAAGAAAAATTGGTAAATCCCTTTTTTTTATTCATTCAGTGTACCTATAACTGTATTTTTCTTATCAGATTTCTTAAAAAATCAATTTAAACTTTGCTACATTTGGCCAAGTGGAGCTCTATCTAGCTTTGTACCCGATCTCCTCTGTAGATAATCAGAAAATAAAAATAAAAAGCTGAGTGGCACTGACCGCTCATTATGTAATTTTTGTAGGTCTCTTACCTTATTGCAGGTAGTTCACCTCAAACTGAAAAGTTTATTTGGAACAGCTTTCATTCATGTTTTCTGTTCTTTTGATTTTTGTCACCAATCTACAGTCCATGATTCTTTCTTCTCTTTGCCAATGAGGTGACTGACTAGCTCTGCATGCTGCTTTCAAGATCTGTGTGCACCACATGTCTGTGCCAAGATGTCACAGCATCTTCTTTCAGGCTCTGTTTTCTCTGTATTGTTGCTGTTGTTTTGTTTACTCTTCACTGCTGCTAATTTTTGAGCTTATGTTTTCAGAGAACTCTGAAAAAAACTGACTGTCTTTTTGGGGGTAGCAGTTTTGTTCATTTTGTATGCATCACACGACTTTTACAGTCTGGGTTCTTTTTTTCCCACCTACTTTGCATGTATTGACACTGAATATTTGAGAGATCCTTTTTTATGTGTTTGTGGTCAGCTTTTAAGTTGTGTTACTATCTGAGAACATTGATGCCTCATGTTCATTAAACTGCACAGTAACCTGCAGAGGTCCTAGTAAGGCTTCTTCTTCGCCACAAATTTCTACTTTGAAAATGAAACATTCATTTTGGTAATTGATCTTTTTTTTTTTTTTTGAGCTGCTTTCTCATTACATTGGTTTATTTGTATGATGTTTAAAAAAACTGTTTTTCTGTATAATACATAGGCATTTCCAGGCATAAAAATCAGATTGACTGGTTTCTAGTTTCCAGTATCATCTGGGGAATCCTCTTAAAATTTTCATTTGTATGTTCTGAAGCTTGTTCAATTTGAGACAGTGCCCAAAACATATCACTTGAGAAGTACAGAACTTGTCTGAGAACATCTTTGACCTTTTCTGTGGTTGTGAATCCTTACACAAATACTTTGTTTAACCTTCTCTGATTCTCTTTCTTTTGTGCTCTTTTTACAGCCAGATTATCTGCGTGCCCAGCTGTTTCCTGTCAGGCTTCATACATGTGATGTGTTTGAAAGCAGTTTTATTACTAGCTTTATGCATTTGGCAAGTAGGGTTTAGACCTTTTTGTTCTTCTCCAATTTACATTGAACTTACAGGACTTTGCTTTTTGTCTTGTTTGGCTGATTTCCACTTTTGAAGAGTATCTTTTATTTACAGGTGTCCCCCATGCTCTTGTACTTAATCATATACGTGATTTTGAGGAGTAGGAATATTGGGGGTGTGAAAAGACAAGGGAGGGAAAAGGGTGTATTTAAATTTATCAATTGACTTTTTTTTTTTTTTTCACTGTGCCTCTAATGAAGTGTCTTTAAGCTTTCTTCTGACCTTCAACCTTTTTTGGCTTTCAACTATCCTCTCATTTTAAGGTAATTTCTGGTTGTAAAATCTAAAGTTATGGTGTTACTCCTAAAAATCTAATTCTCTGGTCCTATAGAGAAATTTCGTTAAAGGTTAGTTTCATGTCTCCAACTGTTTTGTATTTTATTCAGAAGTAGATCAAGTGTTACTTCAGCTCTTTTGGTAAATCTGCTTAGTTGCTTTGAGTAATAACTAGTAATAACTCTAACCTAAAATTTAGACTCCAAAAGATGGCTCAAACAATATGGTTAGCAGATTAAACCTTAGACTAGCATGTTTTCTATGTGGCATATTGTCTTACACCTAAATGGTAAAATACCATTTAGGAGTCATTATTAAGATGCTTTTTGGATGGTCTGTATTAGGTCACTGACTGTGTTTTTTCTATTTAGGCTTGAATTTATTATTTTTATATTATTGTTATTATTATTAGGCGTGTATTTACAACCAATTGCTTTATCTTACCCGGCTAATGCTCCCTTCGGTATTCGCTGCCTCTCTTCTGCTGTAACGCTTTATGGCACCATGTACAGCCTTACATTGTTACTGTCACACTGGTTATCGTCCTTTTGTTCCATTCGGAACGGCCATTGCATCCACCAGTAAATACAGATCTCCCCTTTGCAGATGTTAGATGCCTGGAAACTCTACGGACACCCATCATTCACACAGCCTGGCCTTTACCCGTCGGGCTCGGCTTACCTGGGCCGCGGCGCTGCCTCGCCTCCCTCGCTCATGCCCGCACCGCGCTCCTCCCCGGGCGGGGCCCTCCCGGCCCCTCGCCCATCCCGGGGCCGCCGAGCGCCGGGGCCGCCGCCTGCCCGGCCGAGCGCCGCCCGGGCCCCGGGTCCACGCTGCCGGCAGCAGGTGGCAACAGCGGCCCGCGCTGCCGCCGCCGGGGAGCTCCGCCGCCCTGCCCGGGAGACGCCGGCCCGGCTGCCGGCAGAGCGGAGTCGCTGCCCCGGCGCCCGGGCTGCGCCGGGCAAGGCGCTCGACCTCGCGGCTCGGCGAGGCGCTGCCTGTGGGCACAGTCCTCACGCAGGGAATAGCTCCTTTAAACAGTAGCTCCGAGTGTAAGGAAGAGAAAGCATGATGCGAAGATGGTAGAGTGGCTTGTTTGTTGTGTCCATGCATCATCCACTATAGGGGAGGGTAAGAAAGAGTGCCCGGGAAATTACGGTTTTCTGCTTAGCCTGAGTGCCCACTGTTCCTCATGCTGCAGTCAGTATGTTGGTGTTCCTGTACCTGTCACTTTATGAGGTACCTGGATTTCTCCTACTTACTGCTTTCTCTTCTTTCTCTTGTTCTGTTGTTATCCGCAGGCAATGAAAAATCAGGATAATTTCTGTTCTGCTGTTTCACATGAAACCTCCCCAAGCAATGGGTGTTACGTTCTGTTTCAGTGTAAAGTATTTTCTGATTTTTAGTGAAGTTGCAATTGCTTTTGCTACCTAGACACAAAACACAGCTCAGTGTCATTGAACTGAAGCAATATCAATTGCCTCTCATAATCCTACAGTCCTCAGTAGGCCAAAGCTAGTCATGATACTGAAATAAATATACATATGTGGTTCCAAATAACTTTTGGGGGCTTTTTCTTCTAATGTGCGTATTTTGGTTTTCTGTGTACATGGGCATTTCGTTTTGTTGTTATTTCAGCCCTTATTTCCTTGAATTAATACCAGCTTTTGAAAAATGCTTTGGAGTGTGAAAAAAGGTGGAACTTAAACCATATACAGGCATCCGTCTGCGCTCAGCAATCACAGTATTGTGATTTGAATTAGTAAAGCTGTGTCATCTGTCATGTACCTAGCCAAAAATCTTTTTGCAGTATTTTCGTTATCCCACCACACTTATAACATGGTATCACAAGATCATTACATCACTTTCTTAGCATCTGTAGCTCCTTAGTACTATAACTTCAGAATATTTGGTGAAAGGCTTAACGTGCCTTAATACGATGAAATCCCTGGTGTGTTTATCCAGACATCAGACAGGGCAGACATGTAGAATACTAGGCAACATCTAATATGTACTTTGCTGTGCCAGGAGAAAAAAAAAAAAAATTATTTGGAGAATAAATTGAGAGTATGTAATTTTATTTCAGTGAGATACTACTACCATTTGACAGAAGGAAAGAAATTTGATTTGAGAGGAAACCTCTCAAAAGTTTTGGTTTTGTTATTCTTGACCAAGAAAACTTGTATTTTGAGTTGTGACTAAAACGGTTGCTTGTACAGCAATTACAGGCAAATGAGGACCTGCTTTGCATGATGTTTGAAACCCTGTATATTTCCATGCTGTGCTTTCTAGCTAATTCTGCTAGTACGGATACTGGTAACACACACAACTGGCTAGCTTGAACCATAAGCAGGGAAAGCTCGTTTCTGAATGATAATACATGTCTTCATGGCTAAAAGAGCTTGCAGTACTTTCTGCTGTAAATCATCAAAGGGTAACAACATTCCATGTAGTCTATGTAAAATGATTTAGGCTTGGTGATGTTACAGAAGACTAGTAGAGAATTTGAGAGGTAGCAAAGGGCAAACATGCAGCTCAAGTCTAGGTTTTTAGACAGAGCATTCTAAGCATTTAGTCTGGCTACTGAATAAGGCAAGCTATGTAATATTGCCTGCTAACTTCTGCCTCAAACTATTAGTCTGTATAAATATGAACATTTTAGCAGTATAAATGATCTTGAGTTCCAGCTGAAATTCTGACCCTTCAACCTTTTGCTTTCTTTGAAGTTGCTGAAAGTTTTGCAGTTGACTTTGGTGAGTCTAGGATTTCATAGAAATACTTTAAGTGATGGAGAAGTCAACATATCCCATGAAACGTTGTTCAAAAGGTTAATTTCTCTCACTTTTAGCACTTTAAAGATTCTTTCCATAGTGAATTTGCTAGATTAATTTACAGATACCCTTCATTCTTTCATGCTTTGCCTCTGTGAAATTACAGAGCTGTCTACTTTCAGATATCTTGTCATGCAGGTATGTAATCATGTTGCTTCTTAACTTTCTTTATATAAGTTAAATAGATCAAGCAATTCAATAGACAAGTTCTTGAGGTTATTCTGCTCCCTCCTTTGTTGGTCTTTTTGATACTACGCTGGTTCTAGCTCTAGTCCAAAAATTGCTCTAACTTCTAGCCACTTCTTGAGAGTTTTAGATTAGTCATTGATGATGATTACAGAGTGCAGTCGAAGCACTTCTTTGGGTGAGTTTGAGTCTGCTCAGGAAAGAGCGGCTCTCCCATTAGCATTGCCACCTGGATTTCATTGAGGATTAATCACTATTTTTAATATCTTTCTTTTCAATGTTGATAAAGTTATATTTATTTGCAGTGAGCTGAGAACGAAGTCCTATGAAAGCCTAAGGTACTCTCTTGTTTGTGGTAATGTTTCAAGAGCAATTACATTTTCAGATCTATGAGCTGGCAGTTATTAGCTCATTTAGTGCTGACAAATAATTTAATGTAAGTGTTCTAAATTGCCAACCAGACACACCGGGAGCTCCATTAACTATGCACTAACTGTGGGTAAATTGAGAGGAAAAAAGCTAAAATCCCAAGTTAGCTTCTTACTGCAGAGAATCTACTTTTTGTAGAAACAACGTGTGTTAGGTATCTGCCCTCATAACTTTCAAATACTAATCAAATACAGCAGTGCACTACCAGATAATTCCAAATAAAAATCTTCTTTCTCCTCCTCATGCATTTTGTTTAAATTTATAATTTAGAATGAGCTCTCTAAAGCAAGAAAGGAAAAGCTTGCCTTTTTCTTATAGACTGCACTTCCCAGAGTTAGACATGACTTAGTTTACTGTGAGGTATTCTAATAGATTAAGTGGGATTAAATCAAAAGCCAGCAAGTTTGGTTACTAAAAAAAAGCCACAGGTAACTTAAAGCCTCAGTTAGTTTCAAGCCTGAAGGCTCATTTGTATTCCGAACAAGTCTTGCTAATGTCTCCCAGTTACACCATCACTGGTACCACAATTAGCCTGTGGAACTCCTGGTCTTAATGTCATTGAAACAGAGACTGAAAGGCATTAGAGCCTACGTGGATCTGAAAGAAAAGTTTAACACACAGAAAACCCAAATTTTATGTCACCTGACTCATGAATTTAAAGCTACAAATCATGTCAGTCTTGAGGCAGATTGATACACAATGCCAGATGTACTGCATATGTGCCTTTGCAGCTGATGTGTTTGTACAGTTTAAACGTACACTGTAAATACATACTGACAAGTAAACATCCCCAAAATATATTCCTCAGATATCATGTTCCAGTAGTCTGCCCCCAAAAAAGATAGACTTGACAGGTATGACAAGGTTTCTTTTGAGAACCTCTAAATGAAATGCCTGTGGCATGCTGTACTGCCCTAACCAGGAAGTGAAAAAGCTTAGTACAAACTGGTACTGAAATTAAAAGCCAAGAGCATTGGGGGGTTTTTTATAGCAGCAATTTTATTTTCTGTAACAGAAATTCTTACATATAAAATACACCTGTATGTCAATATTAATTTTTATATAAAAATCCTGTTCTTGAAACACTTTACATTTAAGGGTCAGGAAGTTTGCCTAGAGAACAACCCCCTACTATAATCATAAAGCACAATTATATATTTATTTAAACTTATTTAAATGTGTCTTATACAGTCTGCATTTGTGTACTATGTTAAGCCTTAAGTAGTGTTTGGGGAGTTATCATAGTAATCGTTTTCAGTTTGTTGAAAATCTTGAATCCTGCCAGTCCGTCTCACATTTCAGATCCACCCCCCCCCAATGACCAGCCCCTGGCAGGTTCATAAAACTGTTTGCTCCTCTATGCACTGTAGTTTAAAATAAGCATAATCTGGTAAAATGCCAGTCTTTTCTCAACCTTCCTATATCCCACACCCATGTTTTTTTCACCTGCCAAATTCAAACAAATCTTATCTAAACAATTAAGATAAGCATTGAAGTACTCTCTATAGTCAAATCAGCAAACCTCTCAAAGCCAGAACTGAAATACAATCTCTCTAAATTAAACAGTCTACAATGGCAATCATGTTTGTATTTAAACATTTTATTCTGAAAGGATTACAGCATTGCTCTCCACTTTTTTTTTCATGCCTAGACAAGAAGGCGACATACTGAGTCAAACAAAATATATTTGTTCTCTATGAGCTGAGCTTGCACACTTTTTGTAAACAAACTGTATAGGTGTATGAAGTTTGACTTCATATAATCAGTAACTGCTGTCCTTAACAAAGTAGGCACTTGTTTGAAATCTATGTAATGTAATTGTTTATATTAACTATGTACAGCTATGTAAAATCTGGTGATATATTTTGTTGCATGTGTGAATGTATATTTACATGTATGTAAAAAAATCTGTTGATACAGTTTTTATATTAGGGATACAAGTGAGGGAACAGAAATGCTAAGGACAACTTTCTAGAAGTTTAATTGTGTTTATAAGAGAAGAATCATGGCGAAGATTCACTCCTTTCAACAAAGTCTCCTACTTTTTTTCTTCACATTTTGCAAAACATATTAATGCTTAATTTATTCTTACGTTATTGCTTCCTAGAAATGCGACTGCATGTTCTTGAAGTTATTTAAAATTCTTAAGTCCTTTAAAAACAGTCTGAAGCAACAGCTCAACTTAATCCATGGCTTCTGCTTGGAAATTTTGTTTTCTGTTCTGGTTTCTTACACAAGCTTTAGATCAAGGTGAATTACTGCCACAGTAAAACTGTGTGCAAGCAGTTCTAGGTGGTGTCTTGCCTCTGATCCATGCTGTATGTACTTGTGCTGAAGTTCCAATCTCCCTCGAGCTTTGTGCACTTAAAGTTTTCATCCTGACAATTTTAGAGTATTTCCTAATAGATAAATATATCACGCAGGTACTGAGGGCAGGAAGGTAGGTAATAATGTGAAGTTGTTCATTTATGCTAACTCTACCAATGCAGTCATGTGCCACCTACCCATTTTAAGGAGGGGGGGAGGGGGAGATAGTGTCTGCTAGTTATGCAGTTTATGTTTAACAATTCTTTTGCTTATTTTCTGAGGAACTTTAAAAATTATACAGTCATGACTCTTGTGTGTTTGCTGCAGTTTCCATTAGCACAGGGACATTAGGTCTTAGCACTGTTGTGTAAACACAACATTTATTTCAAAGAGGCCCATTTGGAATTTAACTTTCTGCATTGGAGATACACATTTCTATTCCTAATGATAAAGAAAAATCCCAAGAGAATAGCAGCAGTTGTCAAGTTGTTGGAAGTATTACAGATAAAAACATGACCTTGTCGATGTCAGATGAATGATGCCAAAAGTCTCATGGGGGAAAAAGTAAAAAAAAGGGGGGAGGGGGAGGGAAGGAGGAGTGAACCAAAGGATATGAAGTTTTGAAGTTGTGGGTTTTCCATGTGATCAATAAGAGACTGAAAGTTTTGCAATTTAGGTTTTTTTTAAATGTAAATCTTAAGTTTCACGTAAATCTGGGTTTACTTGGCAAGTAGCTTGATATTACATCCGAACGTAATCTTTATGGGAGCAAAAGAAGCCATTGCACTTTGATCATCTTCTTAGGCTCTCTTGGCTCTTTTGTTGATGAGAACATTGATGCAGGTGTTTTTTCTTCCACTTCTGAATTGAGCAGTTCAGCTGTCCATCGTTCCAATGAACCTGACGAAGTTGTCTGCATTGAGACTTTTCTTCATGGATTGCTTGTGTTTGCATGTGCCGTGTTCTTGCATTTTCCCCCAAAGCCACCTGTCAGAGAAATCTTCCATTCTGTATTCACAGAACAATTCTGTATACATTCTGTATCTATTCTTTTTCTCTGTTTGTTGATAAAAGCATAAGTTGATCAAGCTATATATTATCTGACTTGTTTTTCTTGTATCAGTTTTCTATTTTTTAAGATTTGCCAGTATGCTAGTTTTCTAATGATGCTGGATTTTGACCTCTTTCAATTTACTGCCTGTACATTATTCTTGAGGAGTCTATTGTTTTTAATTAACTCAGAAATAATAATTCAAGGAAGATAATTCAAAGTGACACATTGAACCTACTCATCTACTTATGTGCCTTTATTTTCTTGAAAATACACTTTTTAGATAATTTAAAATAATTGTAAATCCCATTAAATTTGGTTGAATGAATTTTAATAGTACCGTTCTGCCTCAAAATTATGTAGTAATTTTGAGACACTAATTATATAAAGCTTACTGTTTCTGCAGTTCTCTATATTGATACAGATTCTTAACAACAACAGAGTCAATTTTTTTGTCATAAGTTTGATGGATGCCTTTTCAGTTTCTTTCACTCTTCAGCTTACAGTAATATTCCTGGGTATAGATGATTTCACTGGAGCAGAAATATCTGGGGATCAAAGCCTGGTAAAAGTACTATGGAAGTTGTAACCTCTTAGTATCCTGTAAGCTTGCTTTCATGAAGGGCGTAACAGCTGAGAAACCCCCAAATCTGTGCCACACACAGAACTATGTGGTAAGAGTACTGTGGTTAGTTGTTGCAGAAGCAGGACATCCTTCACTCAGTGAAGAAGAATAGCTCTGCCTTTGTATTTTGCTGTGCTGACCATCTGTTGCTGCCATTTGTCAGAGAAGTTGTGAAGTCTTGCAGAAACTCCTGGTGCTCTTCTGGAGAAAGAGAGCAGATGTGAAAGTGAGGAGGCAGAGATGTGCAGGAGGAAAAAAGGAGTGGCTTCTTGAAGCAATACTCCTTGGTTTTTGGAGAGTCACAGAGAAGTCAGCTGAGGTAGAAATCAGCAGGAAGGACTTAGATGGGTGGTTTTCTTGTTTGTCTCTCTGAAGGACGGATCTGTGTAGGGCAGGACAGGTTCAGACGTGGTTTTACTTCAGCTACTGCTTCTTTATGAGGACTTAAACTGTGATCTGTTATCAGTCAAGTAGGATTTGGAAAATGGTTAGTCAGTTTTTTGTGAGACGGCGGTGCTTCCAGGAGGTTTCAAGAAGGAGACACTTAATTTTAGACGGAGTCCAGAGCCAGAAAATCTTAGGCAGCATACTTGGAAAGGCCAGAGAAATGGAGTGGGGTTTGAAACCTGCCCTGAGAAAATGGAAGCCTAAGACTAAGAATTCAGCTGAATACCAGTTTTCTGAAAGTCATCCATATGTGATTGTGTTAATGACAGTTTTATGACATAAAATTTGGATCCAAAGGATCTGGTTTATAACACTTTTTCTTCTTTCTGAAATGCTACTCAGTGGGAAACTTCAAATTTTGGCCTTTTCATTTAAAAAGGAAATTCCAAAGTTTTAGACTTTGAAACAAAATGGAGTTTCCAAGGACTGGGTAGTTGTAGGAAGTTGTCTTTTCTCTGACACTTTATGTAAGTGGTGCTATTGGTGTATTTAGAATCACAGCCACAGGGAAATGTGAGTTAGCTGTGTCGGCATTGCCTGTCGGCTTTGGTTTAGTGGCAGCTGGTAGTTCGTGTGCTCCTAGATACAGAATAGCAACAGAAATGATCTGTCTAACAAAGGAAAAAGTACAGCCGCTGCCTTTAGAGTCTTCCTGACAATACACTGGGCATCATGCAGCTTGCTGCCAATGGTGTTTTCTCATACATTTCCTCTTCAGGATTACATTTGCTGGCAAAATTTTGATCTTGTTGTTGGCTTGGTTACTGTCTTCCCCTGAAGACTTGAGGGTGGTGATAATTTATTGTGTTTGGTTTATTTTTTGTATTTTGCTTTGTTGTCGGTTTGGGGTTTTTAAAATTGTGTCTCTGTTCTAAATTGTCTTCTATGTATATGGAAGAAGATCCATTAGTTCTCAGTTCAAATATGCCTCTGAGTATGATCACGTGCCCTAATCTCACTTTTTTACCAGCAACATATCCTCCTGTCAAGGGATGTACCTTCTACACTTGTAAATTAATTGATATTAATAAGAGTAGTGAATCTTTGTCTGTCTGCTTGCATTTTTTTTTCTTTCTAACTCCCAGCTAGTACCTAAATTGGCTTTTCTAATGTGAGTTTGCATACATATTTTTTTATTCCATTTATATTTTAGAAATACAGAATTGAAAGGAAACTCTTCCATTCTGCTAAAATTTCCATATTCTGTCATTAGATAATAAGATATCATTTCTGCCACAAAGATACCAGTTTAGATTTCCATGCAGATTGTGACTAAAACAGTGACAGTATCAGGAAATGTGAGGACGAGCAAGAGTTCCCCGAACCCGTTAATTTGGCTATAAATCCTTTGAAATTTCTTCTTCTTTGTCCTCTATAGTATCAAGTAATCATTTGTGATTGATCCCCAAACCCTCATTTTACTGGGTGGATTTTTTTGTAGTTATCTGTTGACCATGGCTTGCTTAAATAGAAAAAGAAGTTGTTGGTTTGTAATTTCTTTAATTTTTTTTTCTTGGTTCAACTTTGATTTAATCATATCTATGTATTTGTATATATACATCAAATAATTTTACAGTGTTAGCTTGAACCTAGTGCTGGTTTTATTGGCAGGAGTGGCAATAGGAATGCAAGAAAATAACAAAACTATGAGATCTTGACAGTAAGAACTGAATTCCTGGGTCTGATGTGATTAAAGTTCTTTCTATTAGAGCAAAAGCCAATAGATAGTCTTCACTTTCATAGTAGTCAAGGCCAGGAAATATCAATGTCAACTTTGAAACAAGAAAAAATCACTTTCTAAACTAGTGACATGGGTGAAAATATCCAGTGACTGCAAGACTAATACAAACCCTTCTCCAGTCACTTGCATCAAAGTGTACTGGAACTGCAGCGTGGCTAAAAATATTTTCATACGAGGAAATTAATCTTTGTCTGTGTTTCATCATTCTATTGCCACCACATATGGAATACTTTGGTTAGATGTTTGTGTAGTCATGCTGATTGTAGGGGGCATGTTTAGCTAGTAAGCTTGGCTACATAAGGAAACATGATTGTTTTTTTCAATTCAAATTGTCTAGATAATGGAATTGAAAATGCAGTAGTTCTGGTTTATTTTTCCAGCTATCTTGTTCTGTATGGCAATGCTGCAGGTTTGGCAAAGAACAGAAGCTCATACCCTGAGTCCTCAGAGTAGGGGGAGCGCACCTAAAATGAGTATGGAAAAATCCTAGTGAGATGTCAGAGCGCTGTTTATGAACATACACAGGTTTAGATGAAACATCTAGAAATGTATTTCTCTTTGGAGGAGGAGACTTGAAGGATATATCCTAGAATCTAACTTCCCCATGTCCTTGTCTCAGACTGATTTAAGCAGCTCCCTGAAGTATGTACACTCTTCTGCATACCTGTTTTGTTGAAAGTACACAGACCTGGCACCATTGTGTTTGCCAGGCGTTCTCTTATCTCCTGCAAGCATTCAAACAAAAGTGTTCTATTGCTCTCTGAGTAATCCGTGGGTGATCTTAACATTCAGCAAAAGTCAGGGCAGGAACTTATGTTAAATTTCTTAGCACAGGAGTGAACGGTCTCTGGAAGGAAGGGGGTGGAGTAGGGAGAAGGAAGCCACAACTCAAAATAAATAGTTGAAGGGTTGTGAGTGTGTCCATATATGAAAACATTGAGAAAGCATAAAAGTGCTGGAATGTTAGACGGTATAAACTGGGTTTCATAATATAACCTGGGTTTAATAAAGCTGTTTGTACATAGGCTTTGATGTTAGTGTTGTCTTAAAGTAGAGCTCTCAAACCAATCTAGACCCAGTTTCTATTTGCATGCAAACTTTAGTGTCCAGTTCTACAAATCAAATTTGGCATGTTTTTAAGCATACAGCTAGTCTTATTGAGCAGCAATATCTTATTAAATACAGTGTATAATACAGTGCCTTGTGTAGAGGGCATCTTTAAGTCTCTGTTGCAACAATTATTACACTTGGATGGGGGAGGGAAGTTTAAAAATATCCCATATAATTAGTAGCAGCTTTTTGCACGTGCCTCCTCCCCCAAAAGAAAACAAAAAACATGTTGCTTCCTGAACTGTTAACTGTTACACTGGCATTATCTGCTACATTGCTTTCTGGTAAAGGAAAAATGAAAAAATAAAGAGTTTTAAAATTATTTTTTGTTTAGTCCTAGAAGTTAGCTTTGTGCCCTGCTTAGAGATACAGTGTGGCCTGCTTAGTTTAATCAAGATCAACACTTTTTTGTTTATAATTTTCTTATACTGCAACTAAAACTATGTCTCAGGCCTGGAAAGGGGAAACATGATGAGTCCCAGACTCAGAGTGGTATCTCTGGATGCTTTAGAGCAATCAGAAACATATGAGCTTGAATTATATTCTGTAGTCTTCAGGTGTATACAGAATTTCTCTGTGACAGTTAAGGACATGGATTTATAGGACAACAAGCAACCCAGTGCTGGGTCTCTATCTCTGATCAATGTTGCAATTTCTAGATTAATCTCACCTAAGGAATTTATTCAGCTTATTGTACGAGTGCACTCACACACCACACACACACAGAGCCCATTACAAAAAAGGGTACAAATTAATGAAGTGCAAAGTAGGAAAAGACTGGTATAGTATGATAAAAATTATTCATTGCCATCATATATATTCTAATGCAACATTCTAAATGTCAAGATATAAAATCTGGATGAGGAAATTTGGATTTATACACCTTTTAAACGAATGGTCACAGTGCTTGCAAAAATATGTAAGCGGAAGACTGAAAAGCACTATTTGAGAAATAAATCTTTGTATTAGCCGAGAACAATTTTTCAGTAGTTGCAAAAATATTTCCTATGCCTTGTGAAATGTTTCTAAAACAAATGGGGAGTCAGGGTTCCATTTCTAAAGGTGTGTCCCTCTTAATGATTTTTTTTTTTTTAATTCAGGTTAGGTAGATAGAAATCATTGTCTTTGAGCTGTTCCACTGGGTTTTTTTTGATGCTGAAAAAAATACAGTATGTGTGTGGCGCCAGAATTGGTTGGGAACAGGAAAGGCATATTTTGTATCCATACTAAACGTGTCGGCTTAGTGCATAGAAGACTTGACCCTTGTCAGGTGTTTTGAAGTTAACTGGCTGACTTATGGATTAATGAGTTTAAGACTGAAGTCAAACAGTGACAGGAATGAGCTTTGTTGTGCGAGTGTGTATGTGTGTGTGGCTGTGGTGCAGATTTACAAATTTTTATAATGCTTTCAGCTGGA
Source organism: Corvus moneduloides (assembly GCF_009650955.1). NCBI lineage: Eukaryota > Metazoa > Chordata > Aves > Passeriformes > Corvidae > Corvus > Corvus moneduloides. The sequence continues at coordinate 73,782,351 of NC_045478.1, read as the reverse complement.
CCATGAAAGTCTGATGTAAAGCTTATCTCTGATCTCTGACTATGGCCATACTTGTGGGATCATGTTTGTGTGTTTGGGGGGAGGGAGATGAATTCTTTAACACTTGACACCTGGCTCTACCAGGTTTCCAGCCATACTCTTAGAAACGGCACTATTCAAGGCATTAATAAAGTTAAAACCCTTAAGCTGTATGACCAGTAGGTCATAAAACTGTTGTTGAGTATTGTGACCAGTCTTTCTTTCACAGCTGGATTATCATCCTGAACAACTAACTCTTTTTTTCTTTTGTCTTTTTTTTACAGCTGTTGTGAACTTGGACAACTCTGTGGTTGACCTAGAGACACTGCAAGCCCTGTATGAGAATGTGAGTAATCAAAGGAAGTCCATAAAATGTAGGAATATTGTGTGTCCATGTGAAGGTATTTTTACTTGGCATCAATAATATTCAGAAGTCTTGTAGAAAAAGTCCTATTTGGAAGTGACTTTATTTTCCACAAAGCAATGAAAACACTTAAGTATTTACATTGCATTAATTGCCATTGTGTGTTTTACATACTGCGTGTATTTCTGCATAAGTAAAATTATCAATGTCTAAATGACTAAGCAGAAATCAATTTTGCTCCTTTTTTTTTTCTTGGCTGGTGCAATCTTCGATCAATCGGTATCAAACCTTACACTCCACATCTTTGCCATCACTTCGTAATTTCACTGACATAAAAATACTGTTCAATTGAAAAAAAAAAAGCTTTGATAGCAGAAATCATTCTATTTGTGAAACTGTAGCATTTAATTATTGTTGCTTCAGGGATTGCTCCAAAATAATTTTAACTCTTTGAAAGGAAAAGAATTTCTCTAAGGTAATGTAATAAAAAGTAGCAGAAACTTCCAGGGCCTTCATAAATGTCTGGTACTAATAATCAGAGAGATTTGACCTCTAGGTATGTAAAATCAGGGATTCAGAATATGCTCAGGCATGTTCTAAAACTTCACAAGGCCAGTCACATAAAAAATTCAAAATCATGGATGTCAGAAGTGTGTTTCTGCCTTCAGCTGAGGCCAGCGAACACTACCCCTTTCTGTGAGTGCATTGCCTGGATATGTGGGGCTCTGGCTACACATCTGTGGAAAGAGTGAGAAGGCTTTTGCACTCCAAAAGAACCTGGAAATATGAGACTCAAAGCCATGAGCCACGGAATGGCATTGAAGGCCAATGTATGCTATTGTATGGGGTCCTTTACTTCCCTCATGTAGTTTTGATAATGCTAATTAATTTAACACCTTTCAGATGTTTGGTTTTTAGTCTTTAGCTTTTAGTCACCTGCTTTGGAATGATTTGATGATTTATGAAATCCCTCTAAATAATCCACTTTGGAGTACAAAAAGGGAGATAGTAAGCTCTAGTCCACTTTAGAGAAAAACTGAGGAGCTAAACAAAACATAAAAAAACTGGAAGTCTCACAACAGCTAGAAAAGACTTTTACTATTCATCCCTGAAGAGCTAGGTTACTCAACACTGCTCAGGAAGATAATGGTCAAAAGAGAAACCTATTCTAACAACCTCCAAATCTCTATGAACACTTCTCTTCTTTGTGCCACAGCATTTCTGTTTTGGCCTATGGTATTTTATTTGACATTAATTTTAATCTGTTTCGTTATAAAGTGAAGATATATCCCATTCCATACAGTTTTTAGCACGCAAAAAAATTGAATTAATTTTATCTGTTACATATGTGTGAATGTGAGAGATTTTCTTGTGGGAAGTATGGAATAGATACTGCAGTCATAATCAGTTTTTGCATACTTCCCTCTCTTATAGTGAGCAAGATTTTTTTATTATTTTGGTTTAAAAAATACTCCTCTTATGTTGATAATGTACTAATAATTTTCAAATGTTTACTTAACGTCATCTCTAATATACTTCAGAATCTGAATATAATGGATTATTTGCAAATTTGCAGTTCATTGAAATAACCAAATGTCATTGTGTTGATTTTGTAATTACCTTCACTTATTAGAGAAAATGTCTAGGAAATGTCCTGACTAAGGAAAACACCATATGTTAATCTCAGGAAAGACTCAAGTTGTTCAAATGTCTAATATATTTCTTTGCTTTGAATAGAAAACAGATCAGTCCAACTTTATTATATTTGCTTGGTTACAAGACAGAAAAAAACCCCACAACCAAAAAACCCAACCAAAAACCAAAGAGAGAACAAGAAAAGTCATCAGTTTACTTGGAGAGGGTTTTATAAGGGGACCTGAATTTTAATCCTGGATTTTTCTGTTTGATAAAACTGTGTCTTGAAAGAAGCTTTCTTTTTAGTTGACTTTTGTTTTCTTTTTCTCCTTTCAGCCTTTTGTCAAAACACTTCAGACCTTGCATTTTCTTCCCTTGCTAGCTTCATAAATTATAACAATATTGTTCAATAACAGTTGTAAGCAATGGGTGGTACCAGAGAGCCTGGCATGTTTGACTCCTCCCCTATTTCTCAATATCATCCTGTGTTGTAAGTGGGAATAATTTTGCAGCATTCGTTTACTTTGTAGCCAGTAACTTAATTTTTAGTTCTTAGGGTTTATTTATTAGATTGAGATTTTTTTTGCTGGATATTTAGATACCACTGTACCAGTCCTCAGTCTTTCTATTTGATCTGTATGGAACATATGGGAGCATTTGTTTTACAGTCTTCCTTTAGAATGGAATCTTTTTTTCTGATTGCATGTGTCTGGCATAGTGCTTTCCCTTCTTAAATGTGAATGAAATTTGGGCAGTCTCCAAACCTAAACACACCCTAATTTCAAAAGCCACAGAACCCCAAGGGTTCAATTCCTGTTTAGTGAGGAATTAAACTCTTGTTAAACCACAAAGTTGTTGTATATATCTTAGTGACTTTTTATAAATGAAGAAGCCCACACCCCACAAAAGACCCAAGTCCTCAATAATTTATTTAATATTATTAAGTTGAACTGCATTGAGTGAGAAGGACTGTGTTACTGCAGCATTGTACTGTACAGTCAGATAGCTCTTACATGTGGTTGTGTAGCTCGGTTTGTGAAGAGTTGTTTAAATATGTGTTGATAATTAGCTATGTATTAATATCTAGACTATTTTAATAGGAGAATCTTAATAGATAAAACTACCTGTGGAAGTGTTACTTAAATGTGCTTTTACAAACTCTCTAATAACAACGCTATCAGGTGAGGGGAGAAGGCAGGTAAAATCCATTCAAGTTTCTGTATGGGGTTAGGACATATTGGTTGTGATGAGAAATGTACTGATCAGCAAATAAGTGAATGTTTACTTTGAAAACAGATTTCCTCTTAGCAGCTGGGGTTGTAGCTAAAGTATCACTGAAACAAGGTATGTCTGCTTCTGCTTGCATGTTCGCTATATCATGAAAACAATTGTATAAAAGTGGATTAAAAATGCTGTCAAATTATTATCTTTCATCTATGAATTTGCCCTTTTCAGTTCTTTTCACATCACAAAAGAAACATGCATACATTCACAATTAGGCTCCCAGTTTTGTCCATACTGCCTTTAAAAGATTTAGGTCAATGCTTTCAAAAACCTCAAAATGCCTTTGCAAGAATAAAAGGCATCCAGAAGTCTGAAGCGCATGAATCTGCCACTAAGATTCAAACCATCTCCTCAGTTATTTCTTGTGATTTTTTTTTTTTTTTGAACTAGCAATGACAATGTGATGTCTTAATATTTTTTGCAGAGCCTATAGATGGTACTTGAGTTCTGATGATCCAGCTTCAAAAGAATATGATATTTATTATTAACTGTGGTATCTCTGTATATCCGTGTTGTTCCAGCAACTGTTGACAAAATTCCTTAGACAAGTCACTTGATGTTTTTGAAATATATAACACAAAGTTTTAAAGTCAAGTTTGGCAAAAAATAAAATTGCATACATTTAAACTGATCCAAACTCAGAGCTAAGGTTCTGTTGCAAGGAAAAAAAAAGCTAACCAGAAAATGGATAAGATTTATGTTGTGAGATTGAAAAAGGGCCGTTATGAACTTTGGTAAGACCAAATACAGGCTAAATTTATACTCTGGAAAAAAATAGGAAAATAATTAAACTGAAGCAGAATATTTTTGCAGTAATTTCTGTTAGATTTATGCTGTCTGATTTTAGATATGGTTAAAGCAAATTCTAGTATATTATGTTATTTTTTCTAATTTGGATGCTATATAGCTATATATAGCTAAAATTCAAGGAAAGAAATATCAGTGACATTCAAGGAGGTGCTAATGCAATCAGATTAATTACTTTTATGAGAAGTATTTATTGAATGTGTTCTCTCTTTGAAGGGCAATATAAAAGCTTATTTTAATTATCCATTTGTAAATTAGAGAATAAATAGCCATTAACAATAAAGGAAGCTGGTAAAACTTCTGAGAAATGATCTTCAATAATAGCTGTGCAAAAGATACAGTATTTCTTTTCTGTCAGAATTTAAAGTACCCACAGATCACAATTCTGGATACCTGAGCCAAAATTAGTGACTTGAAATTCAGGTTTGATTCTGAACTTGGACCATGTATTTCAACTTCTTGATTTTGGTGAAGGGTGTAAACCTTCTCTCTTGAGTTTTGCTCTGGCCTGCCCATGAGTGGATCATGCTTAGCCTTTGTATCTTTGACAGTTGTTACTTCTTTGCATAAACAACCTGGGAATAATGGCTTTAAATAAGGAATAGAGAGTCTGCCTAACCTTTGGCCATGGGATTTGGTGGAGAAACATTAAGAGCTTGAACATACATGTATGTAATAGATTGCTGCGATAAGCCCTCTAATATTTCACTATATGTAGAAGGCCAGGAGAGAGAGAATTCTCAGTATTTATTCTAAAATATTTGCAAATAACCATTTAGTTTTATGCTTCATGTTAAAATATTTACTTCTCTTTAACTGTTATGAAAAAAATGTCAAGTGATTTTCCTTCAGTTTAACAGAAGAGAACATACTTTACAGACTCACCAGAAATAATGGAACTTAATTTAAATTGTTAGTATGAGAACTTGTTTACTTTTACAAAAAGTTAATTTTTTTTTCAAAAATTTACAAGTGTGAATTGAATACATGAACTTTTTGAAATTTGAGTTGAATAAATAAAATAGCTCTTTATACACAGTCATGTCATTTTCACATCTAGACCTCCATGGCTCTGATGATATGACCACTGGAACAATGCTACCTTTCTTGGCATCCTTCAAATTTCTAAAATCTATAGATTTCACTTATTGCCAAGAGAGTTCTTACTGATTTGAGAAGTGATGGAAATTTTCTTTTCTTTTAACTCTCACTTGATTAAGAGTATTCTAGATTAAGTGTGGACATCTCCCATTTACATCTGCCTTTTTAACACAAAACCATACCCAAGCCTTCTCGTCAACAGCACATGCAATATTTAATTTAATACTTCTGCAGTTAGTTGTCTCTTTTCTAGTCCTCATCTTGTCTCTGGGTGAGTCTTCTAAGACTGGATTAAAAGTGGATTAAATTTTCTGATCCTAGGATCTTGGAAACATTCTTCTTCTCAGGATATCTTGATACAAGAAATAATTACTATAGTAATTATATTCACAGGTCCTATGTCTGCATTGACTTTATGGAGAAAAATACCTTTGGAGGATGAAGGTCCAGGTTTCTTTCCTCACACAGAAGTGAAACTGGGCTAGGGAATTCAGGAAACTAAGTGTTATGAATAGGCCACTGCCAGTATTTTAAAATTAAAAACTGATAAAAAATCCTCAGCCTAGTCCTCATTAACTGAGAGAGGTGTGATGCCATATAAACAATCAGATAAAGGAAGGCCCAAACAGGTCAGGGGAAGTGACCTGCTCAGCACTCATGGGATCACATTTAGGATTCTATGTGCAGGTGTGGCCCCTCCAGGGCAAGAGATAGTGATATATGGGAGCAAGTCTAGTGCAGAGCAGCAATGATGGTTAAAGACTTGGAGAAGTGTTATACAAGGAGAGACAGCTGGGTTGCTCAGTCTGGAAAAGAGAAAGCTCTGGACAATCTTATCAGTATGTACAAATACCTGACTGGGGAGGGGGAGTAAAGAACACAGAGCTAGACTCAGGGATGCCCAACATAATGACAAGACATAGTGGGCCTCCTGAATTTGAAACACCAGAAATTCCATAATTCCATTTAAATAGAAACACCTTTTTTTTTATTTTTTTTACTGCAAGGGTGTCCAAACACTGGAACAGTCTGCCTAGAGAAGTCATCAGGTCTCCATCCTTGGGGATATTCAAAACCTGGCTGGACATGATACTGAGCAAGCTTTTCTAGCTGCCTCTGCTTTGTGTCAGTGTTCACCTAGACAGTCTCCAGGGGTCCCTTCAAACCTCAGCTATTCTATTAATCTTGGGTACAGGTACTACCACCATAATAATTTCTTAGTGTCGAGAACAAAGTTTATTGCTGGAAAAAAGAGTTTTTAATACTTCCAATCTGTTGAAGTATTTAATATATAAGATCAGACAACTTTAGAGATGACCTTTGAAGAACATCCACAGAAACTCTGGCTAAATTAGGATATGTGACATTCAAGATAGGTGGCCTTGCAGTCATTTCCAGACTTCTTGATGTAATAAGAGAAACTCTAAAGGGCTTTTGCTAAATGTCTCTTCAGTCTCTTCATCTTTCTATTTTGCATCAGTATTTTCTCCTTTTTCATGTGGGAAGATGTTCAACAATCTCAGAAAAAGTGTCCAAACCCAACTTTCTGGTTTTAGGTTCCTGATGGAGCAGGCACTATGATTTGAAACAGCTCCATCCCTCTTCTGCTAACCCTGCAAAAGCATTCAAGAGAGAATGCAGATGCAGCATATCTTATGCTTTGCCATTATCTAAGTGCTTAGAATATAATTTTCCACTGTTGTCTTCAAGTTCTGTGGTGGAGAAAGTTAAAAAATGAGTGTAATGTTTTCTTAAAGGAATAATGGTAGATGTACCTTTTTTTAACACTTGGGCAGATTGATGTTTTGAATCTCTTTTGAAAACTGCTATATTTGTCAAAAGAAGGGTCAGAAGGAGGAATTTTCATTTCACTTTTATTCCTTTCCATGCCATTCCATTTTCCAGTAATACAGTTTAGAAAAAAATTTTACCATAGCTTGGAACACAGAAAAAAGTGAGGCTCAGTTTCTGTTGATTGGAGTATTGAAGAACAGATTTCACAGTGTGCCACAGGGTTCTTCAGGAAACTAGGCAGTTTATATGTAATTTTTTTGGCTTATTAAGATAAAAATAAAAATAATTTTACTCCAAAGAAATATGCAGTAGTTCTCATGTGTTATATGTATGACAGTTCCATTATAAATCAAATATATGTTCGTTCCATTGTGGTTTCTCAGATCCCTACTAAAATTTAAAATGCAATAAACAATACAAAAGTGTTTTCATTTATTAAAAAAAAATATTATTTAAATGCATATTTAAAGATCAGATGACATTCAAACGTAACCTAACAAATTTGTGACGAGAAATACCACTCTCCTCTTGAGTCCTTCAATTCAAAGACTTCATAAATCAGCAAAGTAAAGGCATTGGGAGTGAAGACTGTCATCTCAGTGCATCATTGAATGAGTAAATAATTTGCAGACTGCTGGCAGTAATATTATTTGCAAGATATTCTATTCTCTATCAGATCTATTTATACATAAAATCACTCTGTAGACTCTTACAGTTTTACTATAAGCAGTTGCTAGAAAGAAAAGAAAAATCTATGAATTTGATTTGTTACAAGGGTATCTTTATCTGTGTTGTTTGACTAGTCACAACAATTTTTCGGTTTTTTTTTCCTTTATTCCAGAGAGCACAATCAGATGAGCTAGAAAAAATAGAAAAGCATAGCAAGGCATCCAAGGAAAAAGAGAACGCCAAGTCTTTGGATAAGCCAGAACAGTAAGAACACACTTATGAAAGAGCAGTTTTGCTCACTTCAGAAAACTTTCTCTGCTGAAGCAAAATATGTATGAAAAAAACCCCAAGCCTGTACCTACTGACAGTGACCCAAATAATTTTCTTTAATCACTTCGACAGGTTCCTCTATGAACTCTCACTGATTCCCAACTTTTCAGAACGTGTGTTTTGCATCCTGTTCCAATCAACGTTTTCAGAAAGCATTGGTTCAATCCGTCGCAAACTTGAATTGTTACAGAAACTGTGTGAGGTAGGTTGTGCTCTGTGAAAAAGTAGATCTAAATTTTTGATATTTAATCTTGTTAAGCTTTACTCATATTTCAAAAGTTTTCACTTTATTTACTTAAAGTACTCATTAAAAATCTAAAGGATAGTAGAATAGAACATTTTATGATTGTTCTTCAACATCAAAGTGAATTTTAAGATTAGCTTTTGGTTCTGAATTATATCATGGTTTTGCCATCAGTGTGTATCAGTCTCTGGAAAACAGTGCACCTTCTACATTTTTTAAAGCAAAATCTTCCCTCTTCATAGTCACTGTATCACTCCTTTTCAAAGGAATGCCAGTTCAGCTAACCTTGTGTTTGCTCGAACTTGAGAAATGTGCAACTTAATAATATCTCTGGTATCTAACATCAGATAGAGATAGCAATGTTGTATCTAGTCTGAAGAGATTACTGGAATTTTGCAGTCCCATGCAAAACAAATATGGGGCTTTAAAACGCAGGTAACATCAGTATTTTTGATAACTTAAAACTGTTTCAATTGTTTTATGTTTTACTATGTAATGTTTTTTATTTGATTGATTAAATGTTTTACTTGTTCCATCTGAGTGTTTTATGAACTTCTTGATTAATTTTCTCAGAAATTAAATATACCATTCACAATTTCAGTATCAGTCAAGGATTACTATTTTGATTTTTTCAACAGGTCATGTCTGGTAATACTGTACAGATTTTCTCTTATTTTTTTCTAAGTCTCCATTTTGGAGATAACATTCGCCATTCATAAAAAATTACATATTAATATTGTTCTACTTCTATGTGTTGCAGTAGAAGGTAACACAACATCAACAAATCTGCTCATTAACCATAAATATTAATGGGACTTTGAACTTTTTTTTTTTTTCCTGTATTTTAGACATTGAAGAATGAATCAGGCGTTATGAGGGTTCTAGGTTTGGTTCTTGCCTTTGGAAATTACATGAATGGTGGAAACAGGACACGAGGACAGGCTGATGGGTTTGGACTAGATATCCTGCCAAAACTGAAAGATGTAAAGAGCAGTGTAAGTTGACTTGAGACTTCCTGAAGGCCTGAGAAGCTTAAATTCTCAGAAAATTACTTCGTTTCTGAGTAAATGTTGTGAAGTTTATGAAGGCATGTGGAAGGGAATTCTTTTGTTGCTGTGCTTATCTGATCACACTTGTAGAGTTGGATGTATTTGTAGAATTATGAAAATTAACCATCTCTTTTCACTACTATACAAACAAAAATACCTAAATTTATGTTTTAGTTCCTAGTTTGATGTACATTTGACTTTCAGTACACTTCATAGTTCCAACTTTTCTTGTAATTAGATACTATGATCTGACAGTTAAAAGTTTATTACAGAAGTGGAAAGAGTTCCATGCTGATTCAAAATATTTGTGAGGGAAAAAATGTCACTCCTGGAAATGATTGAATAGGCATCCAGAGCATTTTGGATAATCCAAAATTCATTCTTTATGTACACCATGATTACAGAGTTTGTATTTAATATTGAAACATGGAGCCACCTAGTAAAGTACTTCTTGATTCAAGATCTGTCTAGTCTAGTCATCTCAGTAAAGACAGTGATAAGTAATGTTTTTTCTTGCTCTGTGCTAAACTGGAATTTGTGTGTTACCAGCAATTTTTGGCTTTGATTAATCACTTCAGGGTTACATCAGATATCTACTTTTGTTTACAAGGAAACAATAATCTTAAAGTTTCTATGGCTATAATGAAAAATCTTACCTGAATGTGACAGATTATAGCAATAACTCTTGACCCTTAAATTAGTTCCTACCAATGTGATGAGTCACTGTCAAGATCTTCAATTCTGCAAATGGCAGAAAAAGAAGAGTTGGTTTCCCTGCTTGGTCCCTCACTAAATATACATTTTTTTAGCTGCTGAGGTAGGTCGTGTGAGTAGACTGTTAACCCTGAGTTGAGAGACCATGTCAGCCATTTGCCTTTTTAAATGGGTGGAGGAATTTCATTCTTGCATCCTGGTCTCTTTTTTAAACCAAGGGAGTGGTGATGTGAATGACACTTCAGTACAACGTATTTAGAGCAGCTTACTCCAGCTGAACCTTCAAATTGGCTCTAGATCTGATATGTCACCAGTTTTAGAACTCTGCTCAGTAGAAAATGTAGGCACACTAAATTTAGTTTGGTAACTCAAGACTTGAGTATGTAATTTGCTGGAAATATTTTGACTTTTAACCTTGCAATTGCAAGATACATTTTCAGTTTATTTGCTACTGATCTGTCAGGAAAGCTCTTACAAAAATCCTTTTCTTAACACATCTGAAAATTTAATTCTGTCAGAAATCCTCTTCAAATGGAAGGTTTTCTGCTGAAGTTTCATTAGAGAGATTACACAGGGGAAGCAATGAAAAAGCTCCCTCCCTCACCCCCCAAATTTCATTTATAAAAACAACTTTCTTTGTTTAATTTAACTTTGCTTTGGTTATAGTTATAGTGTTGCCTTGAAGAACTTGTCTACATGAACCCAGAAACAATTTCTCTTTTCTTTGTTGAAAAATTTCAGAACATAAGGTTTGAAATCAGGTAGAATTAAAAAATCAGGAGTGTGTTCCATGAGTGTTATATCTTTCTTCATTTTATTTAATGATTAAATAGGACTTCAGGGTGAGGTTTGATTTTGATTTGGGTGGTTTTTTGTGTGTTTCTTTTTTTTTTTTTTTTTTTGTGAAGGGACCAAACCAGCAAAGTATTTTTTTACACTAAATATTTCATTTATATGAATTACCTTTTCTGAATTTTTTTTTTCTGTGAGTTTCAGTAACACAGAAAACTCTTCCTCTTCTATACAGGACAACAGCAGAAGTCTTCTATCTTACATTGTCTCATATTATTTGCGTAATTTTGATGAGGTGAGTGAAAGTTAAATTTATTCTTTTAAATTCGGGTTAAGCAACCCAACTGACTAAATTTGCTCTTCTGCTGGCAAGATGCAGAAATGTGTACAAATATTCTCTGTGCTTTCAGTTATATATTTTAGTATAGGAAAAAGTAACGAGCACTATGTAACTGTTCACTTGTGGTTTTGTCAGGATGCTGGAAGAGAACAATGCATCTTTCCTCTTCCGGATCCACAAGATCTCTTCCAGGCTTCGCAACTGAAGTTTGATGATTTTCAGAAAGATCTCCGCAAAATGAAGAAAGATTTGCGAGGTACTGAACCCAGATCGTGCTAATTATATGTTGCCATTATATCTCTTCTATTTTTGTTTGTATCATTTTGAGAAATTAGATGACACTGTAAAAATAGTTGTGTATTTTTAACTTCTCAGCTATTAGTTTGTTTCTTTAATTTGCTTTTCCATGACTATGGAAATAGTGCAATAATACACAATTTTCTGTAGATAACCTGAAGAGGTTTTTAAATTAAACAGCATCAAACCAGTTAGGTTAAATCTTTTGTTTCAAAACCAAACCAAAAAACTAATTTAGTTTTTCTTTTTTGCACACTGATTTCAAGTCTTTGACCATAAAAAGCATTGCAAAGTGTTGGACTATGTCCATGATCAAAAAATAATAAGAGGTTTATAACCAGGTCCAAATAGTATCTAGCAGATAAAAAGTATGACATTGTTAGAGACACTTCAAATAACTGGACTTTACTGAAAAGTAACATGCAAAGGAAGTATTTTTTCTCCTCTTATGAAATGTTTTCTTTAAATGAATTCAGCAAGCTTAAGATATATTTGCTAGACTTTGATGAAGAACATTTACCATATATTTCTTAATAGCATGGGGATCTAAGCACTAGATTTGTTAAGCAAGAGTAGTTTGCACAAACGATCCATGATCTTCAATATTTTTTGCAAAAAATCTGTGTTAAACTGGTCAGTTATGTTACTGTGCTGAATCTTTGAGGGGGAGATACAAATCAAGGAGTGATCTGCCCATTACTGTTGCCTTGCTGCTTTTAAATGCCATGCCTCTGGAGAGCTAGAAAAGGTTTGGTAATCCATTAATCCCTGATCAACCTACAATGGGAGGTTCTCTATTAAAACAAAAACATAACATGGTTACTAAAGGATATCTGACCTTCCCTTCTTGCTTCTATCAAACTTTGTTTGGATGTTTTAAAAGTTATTTTAAATATTTTGAGGTAATATTTAAAGTTGTATCAAGGTCACTTAGTGTGATACTAGGGAGTGAACTGTAGCATCATCCATTTACTGCTCCTGAACAATCTAGGGAGCAAAAATCTCACAATTCAGTCATGAAAACTTGTTCTATACTTCTTGCAACTTCCAGATAATCTCAGAGCTGATCTCCAAGCTTGCACATGTAGAAGATACATAGGTCTTATTTAAAAAAGATACTTGAATTCAGGTGCATGTTAACGAATATCCATGGGGGCAGAGTTTATTCCTCACAAGTTTACCAAAAATGTTTTTTGGTACATTAAAGGTTAAATATTTTTAGATCAAGGTTGAAATTTGCACACAGACATAAATCTCTTGTGGAATAAATCCACACTGTGCAGTGATCAAAGCAGGGGTTCTGTAGAAATGGAAATTACACGCTTCGATCTGCCTTCAGATTGCAGTTGAAATTCTTTCTGTGCTTCCAATCCAACCCTCAGGCTCGAGACTCTTCTCTGTAGTTAATGAAACTGAAGAATAACTACAAACACCATTGCTGGTACAAGCTTTTTTGGGGACAGCATCAGCATCTTCATCCTCTCCTGAATATGTCATGACAATTTCAAAACCAGACTGCAGTCTCAGTCATGACTTCTTAATAGTGTCCAGAGATGCAAAATGCTTTGTGGTTCCTTTTCCAAAGAAAAGTGTCAATCTAAATTAAAAACAATTTCTGTTAAAAGATTTTATGACTGCAAGAGCAGTAGAAGTAAATTTTAGTAATACATTAAAAATTCTAGGTATTCTGATAGCTCGTTATAATGATTTCAGTGAGATAGAATAGCCTGTCTTAATGACAATCATTTCTAAATAGAGTACAAATTTTAACAGAATGCATAAAATTACTTGCAAACGGGTTTTTTACTGCATTTACTCTAAGTACACTGCCAGATTTGCTAATGAAGACATGGAATCTTATGAGTTACTAGAGCTATTAAGTGCCTCATCAAATGACTGAACAAGAAGAGAGTTGTATGATGCTGAGAAAATTCTGACAAAATTCTAAATATGAACCGATTAATTTGATGTCAGTGTGAGTAAATGAGTATTGATTATTCCTGGGAAACACTGACTTTAAAGTCATAGAAATAAATGCCCAGAATACATTACTGTTTTATACTGAGACGTGGACTGTAACTTTGTACTTATATTCATCAGTAATTAGATGGCAGATTTCACCATTTGGTGAGGGTGGGGCATTTGATTTGTTCTTTGTCACTGAGAAACAGAAACTTGTTCATAATATTGATGCAGGCAGTATCACCATTTTAAGGGTATTCTGTTCATGTTAGTTTCAAATACCCTGAAAACCATGCAGTGAGATCATGCTTATTACAGTGGGGGAAGGAGGTGTTGGTTCACCCAGGAAAAAAGTCTTCTGCAGATATTTTATTTCTGACTTTGAAAACTTTCCTGGATCATTATTCAAAGGTAAATTTCATTCCAGAAAGATCCTTTCATAAAACTTAAAAAACCCCAACAGAATACCCACAAAGTGGAGGACAGTTATTATTAAAAAAAAAGTTTCATAGCTGTAACAATAACAGTTCATTTTAGTACTGTTGTATTTTTCCATCCAAAGATGACAGTAATATACACAGAGACATGCAGCTATAAATAGTCTTCATGATTCTGTAAAATAATTTTGTTGATGTGCTCTTTCACAGTTTTGAGTTTGGGCTTATGTTTGTATTAGAGTTATTATGCTGACTGCTTAAAAAGAAAAAGGACTCGTGATGTTCAAACTTCTGTGCTTTCTTCCCTTGTGACTATCGAGGCTATTGTCCATATTTAAGTGTTCATGAACTCTATGCCTTGGCAGTTTTTAAAATCTTAGAAATGAAAATTTCTTCTAGTATTTCAGATTAGAAGTGCAAGTCCCAAAGACTTTTAGAATCATACCGTGTCTGTTCCAAGATGAATAAGACAGAAACTTATTTTTTTTTAAATAATACAGCTCTCCAGGATAAAATTTATATACCAGATTTTTTTTTTTTTTTTTTTGGTAAGGTAGAAGACCAAAGAACAGGTAGATCCTTTAACTAACAAATCAAGTGAGTTTGGCTCCATCTGTTGCTCCTAGATTTCACAGCTCTCCAGGATTCCCACTTTAGCCTTTTTGACTTCAGTGACATATAGTTTGTTAAGCAACTTGATCTGCTTTTGATCTCTCCTCGCTGTCAGCAACATTCCTTGATGCAGTCATGCCAAGCAATGACTTCTGCTCCTATGTCATTCCACAGAAGAAACTTTAGCACTTGCCACATGACTTAAATCAACTCACCATGTAAAGAAAATTGGGCATCCAGGGTCACAGGAGCAGTGTGTGATTCTCACTGATTAGGACCTCTGTTATGTAATTGTTAGTATCAGTATGTTTTTCTAGACACTTCAGAGTGCTCCAGGCAGAGCAGAAAGATGTGGAAAACATGTATTAATCAAGATTCTAACCCTCTTTGCTCTGACACTCTTAAGGTAAAATTGTGGTTTAGGAACATGTTGGATTTCTTGCCCATGAAATTCTTCAAGATGTATTTAGGAAAGAACTAGAACACTAAAATGGCATTGAGAGTTATAAAATTATGGCAAGTTAAAAAATGTTTAGAAGCTATTCTTTGGCTACACATTAGCATTCTAGCCTTACAACATTAAGTTTATTCTTACTAATCAGAAACTAATTCATCACTTGTCACTTATTGCAAAACTTTCACTTAAGCTCAGCTAAAAGGGAATTAGAAACAATGTCAGGCAGAAAATAAATCTCACTAGTAGAAGAGATTAATAGTACAATATGATGCAGATTGCTATGAAACTGAGTTGAAGTCAGTACTTGTTTATGTGTCATAATGTCATATTTAATATATTTGATTAGTCACTGACTACAAGCAATAATTATGATAATTTAACATTATTTTTTTAGTGATGCTTTCTTTTCCTATTCTGGGTGTTTACAACTCACTGAAAAGTCTCCATCCAAAGAAGCTAGGCTGTGTGGCCCAGTACATCTCCCTGATTTGGAATAAATGTGACTGAGAATGTTTATAAAGTGTTAAGCATTTGCAGAACACTTTGTATTTTAAAAGTATGTTCCAAGAAAAGCCCCAGAGTATCTTGGAAAAATACACGTTCCCTATTTTTTTAGTGCATCTTACAGTCACCTAAAGTTACCTATTCATGTTGGACCTGCTTGTTGTAGAGCTGTTATGTGCTCTCATGTTTAACACCTGCTGTGTGAATAAGAGCACTGGAAGTACCATAATGTGGGATAGAAAGACTTTTTAAAAGTTGTATTTGGGATGGTGTCAATATGGGACTGAGAGAGTTCGGACAGTAATAGGCTCACTAATCATTCCTCTTGCCTCAGTAAAGGTTACCCTTAACACCTAGAAAGTGTTCCCATACCTCAGAGTTCAGTCAAGCTGTAGTTGAAACTGAATTTTCCTCTTCATGGATGAACTGTGTCTGGGGTGTAGGGATTACTTTGCAAAATAAGATTGCATCCACTATTAGTTCTTTCATAAGTAATATTAATGCTTTCAGACTAAAATTTTTAAAAATGTATCATTCTATTTGCCCCTTTCTTTCTCACACACGTATGTATCCTTGTATCTTTTCATATTCCCAACTGTTTCCATCAGAGTTCTGATGATGGATCTAAGACACTGGCGACATTTCAGTGCCACTTCTTGATCAGAAGCAGGAGTGGTATTAATTGTGACTTCAATTAACAAACTTGAGCAGCCTTAAGCCATTTATGGCCCCTCTTCAGATGGAAGAAAAGGAAGGGATTGATCTTCTGAATTTGGTTGTCCCCCTCCTTAAGGAGGAGAGGGACAATCTAAGGACTGATTAATTTTCCAGTTAAGGAAAGGCCTCGAGTATAACCTGGTGATCTATCTTTTAAAAAGCTAAAGTTTGGTGAAATAAAGTGTATCCTCAGAGGTTTTCCAAAAAATTAAGGTTTTTTTAATGTGCTCGTACACTGATATTTCAAGTTTCAAGAGAAGACGGAGATGAAGTAGAGAGAATTGAAGTAGTGAAAAAATTGTACTCTTTGGAGGCTGAATACATTTCATCATCAAAAACATCCTGTTCTAAGACAATTTGAAATTGTAGTTTTGTAATTCTCTGTCAATAGTTTTGATATAAATGTGAATGAAGATATTTTACAATTAATAAATATATTTCTTTTTTTTTTTATGATCCATAGATTCATATTGTGATAAAATAATGCCTTCAGTCTTATTATAAAATGCCAAATCACTCAAGGTAATTAATAGCAAAGTGGTTTGGGTCAGTCCTCCAGTTATCTGTACCATTTACAGAAACCTTTACAGAACCTGCCTTTACAGAAACAGATATTGTTTAACCATATTAAATCTTTACTTTTGCCTACTCATTAACACCTGTACACTCCCAAATTCTAGCTGTTTGTTCAGTTATCACAGAAAGGGTTAATTGCTGCAGCTATGCTGCATGCAGACTCCTAAACCTAAACCAGATGTAAACTAAAGCCAGGCTTTCAGTCAATCTGTGAGTCATATTTTACTGTCCTTAAAACTCCAAACAAGGAGCTGTCTATGGAAGCCCTTGAAGACTCAGCAGTTCTTAGTGTAAGTCATTGCAATTCCAAAAAAAATAAATAAAAGAAAATTAAGAGCTCTTTCTGTATTTGTGGCTGGGTTCATCAGAGTTTGTCTTTTGATGAGGCCAGCATTGTTTCCTTTAGATAAAGTCTAAACTTTCTCTTAAAGTCACAGGTTGCAGTTGTAAGGAACCCAGAAAGCACTGAGGAAGTTGAGAAAACAGTGGTTATGTTGTCGTATGGTTTTCAGACAAGTAGGACACCGGCACATCTCTTGTGGAAGTCTGAGCACTCAGAACCTCAGAAAATTAAGGACATAATTTCAAAGCTTCCATAAAGGCTTAAAAGCAAAGTCTATCAAGTCTCAATTAAAGGTGTGCTCTCAAGTATCTTAAACGATCTTGAAAATCCACCTGACTTCTAGCAGACTTCTATAGATAAGTATGTGGTTTCTGAATTGGTTAATAAAAACAGCCTAATGAAGCTGTTAATTATTCATGCAAGACAATTCATAAGTCTGCTTGCTTCCTTTTTTATTTTGTTACTGTTTGGTGTGGGGGTTTTGTTGGTTTGTTTGTTTGCTTTTATTTTTCATTTATTTTTTATATTTTGGGGGTTTGAAAAGAAAAATCCTGCTGCCCATTGTTACCCTGGCCAAAGAAAATGCAGAAAGCCTGAGGAGCAGCTGGTCATCTGCTCACCCATTTTGTTCAAAAATACATCTTTTATGTTTAGAAGAGATTTGTACTTCCAAGGGCTAAAATTTGGCATCCAACAGAACCAGCTGGGAAATGTGCACTAAAAAGATACTCTGAATGTTGAAAACTTTTTATTTCTCCTTTGAAAAAAGGTAAAGCAACTATTTCTGATAATGAGACTGAGTGTATCTTACGTCACAGAATCACTAACTGAAAATGTTGGTGCAAAGCACAGAAATTTTTTGTCACTTTTCTTTTCCGTATAGATGTCTCTTAAATTATATTTGCTGTTGTGAAACTTCACATGTTTTTAGTAAGGTGACCTGAAATAAAAATAAAAGAAAAAAATAGGATGAGCAAACTAACACAATGGCTTGAAAAAATGCAATTATTTGTGTTTTAACACAGAAATATAAAATGAGATGAATTCTTGAGATACTGGATACAGCTGGAATTGCTGTAAAATTAAATCTCTAAACTGGTTTTGAGCACAGATTTTCACATCAATTTCCAGATCAGGAGCATTTGAGAGACCTGTGTATGTATGGATAAAAAGCTACCAGTTTGAATTGCCCACAAGAATCCATTTTGCTGCATCTGTGAAAAATGACATGGAGTTCTCTGCAGCGTATGATCTTGAGAGGAGATGAAATTAGATGTATTATTGGTCCTTTCCATTGTTTATGTATTGCTTATATGTTAAAATTGGTTTAGAGGGTTGGAGAAAGGGTGTCTCTGCACTCGCCAACTTCGGGTTAGGATTTGAGATCTTTGGAAGGTCTGAAGTGCATGATTTGGGACTAGGGGATGCTGAAACCTTCACCTTGCTTCAAAGCAACGCAGAGTTTTTATCTTTATTCCTGTTTGGGCAATTCAGTCTTGTGAGATAAGTTTCTACCTAGTGCTTGGCTTTTGTGACTGCCTATATGAATCTTATTTGTGGTGCCTTGAATACCTTTCAGTTCTTTCACCATAAGAAAATTTAAAATCTGCTCGAAATAAGTGGAGTTTAGAAATATGCTAATTTTGTCTAAGTTTTTCAATTGTATGCACATCTCCTAAAATGAGAGAATAACTAAACCTGTGAGAACAGGGATGATAAGACCGAGTCTGGGTCTGTTAAGAAACAGCAGATAAGCTTTTGTTTTAGACAAAACTTTTACAAAGTCGTCACAGCAGATCCCCTTTGCCAATGTATTCCTTTGATATCTGGGATGTTTAGCTGAGCTGTTTCATGGAGATGAATGTGTTTTAATATGAAGCTGAAGTTAAAAACATCAAATTTAGAAGGCTGTTTGTATTCTCACATACTTTTTTTTCGCCCCCCCATGTTTTTTCTCCATGTTGCTTAGAAGTTATTAAATACTCTTCTGACACAAGCATTTACTTAGTATCTTACTTCCTCATTTGGGCAGAAGTACTGGGAACTATCCGATATTTTGTACTGTTTGCATTTGATCAGCACTTTAAATTCTTCAGTTACAATGAGGAATAGCAATAGCTCATACAAATAGTGGGGGGTTTTATTCTAGCGACAAATTACAGAAAATAATAGATGAGTGCTCTATCCAACAGGCTGTGAAGGGAGACTAACATTCCAGTCTTGGTGATCTGGAGAATTGAGAAACTTAAGAACTGCTTAGAGACCTCTTAATTCTTTAATGAAGAAAGCATCTGATGAACTAGTTTGTTTTAAGCATCATAATAATCATTAGTATGGTAATAATGACTGGATTTGTTGATTTTTAAGGTCTGAATGCTACGTACAATATTTTACACTCTCTAAAGCAAAAGAAAGGTATTATTTTCCCCTGTTTTTTTTATTTTAAATTATTTACACGGTGTTTGCAATTCAGGAATAGGGCGAAAAATGGTCCTGAACTGTTATTTTTCTGAACATCATTGATTTTACTCTTTTCACAGAGGGAGGGGTGTGGGCAGAAAAGAACAAAAATAACTCCACCAAAAACTGGAGAAACAAAGTTGCCATTAAGTGCACACCCTTTCCCACACCGCACATATGTGCACAAACAAATCAGCTATGGGAGAGCTTCCAGAATCTAAATGGTTGAAGAAGAGACATTTCATTTTGACAATCAACATTACATGGTTTTGTTTCCTATAACAAGATGAATATAAAACATAGAATATCCCACATTTCCTTAAACATTTTGAAATGGGACTGCTTCAAGCTGTTGACATAGGTATAGGCTAAGATTTTTGTTGAGTATAAGTTTTCATAAGATATATTCTTCTCTCAAATTGGCTGAGAGTTCATTTAAACTGCAAACATTCAAGAGAGTATAATGCAAGTACTGCTCTGAAAAATATTTAATCCATATTCTGGAAAAAGGTATGGAATTTTGGTGATATCAAATGTTATGGTAGGTCTGTCGCCTCTTTCAGCTCTGACACTTGTTTCTCCATAAGAGAAAAGAGTAATACAAATCCTATATATTACCATCAGAACATCTCTATCTGCAGAATAGTACATAGGTTCTCTATTTCTTCTTCTGTCATATGTTGTTAGAAAATTCATGGTCATTTGGATCCCCTCCCCTATTTCACATGTGTTGACTAACATTTGTTTAAAAATTACAGGCTTCCAATTACGTAGTTATATTTGGCGGAGGATAGGATTCTTTAAAATTTTTAATATCGCTGCATAAGCAGGTTACCTGTCTAAGTAGACACCTTCATGTTTATCTTTCCCCTAAAAGTCTGCTGTTATTATTTCCATTTTGATCTAAGTTTAAAAAAAAAATAATTAAAATTGAATTTTATTATCACCTTGGTTTTATTCCACTTGTGTGGAGTTACCAGTTATTTGAGTCAGTCTGCTTTTCTGTATAAATATTAGGATAGTGCTTTCTACTACCTTAAAATATTTTTAAAATGTTAAACAAGTTTTCTGTCTTTAAAGATGTACTAATAATTCTTTTTTCCTAAAGAAACCCTGGAGGGTAAGCAAGGAAATGTATGTTTTGGAATATGTGCACTTGAACTGGAAATTTTTAGGCAGAATCCAGCAGAATTGATTCCTGTTGAATGGCAGGAACTTACCACAGCCTAAAGAGGTTTTTCTTATAGTGGAAACAAGTTTAATATTCACCTGAAATAGTCTCAGGTCTTCTCTTGACCCAAATTAAATCAGCTTGGATAGTTGGTGGAAGTATGATAGTACCACCTTACCCACAAATAATCTTTGTGTCAGGGGTGCTTTAGGCCCCAGATTCTCTGTCTTGGTTTCTAGTGCAATAAGAAGCAAGCTGTTCTTCAAGTTCTCTCATAGAGTTTAAGCAATGAGTACTGTACTCTTACAGTCTTCCACTTTAATCCTTTTGCACTGTTACTTTTGAAGAATGCAAAACTCTTCAATACATCTGTGATTTTATCAAGTATCAAGCCCTCATCTCTCTTAACTTACTAAATTAAGGTCATTCCTACTGTTGGTACAGGTTTTGCATCTGAACCTTATTTTGATTCAGGCACTATTACCTGGGGCCAGGTATATCAACACGGCCTGGAATCTGAGTTTGTAATTTTGTTCCCATGCAGTTCTGCCCCTGAAATTTGTCTTTCTCCCTCAAAATAATTGAACACTTTTGTTAACTTTTGCTACCACTCATTTAAATTCACACACTGGCCACAAATTATCTGCCTATAAAAATATTTTACTGGGAATATAACTGTTCCTAATTCTATTATTATAGTGTTTGTACTTGTTGTGTGTTTGAGGCACATATTCCAGCAGTTTCACTGGATATGAATTTAAGTGTTTTTTACTACAGTATACAGATCCATGGTACGAATGTGTCACCCTAAACTAATCTGTTATTTCAATTTCAGCATGTGAGACAGAAGCAGCAAAAGTTTATCAGCTATCACTAGAAGAGCACCTACAGCCCTTCAAAGACAACATGGAGCAATTCATTAGTCAAGGTAAATAATGAAATGTCACTTAACCTTTTCATGACATTTCAAAGGAAAGTTATGGGAACAATGTTTATACATTGTGGGAAAGGGACTGTTTATTTTGGCATCATAGAAAGACATGGATTAGTTTAATCAGATGCCACACAGTTCTAACAGATTTGCAAAATGATTCTCTTGTACTGTAGGTGACTCACTCTCTTTTGCATGACAGCAAAGACAAATGCTATTGGCTTGAGTGTGTGATCTTCTAAGTTCAACATTCCAGTAGAAAACAAACTTGCAGCCTTTGTTCCTTGAAAAATTATTGAAGCTGGATCTGTTTCATTAACTTCATTCCAATGAGATAATTCTTTTGGGTGTGCCAAAAACATGGAATAAGCATAACAAAAGTAGTTAAAGCTTTTCCAGATATACTGCAAATCCATATGAAATACTTGGATGTGGTTAATGGTTAACACTGCAAGAGAAAATATATTAGAAATAGCCAGGATCAACTGGCATCCTGAGTATTAGTAGGAAAACCCTTTGAAAATGAATGGACTATGCTTTACTAGATGTTTCTTTGACAAGATTATAGGAAATATGGATAACTTTAGGTTTTCACAAATGTTATATCAGAGCTTGAAATAGTACTCTGCATTGACCAATTCATGTTTTAATACAAGTCAGAAATCAATGCATCAGGGTTAAAGTGCCCTGATGAGTACATCAATGTAATTGTAACATTTTGCTGCTCCTTCTGCTTTGATATTGCCTCTTATAATGGAAGGCAGACCTGTTGTCTCCTGAATAGGCAAATTATGTGAGAATTCTGATTCTTGTGCTGATTCATTAATTCATTAGCCTTGACATGTGTTAAAGAGCTACCACTCATAAATATAATTATTAACTGAATGTGCTTTGTGTTTGAGAGGCTGGTCAGATTTGCATGTGTCTCTTCCTGGTTAGAGTATCCAAGATGACTATATATCCAAACATTTTAAGTGCAGTACCTATAGAATCATAGAATGGTTTGGGTTGGAGGGGACTAGACCAGGCTGCTCATGTACTCTACCATGTACTGATCCATGCTATAGGACTCTCAATTACAGGGAATAAATTGAGCACACCCAATATTTTGAATCATCAAATATGAACTGATGTTTTCTAAGACAAATGTCCACTATCCAAACCTGGCGCACAGGATGTTGTCTCCAGCACAAGTAGGTATGAACCAAATTAAAACTGGATGCTGGTTATGTATATGGCATATAAATATTACAGTAGTGGTATGATTGAACATGTAGCAAGTGCTTTGCATTAGGTTTATATTATAGTTTTTATGTATAGATAGGGAAAATTCAAATCACAAGTTTTTCTGAAAGATATCACTATTGGCATGCTGTAAATCATGTCGTTTTAACCTTATTGACAGAGTAGGAAATCAAACATGAAGATTATCCCTGGAAGTGTTCAGGGCCAGGTTGGATGGGGTTCTGAGCAACCTGCTCTAGTGAAAGGTGTCGCTGACTATGGCAGGGGGGTTGGAACTAGATGATCTTTAAAGTCCCTTCCAACCCAAACTATTCTATGATTATATGATTGTATTTCAGCAGACGGCTATCTGTTAAATTTGTTTCTTCTTTTAGAAACCATAGTTTTAGAAGTGTCTAACTTTAGCTTGTTTTATGATTTTTGACTATACTTTTCAGAATATAATTTTATATAATCTTTATAGTGATCTGTTTTTGCAAGGATATGCAATTTCCTTTGTGATTACATGTCTGTACTTTAGGAGAGTGAGGAAAAAGAAAAGAAAAAAATATATATCCATCGCATCTGTTAAGAACTTTGCTGTGTTCCCATATTAGATGTGTGTGTTGTTGACAAAAGGAGAAACCCATAATGTCAGTAAAAATATCAGTGTCTCATTTTGATAAAAATAATTGTGTATTGTGAGCACAGTAAAGTGTGACTAAATTTCTACATTTTTTTAAAACCGTAGGGCCTATTATGAAGAATTCTGTCCCAATGTAAGAAAGACAAAGGTTAACATATAGCAAAAAAGGAATCCCTGGTTAAGATCCAAAAATAAAGTAATTTAAATACCTTTCATTATGAAATCCTTTGTTTTTACTTCATGGGATTGAATTCCGACTTGAAAGAGGCCATGTTTAAAGCAGGATTTCTCTTTCCTGTTCAGTGTTTGACAGGCTTTTGATCTAGATATTTTTTCTAAGGGCTTTTGTTGTTTATGTAGACATAATCGATGAGTCTTTTCAGCTAGACTGCACACATGATCATTTAGAAAAACAGAGGGACAATTCTTGGCACCTTTTGGGGATTTTTGTTTATATAACATATGCTCTGGGCAAAGAAAAATCAAGCTTTACATTTTTATCTTTTCAAGTTCCAGTTTCTCTAAAGTCAGAAAAAGTTTTAACTTATAATTCAGATGAAAAGCATTTTTCAAAAGGTTGAATAATTTGGCATGTTTGTATGATGCCTTTTTAGAGCGGATAACTTGTGTGCATAATGGGACCCAAAAGTTCAAAGTAGCTAGTTACTTACAGCATATTCACTTATACATGTTGCTAGCAGCTAAAATGGAAAATGGTTTTCCCATTGGCAAAAAAACTTGCACACCAAATTAAATATCCTTGGCAAGGGGTTAGAAAGGCTCTGCTTTATAAGAATAGTTACTGTCACACACAGATAACTTTGAGTTATGTTACTGCAACTCATCTGGCTGATTGTTACTAATGATGTATTAATAAAAAAAAAATCTTTTTTAATGTTAACACTTTTGTTAGATTCAGCAGAGACAAAAAAAAGGTTGTACATCATTAGCTTGCTGGTAGATTATTTCATTTGAAAGCTAAAGAAGGGGAAGAGGCAAGAATGTGTTCAGAATCACGAAGTTTTTAGATGAAAGTGCTAGTGGTATGTGTAATGAAGGCTGTTCAGTATTTGCCTTGCTATCCAAGTCAGTAGCCTAAACAATCAGTATGTGCACTAAAGTATGCAAATTAGCAACAGGATACCAGTCCTTTCTTGAGGGACTTCATGTCTCTGTTAAAATGATCATAATACTTAACGAGATTTAATTACCTGTGTTCCTTTCTACATTGGCTTAGTGGATATTGGCAAGCGTGATTTATCCTATGCATTGGGCTTTTGAGGGTCTGTGTGCCTCAAAACCTCCAACAAAATCCTCTCTGTTCTTCCAGGTTCTTTTGTTTTCTTCCATGTTTTTTCCTCCTCTTTTTCTTTTCATGTCCTCTTTTTGAGTCCACATACTGTAATCACATCAAATCACCAAATGTATCATGTGGTTCTCTTGTTCTTACAAATGTTATATTTTTTTCTGAACTTCTACGTAGCCATAGGGTTTAAAAATGGAAAAATAAATTAAAAAAAAATAGAAAATCTACTTCAAAAAAGGAGATTGAAGAAAAGTTGTCAGAAAATACAAAACTTTTCAAAAATATATTGCTTATTATTTAGTTTGCTATAACCATTTCTCTAAGCATTTCCAATATGTGAGTAATATATAACTGTGAAATATAGTAAAGCAATTGTCCTTTTCCAATGAAAATTTATTCATACCAAACAGTAGAGATTTAAAATTTGCATGTCCCCAGTATAGAATATATAGTCACATTTTCTCT
Source organism: Corvus moneduloides (assembly GCF_009650955.1). Lineage (NCBI taxonomy): Eukaryota > Metazoa > Chordata > Aves > Passeriformes > Corvidae > Corvus > Corvus moneduloides. The sequence goes on along the minus strand of NC_045478.1, from coordinate 73,757,102 downwards.
CTTTGAGTTATTCCCCACAAGTTATCATAATTTGAATAAGAGAGATTGAAAGCAAAGCTCTATTTGGGAACCTTGTCTCCATTGTTCCATATGTAATTGTGGATACATAGGGATGCAAATACGTGAGAGATCACATCCACCAGTTTAGAAAGCTTCAGAAATCACTTCTTTTCCTGGCGGGAATGAGTCTGACACGAGACAGTGGGTAAATGCTGAGGGTGCTAGTTATCGTGCAGTTTGTAGAGGAATTTCATTAGCAGTTAGTAATCCTTTAACCTTGTCCCCACTGGATAGGTTAGCTAGCTCATGCTGAAAGAATTGTGTGTGCATGAACCACAAATGATTCATAGTCCACAGGTTTTAACTGTGGTTAACTTTGCAGTGAAAAGCTGTCTCCGGGTGTTTGCTGTTGGGATGCCGTCTAGGCTGGGCATTCTTGTCAGCTTGATAAAGCAGGAAACTTATGGCAGGAGGCAGCAGTCATCACTCCCTCAGAACAGTAAGATTTGTTTGGGAAGTAGGAAGATTCAGTATGTTGAAATCACAGCTTTTCCACTGAGATTCTATAAATTGTGAAAACGTTGCGGACTTCAAATCTGAGCAAATCATCTGTCATCATATTCAGAAACCAAGCCAATATAATTAGTTTTAGACTTTAGAAAGAACAGTCTTCCATGGGACAAATACAGGCATTGTTTGCAGAAGTAAAAACAAAAATTTCTGATTTTTCACTATTTCATCTAAAAGCAATGAGGATTATTCCAGTGTAATTTTAAGATTGGGACCACAGCGTAACCCTTCAATCTTTGGTTCCTTCTAGTCTTATTTTGAAAAATTTTGCCATTTTGCTATTTTAAGTGAATACCAGCACCGGATTTTGTTCTGCTGGACCCAAGAATATAGACTCTTCTCCAGACCTAAATTCTAGTCACATCCTCATGATCTTACAGAACAAAGATGCTAAAATTGTCCTTTTGGTTGAACTGTCTGTAATCATCTCCTCCTTTTGCCTGGAAGAGAATTCAGGAACCTGGTTTCCAAACTGTTAGTAAATGAATGTATAAATCACAGTGAGTTCTATTTATCGCTGCAGCTGCAGCCAGATAGTTGGTCATGACTTGTTCTTTTAGGTCAAGCAGCAAAAGGCTGTGCATCATCAAATGATGGATTGTGAATGAGACTGCAGCATCAGACTGCATCTTGGATGTCTGGGTTAAGTTCCTGGCTCCAGAAGTGTTGTAGATGATTGTGAAATGAGTGCTGCTAGGGTAATCTTAATTCTGGCATTTTCTAACCCAGAATGATTGATTTTGCAGATTCCATTTTCTTTAAATATTGCTCTTAAAATTTGATTAATATAAAGGAGATCATAGCAGTACTTAATAATTTTTCTAAAAATAATTTGAGGAAAATATGACTGAAACATGATTAGGAAGATATATGAATGAATGTTTTTTTTGTTTTTATTTGAAAAAATTGCACAGAACATTAAGAGGTTGGATATTAGTAATTTATGTGGAGACACTGACTTTGAATATTATTATGATTACCAAAATATACTCATTACTAAGATCTAAAAAAAATTTTTTTTCCTTTGAGAAGAAAATTTTGGAGAAATCTGAAGGGCAAGAAGCATAAACCCACTAGAACAAAAGATGCAGGAATTCAACTTAAGCAATTTAATTTAATGAATGTTTAAATTTTTCTGTTAGTATTCTTTTTGTTGAATTATTGAAGGAGCTTTTAAAACTTGTTCTTTGAGTCCTAAAAGTATTTTTTTAATCTCACACTGACATCTTAATGCTGATAAATAGTTTAACGTCAGTGCGATATAAACTTATCCTTACTTCAGATGTCAGCACCTCCATTGGTGTGCAATTTTACATAATAATGCTAATTCAGATAGTGTTGCATTTGCAACACTAGACAGGCTTCACTGAATTAGCCTCCCTTGCTCCATGAAAGTCCATGAAAGACCAAACTTTTAGACTGGGGCTGTCAGCTGTTTTGTGCCTTTGGCACAGGATCTCATCTAATCATTTTTGTAGGCATCGCAGTGCTTTCAGACAGCACAGGTGTGGTAGAGTTAAAAAACGTATTTTGTCATCACATCAGGACAGAACAATGTATGAGTATCACAATAGCATGATATAAGTCATCCAACTCGAAATACTCTGAAAAAAATGCCCTCTGAAAAAAACCACCAAAAACATTGTGGACAGGGGCGGGCAGAAAATAATTCACATTTTAAATCCCTTCTCTAGTAAAAATGTAATCAAATAAGATTCCTTTTATGACATAGTTCTTGGGATGGAGAACGAAAAATAAGAGGACATTAAAGCTTAAGAGCACTTAGGTCCTTCATAAGCCGTAATCACAATGGCATATGTTCTTCAGCACTGTGGAGTCCAGGCTTACAGATGAACAGCCTTCCTTTTAAATCAGGCCTGAATTCTCTTGCTGTATCTTTATTGTACCCAAAAACATATATTTAGTCATAGGTATGCTGTCCAGCTTCACATCTGTTTCCTGCCTAGTCCTGGCCTGACTGAGACCTTTCAGCAGTGTTGGATTTAAGATCAGTAGCAGGGAACATCGAGTGAGAAGCTCAAAGCTGCACACGAAATACAATGCATTGTACTTCTGTGAATGTGACACAAGTTCTCAAATATGATGGATGGTGGCTTAGCCACTTCCTCGGATATGGATGCATCTCATCAGGTCCCATGAATGTGAGTACCTTCATGTTCCTCAGTCTCAAACCCAATCTTTTCCTTCTTCATTCTCTCAGTCCTTGCCTTTGCCTTCTGCAACTTTGGCAGTGTGGATAGACCACTTGCTGATGAATACTGAAGCAAAAATAACTATCCTATTACCAAACTCCTGCCTGATGGAGTAAAAGAGAACACAAATAGCAAAATGTGGAGGAAGTTTGCTTCTTGAGACACGTCTCAGAACTTGAGATTAATTTTTTTGGTTTTATTATTAATATAATATTAATCTGAAAAGTAAATCTCCTTTTATAGTCTTCTTAATTTTAAAATTTTTTAACTTTTAAGGAAGTTCAAGTTTCTGTCCTTGCTTATTCACTGAGGTTTTAAGTTGTGCTTCCAGAAATCTTGCTCATAATCTATGGAGCTAGCACATAATTTGCATTCCTGTTGTGTGACGGTCTAGTCATAAGGAAGTATAATTGGTTGGAATCTATATAAGTATTTATGTGTTTAACTGATCATAGGTTTTGGAAAAAAGAAACAACATAATCAGGAAAATGTTCAGCAGATTGGATGCTCTATCCCAAGTTATCTTCAAGAAACTGGGGCCTGAATTTCTAAATTTAAATATTCTATTTCAATGTTCTCTTACCTGTAGGCATAAAAATCTTAGAAAATGGGGGAGGGGGTACAGGTATTCTTCATGCTGAAAACCTTTTATGAATTTGTCGTAGGAAGTACAGAAGGATGTAAAACTCTTGCTAGGATTCCCAGAAGAAATCCTGCTGTATTCTCTTGTAAAGCTTTCTTAGCATTATTGTACCCGATAACAAGCCATCCAAATGTACTTGGATCTTTGTTCAGTGTAAATAGAAATTCTCAAAACTATAGCAACACAGCTCTAATGAGTCATTGAAAAGGCTTTGTATCTGTCAAAAAAAAAGAAAAAAACAACTGGCTCCACTTGAAAGTTACTGGAAAGCACATTCATAGCTAATTATAAACAAATACTAGTTAACGCTTTAAATAAAGAGAGGAAAAAAGTAAAAAGATTTAGGATGTAGACAAGATGAAAGGATTCTTGTTGCCTTCCATCTGAGATTACTCAGATGCATTCCTGTATTCAATTACCTGAGAAGATGTGATATTCCCTTAAGAGAGTTCAGGAGATCAGAAGGGATGGCAATTTCGTGCATCTCCTTACTCATAGCCCTTTGAAACTGGTTCAGCAGAAATAGCTTAAATTGCAACAGGGATTGGGGCCAGACGGTGACTACAGACAGTAATCACTGGATCAAGATCGTACCACAAACAACAAGAAATTCTGGTGGAACAAAAGCTCTGGCAGGGTGTTTGAATGTACTTTGAGTAGACTTACAAGGTCTACTTGGAATACGTTCTGAATCGGCACCAATGGGTCAACTTGTTTTGTGGCTATGCTTATCTAGTACATTTACACATAAAGGGCATTGATGATTCTTATTAGTTGCTAGCTTTGAGTCTATTTTTCTCATCAAATCCCTTGCATACTTCATATTCAATTCTAAGCTTGAGGTTTATGGATTTTGGTTTTTTTTAGAAAGCCACCAAGCACAAGCCCCTGTCATCATTTAAAAACTAATGATCATCTAACTTTTCTTCACAGTCTTCCGCAAAAGCCACTTCTTTTTTCATAGTGTCCATCTAAAATGGCTTAGTTCTTCCTAGTGCCACTCATGCCCTTAACCACACTAATCCTATTAAATAAAACACGCAAAGAGAACAAACAACAACAAAATCCAAAAATTGACGCAAAACAAATTCAAAAGTCTAAAAGGGAGCGGAGATAAAGGGGGAGGGGAAGAAAGAGACTTTCCTCAAGAGCTTTCTATTGATTCTGGTGTATTTGCTATTCTGCTTTGGTGTTTCAAGGTTTTTCAAAACACAGTCTTCAATAGTGTGCTAACTGCCAAAAAAAAATTTCTCTAAGTGTTGGTGTTTTCTGAGGGTATTTAAAAGTATATATACTACCAAGGACAATAGGGAAATTTTCTCAGAAACACTGACAGAGCTCTTGTTAACTTGGACCTTAGACCCTAATAATAGCAGAGTAACTGCATGCTGTTGCTTGTGGTAGTTCATCCAATATTTTCTCTATATCCATTTTCTTTCTGTCCTAGTCATGTGCTTGAGATACCTACAGAAGGTATCCTTGTGGCCTTTTTCAGGCACCTCAGGTCCTCAAGCCTTAATGGAGCTAGGACAGACGTGACAGGTGAACTGCCTGAGGTTCCATAAACTTTTTAAGAATGTTTTTCCCTCAATTTGGTTTTTAGTTTGTTTTGTTGGGACTTTTTTTGAATTTGTGGCTCTGCCATTGGAGATACATGGTATATTTTCAAAGCCCCAGCTACTATTTGTTCATCACCAGTGTGAAAGAAAATATGTCTTCTTTAAAGATCTTCATAAATCTGCAAGAAGGGTTTGTAAAAATACTATTAATAGGGGTTTTTTTCTATAAATTTTGCTGCTTTTTAATAATGTGTATATAAAAGAGGAGCACCATAATCCCAGTCTAAAACAGTTGTTGTATGTCTTCAAGTTCCCAGTTAGTTGTAAGACAAATATTTCTCTTTAGATTTTTTTTAATCCTGTGGAAGAGATGATAGAGTGAAATATCACACTTTCAAACAAGAAGTTGCAACAGCTGATAATAGAAACAACAGATGTTATTTCCAATATCTGTCCACACGGAAAATAGTCTGTACCCATAGAAAGAAGATATATTCATGTTATTAGCTTTTTTTAAAGTCAGATTTAATGCACAAGGTATAGTGGTTAAATTTGGAGGAGACTAGTAGAGTAAGTTTATTGGCCTGAAAATGAAAGGATACTTGGCAGTTGTCTTTGCGTACAGCATGGCTTCATTTCCGCAGAGAACTTAGTATAACACATCCAGAATGATCCACTGAGGTCAGAGGGGACAATTTGTGGTCAATCAATGGTTTATATCCTTGCCTTTGAACCCCTTTTAATTTAATTTCATCTTCTAGGCTTCTTAAAAAAAAAAAAGACTATTTAGAGAAAAGTGAATTATACTGTTCTGCTGAAGACCAGCATTTTCTAAAATTCCTGTGTCTATTTCTCACACTCAATTTGGTGAGATACATCAGATTTTTCATAAATGCATAGGTCACTTTAGTATGGTTGTTCATATATGTTCCTTTGTAGAAGTTTATAAGTAACATTTGCAGGACTCTAATCAAAAAGAATTGGAAGAACATGCCATTGTTTCATGTGTTTACATCATTCTGGAATGTGGATATATGCTGATAAGGACAGAAAAATTGAAAATTCAGTTAATTATACTTAATTTGTGAGATCTTGTTTGAAAGCTCATTTTGAGATGCATGAAATCAAGTTTTATGTCCCAATTATAAAACATCAAGCAGTAAATTGAATCAAATTTTTTTTAAAGTGATAGAACAGAAATTAGAACATCTGATGAGTAATTTTTGAAGAAATATATATGTCCTATAGTTATAAGAATTGATAAAAGAGCCTTGGATATAGTACAGTCCTCATGCTTGGTAAGCAATGATGTAGGGAGGAAGGAATGTACTTGAATTTTGACCAAATATATAAAGTGTTTAGGAAGTATAGACCTTGCTCTAAAAGGAGACCAACTTTAAATAATCTGAAGGTATCTTAATGGAAAAAGCAGGCAAACAGTGGAATGTCATCCAACAAGAAGGCATTAAAGATGCTTTCAAATGAAAAAGGGAAAATATAACTAAATCAGTACATGTTGTAAATCATTGATAAAGTAGCTTTGCTCTGTGTGAGGTCACTTTGACTCCAAAATGCTGTGGGTTTTGAGATGGCCATGTTTTTCAATATGACCTTAGGTTATTTTCCAATTATATTATTTAAAGTAGATTTTTCAGAATATCTTTGTCTTCAGGATTATGAAAGTTGCATGTAAAGCCCGACAATATATAGAGTGTATGAAGGCTGACATATAAAACTAAGTGTTACCTTTGGTGAGTGATGCATTACACAAAATAGTGGGGTTAGTATTTCCTGGTATGATATAGTCTTTAATAGATTTGGAACAGTGTATTTGGAGGTACTTCAGCAAATTGGTGTCAAGAATCAAGAAAAGTTCTTAGCTGGGGGTCTTAGAAAAGATGATGAGCCAATAAAATATGGAATATTTGGGAAATAAAACTAACCCAAGAGCAGAAATTCCTACATCTGTCAGAAAACCTGCAAGCAGTCACTGCCACATTAGCTAGTGGATTCCAAATAGTTATGAAAGCAGATATGGATACTGCATGACTACAAGATTTCTTTTAATGTTTTTCAAAGGAAATCAAATAATATTTCTGAAATAATCTTATTTCTTGAAGATAGAGAGTAATTGCAGTGGCAGAAGAGTGTGCTCAGATATGGTCAGCTGCCATGATATCCCTGGATTTATCTAATTCTTCTAATATTGACCATTGATATGTTATGATTGCTGTGGAATGGGCATGGATATTCTTTTTTTTATTATTTCACCTGTTGTAGGTGGTTTTTTTGTAACAGGAAGTACACTATTCTGCCCTGAATGTTCTCCCAAGTTGGACATCTTTTAGCTGGCATTTGGCACTTAATGGATATATGCCAAGAATGAAGAAGCCAAACTGGTGCCTTTCATGCACTGTTTTTACACCTGTGATGAACTGCTTTGGAGGAAGAAGTGATAATAAAGATGCATTATATTGAGTGAAATGATCAAGTATAATGCACCTTCAACTGGATCCACCATAACTACATTTTTTTTCTTTCCCTGCTCAAAGAGGAAAGCTAAATTGGAAGCAGTTTACCAATGGGGTGATTAGTACAGGGCAAAGTACCTATAATCACTGATATCAGGAGGTAATATTAGTGGCCCATTCCAGAAGTTATAACAGTCTCCAGCTGTTTCAGTGTCTACAAGTTATTCCATTGCATCCAAGTGATAATAAGAACTCTGTCACTTTTATAACAGGAGGCTTTCTTCCCTGACTGATTAAATTTCACTGGATGTCTTCAACTAGCCATTTTCCATAGCTCTTGGATGTTTACTGTATACTACTGCAAAAGCAGTCATCTGATTATTTTCTTTGGACAGGGACAGATCTCTGAGTGTATATACCATATTTTCTCTTTCACTGGTCCCACCTGTGGTCTTGTGGAATCAGAATTGTTTTCATAATGTCTTTAACCTTTTCTGTCTAGAAAAATGATAATGCAAAAGGGTTGAAATTAGATTTTCACCTGAATAACATTTTTTGATAGCATGCGAAATGTTTAAAAATATCATCACATTTGGAACAAACTACAAGGAAATTCTTCTTCAGAGAAAATTCTTTTCCTTGCAAGACTCTGTTTAATACCAAGAGGTGATTTGATGCAGGATGAAATCTCTCTCTGTGGGAATAGTAGCTGCCTTATGCATATGTACTTATTAGAACATATTAAAAAAAAAAAAATTAGAAAAAAAAAGTGCTATTACATGCATCTCTGCCATTCAGGGTTTCTAGAGTTTCTTTTCATTGTGTGATTCCAATTCTCTATGAATTTATTGAAAGTATATATACCAAAAATAATTTGGTTTTTTTTTGCTTTAATTTGTTTTTCTTCTTCTCTGGACCACAATAACTTTCTTTTTTAATTGAAAGGAAACTTGTGCCAGAATGGGGATATTCTGACATGCTTCAATAAGCTTAGGATAATATGTTATGCTTACACTCTTTTGAAAAATAAATTGTGGAATATTTGTTCCATTATTGGTGTGTAAATAATTGTTTGTAAACATGTGCAGAACAGTTGAAGTAAACAAGAAAGGACCTAAAACAAGGCAGGTCTAATGATATTCCATCCCACCAATCCTGGAATGATAAAAAAATTTATATCCTAAGAATGCGATATGTGTATACAAGACTGTCATAGGATGGAAGATGCTAGCCTCTGTTTCTAAGCATTGCTTCAGTGAAAGAAGTCCAAATTGCATTTTTCAGTTATAGAATTATTTCTTTTAAGAGTTGTATCCACAGATACTTAGGGATTGTGTTAATGCAGAATTAGATATTTGGTCTCATTTCATTCAGAGAGTTTGTGCACAGCTTCTTCTCTTTTGAACAATATGTTTTTACTGGTAATACCTTCACTTTCAGGACTGAAATATGAAGAAAAAAAAAGTATTAATGAAAATCTCTAAAACCTGCAACATTTCACCTGGTTTCTTATCCAAAGTGATGCAAGGCTTTCAAGAAAAACTTCAAGTCAGCCCAAATTCACTCAGCACTGGGCTCAACTTCACTCAAAAGGGTTGTGAGCCCTCGCAAACCTTTTGAAGAATCTGGGCCATGTTTCAAGTCAGTATTGAAACCTGTAATCAGGCAGGATTCACGTGCTCTTCAGTTTCCTTGAGAGCATTTACCCATCTCTGCCTTGAGTTTTCTGTGGTTTGCTGGGATTTTTTTTTGCTTTCAGGATAACAATGGTGGAGCCCAAGTAATGATTACTAAATACAATTTTTTCTGCTGCAAATATCCGGGCACTGGTCACCCTACTCAGCAGACTACATTGCTACTAATAAAAAGCATTTGCAGCCCTAGACAAAGCTCTGGTCATTGTTGTGACTGGGGAAAGTATAAGGAAAGTCCATTTGTATACCTTTGCTACAGATTTCACACGCCCATTTGAGTGCATGTTTGTAAATTGCTGTTTATTGAAACATTGTAACAGAAAAACAGCAATTATCTTTGTATCCTAATTAAGCCACTGGTTTGCTCTTTTTTGACAAATTTAAAATCAAGATTTTCTTTTTCAAAGGCACTGTATCTATGATGTATAAAAATAATTTTAATGAATTATTATTATAGAGCTATGTAGGGAAAGTGGAATAAAAAATAGCTTAAAGGTTTCTTCTTTTTTACATTTCTACATGAATTTTATACTACTGACATTTGTTACCCGGAAGTTAAGAGCTTTTGCATGTTCCAAAAGCTACTGACTCTTGGGAATCCTAAAATTCTACATGCAACTTAACAGGCCAGAAGTCTAGCAGACTGAAAAGGGAATCAAGCACCAACTTAAAAGAGCTTTCTGCTAAAGCATGCAGATCTTAAATGAGATTTAAGTTGTGCTACCTGAATGACTGCATAAATATAAATTTCACCTAAGCACATGCACAGAGCAGATTGGTAATTGCTTTGCACATTGGTGATGCCTAAGTTAATGTGCACGTTCTTGTAGATTTTTTATTAAGTATTCTTTCACTGATGTAAGTTAAGTGAAATTGTGCACAAAAAAATTATGAGAGAACATGTGGCAAATAGATAATTTTTTCACCAATGTGTGGGAGTGAAAGTTTCTTATTTGTAGTTTCCTTCACATGATCACCAAATGATAATATCTTTCATATAAAACCAGTCATGTTTTCAATATGTGCCTGCTACAGTTCTAGTACTTCACTAATGGATGTGTGTACAGGGAGCGGGAAGAGTTTTCATTTGTCAAGCAACTTGTAGAAAAGCTATAAGGCTGAATCTTTCCTGCTCTTTACTCAGCTTTTCCTCCTCTTGGTAGACAAGTTCCCATATTATTTAAGTTTTTGGAATCATTATTTAAGATCTGGTTTTAAGTCAATTTCATGACTTGGTTGTTGTTTATATTACTGCAAGATTTTTTTTGCTTTTTAATTTTCAAGTCTTTGAGTTTTGTGTTGATTTCTTTTTGTGGTTGTGGTTTTGGATTTCTTTTTAATAAGGTTATCAAAATTCGTGCAGTTTTGTTTTGTGGTTGTTTGTTGAATGGGGAGTTGGTTGGTGTTTTTCTTTCAGAATTGATCCACATGAGTATATCCTCAGGTCGTTTCAATATATTTTACACATTACATACTTAAAATTATCCGGAAACATCTCTATTTTTCACCTTGTTGATAATTATTCGATTGTATTTTTACAGCCAAAATAGACCAAGAAAATGAAGAGAAGTCACTGACAGAAGCACATAAAAGGTAAGAAAGAGCAATGCAGTAAAACCTTTCTTTGAAAAATATGGTTTTGTAGCAGTTGTTGTATTGATAACCAGTATTACTGTATTTTTGAATATTGATAGAAATGCACTCAGAAAATGAAGTGATATTTAGTTATTTTCAATTTTAATTTGACAATGAAGAAAGATTGAAATTCTATAAAGAAATAGTGTACATTACTCCTGTCTTTCAGAAAATGCATTAATCTTATGTAAAAATAAATTCAGAATGTACCATTTGGACTGAGGAAAACTGTTCATACTACACAAGAATCGTGGTGATTTGAGAGATATTTAGCATTCCTCAAACAAATATTATTCATTGGGCACCGTTTCTTCTGCTTATAAAATGTCCATTTTATAAAAAAGAATTAAAACCTTTCTTTTAATAAACTAATGTATGTATAGTTAAATGTGACTTCCTTTGTAGAATTGCTAATAGATCTTCAAATACTTTTTGTGGCAAAAGGCAAAATACCTCATTAAATTTCATCACAGATGTGTGCAGTTGAGACAATTTCCAAAACTGGGAACCTCACTGCATTTGCACCACACGTGGTTTGGTCTGATTTTTTGGAAGAGTTCTCCAGCAGCAGTGTTTAAATGGGACAGATTTTTATCTGTCCCAGCAAGAGATTGAAATATGGTGCACAGCATTTATAGCCCAGGTTTAGTGAAACTCACAGTCTGCATTTGTTTATCCTTTGCTAAAAATAGCATTTTCTTTTTGTACTAGCTACAACTATCACTTAATACATACTAGTGAATATATCCATTATATATTCCCAGAATTATGAAGTCTCTCAGTAGGATTCCTGTAAAAGATATCACTATAAATGTTACTACTATGGGGTTTTTTCTACTAGTTTTTACTACGGTTTGTTAGCCATTCTATGATCTCAGTGCCCGAATTTGCTACCTGCAGTATTGCCACAGGGCGGTTGACATCTTTCCTGGTACAACACCACATTCTCTCTCTATTCTCTTGGGCAGTGTACTAAAGATAATAGCTGAAAAAGAAGCCCAGAGGAGTGAGTGCCACAAGAACCTCCCTTCTTACTTGTACAGAGATGGTAGCTCCTTGAGTGGCACATCAGTGGTGTGGAAGTGTAAGAGAATCACAGACAGCTGCTTTGAGTAGATTCCCTTAAGTTTCATGATAGAATTACAGAATATTCTGAGCTGGGAGGGACCCACAAGGGTCATCGAGTCCAACTCTTAAATGAATGGCCCGTACAGGGATCAAACCCACAACGTTGGTGCTATTAGCACCATGCACTAACCAGCTGAGCTAATCTCAGGGTATTGCTGTGGCTTAGTATCACACCTCTTGCTCAAGTATATGAAAGGCATTCCTGACATTTCTTAGGTTTGTTTAACTGTTCGGTTACATAATTCTTATCTTTAAAATTTTCCTTCACAATAAAACTTTGAGAGAAGATGGTGCTGTTAGGAGATTTTTGTGATCTCTGACTGCTCTTTTAAGGAAAATGTTTTTCCTGTGGAAAATGGATTAGAACACTACTCCAAAGGTGACAGGAATCTAATGACAGTGGAATCAGCAATCTGTTCAGAAATCTTGTGATTTATCACTATTTTTTGGTGTCTAATTCATTTTCCATTCTAATCTTTTTCCCTGACAAGACTGGAACCATCATATAAAACTTCCTATTGGTTTAATTAGCATAAAGGGGGAAGAAAGTAAACTGCTCCCTGGATTGTCATTCAACTTTGTCTGCTTCTTCTGACTTGTCCTAATTCTTTCTTCTCCCCCTATATTGAGTGTAGCAGCTCCTTTTACACAGTTTGTCAAAGAAGAAAATTCTGCTTCATTGCTCCTCCTTACTGTGAATATCTCGCAAGGATACTCACAGACATAATCTTTCATGGAAGACAAGGAATTATGCTAGGACCACATTTACTAATATCTAGGTTACTAGATATTATTTTCTTTCTTCCCTCCACCTTCCCACTGAAACTCTTGATCAGATTAGTGGTATTTGTTAAAACACTGAAGACAACTTCATCTATAGTTTTAGTATTATGTGTAATTATTTCTCTAAAATTTTTAATTTAGCTTGGAAATAAAATGCTTGGGATCCTTTTTGGCAGGTTTGGGTGAAAAAGAAGATGAGAGCTTAAGAAGCTAAATAAAAGATTAGTTGCATTTGACTAATCATAGGTAGATAGCAGTGCATAGGATAACGAGACGAGCAAGTAGTGCAAAGGAAAGTGATGGATTAGATGGAGCAAAGTTAATGTGATTAATGTGCTTGCATTTTCCTTGTTGAAGTGGATGACTTCAGCCCATGTGTAAGTTCAGGTCTACTGCATGGAAGCATTTCTTTAGCTTTCATTAAAAACTAAGATTTTTTTAAAATTATTATTACTATTATTATTTTCTTTGTTAGTTTCTCTCCATTAGAATACAAAAGCCCAAAAGAAAAGCTGTTGCAACAATAACAAAAAAATGTTTCTGAAATGAATAATGATTTGGGGGAAATGCAGCAATGTGTATTTTAAAAAAGCTCAGTTGTGCAATAGATGAGCTGAAATGGAAAGTTAATCTTACACACAAAATGAAGACAAAGCAAATGGAATGTCTGCTCCAGGGACTCCATACAGTGTATAGCTGTTCATTTGTCACAAGTGAGAAAATGTTTAATCAGTTTTGAAATGATGTATTCTCTCTTTATTTATCGTGTTTAGTGACTTTGAGAGTGTCAGTATGTAAAGTGTTTATCCAAGGAATGGATTTCTGGCACATGGATAAAATGAAAAGTGAAATGTTTAGCTCGCAATAGGCATATGTTCCAAGATCTCTCTGAGTAAGTATCCTGAGATGAGAAGAAAGCACACAGGTCTATGTTTATCTAGCTTACGCAGGCAGACAAGGAAGGCTCCAGCCTGGTATTAACACTGAAGTGACATGGAATGTCTTCACCAAACCCCAAACAATTACATCATTCCCTTAACAATATTGATAAAGTGTAATAAGAAAGAACCTGGCACTTTCCAATTAGATCCTCATTGCTAAATGCTTGAGAAACTGTGAAATACTTGTCAAGTTAAAGCAAAAAAAAAACTCGTTTGGGGGGAGGTGAAAGAAGTAAAACAGAAAAGAGAGAGGAGGAGGAGGAGGGGAAAGAGATGCTTCTGTATTTTAGGAGTCCTCAGTTCGGTGCACCTTTTTTTTTTCTTCTTTTTTTTTTTTTTTAAATTTGAAATAACATCCTCTGTCCCAAGACTTATATTATATATATGTTCTCTCTTTTCTGTATTTTCATTTACTTAGTGTTAAATACCTTTCATCTTTTCAGATGTGATTTTACTTAAGCAGCAAGAAAAAAAAATTGTAGTATTGTTTCCAGGTATGCTTAATACAATTTCAGAATGAGACAGACTTTTATCATAGCATCCACAGCAGGTAGGAACCAAGATTGCAACAAAATTATTGTCCAGATAATATGGCAAGTGATACCTCGTTTGCCATGCTAGGATGAAAAGTAACAGCAACAGCAGAAATACCATTTTGCAGACTTATAATCAGAAATGAGTTAGTTACTCCTCTTCTTGCACTTCATTTCTGAAGAACCAATAGCTAAACAACCTGACTGAAATTACTAGCAACAGCATTCAGTGAAGTTGGAATTCCTAATTCTCTGTCTTGCTATCTGAAACAGCTCTAGAGGAGTAGCATGTAACTTTATTACTTTCTTATAATACCTCACCCAGTATTAAGTTCTTGTCTGCTTAGAAGGCTTCCAGATTCACCTCTTTTTAAAAAGAGGAAGTGTAACTTGTAACACTGGTCTCTCCTCCACTGAAATAGTACAGATGGTGTTTTCCTTCCCCTTTCCCTGCAAACATTTGTGTCTTCTTGGAATAACACTGTGGGAATTATTCAAAAATTTAATTGGAGATGTTTGTTTTTTATATCCAAGACACAGTCAGATGATATTCAATTTTTCCTGTTCTCAGTCTAACATTTGCTCAGAAGCATTTGATTCTAAATTCAGTTCAGCAGCACTGAAAATTGTTCAGTTACTCATATTTCATATAATTAATTTATATTCCACTCCTGTAAAAGACAATGTATGCTAGAAATGTTTAAGAATGCTACTAAAGTTTGGGGGTTTTGTTTCGTTTTGTTTCTTTTTTAGTGTTTCAGATAGTATAACCTTGCTTGAAGTGATAAGTCACTAAGTCAACAGTCCCATACACTGGTGGTTTAAAACCGTTCACCTGTTTTTCCTGTTGATGCCTAACAAGAGCTGGAAAGATAGAAATGCCACTTGCTGTCCTGGCTTTCTGTGCATCACTCATTCAAAAAAATCTTAGAACTTAATTTTTTCTTTAGCAAATCTCAAAGCATTATGAGAATATATATTTGTTTTATAAAAAGTCAAACAGAGGCCTTTTTGCCTTTTGACGTAAGTATCAACTGGGGAATTTAGGACGTGCGTGGCTTGGTATGAAATGCTCATCTTTCTATATTGGGATATTTTTATTTGGTTTGTTTTATAATTTGCTTCCATTACTTGCACATTCCAGTGATTTTTGGGCTTTTAAGTGCTTTTTGAGTGCAGCCTCCCAGGCACCTCTTCTGTTTTCAGGACTTTTAATAATCCAGTTAGAAATGTGTTGTTGCTTTCTTTTGCTGTAGCAACAAAACGACATTAATTTTGAAGAGAAATGTTTACCTTTAAATTGCTTGCAAAAAAAAAAAGTATTCCTGACACAACAGTCTTTGCAGACTTCCATTGACTTCACTGAATATGAGACTTGTGGAGGAACAAAGGTTTACACCTGCTTATGAGCTGACAAGTTGATGACATTTAGAGAAATAGCAGACAGTATGGTACAATGGCACTGCTGAAAAGCAGCACCTCGAAATGTAGCACCTAAGTCTGGTAATCCTTTAAAACATTAAATGTTCTTCCCACCTCACTACCCTCCACACAATGTTTTGGATTGTTTCCAAAAGTGAACTGTAAAGTTAAAGTGAAAATTGAGTTAATGATTGAAATAAACTGGTGAAAAGCTTAGTGGAAGAGGTATGTATTTAAAAAAAAAAAAAAAAAAAAAGGCAACAAAAAACAGAAGGAAAGTTTTAACTGAAAGGCAAGAATATGCTATGGGACTCTGTCTTTCACTACTCTTTGGCCATTCATCTATTGTTGGTTCCTTCACTGTTATGTCTCTTTTCTCACTGTGTGGCTCCCAGCATGCAGGCTGGAATTGCTAAGGGTAATACATTTCAGACCGTAGATATACATTAGTTGGATCAGCAAAAAGTAAATACTTGCTGAGCAGAGGATATGTGTATAGAAGAAGCTTACAGACTGTTAAACAGTTTGGATCATTCTAGTTTAGTATCCTGTCTCTGACAAAATATCAGGACCAGTAGATATGCAGTAATGGAAACTTAGCCAGCAGTTTAGTTATGTCAGAAAGTCTCTTCTAAAATATGGGTAATTGGTCTTATCCTGGAAGATGAAGTCCTTGTCCTTTTCTGAAAATATTTGCCAAATGATACAAGTCCTTAACTATTTAGATGATTGCTTTTTGCCTGTAAGAGCATTATCTTTTCTTTTAAAGATTTTGGCTTACTTGCTTTGAAAATAATTTTATTTTATTGGTTTGAAATTAGTTTGTATTTAATGGCATTCATTGCTAGTATGAACAAATGGGAATACAACTTCTAACAGTCTGGGGTACAATTCAGAAATCTAATATTTTATGCAACTTATTCTAAAGTTTATGTAGAGGATTTATTCTTAGATCTTACAGTAAAAGATAAAGGACGTTAGTTTAAGGTGCAACTACAGTTACACTGCTAAATAGCAGCTAACACCTGGATAACAATATAGTTAAAATAACTTGGGTCTGATCAACCCAAAACTAATGCTATGGCATCAAACTGAGGATTAGAAAAAGAGAAAATAGAAGAATCAGGTAGCTAATAAAATTAGTGGGAAAAAAATACATGAATTAAAGTCTTTCAATGTGTCATATCTTTTTTGGTTTCCAGTTTATGTCCAGCAGGTGGTTTCACTGAGTAGCCCTCAAAAATTCAAGATATTCCTCTTGAGCTGTTGCAGCTGAAGTAAAACGCTTGTGTGCGTGCATGTGTGATTAGCTCCAGTGCCTCTGCATTTTGCATCAGCTTCTGATTGTGTTCAGCAGGACTTTTCTTTCATCATTGTCTACCTGAGCTGTTTGGTTAGATTGTTTCCTAAGACCTTCATAGTACAGTGTTCACATTTGCAAGTACTGTGACTCTTTTACTCTCTTGTGCTGATTTGCCACTAGAGTTGTTCCTTTCTTCCTTGCTGTATGTTAAGATTTACTTTAAGTATTACAATATTATGTTGCTGTTGTCATGTATATGCAAATGGAAAAGCAGAACGGCAGGGGTGGTATTTAATTAGGTCACAACTGCTGTATTAACTCATCTGGGAACTATCCAGTAATAATCTGTACAATATAGGTCATTCCTTCCATAACAATTTCCAGCTGATGGAAGGCTGCCATCCTCAAGTCCCTCCACGATATAGGGCTTGCTTCAGCCTACTGCTGAAACTCCACTGTGCTTCTCATATATGGAGATGAGGTGACTAGGGAAAAAAAAGCATTGTCTCTTTACTATTCCTCGGTTTGTTGCTCGGCCTCATTGCCTTGTTTCTTGACTTCTTCGACAAGCCGGTTCAGAAACAGCTTTACTGGGCCAGATCCCTTCTGTACTATGTCTTAAATGAGGGCTTCTCATGAGATAACCTCACCCGCTTCTTTTCTCAGCTGCTGCCTGATAGTTCTACCTTAATCAGTCTGTGGAGGAGGTAAAACTTCCTGCTTCACCCTAGAGAAAACAATTAGGGCGTGGTCACCCCAGACACTGTGAAGCCTTCATGTAAACCTTGGAAGGGATGGGAACAGCTCCTCCAGACATGAGATAATTTTCTTAGGTCAAAGGAGTATGGTTTGTCTAGCTTGGCTTGGATATGTGAATATTGATGATTCACAAATCCAGAGTGATGCGGTTATTTAATACAATATTTCTGTTAATTCCAGTGGCTGCCACCTTTTCATTTAGACTTAATCCTTGTAGAAAATGTTGCCCATTTTCTGAACTCATCTACACAAAGTTTCCATCATTTCTATGAAGAGGATATATTGGGATAACTTGAGAGTTGAATCTTAAGTGCTTAAATTTGAAAAATCCAAGTAAAGACCTTTCCAACCTGGCGGTTCATCAAGGCAGATTTTGAAGTCTTTCAATTTCCTTTCATGGGATTTTGTCATAATTGACTCTAAGAATATGAAAGCCCCCATGAACAGCTCTGTTTTCAGCAAAGGATGGATTTCTTCTATTCATAGTTGTGCTGACCTATGATGATATTAGTGGATGCATGTTAAGGAGAGAGCTCTTGGACACTGAATTAAGTAAGAACGCTCTCCAGAGCAACCACAAAGCATTAAGGTGAAACTGCATCAGACAACATTTAAAATGCTAGGATGTTCTATAATACCCAAGTGTTTAATACCATTTTTATTTCATAAAGAATAAAAGCATTTTTATTCTATAAAGAATAAAATTTCAAAGAATAGAAACTGAAACCTAAGTTTTACTTGAGCACCAAAATAGAAATTATTATGATTATGCCAAAAAAAACCCGTACATTCATTTCACATGCTATATTTAGAGGGTATTTTTGTCAATGCACATATATAAAATTTAATCTATGCTGAATTTTATTCTTAATCTTATGTGTACCTGACATTTGATAAAGCATGTGTGTGGTTTCCATCTAGATATCTAAATAATCTGCTCTAGATTTAAGAAAAATTATTCTTTCATTATATAATTGTTAAGATTTTTTAGATAACCCTGACCTTGCCTTTTCATGAATTTCAGTTATAAAAGTGAGCCACACCACGGGAGCAGGCAGATCACAAGGCTGAGGCTGTCATCAATAAATTGAAAAAACATAACAAGCTTTTAACACAGTATTTAGTGCACAACAGTTCTGCACTACTTCCAAATGTGATTATAACCTCTTTAAGTAATAATGGTTGCTCAGAAGGTGCGGGGACTTTGGGTGAGTCGGACGGTCGGGACGGACGGAGACGAGAGATCTCTGAAGTCAGATCTTGGAACATGCGGTTTATTGCAAAGGGCATGGGTACAGGGGCACTGCTTAGAGCTGCAGCTGGCAGCTCTGAGCAGGCCCAAGAGAGCAAGAGAGTAAGCGGGTAAGTAAGAGAGAGAGAGCAAGAGGAATGAGAGTGAAGAAGAAGTGATGAGAATAGAATGGAATGGTGAAGTCCTGGTTACAATACAATAAATCATCTTCTGTACTGAATATTCTAATTTCCACTAACCAATCTAATACAAGATACAAATCCTATAGCATTTACATACAGCCTATAAGAGTTCTTATATTACCATAGAGTGTTACATCTTAACTCCTAAAAACTACTCTTTGGACCCCTTCTGCTGAGCTAGTAGGGTCTGCTCTGACCCTTGGACCTGTCTGCAAGCAGAGGGTATTGTTCAATCAAGAGGGGATTACCTTCAGTCGGCCATACCATTGTTTTCCAGTTGTTCAGTAACTAAGACTTGGTATTTCAAAAGCGGCTTTCATTTCGATGTCGCTTATATTTTTCATATTCCCCAAATCTTTTGTCAGGCAGTCATATTTATAAGGCTTTCCTGTTTCATCTTCCCCAACAAGAAGGCCTCCAGTGAAGATGAGGTGTGTTAATAATCTGAAGCCAAGATGGGCTTTCAACATGAGGCTTTTAGCAGTTTCTTACAGCACTGAGGCCAGCAGCTTTTGTGTCAGACCACTGCTGTTGAAATTCATTCTACCACTGTATTCTGCGTCTAACGGCACCTTATTATTTCTTCAAGTTCAACCAGACAAGGGTTATTTAATATCTCTGAAGCTCACATGTTTGTCTTTTTAAGATAGAAAAATAGTTTTCTCTTGGATATGTTTCTAGGCCTGACTTTCCAGTGCACAAAATTACACGGTATTGTTTTACACATGCTCATATTGCTTACATCTAGTTTAGCACAGAGCTATCCATACGTCTGGAGCAGCTTAGCATGGGCATGATATCCACTGTAACATGAAATTAAAAGCATTAAAGTCCAAGATAGAGAGCCTAAACATTTATGCAAAGTATTCAGATAACAGCAGATTGCAGCTGACACCAATTCATCTAGAGAACTTTAACTACCTCAAGCCATGATTTTGGGAGAAAGTTTGAAATTAGTTAAAATTGTAATTTTAAAATGACATGGAAAAAGCACATGCAACTTAAAAATGCATTCAAAGAGTCACGCTAAAAAATGCTTGGGTTTTTTTCTATTTTTCTTCTCAGAGTGGCCTGTTAGAATACAGATGTCAGAGGCAAGGAAAAGACGTAAAGTTAGTTCTGTTTCTAATGTACTATCTCAATTCATATTTTATTCTGAATAATATTCTTGAATAGAGACATAACCTTTAAATATGCACAGCAGAATTTAGGTTCACATAAACCCCAGATAGTGGGTGAGATGTAGCTGACATGCTTTGCATGTGATTTAGTGAAGGTAGCAAAAATATCTCTAACCTACCTTTCCTGAGCTTTGATTTTCAATTAGCTGGAAACTGACTCAGAAAAGCAGAATGGCTTTTTCAGCACTGTGGTTTTTTTGTCGTTAGAAAAGTTCTGTTTGCCAAGATAGCTCCCTCCTGATGAAATTTAGCACCTAATCCTATGCCACCTTGGATAAAAGATGGCATTGTTATATCAGTGGAGCACTTGTTTACATCAGAGTAATGCAAAAACCCAGACTCAACCCAAACTCAACCCAAACACACAGAGGGACCAGGTTAGAGCCTATTGTTTTAGAGAGAAAGAGAATAAAAATACGGAGAAAAAAGTAATTAAACCAGTGAGGGAAAATCTTGCAGAATACTGTTTAAATGTAGTATCAACTGTGATCCCTGATAGCCTGCTATTTCCAGAAGATATAAGGAACAAGACTTGATTAGGCAAATGTCATCATACCCAACGAATAAATCTTATTCTGGACCTGATAAAATTATTTTCTAGAAATAGAGATTTTGAAGGTCTCAGAGCTCAAGTTCACCTTTTAACAAAAGTATCATTTGGTTTAGTTATGGCCATTTTATTTTGCTGTTTTGCAACCTTTTGTTAAGAGGCCCTTTGTTCGTGAAAGACAGGACTAAAGTAATACTCTCCCACTGAAGGAAGTAAATAGAAGGGTCTGGAATAACAGTTTAAATTGAGGTTGAAATGGCAATCTGATATGTGAAGGGTTTATTCACTGTTAACACCATGAGATCATTGGTCTTCCTAAAATTTTATTTTTCCCAAAATGTTTGAGTGCAAAGCTTTAGTCCTGATACCTGTTGAATTTAACAGTCTGTGTCATAGTGTATGCTCTGTGCTATGAAACAGTATTCAGTTACAGGGTCTGCTGCCATTAGTGTAAAATATGGAAGTTCTGCATTTGTGTTACTAATCATTACGTAAAACTAATAATACTGATCATTGAAGATGAACATTAAAGTTGCAAAGCATTCCTAGTATTGGAAGCGAGGGTGTTAAAATTCTCATGAGCAAGACAGACTGGCCTGTAAAAACATAATTTTCTGTTCTTCGTATTGGATGCTTTCTGTTGAGCTTTTGTTGGGAGAAAAAAAATGGTACTTCAAAGGTAGAGGGATTTCTTTGCTCTTACTGAAGCTGCTAATTTTCATATGGTTGGAGCAATAAAACACTTTTTGTTTAATATGAATTTATAAGAGGCAAGGGACTAGACATGAGGGAGATGACTTAGGATTCAAAACATTGCAAATGTTTGGCAGGTTTTTTTTAGAGGGAAGGAAAAATCTCTTGAGACCGTTGTTTTCTAAGGAACAATATTACAAAATACGTAGTTACACAATAGGAATTGGCAAATGAAAGAAGAGATTAATGATTCTGGCAGCTAATTTAAGCTGGAATATTATCTCAACTTTCTTCTTAATATAAGAAAGTTACTTTTCTTCCTTTATAAAAAGGGGGGAAAAGTAAAAGGACAAGAAGAAATTTCTTACCAGCATTTAAGTACTATTTATCTTGAATGAACCTGTATTTATTTTTTATATTTTCTCACTTATAATCATGCAGAACAAGAGACAGCACTGAGGAAAGGCAATTAAACTTTTTTTTTCTAAAAAAAAACAATAGGTGAAGAAAGTGGTGCAAAGTTACAGTGCAAAAAAGGACCCTCAGCAAAATACATCAATAGATAATTACAGCCTTCATAGGATGCTATGCATATAAAGTTTCCTAACAGTCTTGTGCTATCTCAATAACCAGGATGCTGTTTCTCTTTTATTTTACATAATTTTGTGTGACCTTGTTGGACTGATTGGTATTCTGTCTGAAGATTAACTCTTGGTATTACTTTCAGATGTTGAATACACTTAGAAAATACATACAAAGCCTTGGTCTCTTTATAAAACAAAACAAATACTAATGTGATGATTCAGTTATCACAATTATTAGCAATTATTATCAATTATTAGCATCCAGGAAGCAAATACTGTTACTTAGATATTGTACTCATCTTTCAAATGTAGTTAACAATTCAAGATCAACACTCTGAACAGGCTTACGTGCCTATCGATTCAATTTGGCTTTAGATAAGACTCATGCCAAATTGAAAGTAGTAGGAGGCACATACAAGCTTTTCTTTCCCTTTTACCTTCTTTGTTTTGGTAGACTATGCTTAGTTCTAAATTTTATCTGTGAGTTTAATCAAACTAAAAGGTACTTCAGTAGTTTCAGCCTGATTTACACAACTGCTTTGCAAAAATAACAGATTAGCACCATTTACACTAACTGTTCTTAATCACTAATGTATATAAGTGATGCTTAGAGATTTATAAAGCCAAAAGAATATCCATGTTGCAACTTCAACCAAAAGATGTAGTCTGTTAAACAGTGCAGAACAGAAACACTTCTTTCTGCTGTTAAATCCACATTGAAGCAAATCTTTACTCTCTCAGGTGATTTAGTTTGCTGCATGGGAAAACCAGATGCAAGTGTGTTTGTGCATGCGTTCACCATTTCTCAGGAAGGTCAGCCAGGGCGTGTCTGTACCTATGGTTACTTTGCTATTTGTTTAGCCAAGGAAGCCTGATCAAATAATGCTGAGATGAAACTACTGCTGTCTATTGCTTAGTATTGTTGATTTGCTTTTGTACATGTTTATAAACCAGCCAATGCACCCCAGACAGCAGGTTTGAATTTGAATTATTGTCTGCAACTTTTTGCTAGTTGTTCTCAGAATGGAATGGGGAAAAAACGTTGAATAATCAATAGCTGCTCTTTAAATATTCCTAATGGATCAGATCTATTAGCTAGTATTGCTGTCAGTGAGCCATTTGCAATGTGAACAGCTTCTCTTCTTTTTCATATGATTAAATTTGTCTTGGCTTTTAGTACATCCATTCCTTTCTTTCCTCCAAATAGAAAAATCACTTTCATAGACTCATACTCAAGGGAGCACACATAAAAGTCCAGTGATTCATTCATCAAATTTCTACATTTGAGTAAGCAGTGAGTTTAGACATCAGTCTGAAGTGATTTTTCTGAATTACACAAACCAAAGACATTAGAAGATAAGAAAGGAAGAAAAGGAACTAACCATCTTTATTTATTTCCTTCCTTACTTTTCAGAGATAAGCAGCTCTTCCATTGTTCTGAGAAAGTTGGTGTTACTTAATTCTCCTTCGGGGCCAGCTTGAGGGCTATGAAACCCAGTCTGAAACCTGTTTAAAGAATTCTGGCTTTTGCCATGTCAGGATAAGACAGTAGTGTGAACAATACTGTCTTATTTTAATCATGCTTGAAAAGTCAGGCTGTTTGAAGCAAAGGCAATGACCTCCTTTACCTACTTTAATCCCTGAAACTAAGTTGCATGCCCTTCCTTCCCTCTTCCATGACTCCAAGATCTCCAATGCACATTCTTTTCATGACTCTCAGAAAGAGTATGGATAAGTATGAACTTTTCACTTGAGAAATGGACACTAAACAAGCTTTGCAATACTTGTTTCAAAATAAATATTTAATTTTTCAGATAGATGAAATGAAATTCAGAGAGGTCAGATGAGTTTCCCAAGGTTGTATGATGCAGAACTTAATTTAAGTATAGAAACAAAAGGCTTTTGGGCTCCCTTATTTGATCCAAAATGTCTATGTGATGCACAGTTAGGAATAGTGACAATAGTATTTGCATATATTTTGTTTCAAAATCTGCTGAAGAATGAACAGGAAAATTTGAATGGCTTGCAACAGAGAAAAGCACCAGAAATATTTAAGATATTTACTGCCTGGCTGAATTCTGAGAGGATTGTATCTAGTCTTGGGGCTATGGCAATGTCATCCAAATTTCTCTTTCTATTTAAAATGCATGTCCCCTCCTGGAATTAGCCTTGAGATATGTCTAGTTTGACATAT
The DNA here is from genome assembly GCF_009650955.1 of Corvus moneduloides. Lineage (NCBI taxonomy): Eukaryota > Metazoa > Chordata > Aves > Passeriformes > Corvidae > Corvus > Corvus moneduloides. Next base: position 73,732,812 of record NC_045478.1, on the reverse strand, counting down.
GTAAACATTTCCAAATCAGGTATTTAAAGACCATGGTAACAGGATTTATTTCTGCCCATGTTTTATTATCTGATGCATTTGGATTGGCTTTATTTGCTTTGTCTTTCATGTGTGAATTATGCCATTTTGTCTTGTACTATAAAAATGACAGCATCAAATGTATAGCAAGCAGTTTCCATATGTCTTCTAAATGCACTCTAAGAGACTTTAATGCTAAATAAGGGTAGACCTCTCTGGTTAGAAAAAGTGTGGTAACTGTCTTGACTGTTTGATCTGCATGTATAGAAAAAATTATTTGATCCATAGAGATTTGTGCCCTGAAGTATTATTGTGCTGCAGCTGATGTCTTGTGCATTGTTACTGGGCATTAGAAAGGTGTGACATACTAACAATGACAACCTGCTATGCTGCTGCTGTTTCACATTTCACAGACAGATAATTTTCCTTACCTCCCAAACTAACTGCTAGGGAGTCAAGCAACCTGTATGAGCATTTCTCTGCTCTCTATAAACCTAGTAATTATGTTACAGCTGTTAGACACAGCTGTATGAATGTGTAAGATTGCACTGGTTATACAAGTGGTCCTCAGGGAGATTTTCAGTCACCAGAGAAAGAACCACTGGTTATCTCCTCCTCCTCTCAGAGGATAGTTGGAATAACTGAAGAGTAATGGAAGTCTTTGCACCTTTAACAGACGTTAGTGCTGTTTATCTATTGTTTTTGACTGAGCATTCTTTTATATGGTATGAATTTCATTTTGATTGACTTCCTGTTTCTTGGGATGTTTTCCTGTCATGGAATTCATTATCTCAAATATAAAAGCATTACTTAGGATGGGCCATTCACTGTCAAATTCTTTTCTCATCGTTGTCATTTGCAAAATGTTATGAAGACACATTTCTCAAAACAAGGCTTCTTATTTGAAATTTTGTCTTTCTCTGTTTTGCAAATCATTAAGGGATTTCATTCCATTAAACTCCAAAGAGCTTCTTCAAAAATAAGTCATTGACTCAGCTGACGCCTCCAGATTTCTCTCTTGTTCTTTATTCCTCACGTTCCTCCAAAAATATTGTCAGTTCATTCTGAAAATTCAAATGAGCCTTTGATATGAGTTCCCTGCTAGCCAGCTACAGAGCTGTAACTCTGGGGGAAGAGACCGGGAGAAAAAATATCTCCCTGGTATGTTTGCAGTCTTGCAAAAAGTTGAGAATATGTGACAACAGGAAGAAGTTTGAAACATAGTGCAGCTGACTGCAGTGTCAGGGATATTCTTTTTGAATGATTCTGTGGAATCAGAGGATAGATGATAAATACCTTCCCCAGTATAAAACTGTGGGGAAAATGTAAATAAGTAAAATGGAATATTTTAATCAGTACTATTACTCATTAATAAATAATTTGAAAAAAAAACCCAAGCCAAAACCACAACAGAGCCAAGCCCAGAAAGAAAAGCATTCTGTTTATTGGCCAAGCACTGAGTTACAGAACAGAGTGCCATGGTAGTCTAACTGAGAGAGCTGAAAAAATGGCATAATCAGGTGAGGAGGCATTTGAGTATCGATGTCATGGGTTAAAAAATAAGGATGTTTTTGTCTTCTGTATTTTTATGTGCTACATCTTTGTTACTCAACAGCTTCAGTTTGCTTCAGCGAATGGAAAAATAAATTGCAAATTAAGAGAAAAAATGTGATGTAAAATTTGGAGTAAAATTTGATTGGTAAATTGATGTTAAATTTTTAAGATGCAGGCTTTTTTATTCAGCAACATGATAATATATATAGATGCTTGTTTTTCAGGTTAGGGAAAAGAACTGGAATATTCGGGTTTGAGAACTAAAATAAACATTTTCTTGGAGAATTTGTGAGATTGACCCTCTGAATGGTTGAATCTTTGTATGTTATTGTCACCATCATAATCCATGAATGAAGATATAACTTCTGTGACTAAAATTACATTTCCATCCATTTAACTGGAATTGGATTTTTACTCATAATTAAAGTGATTAAAACTGTGATGATTGCTTCAGAGAAAATTGTAGGAGCCAATGAATAATAATAGATCAGTGAGAAAAACACCTACAATTATATTTCAAGAGAGAGTTTTCTATTGAATTTTTTGTAAAATAAGCAATTCTCCAGTGGCTTCTATGTTGAGCTTCAGATCAGGAAAACATTCTTAAAATCTCCAGTATTTACAAAATGCAAAGTGAAAAACAAAATGGAGTAATAGTTAATCAAGCAATATTTTTAAAAATAATTATTCTGTACCCTCCTGTAACATTCCTGAAATAAAAGAGAAACCAGTCAAACTCAGAAATACACTACATTTTCTTTGCAGTCACAGTCTGCATTCAGTGTGGGAAATATGACCTTTGCATTTCAGGAGTAGTTTTTACTTGAGGAGTAGCTTATGCGTTTGCTACACGAGCTTTACTTCTGCTGTGTTCAGAAGGGATTGTTGGATTGTTCTGCTAGAGTCACAATGGACACCTGTTTTCTAGCACAGCTGCTGCTGGCCAAGTTTTCTGTTGCGTCATTTCTTGTTTAGTACAAAGTAGGTTTGAGTTTTAATGTTTCTATGTAGTCTCCAGCCTAAGCTATTGTGTTGTAGCACAGATCTAACAGAACTTGAAGAAGTTTATTTACAGTCCTTTATGGGCTTTGACTCTGTGTTTTGAAAACAGCTTTAAACACAACAGAAAAGCAGTATATGGGTGGGTGTGGCTATCTGGATTTGCAGGGCTGCAGACAGCGTGTTCATTTTAGCTTTTGAAATGGAAAATTCTTTGGTCAAAACTAGAAACTGTGATAAAACCCAGATCCCAACTTTACTGAAGAATCATCTTACGTTGTGTACCTGCTTCTGTATGAAGAGCTCAGAGCTGTTATATTTTTATATTCTTTTATTTTAGATTTGCTACCAAGAATAATTAAATAATATGTCAGCGTCAAATTAAAAAAAATGCCTCAATAGGTACTGAAGCATTTGCTATTTCTGCTTTCTTCGACAGCTTTTTGGAAACGACAGCCTATTTCTGTATGAAACCAAAAATGGGCGAGAAGGAGGTGTCCCCACATTCTTTCTTCAGTATTTGGCATGAATTCAGTTCTGACTTCAAAGACTTCTGGAAGAAGGAAAACAAACTTATTCTTCAAGAAAGGTACATTTGTTTGTTTGTTCAAAGGCTTTTCTCAAAGAATGTTATTGGGAGCAATCGCACAGAAACCAGTCAGCCGCACTTCATTAGCACACAGCCTATTGAATGCCTTTTGGAGTTTTCTCAGGTTTTGTTTTTTTAACAGATCATGACACCCACCCCCACTGCCCCCAACCCCTAGTCATACTAATTTTTGAATGGGATTTTGATACTAGTTTGTGCTAAAGTTTTTTGGGTCTAGTGTTTTTGGCAGAGCATGTAACTACTCTGCTGCTATGAATCTGAGGAATGGAAGGCTTGTTTTAGGCCTGAAAGTTGATTAAAGATTTTCCATTAGCGTATTTAGTCAAAGTCAAGGCATTAAGACATGGCATTGCGGAGATTGAGACATTCCTGACATGGCATACTGTAAATATTTGTGTGACGATGTTGGGAAAAAGGAAGACAGAAATCACAGCCCAAGCGATGGGGTACACAAGAGTAAGTGTGGTATATATGGCATGAAGAAATGCTTTCTTTGAAAAATCAGCCATGGTGTCTGGTCCGTGTTTTAAAAGTTAGGAAGTCTGTACTCATCTGCATACAGATAGTCCATTGTGGTCACCCTTTGTTTATAAAAATTATGCCAAGAATTAATCAGTTGTTTAAAAAGTAATAAATGTCATATAAGGAAAAATTAAACAAGTGCAAACATGTAAATTCTAAGCACTGTTATATAATCCTACAACTGTTAGCAACTCCAGTTGAAGCTGTATCTGAGCCTGAACATTGATGGGATTGAAGCTTTAGATTCATTAAATTTACTTCAGCCTGTTATTAGGTAAATTGACAAGAACAGGCCCTTTTTTCAAATATACTCATCCTATGTGATTGTCACTGACATCTGACTACTGGTTTAGAAAGTTACTGAAAACTTTCCTGAGGCATCTATATAGTCAATGTCATATATACCATATATATATTTGCTGTAAGTGGGTACATTTTGGAACAAGCAGTCTCACAGTGAAAAAGTCTGGGTTCTGCAACCATGGCAAGAGCATGGTGCAAATGTTAACACAGTACAGCAGATCTCTGGGGATCTATTTCATATTACTGACTGGATGAATTAATTTTATGTAATTAAGTGTATCTCTTTGAAACAGATTTGAAAGTTAAATAATATCTTTGGTTTGCTATGCAGGGATTTAGCTGCCTAGTTAATATAGGTTAATTTAGTCTTGTGTATTTTACAGAAAAGCATTTAAGAAAAATGTCCTTTTATTTCAAAATACTAAGCTATTTTCCTTAACCCAAAAATCTTCCAGAGGGTTCTCACTGTAAAATAGTTTTCTTTAAAAGACATTAACTAAATGAGCACAAAACTTCTTCCTCCTATTTTTCTTAAACATCTAAAGCTTAAGAGAAGAATGGGATTGAGATACGATCATTTGACCCTCTTTGAGTTCAATCTATGTGTATACTAAGAGGATGTGTTGAAGCAGCAGAGAAAAACATGGTGTCTGCCAGCTTGTCCCTTCTAGGGCAAGGGTGTTTTTAGCCTGAAAGGAACTGAACATGTATAATGTACAAAATGGCTGCAGGTGCAAGATGTGACAGGGAAGGGAAAGGACAGTGAGAGGGACCTACAGTAGGAAAAGAAACTGGGACATCCCTTGGAAGAACAGCAGGGAGATCCAAATCCAGGCTCGGAACTGGTGGTTTGAAGGCGGTTCTCCCAGAGGGACAGACAGAACTGCGTAACTTCAGTCCAGGAAATCACTGAGATTAAGACTGAAAAATTATATATCATGAAAATCACAAGTAGATTTTTGTTTTGAATTTTAACTTTTACTTGCCTCATCAAGTTTAAATCTTCTGCTCTATTTCATTTGTTCAGGTGAGGCAGGGCTTAGACTTAGAAAAAGTCTCACCATTGCTGTCAAAGGTTAGTATCAATATCATGTCATAGATACCAGATCAGACCTTCCTAGGAACAGATGAATGGTATGGCAGAAACTCATATGCAGGGCCACAGTTCCATCCTCCCTTTTCTGGATATGAGTGAGGTGCTTACACTTGTTGGTCCTCTCCAGCTCTGGATGTGTTTCCCTCTCTTCAGACTGCTTGCTATTCTAGAGGGCCCATGCAATTCAGCGAAGATTTACCTTATATTAGTTGTATTTCTAGATGGGAGAGCTGGAGGAGGAGAGAGCGAGGGGCAGATATATGTGTCCTCTAAATGTATATGTACGTATAAGTTATACAATGCTCATAAGCTCAGTGTGGCCCTTGCCTTTACTAAGAGTCATGTTGCTGAACAGAGGCTGTGTCAGCGATGCCAGCAGAGGAGAGTTCATAATCAAGATCAACACAATGGTAAAATTCTGTAAGCCCCTGATATCTTGCATCACACTAAGCTCGAGAATTTTTTTTGGCTGACTTTATTCAACCCTTTAACTCCCACGATAAATCTTTGACACATTAAAAATAATGTATAAACTCAGAAAAATGCACTCGCCTCTCAAATGCAGAAGTTGCCCATTCCCGTAAGAATAGCAGTTAAGCTGGCACCTGGTGTGTCACACTGTGTATATCTAGATGAAAGGGAGATTCCTGGCCAGCATGTCTCCACAGCTCATTGATCTCCCTCTGCAGAAAGACTGGTATGTCTCCCTACAGACTCCTCGGCAGGATGATTTAAAACTTGCTGTTGAGCAATTTAAAGTCTGGCATGGGATATCTGTACGTTGCACAGCGAGGAGCATATTGGTAAGCTGCCACTTCTGCTTGCAGAGGAGGGCATTAAATCCCATTGCACGAGCAATGTCCTCTCAGACCAATTTAAGGGATGTTTTGTTAACGCTTATAATATGAACCAGTGAGTCAGACTTGAGAGTGAGAAATCAAGGGACATGGGAATAGGCACTTGCAAAGAAATGCAGAGATGGAAGAAAAGAGAAGAAAAATGTATATGGAGTTGCAACATGAGAGGGAAATGATGAACATGTGGAGTATGTTTAGTGGGGTAACATTTTGCTTGGCATGGTTCTGTAATGCCAGCTAAAAGCTCCAAGTGTTATGTTAGTGAGTAGTCATGGGTAGATACATTTTCTGAGTTGGGAGCTTTAATCTCAATGTGTTTATTACACTCTAACCAACTGAGCTGCATGCTGGTAGGCTTGGGTTTACGACTCATCATGACATTTCAAAACAGAAGACAGTTTTACATGACATTGAATTGAATAATTAATGGATCTTCAGGTTTTGGGAGTATTTCAAAATTGTTATCTTTAATAGATTTCTGATGACAATATACTGTTATGGGCCCTGGAAAATCTACTTTAAAAAGCCTAGACACACCAAAGATTCAGCAGCTAGGAACAGTCCTGTGAGGCAATACCTCAAAAAGAGACCATTTGCTGTTCAGATAAAGAGGTTGCTCAACATTTCAGTATGTTTTTTTTTCTTCTTCATTGTGCATTTTTGGCAATTAGTCTTTTTTTTTTTTTATGAATACACCATTGTGTTTTGGTTAGGGGGAGGTGAACAGAACTTTCATTTCTTAGCACTGCTTTTGAGAGAAAAGTTTGTGGAAAAAAAGCAGCATTTGGAGATAAGTTTCTCAGTCTGGATCTTTGGTGGAAAATCCTTTTGAATACCTTAGTCTAACATTTTTAAGCAATTCTGTGTTTTATAGGACAGGAAAAATATTTCCATTTGCAGCTATGAGCCAAGTGGTGCTTACAAATATTAAACATAGTGAAGGATCTAGTAAAAAACTAGTTCCAAATGTGCAATATTTCCTAATTTTTGTGACTTCTGTGATGTTGGATTCCAGAATGGCGCCCACATAAACAGCAGAAGGGCTTCAGTAGCATCTATCTGGTGATGGTGGTGTATCATGCTGGCACATTACGTTGCATCCTAGTATGTATGTTTTGCATAAAAGAAGGTGGATACCAATCATAATTTCATAATTAAGTTTACAGACTGTTTTCATAGCTGTAATGTCAGATTGGGTGGGATCGTTAAAGCCACAGTGATATAGGATACCATCATTCCTACCATGTAGCGATCTTTTCCATCTTTTTTCAACCTTTTCCTCTTCACCACTTCTTGTATCAAGAACTACATTTGCCTATGATGAAAACAGGGCCAACATATTCAAAAAATACTTGCATATTGGTGAAAATAATTACATAATTAAAAATTTTAAACAGACCTGTCACTTTTTGTACTTGTCAGTGTTTTCATTCCCAGGCAAAATGATCACTTTGGCATTTGAGGTGCAATAAAGCATTGTAATGTTTTACAAATGAGCAGCATTTGTCATTAAATACTAGTCCCCAAAAGTTTTGAGATGGTCATAAAGGCTTAAAAGCTACTGTAACCCGGACTGACCCTGAACTACTGAAGATGTGAACTTCCTTGCTCACGGGCAGTTTGCTATACCAGTGCATGGAGTTGGCATAATGGCAACATCCATTACGTGTAAGTGCATGGCTCTGGGCATGTTTTATGGTATCAGTATAGGGAATAGTCTAACATCAGGGGGTTTTATTACGTGTTTGAGAAGAACCTTACTGTGTCTTTTTGAGTCATTTGAGTCATTTTTGAGTCACTACATAATGATGGATGGGCACTTTTTACCTCATGCAGCAAAGTTCAAAGCCTCTTACTTTCCCATCTCCTGCACTGGAGATACCTTAATGTTGTGGCTCTTCAGCTGACTTCATTTTTTTAAATTTTCTCTTCACTAATCTCTTCTATTCACTCAATTCTCATCTTTGCTTGTACTACCAATCTTGTAGCTACCAATTATCCAATGTAGTAGCCCCAGCATACCCAGTGTAGCAACTCTTCTGTCCAGGGAATGTTTCCATATTCTCTTTAAGTTTTCTTTTCCATGTAGTCTGTTTACTGAGACTTTTTGTATCGTTTTCTACACATTGGGTTTTTTGCCTTCATTTACCCCATCTGCTGCTTAAAAATGTTTTACAGCTAACACAGAGTTTCACACTTCTGTTCACTCATGAGTTTAATTTCTTTTGCTAGCTGATTACAAGTTTTACCTCACCTCTGGTCTTCTTCCCTTCCCTTATCATTTCCTGTTGAATTTCCTAACAAAATAACCCAAATGTAGCCAGCTTCTTTGAGAGCAACATGACTTCAGTTGGAAGAAAAACAGTGGAAGGTGATAACTATCTTTTCTTAGTTTAATTTCAGTCTTGATATGTGAAGTCTGTGGAAAAGTGATTTCCATTTTGCCTGAAGATACAGCTTGAAATACTGGCCACTTTGACAATTTGTTTACAAAGGTCATGAAATGTATTTAAGTGGGTATGTGTATGTTCTCATTTTATTAGAAATATAGCCATCCTTAACAGTTCAATTTTTTTATTTCATTACATTTTCAAGGTGAAATTCTCTTTAATGTCAAAATTATAATTTTTAAATCATGTTTTGCACAGTATTCTTTTTTTTTTGTATTTATTCACATCTGTATATCTCTGCACAGATAAGACCCGAACCCCTAGATCACCAAGAGTATGATTGCCAGAGAACAAAGTGAAACTAAGTATTTCTGAATTGAAATACTTTCAGAATATTTTTAAGTGTTTGGTGAACTGCAGTGAGACTCTGTAAATGGGAAAGTCTGATTTTCATTTCAGTTGGCCTCAAAGCTTTATTTTAGGACCATTTGACATGATGAACACTAAAAAAGTCTGAAATGTATTCCCCAAAGTCTACAGTGTTGACAGAGGAGGTATGTTATTTAGGGTCCTGCTACAGGTTATTTTTTTTTGTTAAGTGGCCAGATTAAAACATTTTAATTGGTTTTTCTGTGGTCCTCTGAGTGAAATTATGATTAATCACTGTGTCTTTCCAACAGCCACTGTCTGCCTCGTGGTCCTTGAATTAACCAGGCAAGGAGTTGGCAGGGTTGTCATGATAGTCCAATATATTATTTCTCTATTGGTAGGCAGAGGTTAGGTTTCATCAGTTTGTTTGAGGGGTGCAGGTATATTACAATGTACTTCATATCTGAATAAGGTCTTTGCAGTCAGTTACTGAATCATATCTGTGTCATGACTTCAACCCTATCGGCATGAAAGTAAAAGGTCTAAATTTTTTTACTCCACTTTTATGTTGGGAATTGTAATTTTCCATTCTGGGTTTTATGGTTCAGTTTCTCCCTTAGCAAAAAATATTTTCAGTATTTTAGTCAATGAATAAAATATAGTAACATCACCCTGGCAGAGTTTAAGGAGAGAGTTTTAAAGTTTTCTGCCCTTGAAATCGGAAAGATGTCTGGCATGTGATAATTTAGTGGAGGATTTTTTATTTGTTTTTATATGTAAAGGTACTATTATTATTGTAAACAAGTTTAACTCAGTCTTCAACCCAGACAAAGCTACATAAAATATTTTGGCAACACTCCTTTTATTTAACTGATAATAAACACTTAGTAGTATAAAGAGTATTGGCCTCAGCTTTGTTTTGTGTTAAAAAACACAGAATATCTGCAGAAAAATGTCTTTTGGGTTTCATGAACTATACTGTCAGCTGTAAAAGTAATATCTGTCTGAGTTTATCATGGAAGTTTTTGTGAGCAGCTCTATTATCTAAGGCATAACTTTCCAGTCCTCTCACTGTGATTACATTTGTCATGTCATAGTGCTCGCTAGTGAAGTGTAGCGCGACCAAGCCTAGATGGAGCCAGTAGGAAATGAATCTGTCTGCCACTGATACTTCAGACAAAATTATTAATGTTTAGTGGCAGGGAAGTGGCTACCCCTTCAATGGATTGAATGATGACAGAAAGTCTTTAAGCCTTGATAAGGTTATGGCCAGGCTGGCTTTTGGTCTAGAAGGTAGATAAAAATACTCTGTCTTTTGGGTTTTTAAGCATGTCTGGTTTCTTTTTCCTGTGTGCATGCCAAAGTGTAACTTGCTTATTCATCTTACAGGCTATCTTTATACTTATTAATAATTTTTATATCTTTGTCTCACAATAAATACGAGGTATGAGGAGGTGATAGTGCTGGAGAAGAGTTTTTATTATGATGGAAATAAGAAACTACTTCTTTTGTTACAGGTGACAATTGATAGACTCAATCTTATTTAGTACAGATTTCAGGAACATAATTCTTAGGCTCTGTAAGTGACTGACTGTTCATTCCCTTGTAGATTTTTTGTTTAAATTTTTTTTAGCTGATCCATGGATTGCCCAATGTTGTATGTTCCCTAAACATTTTCTGACTGTTGAGGCTGTTTGGAAGTATATTCTGTCTAAAATAATGCTAGAAATGCTTTAGCTGAATTTAATATTTAAGGAAATTCAAGTGATGAACACTCTTAACAAGTATTTATAGAATCTGCCCTAGGCCTGAATAACTCTGCTCCTCAGATTACTAAAGTGAGAGTTAATCAACTCTCTGGTTGTCTAGGCTGGGAAGACTAGTTTTTTTAGGATTATGTTCTCACTAAGACAAAATCAAGAAATTACTTGAGAAAGGAATAAGAGGCAAAAATTGCTAAAGGTAACACAGCTGATGTTATCTTTTCTGTCAAACTGCTATGCTGACTTTTGAGCCTGAATTGGCATAAGATGGGACAGGGAGTGACAGTAAATGAACCCGAGTCAGTTTGCTGAAAGAAATTAGAGTTTGAGAAGCACTTGAAAAGTATGAAGTGGGATAGTTTGAGCATCAGTTTAGCAAAGAAGCTTGGCACACTGCAAGCTTGCAAAGCATTCCCATCACACTTACCAAGTGACCAAGCACACCATGTCCTTTCCACATCCATCCTTTCCACATCCATCTTCCTCTACCACTCTCAGATCATGCCTTGAAGATCTGTCCTACTTCTAAGGATTTGGTTGCCGTTGAGAGTGATGGCTCTATAAGGGGACTGCACAGCCTCTCTAACAAAAAGTGTTAGTAGTGTGGAACTAAATAGCTTAAAGTAAAAACAGATCTTCAGAACAATAAATCAATCTATCAAATGCCTGTCTTTGCCTAAGGGTCGTAATTCTCAGGAACTGGGGAACACTCACCTTCCTCAGACTTTTCTTCCACAGTCTCCCCAGTGGCAGCCTATCTTTCCACACAGGGCCTGATAATTGAATACCCACCCCTTTTCTAGGAATGTCTTTTTAACTGTTTTTTTGCTCTTTGACCTCTGCATTGGCACAGTGGTAGTGTCATTTTGGCCTGGAGCTTGGAAATACGTTGTTGTATGCTATTACTTCTCCTTTTGTGACTGTTGCGACTCTTGTGTTGTTTTCTCCAAACATCCTTTTTCCTCCACCCATTATTGAATTAGATCCATTTGTTTCTTCATAAAGCTCTATCAATGCACCACAGCTGAGTTAACCCAGTCTTGAGTTGAGTTAACCCATAATCAGTAGTGTTCATGCAATTTTTGCACCTTTTTTTCTCAGATTATTATCTTGCCTCTCCATGCTGATCAGGGTCTCACTGATGTCAGTGGGAAGTAGTGCAGGAAAAGCCTGAACAAGAGGAAGGTACACAGGGATTTGCTTGCCACTGTGAGAAATATGACTTGAACCAGGCATGAGCTGACAGAAGCAATGTGGTTTTGCTTAAGTCTTTTTAGTTTCATGGAAAGATGAAGAAACATTCATGGCCAATAGAGAAAACCTAAGATGACAAAAACTTGCCAGTGGCAATTATTTTCCAACTGAAGTAAGACTATTGCCCTTACTTTAAAGGTAACATTTTATCTGCTTTTCTGCATCACAAAGTTTAAACAGTGTGGATCCTCCTATCAAAACACATCCTTTTCCTCTTCTAGAAGGATTAAGTTATTTTATTTTTACATTTAACAAAATCTTAATTAAGCTGAACAATCAGCCTTCACAAAATACACTTGCACATTGTAAAAATTGATAATCACTTTCACTGGTTTATGATTTAGCCCTGTGGAAGGCTAATGGTTACCTTCACCTCTATTTCACCAGTCTACTGGCTTTTCTTTTTCAGATACAGCTGTAGATTTATACAGTTCTCCATGCTTCCAGATTTAACATGGTCACAAGCTAAGCCTCCTTGAAACAAACCTTTGGTGTGCTATCTTTACATTTCTCAGGGCATTCTTGCTGAAGAGGCATGTGTATGGGTCACATGGGCTTCACTGAGGGTCTATCCAACTGCTTGGATCTTCCTGCACAGAGAGCAGGATGCGAGCCAGGAGGCTGTGAACTGCCCCAAACCCACACAGTGAGTCAGTGATATGGTTGGAACTGGAACTAAGTGGTTGCTAGCTCTCAGCTTTAAGTACATTAGGGAGTAATGTATCTTCTGTATTTCCCTTGGTATGAATAAATAGGCTCAAACTCCAAGGAATTTCATAAAAGCTCCCAAAACCTTGAGGACCACAACCATACTATTGAGACCAGCACCTCTTACATAATCCTGGAAATTTGGGTAACACAAGCTTAAGGTTGTCACTTATCAGTCTGGAGGTTGTGGATCATTTTTGAAGTGCTATCTAAGGGACACAGGAGTTCTGACTTCCTCCTTCACAGAGTGGCGTGTTACTAACATCTCGCTGTTTCAAGCAGAGACAGCCTTTCTCTAAACAGCTGTTTCTCTAATTGAAGCAGAATATGTAGAGATGTTACACTGACAGTGACACTTAATGGGACCTGCTCTGTAGAAAAGAACTGCATTATCAAGCGTTCCTTACTGTGTGAGGATTTTTGTTTTGAATTAACATGAGACCCACAGGGAGCTGTGTTGTCTTGTGACCTGGTACGTTAGCCAGCAGTGGGTAATCCATCCTGGAAGGGGAATATTTAGGTGGGACAAAGACTGGAATTGAAGATTCCCTGTCATTTCCCAAGGATAACATCTAGATCTGTGTGAACTGGTTTGGTAAATATTTTTGTAAGTTACATATGCTGCCATCTGCATGTTGAGTAGTTGGAATACCTGCATATATTACACTGCTTTGATAAAACCATCATTTAGATGAGCTCAATAGCTCCCTAGGACTTGATACTAATTTACTCCCAAGTAAGATTTCATTTTTTTAGTTAAATGATGTCTACCAGTGAAGGGAGCCAGCTATACTTGTATTTGAAAAAAAGGAAATTACATTATAGATGTGTTATTTTATATCAGACTTTGTAAAGTGGCTTTTGATAGGTTAGAGTGTGTCTGAGTATTTGGAAAAGATCATGGGAAGATCAATGTCACAGATATTTTTCCTCTTTTGGAGGAAAGTAGACATGAAGCAGAAGAAAAAATGTTGTAGGGAAAAGAAAATGTCCTTGAATTTTGCTTCATTCTGCATCATTCCCATAAGTTTCTATTTGAAGCTATCACCACATTTTGGCTGCCAATTTTACTGAATCTATTTAAATACATTTTAAAGGTGAATTACTTGGCTGCTTGACATTTTTGTTCTGGATTATGCTGCAGCAGTCTATCTGATTTGCGGTCAGAGAAAGCATTACAGCTTGAAAGTAACAGGTTTCAAAGCTTCCCCCCCCCCCACCTGTGCACATGAAGGTTTCCCCACACTGACAACATACAAGGCCATCAAATGGAGAAGGCAACTTGTGGATGTGCTGGAAAAGAACTGACATTTAAATTAATTTTTGAAAGTATAAATTTGAAACTTATGAAGAGAACAAGGTGTGTCTGGTGAAGTTGAATAGAGGAGAGATGAATGTGAAGGCGGTTTTTATAATATGCTTAGCAGACTCAGCTGGAGTTTTATTTTCAAAATCTTGGCCCTTACCACTCATAAAAATATTCAAAAATAATAGTAACACAAAGTCTGATTCTCACATTGCCGTGTGTAGCCTCAGTGAAATAACAGACATACAAGTGGTCTGGAGATGAACCGCAAGGAACCAGCCAAGGACATATGATTTCTTAATATCATTTAACTTTTGTTTCTTTTTTTCACTCTTGGATAATGGTGAAAAGTCAGACTAACTGCCATCTCAAGTCCATTTTTTTGGCAAGATCAAGCCAATATAGGACATACATTTTTGTTTTCTACTTTCTTATTTAGCAATAAAATTATCATCTCTCAATAAAAAAAAAATTACATATCTCACATGATTTAATGTTCTTATAGAAAGTGCTTGTGTAAGTCTTTGAAGCTTAGAGAATTCATAACATAAATCTGTATTGTCAGTGTTTCAGCAACCGTGTGTATTTACAAGGTTGATCTATAAAATGAGTGAAAATGGTAAAGAAATACTTCAGTGTGACATTGAATCTGCCAGCTTGATTCTGGCAGGTTCGTAGTCTGAATGTAGTCCTCTGCCTTTCACAGTTTGTTTCCTATCTGCATGACAAAAAAGGACATTTTCTCACCAAAAATGTGGTGGCATTTCACAAGTTCCTGATTTGGTAGTGTTTGTCAAGTCAGGAAGCACTAAGAAGTGGACCCTTACTTTTAGAACCTGCTCCTCTCTTTATCCAAGCGCATTCATCCCCAGTGGTCATGTAAGCCTTGAGGTTCCTCAGCTTTGGAATTAAAGAGATGGGTGCAGTGACATGCATCACCTTGGTTTAAACATCCTATTCCAGGGAAATTTTCCATTTTTTGTTTTTTTAAGTTAGAGAGTAAAGACTAGAAATTTAGGTTAAGCTATTTTGCCATTTTAAATACAAACAAAAATGGGTGGGAGAGAACATAGCTTGGTGAGAAACTTTGTTTAAACTGTAGCTGAAGTACTGAGGGTTAGAATGGATGAAGAGTTATTTTAAACAGTGACAAAAAGGAGTTTTCTTAGCAATATTTGCATGAATGCTCTGAAATGTAAACTTCATGTCATCCAGTGTATTTTAAACACTCATACATTTGAATCTTCAGCTGCAGAAAGTACTGATTGCTTTTGTAACTAGAATTGATTATGCAATTGATTATGCCTGTCCACGTAAGTGCCAGATATGGCTACAAAAGCCCTGGAGTGCAAGTACTATTTTGTGGAGCATGCTAATGACTATATGGAGAATAAAGTTATCCACTTGTGTCCTCAGGCCTTAACTTGTGAGTTATATACTGCATTGTCTTTGTAAATATTGTTGGTCTACAGGAGTATTTATAGATTTTTGTCTCTCTTCAGAGTCAAAGAAGCAGAGGAAGTCTGCAGGCAGAAAAAGGGGAAGTCGCTGTACAATATAAGACCAAAACATGACTCTGGAATTGTAAGTAAAAAATGTAGCAATACTTCTATCACTTATTCTACCTTTTACCCTTTGCATTTTATAGGTAGATTATTCTTGATGTATGGTTTTGTTCTGAGTTGGTTTTTTGTTTTTATTTTTTTAATATTTGACATTTGCCTTAAAGGTGTTAGATTAACAAACTTGAAATCTGCCTATGAATATTACTCCTCAAAATAGATGTAGCACAAGCAAGAGCAGTTTATTATTGCCCCACCGTGCCAATCTGTGTTGTTCCCAGTCTTGGTGTGGGATGCACGTAGAAGGCAGAAAGGCGAGTCTGGTCTTCCAGCTTATTCCGTCTGTATTCACTCTCTTTTCTACAGACATGGAATGTGAGGAAGAATTTTGTTAGTTACACATTTTTCAAGCTGGATCACTGTATCGAATACAGTGGTTTCTGATCCACTGATATGGATTTGTTTGGAATAGAAACACTAGAAAAAGATAATACTGTGCTTTCACCACTCTTTTGAAAACAAATAACTTCTGTGATAATAGAGGAGTAATTCTGGCCATTCAATGAAACTTTGCCCCTATGATTGCCTAACCATTGGGAGGATCATGACTGATTTTACAGAAAAATTATTCTGGTACCTCACATTTAAATCATAGCTGTAGCAACTGGCCATCATTTATGTTTTAAAAATATTAGATTTTTTTAATGTGCCTGTGTCCTCTTACCCCCGCCACCCCAAGACATGACTTAATTCTTTTGTGCTTCGTAGTCATGGCTGTGTAGTCATATTGTCTGTGACACATCTTGTAGATGAAGCATGTGGTAATTTACTGTATTCTAACTAACATAATCTGACACAGGAAGCAGTAATATTGCATTTATTGTTCCTTATTTTGAATGATTAGTGAGAGTTGACTAGTTAGTGCCACAAGAAATGCAAATGGAGTACTAGCTTGGTAAGGAATTATAAACTACATTTTATCAATTTTAGGTAAAACAAGATCAACCTGTTATTTCAAAAAAAAACCCCAAAATAAACATTGTTTTGGATTTCTCCATCTAACTTATAGCCTGCTGTATATAAAGACACTGAGATTTCTTTTAAGAAATAACTATTTGTTAATTATCCCTGTATAGTTCTTATTTGCACTGAAAACAGGGACCTTCAGTCTTACTGAAAATTTGATGAGTGAAAAGGAAACAAAAATATTTGACAAGCAGTGTACAGCTGTAGTCTACTTCAGTTCTAGCTTCAGTTTATTTGTGAAATCAGTTCTACAGTAAATATAGTCAAACATTTGCCTATGTATTTCTATGCTTTTCATACTTGTGTGAGGTGGTTTTGTGTACACTTAAATTTTCTCCTTATTTTTTTAAATTTATTTTATTTTTCAGAAAGCAAAGATAAGTATGAAAATCTGAGAGAAGAAATTCAAAAGCCATTGTTACCTGGTTACCAAAACTCAACATGCCTGTGGGTGGGGACTGAGAGGGAAGGAAACTACATCATCCTGATCATTTGCTTCCTTGACCTTTTAAAATTTGCGTTTTGTTCTCTAGAGTTTTCCACCAACTGATGTGTTACTGTACATTCATTCACGAATGTAATCACTTTAATGGAGTGCCCAGAAACAGACTAGGTATGGACTTGAAACACCTTCCCTGTACTCTGTATCTCCTTTGCCACTCGAAAATGGTATTTTGTAAAGTATATGGTATATTACAAATAGGACAAGTCAGCATGCCTAAAAAGCGGCATCTGCATCAGTTCCGAACATGCTGAAAATTGCATTAAGTTGAACTTCATAAGAATACTACTTGGTACAGTAAAACATTTCCATTCCTACTGGCAACATCTAACACAAATACTTCATGGCACTGCACTTAGATTAGGGAAAGAAATGTTACTCCTAGTGAATTGTTTGTATCCGTTTCATGTTGGCATTTGTAGTTTGTATTTTGAATCGTTAAGTGCTGTTTATACAGTATAATCAATGCTTTCCCAACTTGTTTGGTTGCCCTCCATGACTAAATATTTGTGGAACAAGATGTTTACTGTAACTATCTTTAAAATCGATAAGGCAGCATACTTTTACTTCATCTTTTGCCAGATAGTGAATGCCAGGTGGTACGGGGGTCAGAAATCCAGCATCGTAAAAAAAAAAAAAAAAAAAAAAAAAAAAGGAAAAAAGTGAAAAGCAGGAAAATACAGAAAAGCACAGAACTATGATAGAGAGTATGAGAAATTGGCTATTATAGTTTATTAATATATAAAGCAGCTAATACTTTTACATGAACTTTAGAAGGTATAGTATAGTTTTAACTGCGGATCACTTAAGTCAGGCTTTTGGCCATATGTACATGACTTCCCTTCTGGAATTAGCTTTACAGTTAATTTAAAACTCCTTTAGAGAGCCATTAAAAGATGCACATGGAGACGACATTTATGGAAAACAGTAGCCAATTCTAGTGACAGAACATAGACTACCAACTAATTGACATCAATTTCACACTTAACTGAATTACAGACATTTCCTCCAGGCTTTCAGTGTCCCTGACTAGGAGTTAATGATTGAAATATAAGACTTAGGGCTTCCATTTTAGACCACGTGCTTAATTCCAATTTGCAATCCAGAATTTGCTGTATCAGTTTTGAACTGCTCAACTGATAGCAATCCCTTCATCCAGTCCTTATTTAAGAGCCCCAAACCAACCAGCTTAATTGGTAACATTTTTCTTTCAAAGCTAATTTTTCCTGAAACCAGACCGTGCGTGCAACTCAGTTGGATGCACGTGCTCACAGATTTGGAGCCTGAAAGACACTGGGGTAAGGCAGATGAGCTCTAACCTGCTGGGTTGTGTTATTCCCTGTCCAATCTAGCACATCAAGAGACATTCCGAGCTGTTCAGAGGCTAATATACTCTACAGGGTGTCGTAAAAGGAAGTGCAAAGTATGACCTCAGGAATCTGTTATTCTTCACATATACCAAGCACTAGAAAAGATGGTTTTTTTCACTGTGTGAAAAGCAAGTCTCCTGTTGCTGATAAACCTATATGAAAATCTGTACTACTAATAATTTCTGGCAGGGATATAAATTACCAAGAATGGAATTCTAAAATTTTGTGTTGATGGGAGTAACATTACTATTTGGGGAAGAGAAAATAAGAGATTATTTGCTGTTACAACTAACTTATGGAAAAAAAAATCTTTAAAGAATAAAGCTATTTTAATGGCACTGATTCAAATCCATGTTTGTATTTATGTAAACAATAGTCTTTTCCTCCTAACTTTGCTCCTAAGTGCAAGGATACAGTAGCATGTTTTCATTTGTAGCCTTCCTGTTCTCTTCAGTACCTACAGTATGTATATTACTATACTAAATGAAATAATAGATCATCTAACAAAGATCACTATGTGCAATACTGTATTTAGTGTTTCTATTCCAATTTTTTTAGAATGTTAATTTATATGAAAATAAAAGGAATAATAATGAAATAACTGCCTTCTCTTGTCACTCTCTGTCTTGGCAGTAGTGTGGTACAAACTGTTTTCTCCCTAAGCACCACATCCCATTCTGGCTCCTGTGATCAAGGAAGAGCCTTTGTGAAGAGATCAGAGGAAACAAGGCTTCTCTCTTTGCTTGCCTTTTAGAAGGATAGAGACAGTAATTCCCAGTTATATGTATATACTTCTCCAGGTGGTGGTAGGGAGAGCTCCAGCATCCTTTACCCAATGAGACCATGTAAAACTCACTTCTCCAGCATGTGCATGCCTCCCAGTCTTGCATAGGACCAGCAACCTGGTCCTACTAACACTGCTGAAGTAACAGTCTCAAGAAAGTGCTATTAGGGCAAAAATATGCATTGAAAAGTAATTTCTGTATATTATATTCCTTTTATATATATGCATGTGTTTTGTCCAGCAACCTGCTAAATCTGTCACATACATACATACCCTTTCTACAGGATCTGCAGCATGTATGCTAGAGGTTATTTCGAGCCTCTGTCTCCCTGAAGAAGTGTCAAAGGTGGACTGCTGCTGATGGAACCACTACATAGATTTTTCTTTCATTTTCCTCAGACCCAACCTACTTGGTTGAACATGTCTCTCTTTTATATAGCTTCTCTCCAGCCTGTCTCAAACTTCCATGCACAGTAGCCCACTATGTGCAGTACCACAGCTGACCCACAGAACCTCACGGGGGACTCCAAACACAAGTTTCACTTCTGCTTTTTTTAGCAGCACACTCAACTTTTTACAGAATTCGGGACCGATGTTTGTTTGTTTGGGTGTGTTTTAAAGAAGTTCTCACTCCCCTCATTTACTGCAATCCCCCCCCCCTTTACTGCAACATCAAGCACTCTACACTTTGAGTTGGCCCTAATTTAACAGTTCCCACAGACAAAATTCTGAGCCTTTGTTGATAACCAACACCACGTATCGCTCACTGTTACTTAAATGCAGCAGCAAAAGAAGGACTTTCATACCTGAGCAGCAGATGTGACTTACTGACAAGAACAATCTGGGTTTTTTATGAGGAGCTAAGAGGATTCATGTTTTCTTGCAAATTTTCAGAAGCATGGTACTTTGTCACATCATGACACTGTAGTGGTGAGCTTTTTTTAAAGTACCTTTCATCACCCCAAAATACTTCCAAAACATAGTTAAGTATTAACCAACTGTGGCAGTAGGAATAATAATTAGAGGCATCTTCCACCGACTGACTTTTTTTCTTGCCCAGTTTTTCAGTGATCAGCTTAAAAAGTTGGAAGCAAATATTAATTTCATTGAGAGAACATATAGCAAGTCATTGCATTGCAATTATTTTGTTGCAGGCTCTAGGTTAAAAGCAAAGCCAAATTTGTGACAAATCCACTATACCAGTTACTGCAGTTACACAAATTTTAAACTGCTATGGACAGAGTAAGTGAAAACTGGTGAAGATAGTGTAAACAAGTGAGCAAAGGGAGGAAAGAGAAAACCATGCCCCACACCGTTCATGTCTGCCACCCACCAAGAGGATTCTCATTAAAGAACAGGTTTTCTGAGCTATTCTCGTTTATGACAGACCCATCTGTTCCAGTGTATGATATTCATCCAACCTACTTGTAAAAGCATCCAATAGTAAGTCCATTGCTTCAAAAAATGGTGTCTTTCTGAGGATAAAGGGTCTCTATTGCGTCAGCACTGTTGTCTCATTTATTCCCAGCTGCTGCTCAAATTTAAGCTCTTAGAAATTTCACTTGCCACTAACCCCAAATTGGGGTCCTGCCAGCATGGTAGTCCCATTGTGGTTGAGCTTAACATTCACTGTCCTCCTCCCTTCTCCTGTCCTGTAGCACCTCTCCACTTTAAGAAGTAACTGCATCCGTCTGACCTACAGCATTTTCACCTACTCAGAGAGACTCATCTTGTTCTTGGATTGCTTCCACAAGGGGGAGATTCTTGGATCACAGCGTACGCCTCTGGTGTACAATGGTTCAACAGTCGGGCAGCAACAGACTGAGAGAGCTGGAGCTGGAGACTGGGCCGTGCCTCAAGCAGAGGAGGTTCAGGTGGGTGCTGGGCAATGCATTACCTGCAAAGAAGGAGAGTGGCCAAGAGATGGGTGGAAATGAAGAGAGGGGCATTCGAGGAAGTGAATGCTAGGCTCCCTTTGAGTCAAGTGACAGGAGGTGCTCAGGAGTCCTGAGCAGGGAGCCTGACCACACCTAGGCAGCTAAGGCAAAGCAAAACACTAATTCTCTAAAGCAACAGCTACAAAAAAAAAAAAAGTCTCCAAACATTGAACTGTGAGAAGATTTGGGCAAGAGACAGGGAAGACAAGGGCTCCTGCAAGCGTAGTGCCATGAAGGACATAGCCCTCCCTTGCTAGCTGTGATCTAAGTTCTCCTGCTTCTTTCAAGACCCATCACAGGCACCTCTTCTGGTCATGTTGAGGCTCATCAATCAAGTGATAACTCCCTTTCCACACAGAAATTTGCCTTTGAGAAATTGCATTATCTCTGGGATGGAAAAGGAAAAAAACCCACAAACCCTAAAATACTACCCTATGTTTGGAGTGCCATATGGTGTACCTATTCAAGAGCTGGTAACAACCACTAAAGCTCACCTTTATCTTAAGATGTAACTTTTTTTTTCCCCTTATGAGTAGTTTGGTGCCTGTTACATAAGGATCTATATATATTTTAAGCAAAATTATTTAGGTCAGTTACGTCTCTTACGGCAAATGATGGCAGTGTTTCAGCCAGTGGTGGAGCTTTGCTTGTCAGTTGACCAAAAACACCCAGAAGAAGGGCATGCAGAATCAACTCCAGAATCTAAGATTAGTGCATTTTATTTTTCCCTCTTGCCTTCCAGGTACTTCTGACGGGAGCGGGAGACAAGCAGAGAAATAGTTAGGTTTTCCCAAGCTGTCAGGGTGAGCCATCATTCACCTGTATTTGGGAGGGTGAAAAGGAAGCTGGAGAATATACTGATTAGAGAGCAGTTGGACACAAGCTATTGAAGCAAAACACCTGGATGCCATATAACCCTAGAGTAGCTTTATTATTTAATCTATAATTTAATAGTTGACCTATAAAATAATTACATTATACTTAAAGCATTTCTTCATTTTTTTTTTCATTTATAAAACAAGAATTAAATACAGTTTTAACCATTACAAGCTCAACTCAGTTTTTACATAAACACAGCTCCTAGAAGGAGCTTTAAGCTGCAGCATATTCATATTGCAAACTGGTGAAAAACCCAGGCAGGGCATAGCTTAAAGGTAAAGATTCTTGCACATTTTTCTTAAGTGAATTTATTAGGGTGCTTTTCTCTCTCTGGTCCAAAACGTCTGACTTTCAGTTCATTCCTTTCAAGTGGAGACTGAGATCCCCAGAGTCTTAGTAGACTATATTGCCACCTTCCCCCCCTGCACCCCGCCCACACCCACACTCTCAAGACAACACTGAATTGTACCCATCCTGGGGCTGGCACAATGCCACAGGGCAGCAGCAACAGCCCCTAAAGCATTCCCTGTGGGAGGAGCCTCCCTGTGCACTTCCAACACACTGAAAGGTCACAGCAGAAAAGCGACGTCCGTTCATATAACATGGTTGTCAGAGCCGACCAACCTCACCCTGCCCACGCCAGTCCCTGTAAACCGCTTGGTGAGCTCTTGTGGAGATCAGTCCTGAAAGCCTCTTAGGGAGGCCTGTGTCACATAAGGGAGACCCGTGGCTCTGAAGCCCCAGCTGGCAACAGTGCTGAACATATTAACCCCTTGAAGTGGCTGCATGCGAAGAGGCTGGCGGGGAGGGGCTCCAGCAGCAGGCTGGTTTCACTCGCTGCAGATGCTGAACTGTGAGACATGCACAGGGCGTCGGCATGTCATTTTTAATTTGTGAGCTTCAGACAACTGAGTGCGCACTGGCTTCGGTTTGGGGGAAGGGGCTGGTTTGAGACAGGATTTTAATGCAGCTGGGACTAATACAGATCAGAACTGTAACAAATGGGATATACAGGACATGTTAAACTCCATCAACTATATCAATAACAATGTAGTATGACTTAAAATGAACTGCAAGTGTTCATCAACACTTACTGAGCAGGTCTCACAAACTGAGTGGACCACCAATAGTGTAGCAATTACAGCTTACTCTTTACCCGCTCCCACAGCTGTGACCCATTCCAGCAGCACTGACTGAGGTGTTTGTCCTTTAACAGGGACACATTAACATGGTTTCCAATCATGGGAGAGACACCACTCCCAAAACTTGGTGACACTTACGTAGCTTTCGTATTCAGTCCAGCAATGACCAAATTTTGTCCTTTGTGTGACAGTGCTTTTATAACCTTTGGGGACACATCATTCCCTTAAGTGTTCTCTCCCACTACCCTCCCACCCTCCCTGGTCTGAGCAGGCATAAATAGGTGGTCATAAATGAATGTTGTCCTTTTTGGAGTAAGAAACAAACACACATATCTAACATACAAAAACCTACCAAAAGCAGAGTAAAACCATGTCCATTTTAAGCCAGGCAGCTGACCTAGCAACCGAGTCTCTTAACATATTTTAATCGCTGGCATACTCTGCCACAAGAAAAATACACATGGCTAGGTCTATAATACTTTAAACAGCTGTTTACTATAGCTAGGTTACAAAATAAACAGTGCTGCAGAGGCCATGTGTTCAATATACTCTAACCACAACAGCATCAGAACCCAACCTCAGTCTGCTCTGTGGTCACCGTGGCTGACCCAGCGCCTCACCCTCTTCCCCTTGCTTCTGATCTGCCGTTCAGACAACAAGCCCAGAACCATTTGTCATTGCACAATTGAAGTCATCTTAAGGAGAGAAGCCTTGTCAGACAGTCTCACTTGCTTTTCACACATTACTCCTTGTTACTCTCCCTCATCTGTGTCCCCCAGTCCTGGGCAGCACCCCAGCACTTCCAAGTGAGAGAAGCAAGCTCCAGACCAAAGCACGGGGAAGGCATTCTCAACTTGTGGAGGGAACTGGAGTGTAGGGCAGAGGGCTTTACTCCACACAGTGGAAACATTTAATGCTGGATTCAGCCAACTGGTCACTTAGATGAGCAAACCCAACTTCTGGGAGCCTGCTCCACTCCAGAAGATTCAACTGCCAGATGATATTTAAAATACAATACAACTTTATGGTGAAGTGCCTAACACATCCCGTGAAAAAGCATTATTCCAGTAGGCAAGTGACAAGGAGACTTTCCTTGCTGGAGAGATGCCTCCTGAAAGAAAACAGAACACCAAAAAAAAAGGAAAAGAAGAAACAAACCAACAAAATGGACAGTCTGCTCAGTGGGAGAGGAGAGGCAGCAGTAAAGCTGATGGAGGCAACACCAAGCAGCAGCTACATGCCTGTTCTCACAGTTTGCCTGAGCCATTTAGATTCACAGACATGCACCGGCACTGCTTGACCTTCTGAATTTTCTTGAGTCGGAACGGTGGGTCCAGCTCAGGGCACTCCAGCTGCACAGTCGAAGAGGTGACCTTGTGTGGCTTGCAGAAAGCACAGGACTGAAAGGACTCCTCCTCCTTTTTCACGTGCCGCGGGATGTAGAAGGAGTTGCACTGCCCGTAGCAGAAGCGGTTGATGATGGTGCGGCTGATGCAGCCCTCCTCGCTGACAGTCTGCCGCAGCGGCTGCGTCTTGCACCAGTCGCTCTTGAGGTACTTCCTCTCGGTGACCACGAGGGCCTCCTGGCTGGAGGCCAACACCTCCTTGTTCAGCTGCTGCCTCCGCTCCGAGTGGTTGCTGCTGCTGCCTTTGTATGGGGAGGGAATGGCACCTGCAGGCCGGTTTTTCCTGGCGTCCGTCACTCGAACCAGCGCTGCCATCAGAAGAACGGACAAGGCAAATTTCCAAATCATCCTGCAAGGGCAACACAGGACACTGTTAGGAGAGACGCATTTCCAAACCTCAGAATTGGAATGGAGTTGGTACTTCACGCATGCTTTTAGAAGAAGTGGAGATCTTATCGTCTTTATAACCCCATCACTTTTCCTAGATCAGCTCTATTCTAGGGTGATTGCTTATCATGAAGAGGCCAGGCTCTTTGGAAAGTCACACTGCTTCCCCTCACGCCTCCACAAACTCTCCAACTACTTGCTTTTTCCCCTCAGGGACACTAATGCTTTGATGACTGAAGTGGTGGTTTTACAGAAGCTTCAGCCAGAAACATTTCCTCCTTGTCTCTGAAATCCTGGGCCAAACAGCTGGGCAAACTCCTGGCTAGCAAAGGCTCAAGAGACTCCTGCCAAGATGGTGAGAGCTGATTTGGGGATAGCAGGGGAGAGGGGAAGGGAATACCAGGTTACACAAAGTGAACTCCCCTGTCTCTTCAGCCCCCGAGTCCAGGCCCGGCCTCATTCCACACAGAAGTAGCAAGGGGTGTCAAAAAGACTATTTTTATTATTTTAAATTGCTTCTGAAGTTTCTTAGGGCTTTTATGGCACTTACAGGCTTGTATTTGTTGTCTTTGTGTGAGGTCAAAACCTTGATGGATTTATTTTTGCAGTAAGAGGAAATGCTTAAACACAACTTTGAGGACTTCACAATTGAAGGCCTCTTGGGCAAATGGTTTAAGAAGGTTTGTAAACAGGAGAGGATTAAATATTTATTTTAGATGTTAAGGAATAAGTTAGAGCATAAGCTTGTTGATAAGTTGAAATAGTCTGCCAGACGGCAAAAATATTTTTTCCTATGGTTGTATATTATGTATTCTTGTTCTGTGGAGCATCTCTTACCAGCTCTTGTCCAATTTATTTTAGTAATGTCTCTCGATGTGCTTCCAGAGTATCAGAGTAGGTGTACTAAATTTCCTTATAAAGTCAATGCTCACTAGTGAACTGCTCATTTGACAGTTCATTTCATATCACTCTCCCACTCTCCCTGGGAAAGGAGAACAGAGGGTCTCTGCAGTGCCATAAGTGGGTACACAGAAGCTTCCCACTTGGAGACTAGAACACTTACAAAAAGTGCTCTGTTCACCCTTATTCTTAATGGATATTTTTATAATAGTGTACAAAAGACAGACTTATCCCTCTATTCCCAGTAAAGCTTCAAACCCTTCCAAGTAATGATTTTAATTTTTTTCCTTTAGAAAGATACCAAGGCAAAAAAAACTATCATCACACTGGCAATTATAATGCCTAACACTACAGACACTTCAGATGTTACCCAGGTACTCCCATCTCGAAATCATGTCATTTTCCAAACAATGAAACCAAAAGATCAAAAAAGTGTTTGCAGTAAAGGTGCAAGAGAAGACAAGAATAGCAGTAACAAATGCTTCTCACCTAATAAAGCAGATCTAACATGTTTGACTTCTGTGGAGATGAAGAAAAAGAACTACTCTAACAGACTAGGTGAGATAACATCCCTTAAGGTTATTTTCTAAGTCTATTAGATCTCAGTGTCAGACTTGGACTAAGTTTCTAAGGGGATAAGTCTGAAGTGCTGAAGGAAACAAAAGTGCTAATCGTATAGCTGTAAACAGAGGGTGTTCTGATGCAGAGTTAAATTTCACCAGACTGTATGCTTGAAACAGAACCACCTTTAAATGGCAACCAGTATTTCTAAACCACAAAAAAGTTCATTCATCTGCAACCATGCCATCTCCCCACTGAACACTCACTGTAGCCATTGGTACTTTAAATCAGAGGCCTATTTTCACACTGCTTAGCATTCAGCTTGCAAGTCTAGAAGTTTTGTCCAGAGTCTTTAAATGAAGCAAGACTAGACTTGGCTTTGCTGGCAGGTGTTGTCGCCAAGTCCATTGGATGTCAACCCACACAGGCAGGCCAAAACCTAATCAGGTAATTAGTTTCAGTTGAATATAGTGTTCCATGCTTCCTTTCAAATTGTTCTCATGTTATTCTGCACTGATGGCTGCATTTCAGTAGTAGATAAAATAACTGATTCCCAGTGCTTTGTGTTTTTATATAGAAAGGGGAGGAAAAGAAACCAGATTTACAAACCTATATTTTCTAGAAAAAGACAGAGGTGAGCTCTCCACAAGATGCCTTATGCCACATTCGTCAGGCATACTCTTCCACTCTTTTGATACACAAGAACTATTGCCTCTCCAGTATCATCTCTCTGAACCTGGCATAGAAGAGGGCAGCAAAGGTCAGAAGGAGAGACACACCCGTTCCCCCACCCCTCCTCTTTTCTTGGGATGATCTTTACAAAGCTTTTTCCAACTTTCATGACTCTACAGTTCTATGAAACTCTGTGTTACCACGCCTGCCCTTTCTCTTCGTAAAATGCAACTTGAATGGACATGTTCCTTTTTGTATCAAGTGGTGGCCACATAGAAATCCGATGCAGGAATTCAGGAAAGCTGACAGAGAACTAACAACTCCAAGTCTACAATACAGAGAAATACTATAGCAGTATTCTAATTACTTAAATGGTTTTATGTAGCAATGGAGAGCCATTCAATAGAGTAAGTAGGATTTATTCAGTAAGTCTGTGTTTATAACTAATAAAGCATTATTAATCAAAGCCACTATTGTGTGGTTATAAACCAAACACTGCAATACATGTTAGCAAGTACTTCTACAGACAGGTAGGAACACACCACTTATTTCTGTCATTGATCCTTATCAAACTTGAATGTTAAAATATTTACATAATGGAATAATAATCTATTTTACACTAGCAGGTCAAATGTGCATTCTGTCAGATTGTGGAATTTCTAATCACAGTGCTACTCCTTACTAGCCTGCAAATCACCCCTTTCTAAGCCCTGGCACACAAATCCCCTATTCAAGCAAGTAAGGGTGCAAACAAGGTCACACGGTGCCAGCAACTTGCCAAGGACTACATATATTTTCAGTGCTCACATGCAAAGAGAAGAGAAACTTCAGGACCCTCAGAGAAAGAGAACATTTTGGCAAACTCAATTTGAATGCAAAGCAACCTGGTGAATGCTGTCTGTCTGCACACAGAGCAGGATGAGAAGAAACACAAAACGTATTGGAGAAGAATCTGGCTTTTGGCAAGGACAGGGCAGTTCTGCCCTACTTAGATGGAACAGAATGGAACAGCATGTGGCTGAGACCATGCAAGTGAGAACTGCCTCAAGAGACCAACGCCTGCCTCTACAGCTTGCACCAATACCAGCCTGGGCCCCCCATTCCTGCTACACTGGGGGTCCCCACAGCAGACCCAGTGGCAGCTCCTTTGTGACAGTTTTCAGCTTCTTCAAGCATTGTTGCCAGCTGCTGCCAGTCCCCTCCATGCCTTTTTTACAGTGTGTGAGCTGACAATAACTTAACCTTAGATGAGACACCCAACGAGGCCTGGCTGCATTTACATATCACATGGCAGGTTTTTTTCTCCCTGAGATAAGGAAATCAGCATCAAGTATGAGTTCATAAACTCATCAAATCCAACATGCTGGAGCTGGGCTATCAGGCCCAGGAGTGTAAAAAAGCCTTGTCCATGGAAGCAAGAATGCCAAAATCCAGCTCTGTCATTCAGAGGTCAGGTCACTGTGCTAGGAGGGGAAGACCCAGGATCACTGTGTCTGCCCTTAGCTTTATTTCTTCTTTGTATCCAATTACTGTGTAACATAAAGTATCTACCAAGCCAGGCTACCTTTTGCATACCGACCTTCTGGCCCTATAACTCATGCATTCTTGAAAGTAATCCAGCTCCAGA
Organism: Corvus moneduloides; assembly: GCF_009650955.1. Lineage (NCBI taxonomy): Eukaryota > Metazoa > Chordata > Aves > Passeriformes > Corvidae > Corvus > Corvus moneduloides. Next base: position 73,704,308 of record NC_045478.1, on the reverse strand, counting down.
GCAGGACAGGCAGTAATGTAACCCCCAAAATAGCTTAGTTTTGTGCTTAGGGAAGTCCTCTCTGAATTGAAGCATTGGAGTTGATTTCAGAACTCAAACTCATAGTTTTCAGAGAAGTCCTGCAGTGAAGAAGTGAGTGCTATGGTATGAAATGCAGGGCAGGAGGTAACACCAGTGTCCATCTGTGCTGAGTGACTGCGCTGATTGTTTCCTCTAGTTTTCAAAGTCATGACCAGTTTCTCAGCTCAGGATGCAGATTCTGACTGGGAATTCCTGTTTTGTAGATCAGCCTACTTCTGGGCTGCAAGTGGACAGAAAGAAAGAGGGATGTAACTGGAAGATCACTGTGATATTTTGTTAGCTGCTCAGGAAATCAGGAGGTGTGAGACCCATTTGTTTGCTGTAGCATGCACACCTATAAAACACTCAGCATTATCAGCATTCCTGGAAGCATTCAGCTCTGATACAGGTATGACACAATCATCTCTTCACCAGGCCTGTCTGGAGGGAATTCAGAAGTAAAAGTCACAGGCAATTTAAAACAAAACAAAACATAACAAAACAAAGGGAAAAAAAAAAACCAACCAAAAAAACCCAACCCACAATCACCAAAAAATCCAAACCTGCAAAACCTGTCTTACCATAGAACATAAGACTCTACCTATTCAGCTTAATCACAGTATGGATTCATGAAGAAGAAGATTTAGTACTATAAACCTATCATACACCCATCAAAACTACAGACTCAAGTACTGTAAGAACCAGTGGCTTGGAAGATGATAAATTCAGAGATATTTCACTTTTTGAAAAATTTAAATTTAATTAACAGCTGAAGATCTTCCTTTGGACAAATATTTCTCTGTAACTACCAGCAAAAGGCAGGCATTACAGACTAGATTAAATCAGGTCCCATGACATAGTATTGTACATAGATGGCCACATTTGACCACCTGTATTGCTTGTTTGCAGCTTCCATCCTGCAAACTTCAGAGACATGAGAGCTCTCCTTAGGGATCACTTGAGCATGGCTGAGTATGGGAAGCCCTGTTACCAAAATAGTTTCAAGTCCCCACTTACTTTCATAGTAGACCTAGTCAGAAAAAGAATCTGTATAAACCAGTCATATGTATAATAATGCAAGAACACGATGTACATGGTTAGTTCTCACATTTAAGATGGGACACAAGAAGTGTTCCTTGAAGACAAGCCAGGCAAAAGCTTTTCAAATAATTAAAACTTGGCTTTAGCAACAGATGTGGAAAGCCAGGAAATATCCAATACTTTACCAGGAAGCCAAAAATGCTATTTATTTAATTTATTAATAGTTAGGCATGATTCTAATGGTACAATGTTCTCATAAAGGCTACAATAAAGACTAATCAGGCATCTTTGTGCAAGGGAGGTATTTGGTGCTAACTTTTCTCTTTTAACTATCCTTTGGAAACTATTTCTCCCATGTCTCAACAACATCAGCAATAACTGAACACTGTACTGTATCTCCTGTTGCAGAGACATGGGCGTCTTATTAAATTGTTGCATCATTAATAGATTCCCATTATTAAATTGCCAAGACTGAGGCCAGCCACAACAACAAAACATGCAGGAGGCATCAAACTTTAAAAAACAGTAGAAACACAGTACTGCAGCTAGGATTCAGCTATTCAGGTTTGCATTACAGCAGTAGTTACCATGTCCTAGGAGTACTAAGCATCACTTTTCAAAACCACTGCACAAAACACAAAAGGCAGTAATTATTTAAATAAGAATAATTAATGCCATTACCGAAATTTACACACAGATATTTTTCCATTCTTGCCCTCTAAGAACCTTCTATAGCAATCTGAAAGAAAGCTATTTAGCTGCATCACAGCCCTAATAGTAGATGGTTGGGGCAGAAAACATTTCTTTCAGGCTTAATAAATTCCTAGTACCCTCACTGGCTCGCTTGGATGGAGATCCTTCCTTCTCTCCATCCTTCTCTCTCCCTTCCACCAGGGAGATCCATCCTCTTTTTTTGCACCAACACCTCTCCCTCAGAGAGTCAAGACTGCCTACAGGGATCATCACGAAGCTTTGAAGGAACCAGGAAAGGTTTTCCTGCAGTCTGGATGTCTCAGGAGCCACACTCTATTGTGCAGGCTCTTGCTTTGTTTTTTGAAAGGGTGAGATGAAGTTAGGTTTCAACAATGCCAGCCTGCATTCCTCAGAATAGGACAGCATTTCCCCAATAATGCCAGAACTTAGAAGTTCTCCTTGCCAAGACAGATCCTGAATTTATTCTCCTTGTCAAGACAAATCCTGAATGAATTTAAAATATTGAAACACAAAGTAAATCATCAATGAAATGGATGTAGAAAAAAGATACTGGTGGAGACAGTCTATGCTAGTTGAAAGGATGTTGCATTATACTAATTCACTCTCACTGAAATGATTTTCTACTATCAAGAGCTTTATCTTGAATTTTCCCTTAAAAGGCTGGGAGTTTAGAAGAATTCTTCATCCATGCACAAAAATATAAGAGGAACCAACAACTCAGCCAATTATTCCTGTCTTTCAGCAATGTGTTATGTGTTATTTTTAGGACAGGAGGAATAATGAAGAAATCTTGGAGGTAAACTAACCAGCTTGAATGCTGGGTTTTTCCTTCTCATCTTGTCCTCTCTTTCTTATCCGCCTTTACTGCCAATAGAAATCCGTGTTTATAACCACTGAACTATTCTTTCTTTCAGGAACTTCAGACAAGCTTATTTGAAACCTGTTTAAATGCAGCTGGTCACTTCATCAGTGTTAAAGGATCACACTACTCCAGCAGTTCTTCTTTGCACTGTCATCCCGCCACGAAGTATATTGACCGAAATATTGTATGACTGATCTATATTATCAGGCTTTTCATAGGCTGAATCTTTCTTATCTTGCATAGCTTTTAAACCTGTGGTTAATTTTTTTTTAAAGTAGTATTAGTACTGGGGGAATAAAGAGAAGTTTCTCATTTTTTAAAGCCAGGACCATGATTGTGAGAAAAGTCACTGAAGAACCTGGTTGTAAACTACAGCTCCAGAAGACTGGAGAGAGGAGAAGGAAAATATTGATGAAGTCAGCCCTGGTATTTTGACATACTTTTATCATTAGGGAGATGGAAGTAGCGTTAGGCCACTTGGAATGAATTTAGAGAGGTTGTCAGAGAAGTAGAAATGAGACAAGGAAGGTTGAGGCAATCTGGAATTCAATCTAGCCAAGTATGTCAGTAAGAACAAGAAGGGCTTCTTCAAATATATCTATAGCTAAAGAAAAACTAAGGATAATGTGGATGCATTACTAAATGGTGTGCGGACGCTGGTAACAGAGGATACAGAGTTACTGAAGATCTTTGCATTGGTCTGACGCAATCATCTCTTAGGACTGTCTGACCCAGGAGACCAGGATGAAGGAATGTTGAAAGGAAGGAGGATTGAGTTAGAGAACACCTAAGCAAATCTGACATCCACAAGTCTATAGGCCTTGACAGGCTGCGTCCATGAGTGCTGAAAGAACTGGTGGACACCAATAGTGAGGCTGCTCATGATCATCTTTGAAAGGCCGTAGCAGGCAGTAGAGGTGCCTGAGGACTGGAAGAAAGCAAATGTCACCCCAGTCTTCAAAAAGTGCAAGAAGAACAACCCAGGGTGAGGCCCGTCAGCCTCACCTCAACCCTGAGAAAAGTGATGGATTGCCTCATTCTGGAGTCCATCTCTAGCCCCATGGATGACAAGAAGGTGATCAGGAGCAGTCTGCATGGATTCACAAAAAATAAATCATGCTTGACCAACCTAATTGCCTTCTAGTGTGAAACAACTACCCGTATAGATGAGGGAAGAGCAGAGGATATTGTCTACCTCGATTTCAGCTAGGCTTTGAACACTGTCTCTCCCAGCATCTTCACAGGCAAAGTCAGGAAGCGTGGGCTGGATGAGTGGACAGAGAGGTGGATTCAGAACTGGCTGAATGGCAGATCCCAGAGGATCGTACCCAGTGCACATGGTCAAGTTGGAGGCCTGTCACTTGTGGTGTCCCCCGAGGTTCAGTGCTGGGCCCAGTGCTGCTCACCTTGTTCATCAATGACGCAGATGGAGGGGTAGATGCCTCCTCAGCAGGTTCACTGACAACACGAAGCAGGGAGGAGGGACCAATACCCCAGAGGAGCTGTGCAGCCCTTCAGAATGACCTTGACAGGTTGGAGAGATGGGCAGAGAAGAACTGGCTGAAATTCAACAAAGGCATGTGCAGGGTCCTCCACCTGGGGAGGAATAACCCCTGCACCAGCACTCCCCAGGCTGCAGGCTGAGCTGCTGGAAAGCAGCTCTGTGGAGAAGGACCTGGGGATCCTGGTGGACAAGAAGCTGTCCAAGAGCCAGCAGTGCTCTCATGGCCAAGAAGGACTGGGATGCGTTAGGAAGAGCATTCCCAGCAGGTCAAGGGAGCTGATCCTGCCCCTCTACTCAGCCCTGGTGAGGTCACATCTGGAGTCCTGTGTGCAGTCCTGGGCTCCTCAGTACAACAAAGATGATTAAGGGACTGGAGGATCTCTCTTACGAGGAAAGGCTGAGGGAGCTGGGCCTGTTCAGCCTCGAGAAGTGACAACTGAGAAGGGACCCCATCAATGCCTGAAAGATTCAGAAGGGAGGGTGCCAAGAGGATGAATTCAGGCTCTTCTCAGTGGTACCAAGCAATAGAACAAGAGGCAACAGACAGAAATTGATGCATGGGAAGTTTCATCTGAATATGAAGAACAACTTCATCATTGTGTGGATGACCGTGCAGTGGAACAGATTGCCCAGAGAGGTGGTGGAGTCTCCCTGACCAGATATATAAAAGAATTGTCTGGATGCAATTCTGTGCAATGTGCTCTAACATGACCCTGCTTGAACAGGAAGGTTGGACCAGATGCCCCACTGTGGTTCCTTCTAACCTTACTCGTCCTCTGTGATTATGTCCATGATATGTAACAGTGCTTCCCAAAAAACACACACAATAGTGCAGGAAACAATGCTGCAAGTTTTGTTGGTTTGGGTTCTTTTTAAGGCTAAATGTCAGGTAATACAGTGAAGGAAGACACTATCAAGTTCATATAACCCTGTATTTATCAGTAGCCAAGATTTTGATTCAACAATTGTGTCAGCATTTATGATTTTAAAACAGGAAAAGTGAAATAAAGAGAAGGAACAAAAGCTAGAAGAAATGTAACTCTGGTAATGCAGTAATGCCTTTTTTAGGGGATAAAAGGAATACACATAACTCTGATTGAATACTAGCAGGTAACTGGACAAAGGGGTTTTTTGTATCATTATGATTAAAAGTCCTAAATTTTGTTGCTATTTCAGTTTGAGGAACTTGTGGTTTTAGAACCAGCCACAGACAAATGTCTGCCTGGTGAGCACATGTGAACTGTCCCAAGCAGAGTGAGATGTCCTACTCAGAAGTGTCTGGGTAGTCATCAGTACTGGCAGCATATGCAACACTGGGGAAAAAAGGGGGAGTGGAAGGAGGAAAAAACCCACAAAATAAAACCAGATTTCTGCTAGCTGTCCATGAGGCTGATTTTCTTTCTCACAACCTGGTTTTGAAGAATGCTACAGTCAGGGGGTGGAAGGAATGGAAACAAGAAGAAGAGCTTTTTTGGGAAAGGACTGATAATTCTATGAATCTAAAAAATATCTCTCTGCAAGAGTGAACTAAGTTGAAAAGATACTTGGTCAGTGTTTCTCAGCTTTTCAGCACAAAAGCCCCGAAGAGTCAAGTCAGTTCTGTTTGCATATGAACTTTTTGTCCAGCAAGTAAAAACAGCCTACATTTAACTTTATTCTTCTGTGTTGAACGCAGCTGTTACACTCCCATTTGGCAGCATTTCATTCAGGAGAAAACAGCAGACTTCTGCCCTTGGGAAACTAAAAACTATATCTGAAGGGAAGCGGTGACTTGAGCAAATATCTTCATTTGTGACCATCCCTCAGCCTGTTGGAAAGGAGGACAGTCAACACAAGAATGGGGAAAGTTCGGCATTTAAATACAATAGCTCATTTCGTTGCTTCCTCACTGGAGAATCGATGCTACAAAAGATGATTTTGCAATGAACCATCTCCATTATATTTTTGTTGTTTGCATTACAACAGAACACAGAAACCTCGTCCAAGACCAATGCCTAAGTGACACAACTTCAAATGTTTGTAGACTGACTTGGTGACCAACATATGGCTCAGAACTGAGCTCAGAGGGGAAGTGAGTTACTGGAGGTCAGAAATTAACTGAGAATGGACTGTTTCCAGCATCTTTCAATTGCACTGCATGGCACCAATACTCTTCTTTTTGCAAAGAAATACAGATTTGTTGCCCTTAGGCAAGCTTCTCTTTAAGAACATTATACTCTTGTAAATAAAAATATAGTTTCCCTGAGTTTTGATAGAACAGGCATGGAGTTAGGAGCTTCATTTCTTTGTAGCTTCAAACAACACACTACTTCTAGAATGCACAGCTCATTTTCTAGCCCACAATAAAGGAGATGACCATTGATCTTCAATATATGTTCCTTATTGTACTTGCACCATTCTAAGAAGAGGGCATTTGAATGAGTTTTGTTCTAGGAGAAAACTGAGCTCTCTAAAGCACCATAAAAGTGCTCAAAAGAAGTGCTTGCTTCTCTTAATGATGAGAAAAATGCAAGTACTTCTAAAAATCAACAGGTGGCATGTAATCTTGTATATAATAAACACTAGATTAACCAGCAGAGAAGTAACATTTAAGTTTTCCAGATTTTCTGGTAGATTCTGATAGTTTTATCCTCTGAGGCTCTCTATCAAGATGCTATCCTCAGGTACGACACTGTGACTCTGAAGTGGTCATGTTCCTGTTTGAAAAATCTAAAATGTTACTGATGGTCTAGTCTTTATATTATGAATTTCTGTAAGCCATTATCTTATTTATAGAGTTGAAACACAGATGGTTCAAATAAGGATTGCTCTTATCACAATATCCCACAGGCTAATCTTTCTATCAGGTAGTATGCAAATTCCCATACAAACAAAATTTCCGCTATATATATATCACTACTTTCCAACATGTCACTTACAGGAACCATTCCAGCTGTATTTTCATACACTTGTCTTAAAAATGGCATAGATTTATTGCTTCGAGCGTTTTTCATTCACATTCATCTCTGCTCCAATTTGCCTGACAAAGCATCAGTCCTCCTGACTATAACTTGCAGCAGTTCTGGGGACAGAGTGCAGAAGATCTATGCTAACAAGCAAATAAAACAAATATTGACCCCATTCAGCCTGTTAGCTGCAACCAGGTCTATGCCACGCAAACATGTAACTAAGTGCCTTACCAGAATTATTAGTTTCACAGAAAAGCCCTTTTTCTCCTCAATGAGGCTAAATCTAGGGAATCCTCTCATCCTATCTTGCCTTTCCTACAGTTTATAAGCAACACATCTGACACTTCCTCACAATGAATTTTTTTCCTCTGCCAAATTTCAAATGAGTTGGACAGCATGGCAGGTTTGAAACTTCTACTGCATTATACTAAGTGTGTTTTGTCCTAGGGTACACAGGGAGGCATGAAGAATATTTCAGGGAAGGGGATGGGGGGGAACAAGTCAATGGTATCACAATTTAGAACATGAGGATGTTCGGGGGCTACTGTGGTGGACTGGCACACTGAACACACCCACAGAAAATCAGAGTTCATGAGCTCTAGTGTTCACATGTAACACAAGATACCTTGAAACAGCAGTGGGTCACCTCAAAGTTTTTAATACATTCTCTCAGCCAGGGTGTAAGCTGGCCCAACAGCGTAAAGCTTGTTTGCACTCTGTGTTGATGGAAGCCACGCCATGCATGGTATTATCCTTGGGTTGATCCTGTAATATTTTGTAACCCCTTTTGTTCAAAAACTTACTTGGAGAATTACCAGATGTTTTCTTCTTTCCCTAAGAGCACCAGCCTTCTGCTTACTTTTGCAGTAACTTTTTGTGGGTTAACCAATGGCCCATCACAATCCCTGTTTAATTAGTTTTGTTTCAAATGTTTAACTCAGCTGTGGGCTTTGCTTTGAAAGGAACCCTGTTCACTCAGGGTGTCTACAAGAAAAACTTGATGAATTTAACTGAAATGCAATTCAAATGCAAAAGAGCTGAAAAGTGCAGCAACCATGTGCTCTGATGAGGTTTTTCCTGTGTTTTTGCAAGCCTATAAACACAGATAACATTTGGAGTTCAAAACCTTCAGAGTTACATGGCTTCTTGGCTACCCTAGTCCATGCATCAGTTGATGCCTTGATGCAAACTCTTCAGTTTGGAAATATTTTGACCCTTGTTTTTAAGTTGTTTTCTAATACAAAAAAAAGAAATTTTATTTCGCTACATGTCTATTGATATTTCCAAACTGACAGTAACCCTTTTGACTGTCAGCTGTCAAATGGACCAAAATAAATCATAGCAGCTCAACAGCTGTCAAAAGTAAAGAACTTTTGAGATGCTATGAAGTCAGAAATACAAATAAAATTTTAATTATATATACACTATAACATAACATGCTAAATACCTATACACTTCAAAATAACTTTCTAGAAATATCAGGAAACCTACAGCACACAGAATGAATGGGCAAACTGCCATTTTTGCACTGTTAACTGGCAGTGTGTGTCACAACTAAAAGTAAATAAAAGACAAATTTTCAGTTAAAATGCTGCAGGATGATTTGTAGGAAATTTAACATCCAAATACTGGAAATTTACTCCATCCCTCCCACTTCACACTGCTGGTAACACGTGGCTGTCCCACATCTATGTTCTTGTGGCTTTGATTCATGCTCAGATCAGTGATTCTCCCTCTGTCATTACACACAGAATGTAAATATTTGCTCTGTCTGTATTCTGGTTTACAGACTTGACCCACTATTGAATATGAAGGCTGTAATTCAATCATAAAAGGATCTGTTGCCATGTGTAAACCAGGACTTTATGTTTTATGACTTAGGCTTTGCAGAGCAGCCGTCTTCCTACTCACCTCCCCCTCTCCTTGCCCATGACTGAATTATAGTTCTGTCTCTAATTGAAGCCTAGTATTATTCTATTTCTCTTCTGCTGAGAGAAAGACCAGAGCTATTATTCTGAATACACAGCAAGCCACAGGAGCCTGGATGAGGTACTCTAATGACAGGTCCTCCTCCACAGCACATTTGCAGTCTTTCTGCTAATTAATTTGATTTCCTTTGTCTAGACTAACATAATACAGCAAGTTATGCTCATTTAAAGGGAGATCGTTAGCCTCTGAGTTCACTCCAAATGAGGAAGAAAGAAAAGTCAATAGACTGGAATCTGGGGGAGACTGACTGACTTTGTCCTTGACTACACCATTGCTTATGTTTTCACTTGACCAAGACTTTGTGTCCAGGAGAACCCAAGACAGCACTATCATCAGAGGAGAGACTATAATCAAAATCAGATATCGTTGGTATGTGCATGGCAAGGCAGTGGCAGATACACAGAAAAGTTCTGTCTATAATGGACTGCAGTCAGCAGCTTTCTTCCTGGCAATCACTTGGCATTTGCTGTTCACAGCTCCTGACATCCTCAGAGGGCTGAACAAACATGTAATTAAAAACACACACAAGCTGATTTCTTCAGACTCCCTTCACAGAACAGTAGTGTGCCACTGGACTAGAAAACCAGAGGCAAAACTAGTAATGGAGTTAATGAAGTAAATCCTCACTATTTGGAAGGCAAGACCTACACTCACCAGTTTTGACAATGACTGAAATTTAGAAGCTGGATGAAGTCTCAGAACTGTCAGTCAAACACAGAACTTGGGAAATGGAGTGATGCATGATAAACAGATGAACAGAGCTGGATTTGAAAGTTCAGCCTTCTGAGTCATCTGGGCAGATCCAGTTTTAAAACCCAGCAAGAAAAGTGACAAGAAATCAGCCATCATATAGGTGCCCTGTGGGGTGGAATGAGTTCAAGCACTTTTTAATAATGGCAGGGAAGATCTTCCCCTATGACAAAAGAGGAAAGGAGAAAGCTGGCAGGGGCAATCACCAACCCCTTCTGCTTGCACATCCACAGAAAAGTGCCAGAGCTCCCCTTCTGTAGACAGTTTCAGGAACACTTCTATCCTTGTAACCTCAGCTGCATTTATAATTTTGCAGCATCAGAGCGGAAGGATTCCAACTTGATGACTTCCTGGCTGAGGGGTTATTTTTTTGGCTCTTAGAAACTGGGGACCTTCTTTACTCAAACACAAGCAGAAGATAAACTGCACCTGGAGGCTCTTTATTAACTTATTCTGACCTTGTTTTTTTTACAGTGTTTGGCCACAAGCCATTTAAACTGTGTCACCGAAGTTAAGGTTTGAGTGTTTTTCCATTACTGACGCTTTCAAGCTTGGTAGAAGTAGGCAGTAAGTAAAAGGAAATCTAAAGATTCTTCTCTTTGGCTCTTTCAGAAAGCTAATCTCAGAAAGGTCAGGAAAGTATCTTGGAAAGAGCCAACATCTTGCTATAAATTTCAGTGTGAGATTGCAAACTCCATTTCTCTTCCAAGTCTATTCAAGGACTCTTCCCCAGATCTACCTCAGGCAGCTCCTCCTTGGATCTAGAGAAGAGAGATGACACTTCTGGTAATCTTGGGTGACCTCATGTTACTACACAGAAGGACAAAGATACAAGACCCCACTGCATGCCAGTGCTTAATTGGATTCAGAGGAATGAATGGTCCAAGTGAAGTGGTAAAGAGCTTCCCTTCTGACATGACTACAATGGAAGATCCTGGCTAACATGTGACCAGTAAATGCAAAACTGATTGGGAAGAGGGGGAACAAGTGATCAGGAAGATTGCCTGTTCACGGTTTGCTTTGGTTTCTTTTCTCTTATTACAAAGTAGTCAGAGAACATAAGCATTACAGTTTAGACCATTTTACTAATCCTAACCACTTAGTGCTGGTTCAAGCAATCATGTATATCGTACTGAAGCAGCAAGGGAGTTTGATCAGATGAAGGTTTTGTTCAAACAGATCAAAGTACTTGTAACGGCTCAGCAACCAAATGCCATCTGTGCCACTACCTAAGTCTCACTGTAGCTGATTATAGCCACGTAAGATCATCCCAAAGAAAATGCTCTGATCCATAGGTTTGTTCTGGTTCCTAATGAGTGATCACACACACAGCTCATATATTCATTTATGAATGATTTAGACCAAAAGTACAAAAAACATTACGTACGCATGAACTAGACTCTTCTAATTTTTTTTCCTATGTCTTGGCTAAACACGAGACTTTTTAAAGAAGCTATGTGTAATATGGAATTAGGAGGACAGGAATCTAAAATAAGGAATGAGGGAAAATATATTTTGACACTGAGAAATAGACATATTGAAAGCCTCATCTCGATACTGGAGGAAATATTAACATTGGCCTATGTCTCCACTTAAAATCAGCTAAATTATTAGATTCTGAATTTTCCCTTATTTTTCTTTTCAAAAAGGAGGTGAAGTGAGCAAAAACTGGTTTTAAGATACTTTCAATGTGAAATTAATAAATCCTCAAAAGCCAAGAAGCCATTTCAGAGAGTTAAGATGAAACATGTTTTTGTCTCAGTAACGGGAAAGTCCTAAAATGCATTTCAATTCGAACTAGGGCCTTCAGGTGCTTTCAGTCCGAAAATGACTGTATCTCTTCCTTTGAAAAAGCATTTTTGAAAAAAAGTTTTGATCAATACTTCTGAAAACTTTTATTCCCACTGTGTGAAGAGACAAAAAAAAGTTTCAACTGAACTTACCACAATTCCTGTAGTATGATGGTCCTCAATGGGTCAGTGATAACCACAGCCCCATGGGACTTTCTACGCTTGTATTTTGAAAGGAGGCTCAGTAAAGAATTTGGCTTAGGAAAGCAAGACTATGCTTCCTCTCTTCCCTTACTTAATTTCAGAACAACAGCTTTTGCTTTTAGTTATTATTTCAGCTTCCATAATTTTTCTCCAGCACAAAATTACAGAGAAGCTTCATACATACCAGATCAGTGATTTGGGCAGTGTAAGAACATGGTGAATGTCAGAGCAACAGAACAGTAATTAGGAAAACACAATAAAAAATGCACCTAGCAAAGGTCAAGCTAAAAGCAGCTCACCTGTCTGAAAATATGTTAATTTGCCAAAACCCCTTCTTCTTAGAGGATCCTAAGAAGCTCTTAATTAGCACAAAAACTGGAGAGTACTAATTGCTAGTTGGCAAAACTCTGCTTATTAAAAACACAGGGACATTTGTGGGTTTTTTTTCCTTGTTTCCCACCCTCAAAATCAAACACTTTGTTTTACAACATAAATGACACAAAAAGCTACATGAAAGCAAGTGCACACTTCTGTATCTACATCTTTATTATAACCATGAAGGGGAGGACTCTTAAGTTTACCTAAAAGAAAAAAGTATAAAAGGACTGAGAATTAAATCATTAAACTGTATGGTTTAAGCAGAATGTGCAATGGCACTGCAGACTTGAACAGAAAAGGAAGAGAGGTGATTTTGAATTAATTGAAACAGACTTAAGAATGCAAGCTATTGAGTGGATTTACAGCATAACTGTACAGAAGACATAAAGAGCTCCTTTAGCTACTATAGTTTTAACAAGGTCCTCTCTATAACTATTCTCCACCCTCCATAAAAACCAAAATATTATTTGTTCAAAGCTGCTTGCCAAATCCATGGCAAAGCATCTAAGAGAAACAAGAGATTTAGAGACACGTTAGAAATAGGTGACGGAGACATACGTATCACTTGAATCAATGTGAGAAATCCAGAAAACACCTGTTCCCACACCTACAAAGCCTCCAGTTTCATTTTAGACTGTGACATTGCTTATGTGTCCATATGCTAGTGCTCCTGTAGGATGCCCAGATGTACAGCTGGGTAGGTGGTGATGATGTCTTCTGCCATTCACACAGAAGGCAGATGAAGTTTGGGAACCTCTCAGCAGCTCCCCAACAGTCCTGCTTTGTCATGTGTGTTTCACATACAGTCACCACTGAGTGGAAGATGAGCAGCATAAACTGCTTGCTACTAGTCATCCAAAAATCCAGCCAGTGGGGACGCTACTTAACTTTCTTGTAACAAGCCTTTCAACAACATCTTCCCTGTTTACGAATGTAAGCTCATGGTTTCAGTACACACTGGAGGTATTTTGACACACATTCCCCTCCCGTTGTAAAAAAAATCCAACAAACTCTAAAAATTGCAGAAAAGGTTAGTGAGAAAATGGAAAGCACAAATAGGCATTTCCCATATTTTACAGTTAAAGCTGGGTTATTACGTAGAGAATAAACACAAAATTCCTGGACCTGAAGGGAACTACAGTACCATATCCAACATTGTTTTGATGTCATTAGGTTTTGAGGTATGGAGGGTGAAGTCTTGATTTAAGCTCCTTGAATTATATCATCTTCCCTTACAAATTAAGAAGGTCAATTATTCTAGATTTTTGAGTCCAAATGAAACTAACCACAGACAAAACCAATTAAAACCTATGCCTTTTTCCCTCAATTTCACATTCCAATTAGAATACTGCAGCGTATTGGTTCAAACACATATTCCCATTATATGTAGTCATTTTAGGACAGGACAACTCCCTTTTCAGGAATAATGGCACATAGAAAATCCTGCATCTGACCTTGGGAAATAACCAAAACAGCAATTAATGTCAGCTGGATATATTTCTGATTGCAAACCATGCCCTTCTGAGATAAAGCTTAAATCATCTTATGCTGTCACCCAGTCCAGGATTGAGGACCCAGTTTGAGTCCTTTAGACTGTGAGCCACTGTCACTCTGCTCCTGATCTCGCCTTCCCCCCCACAGGACACAGGCATGTGTGCAGCCACACAGTCAGCAAGACAAGTTTGCTGATCCAGCCAAAAAGGGTTGGTTTTTTCTGTTTTGCCGGCAGGATCAGTGGTGCTGCTGGACTCCTGTGCCAGTGCTGGGCTGCTCTACCTTCCCAGTGCCAGCCTACAGGCATGCTGCCTCCAACCAGTGGCCTCACCACACCCTGATACTCCTTCCAGACTGGGGCCTGGGAAAGCTGTCACCCAACTTACCTGTTTCAGGGCGGAGGAGGCTAATGTAACTGGGAGGGTGTGGCTGATAAAGGCGGCGTTGACAGATGAAACTGCATGCTTTGGCTTCCTATAAGAGATGCATGGTCCTTATATCTAAATGGCTTGATGTCAGTAGTACAGTCTGTACCACAGCAGTGAGAAGGAATAATAATAATAATAATAATAATAATAATAATAGAATAGAATGTGATGAGTAGTACCATTTCAGATGACCGAGAGCACCACAAAGATGTTTGTTTAGGCCAACACATCCAAGATAGACCCTGTGAGAGATGCATACTCCTCTACAGTGGCCACTGGAAGCCAGGTGAGAGATGTGGCATATCTGAACAGGCATATGTGCTAGGGCAGCCAGCTCTCCATCAGAACCTCATTCTGCTATGAAGACTCAAGAACTTGATTATGGCAAGTGTCTTAAACACTACAGCTCTGACTTATGACTAGATTTCCAAAAGAGGTATGCAGCGTTTATCTCAAGTCCTCAATGGATATGGGGTACTTAAAAAGAGGATCTTTTATCTTATCTTGAAAATGTGCTCTGCAACTGTAGTGCAAAACTAAATATTAAACAAGGGAAAAAAGCATGAAAATGTACTCTAACTTCTCCATCCTACTGTCTTGACTTTGGAGTGTCTTGCCTTTTAAGTGCAAAGGTTTCTACCACCAAGACATCAGGGTTTTAAGTGATTAAACACAACCACTGGTTTTACTGCAAAGAAATGATCTACATAATATATGAAACACTGATGCCTTCTGCTTCTCTGTCTCCATTATCACCCTCCCCGTCCTAAAATTTATACTTGCTGGATTCTCCATACCTGATCCAGAATCTAGCCTGGAAGATGGTGGCAAGGTAGCTCTATCTTTGTGTGAAGATGCGATGTACCCATGCAATTAGTGCAATGCAAAGTTAAACAAAACTGAATTAAGGACAAACAAACAAACAAGTAGTGTGGGTTGCAAAAAGAAGTTGGAAGAAACACTTTTCCATTCTCTTTCCAGGTAACAGACATGCCAGAATACTTATGAAAAAAAACCAATTTGCGGGCTTGTAGCTTGAAAAGAAATCTCTCAGAAGTTATAATACATTTTGAATGCAAATATTTGTCCAACCTCCCTTTCAGAACAGAGCACTAGAGCTGTCAAAAGAGTTGGTCACTTGTTCTGCTGTTGAATTCACATGGATTTTTGCCCTCCTCAGGCAAAAGCATAAGTTGTGCATTCACATGACACAGTAAGAAATGGAGTGATGCTGCTAATACCTGAATAAGAAAAACACAAGGTAAACATTCAGGAGCATTCATTCAGCAGAAGGCTGAAACAGTCTGTTCATTTGGTCCCATACTGTTTCTCAGGTGACAGCTTCAATGCCAAGGAGCACCAGCTTGTACATCTGCCACCCAGCCAAAGGGTACAGACCACAGTGACCAGCCAAAGGGAACAGGCCTTATGCACAGAATCTGTTCATTAAACTTCTCCCTTGTTACTGATCAAAGGCACCTTCATTCTCCAAAAGACTGGGTGATTCTGAGAACCATGTGGGCTAAGGCTTTCCATTTAACTACAGCTGCTTTTATGCAAGAATAAATGTAATACAATTAATAGTCAACAGATAGGACTAAGCTCTCATGCAGGTATGGGAGCATTTTAGTAATGAGGACTCTGATCAAGACAGGGCAGCTTTAAACTAACGCTGTAGAACTTAAGCAAACACTTAATTGGCTTCCTGCATTCAGGCCCAAAACCCCGTTAAAGTTACCAGACCCTAGAAGAAAAGTGTGACAACGTACCCTGCACACCAGCAAGTCATAAGCACCAGGGAACACACCCTCTACCCGCTTGTAACTAAAATTAGGAGATAGAAATTGTATGGCAGTTGAATAAGTTTGAAGTTTGGATCAGCTGGCATTTAAACAGGGAAAGGTGCCTGCCATCTAAGATGTACAGCTCTCATTTTTAATCAATTGCAAAGTAATATTTATTCTTCTTAAAGGAAGCTGTAGGCTCTGTACTTCACTGACAGCTTTTTCAGCTTACACAGACTCCCCCAGTTTTATATTGTTTCAGTGTGCACTGCTGTCTCTCACAATGGTCATCACAGTAACACATCAGTCCCAACATGTTCCACAGTAGACAAGAGACTCCTCTGCACCTGGAAATTTAGACAAAAATTCAAAAGCAGAAGCTAATGCAATTTACATGTTAATCTCAGATCTATGACCACCACACTTCACTTAAGGATGTTAAGGACAAATCAAGAGTCTACTTTTGGCCCTGAAAACATGGGTGCATAAATACATAATGGAAAGTAGTAGCTTATGAACTAGTTCTGGGCACCATGCTTCAGGAAAGCCACGCAGTCTTCTCGAGGGGAGACAAGGAAGAAAGGTAAGAACATTTATATACACAGAAACCAACTCAATGTGGCCAGATTGCAGGAATCAGTGACCTTTAATATGAAGAAGCAAAGTCCAGAGGAGTGATGTTAATAGCCTTTAAATGCACAAAAGGCAATAGCAAAGAGTGAAATGATACATTTTTACTCTTCATGGATTCAAATGCAGTAATGTTAGTAAATAAGACTTCAGACAATATTCCAATTAGCAAGCACCATGATACAGATAGTGAGGCATTGGAATTGATTTGCCGAAGTTTGTAGACTCATCATCAGAATTATTAAGGAAAAAGTGACACAAAAGGAAAAAAAAAATCACATCTGCCATGAATTATGTTAGATGAAATGGATCCTAACAAGCAGGAGAAAAACCAGATGACTTCTCAAAGTTCCTTTAATTCCCTTTTAAGTAAATAGACATATATATATGTATATATATTATATAAAGCAATCATTATCCACCAAAGAACCATCTTTTTAATAGGTTTGGGGGTTTTTTTGACTAGTTTTGTCATCTCTGCTCTCATCTTCCTAGGCTTTTAGGTTTTTGTGCTAGCTATCACAGAAATAAATCATCATTCTTTTTGCTATGGGGTCACCTATCACTACTCAAAGCCAGCCTGATGTTTAACACACTGCAATCTGCTAAATGTGAACCTACCAGGTTTATAACACAGATATTATCAGATGGTTTCAGAATTAAAGACTCGGTTTGACTTCTTTTGCTGCAGGCAGAATACGTAACTTCTGTGCAATGCTCCTCTGTCGGCAAAAGAGGTCAAGACTCAAAATTTTGAAGAATGTCTGGGCTTTTCCAAAATTTCAGTTATTTAGAGGAAACATTGCCTTGTTTATTTTTTTGAAGAAGATGAATGTAATTTATAAAGCATTAGAAAATAAATCAGGTTTCCTAAAACATATTTAAATATGCATAAAACACACAGACACCATTTTCCACATAAGGCTAATTTAGGCACAGTTTTCAACATTCTTTGAAGACCGATTTCAAGACAGAGGAGTCAAAACTGCTTAATTAGCCAGAGTGGGTAGATGGGAAGATGGAAATATGGTGCCATGCACACTTCTTCCCCACAGTCCTTTCAGAGCTAGCAACAGATGCATTGAACTAGAAGGTTTGCAACGGCACTGCTGCTGCGGCACCAGCTGATGGAGCTGCCAAATTCCATAGTCAGCAACTGAATGGGACAGCTGAGTGGCTTCTCACCCAGAGGTCTCAGGATGACAACCAGGCCTACAAAAAACCACATCCTCAAAGATCTGAGGCCAACTGCAGAGGTTAGCACAGAAGAAAACATCTGTTAATGTCCTCATGACAGCAAACACCCAAATTCCTCTCTATTTGTAATACCTGTAATTAACAGGTGTGGAATAGTTTGTCAACAGCTGTTATCATAAAGCTGTGGTATTTGTCCTACAAGCACAGCAGTGCTCTGTGAAGCTGTACCCACTGTCCAACACTCCCTTTCCCACAGAGCACAACAAATAAGATAATGAAATTGCCCTCAAACAGAAACTGAACACACACTGGAATAGAATTCAAGTTTCCCGTCTCCCTTTTTTATCCTTCCAAAACCGATACAAGTTTTGAAATTCGATTTACTTAAGTGTTGCTAGTTCCCTAAAATTAATACAGAAAGGAAAGGCATCTCCTCAACATTTTCCTATGAGGAACTGCTTCCTTACCTAGATACAGTCTAATATTTCTGATTACTTTAAACAGGTGGAGTGACATTGCAGTGCATGGTTTACTAAAAGCCAGGAAAGTCATTCACCTAAGAGCAACCTACAACACCAACATTAGTTATTTCTTTAATATTATGTTCTTATTATTTACTGTTATTTAGTAATCAATATACTGGTATTTCTGAGAGAAGCCAGTTGTGGAGGTGCATTTTTTAAACCAATGCTACATTTACACTCTCTTGTAACCCAATAGAAAGTAATGATCAAGTGGATATACACATGTTCACAGTCTAATAAAAAGTACATCACTCATTGCCATGGAATTACTGCAGGATTGAAACAAATGGGAAGTGAAATACAAGACAGAATCCTTTAACAGATCAGTACAGCAGAGGATGAGAAGAACCAGCAATGCTTCATGCACTAGGCAATACTGCAATGCTTCCTAACAACAAAAATTTCCCCACCTGCCCACTGTGTTCCATAAGCTCAGGAAAAGAAAATATGGCAGATGGGTAGATTCTCTGAAAATATGTATTTAAAAATATTTTAGAGGCTTTATCTTACAAATACTGACTTCATCAAAGCGAATAGAAAAACTAATATTTTAGTTCAATACAGACAATAATTTTACTCTGTGGAAATATCAGTACAAAATCCTTGAGATTTAAAATATACAGTCATTTAGGCCAGGCAGTGATCTGTCTTCAGGTAGACTTGCTGATATTTGACACATTTCAGGCAGCACAAAAATGTACTGCCATTAAAAATACTTTATCAGTTTTAAGTAGCCAGCAAATGCTTACAGATAAGTTATTTTGACAGCTGATGGATGGAAAAAGAAAGAATAAAAATGACACCAAAAAATGTTTACCAGGAAGTAATTTAAAACAACAGATTGACAACATTTACGTTCTTAGAATATCTTGCAATTCCAATACAAATTATTTTTCATTTGCACTTAATACCATGCTACTTCTTTAGGTATTTTTCATATTTAAAATGGTACTATAATTTTAATTAATTATTTTTCATCTAGCTATAAAGAGGAAAAAAATGGACAAGGGAAAAGAAAATTCCGAAGATTAATGTTTCTTGCCTAGTGTGACACACCAAATAAATCTAGCCTAGTTAGTTTTAATCTAGGGTAGAACTGCCCTTGGCTTTACAAGAACACTAGTATTTTAAAAGGTTCCATAACACATGGCTAAAAAGGTATCCCCCCAAAGCACCTGTAAGACTGGGCAAGTTCCCTCTTTTTAAAGACATCCAGTCCAGCGAAATTCTGCAAGCCAGAGGTAACCCAAACTTTCTGCTTTCTGATTTTTCTTGCTTATGCAAGTCAGTGAAGCTGCCTGGCAGGCTCACTTACGACATCTGAGAATGGTTCAGTCTCCCACTAAATGCCTTTCTAAGACGTTTGAGCCCACAATAATTTAGGACCAACACACAACAGATAATTATCTCCTAATGTTCTTTCTTTCCATGTCCTTAGGTATAGGGATCTGGTAAGAACTTAATGGAAGAGCATTGTGGGTAAAATATAGAAGTAAGTGAAGAAGGAGAAAGAGCTGCAATACAAATTTTGCAGGGAGAAAATGTAAAGAAACGAGGAGTATTTTGTGGCACAAGTGCCATGCAATTCTAAAGCAATAAATATATAAATATAACAGGAATCAGCCCATACTCCATTGATTTACACCCCTGGTTGTGAGAGATACCAAACCAGCTGAAGAAAGCAGAGGTATCAGATCATCTGAAGTCATGAGGTTCAGTTTCAGCAATGGTGACACATAACTGTTTTTCTGAAGCTAATGGTAACTTTCCCACAATGTTTGCATTACTTGTTGGCTTCATAACACAAATGTCTTGTTTGGTAGTTTCCTGGCTGGAAGGACCTAGTTACTGCCAGTTGGCGGTACCAGGCAAACCATTTCAGCAAAGAAAGGCTGATCCTAATCTCTTCTCATGCAAGGCTAATACAGTATCAGTGAAGAATTCAGTATCTGTATTCCTCTGTGTGCACAGCTCCCAGCTGAACTTTGGACTTGTAAAATTGGTTGTTATAGAGGACTTCCTCATCTTGAAGTAAAGTCATGTTCAGTGATCCTTAAAAGCATCTAGGAAATCCCACAGACCCTGAAAGGTGCACCAGCTCCGAACTGCGACATTCTGGCTACTGGCACCAGGGGCCAGTCCTTATGTGAGGGCTTGACAGTAGAGGGGAGGGGGTAAAATGTGTCTAGCTGTACTGTGGATCTAATTACATCTTCTTACAGCTCCAAGGATCTTATCAGCTTTAGTTCCAGAGCGTAATTTAACCTATGCATTCAACTCTCATAGTGATAGTCTCCCCAGCCTGCAGTTGCACCTTTTTCCTTACAGAGTGAAAATCTCAATAGATACATCCAAAAATGGGAGCATCAAGCAGCATCTTGCAGCATAACCTTTCTTCCACCTTTTTTTTCTAAACACTTCTGCAGAAGCCTCCGCTCATGAGATGCAGGGCTCTGCAAACACTCATTTCTTCAGCATTATCTGAAGTTTAATAATTTCCCTCTTTGGCACACTGATTTATGTGCACTAAGCCTAATCCCCCAACGCCCTATTGGCAGCACAAAGAGTGCTGGTGTCTACCCTACCTCTGGAATTCCTGATACTGGACATCTAATTTTTGTGTTCTTCAACAGTCCTTAGGACTGAGAGTGATGTCTCTACTGAATTATTTTGTTTGCTCAGTTTCACATTCAAAACAGGTGCTTTGAAAAACGACAACTTGGACTTCATACTACTTTGCAGCTCAGTCTACAGAGCACTTTATTTCATTTGGAAGCCACCGAGGCAGGTGATCACAAAGCAGTTTACCTTAGCTATTAGACTCCTGCTTCTCTGCAAGATTTATTAAATTCAGACTGTCAGGCTAATCTATCTTCACAGCTCCACATACTGAGCAAGGATCATGCAAAATTCTTAGCCTTTGTAATGTTAGGCAGAGGAAAACTTAAGCACTCTAAGACAAAGGTTTAAGGGAAGTTGCCCAACAGATAGTTTGGGGCTTCGTGTTCACAAACTAGCACTCTAGGCATTGTTATTTGTAGAATTCCTTTGACCTTCTTAACAGGCCAGTCTTCTGCATAGTGAAAATAGGTGGGAGGAAAGAAGGCAAAGGCTACTTTTACCACATAACTAATCAGTGCCACAGGGGCCAGATACATTTAGATTCTTCTTAAGTTCTTCTGAAGTTACTCAGAGATTGTGCTGAAATTTCCAGAAAAAAAGAAAAATGCTCCTTTCATTAACTTATGCATGAATCAAGGTTTTACTGCGAGTCATATATATATGTAAGGTTGGGCTAACAGGCATATTTTAAGTAAAGGGTAAGCTGATATGAGAAGGTGACCGAGACAGAGGAGCAATGTCACAGTGATTCTGGACTCCTGGTCTTTTTAGTGTGGCAAAATAATGCAATCCTTTGAGCAAAAAGAGGGAAAGAAAAAATGGCTAAATACTTAGCCTTCACCTCCCCACACCCCTACTATGCCCTGCAGAGCTGCCCTGTGAACAGCAGCAAGCAAAATCTACAAATGTGAAACCTTTCTCCTTGCAGACACCAGCGACTGCTGTCCTCAGCGCAGATTCAACCAGCGTTTGTCTTTCTCCCTTTTCTCCTGCACATTCCTTCTGCACACCTCTAACTACAACTCTGCATCAGGGCAATAGCTGCCTGCCACAAGATGATCTGGAGAGAGACTGCTGTCTCAACATAGCATGGAGATGACTCGATCGTGACAAAGTAAATCATCCTTCAAAGATAAGTCAATAGTGAATAAGTAATTTTATCTGTCAAGAGTTAGCATGCAACAAATACCTATAAAGGTTACACAACATAAAATCTACTAGTGGTTAGACATGAAATTCCCTCACATATGCTAACCAAGGAAGTCTATGAAGGAATAAATCCCACTTGACTTCTCATGAAAAGCCTTAAAAACAGCAAGCTGTATATATACACTCCTAGGAAAAGATTATACCCTAAAAGATTGTTAGTTTACAGCCAGATATCTTACTTGAAGATGCATCTTGTATTTCTTAGGAATCAGGTTAAATTTCCATGTAAAAATACTTTTAAAAAAGTGAATGTATGAGCAAAATAGTTTACAATGAATAATAAAAAAAAATCCTAAAGCTGCTTTAAAAAGCCCAAAACACTTCTTGAACCCACACACACTGTGAAGCCATAAACAGTCTGGAATTTAACTTCAGACCACTGAAAAGTTCAACTCACTTTTCATTTCTGTCACTATTTGCATTTTTCTTTTTTTTCCAGTTACATAAAAGCATTAATCTGTTATGATTTTCTTCTTGAACGTACTTTTCAAGTTCTTATATAAATTTCTAGCATGGCATGATATCTCTCCTATAAACTTTGTCAAAATTTAGCTTATGATGTTTAAAACATTCTATTTAATTAAAAGAAATTAACAGTCCTCTTAAAATGTGCAAGCAGCAGTTGTGTATTCTGAAATCCAGGCTGTAAGTATACATCCCTTAAATTTTCCTAACTTCTTGAATAAATAGATACTTTGAGGTTTCCCAGATAAGATATATTTTAGATTACTTAGGCTAGCTAAAGAATGCTTTTGCCACTCTGTGCAAGTAGAGCTGAAAGTGCAATTATCTTGCTATAAATAAGGTGACTCTTAAGAATGAAGTTCAGAAGTGTTAATGTCAACCCTTTAGCGGACATATCTCTGATAGGCTAACTCCTATGTGTCTCAAAGCACCTAAGCTAGTTTTAACTCAAATTTTAAATCAATTCTGACCTTTGTAATATATGCAACTCAGGAAAAGGTGATTGAATAATTTCAGAATTAAATTATACAAGTTTTGCCATAAAAACTAAGTAGGTACAAAGCTGTTTTGAAAGTTTCCATTTAAATATTATGTTGACTCACAACTACCATCACACATAGCAAAAAGTCTAACTAAAATGTCCAAGAACAATCTATGCATGGAATAATCCAATTCATCAGAAGCAAATCCTCTCTTCCCTACTTTATAGTACTTGGATTTAGATATGCTGCTTCAAAAGAGAAAAGTGCAAGCACAATTAACAATTGTTGCCTCTTTCTTTTACTACAGTAAAACTTTTTTTATAGGTATCGATGGCCTTGTGCAAACCATAAATTAAAATTTTGGATGTCCCAGGTTAGAAACATTAAATAATGAAGATAGCACAGCAATACACACTGGGGTGAAATTCTCACTGTATAGAAGGCATGGTTAAAAGCATTAGGTTTTGTAAGTATAAAAGTATATTTGCATTGTCTTGAAGTAATAGATGGTTCTCCTTCTCTGTGTAAGGACTTTAATCCAGTGTGTGTAAATCTGCATTAGAATTCACATCCTTATAGGCCTTACAGAAAAACGAAACATCTAATTTTTTTGTATCTACACAAAAGGTTGTAACTACCTCTTTTAGATACTATTCATATTTGCTTACATGCACACGCATCACACTGCAATAAGCAGTTAATAAGAGAAACACTTCAGCCTTTCATACTTTTTTTTAAAGTGCTCAATGACAACAAGAGTTTTTATAGCTCATAAAGTGAACCATAAGGTACTGTTCAAATAATGACAGCATTATACAATCACAGAATGGTCTGAGTTAAAAGGGAAATTTAAAGACCTGACAGTCCAATCCCCCTGCCATGGGCAAGGACATATTCCACTAGACCAGGCTGCTCAAAACCCCATCCAACCTGGTCTTCAACATTTGCAGTGATAGGACACACACAGCTTCTCTGAGCAAACTGTTCCTGGGTCTCACTACTCACATTAGCCCACATCATTTCAGAAGATTTGGGAATTCTGGTCTCCGGGTTGTCTCTTAAACAGCAATCCTATCCAAAGATTTTCCACACTTAGCAACTAAGCCTGTCTACCTAGACCACTAAGGCCACTCAGTACTAAAAGGGTTTTTAAGACATCATGCACAGAGTCTGCACCTACAAGCCTCATCAGTCAGAGGATATACAGTGTTTTCAACACTTATGTCAATATTTACAGCACAGTTTCTGAGCCAGTTTCCCATATGTATCGATTATATACCATTTCAGACATGCCAGAGGACACAAAGAAAGGCTGGAACAGAATTAAGACACAGCCTAACAGCCAGAAGCAGAGCCAAGGGCAGGATGATCCTTCCAGTCTATAAATGTAGACTTACGGCAGGCTGAAGGGATATCACATGGGCAGAGCTGTAAGCAGAAGAACAAAACACGGATACTCTCTGGACCACTAGCACTTTGTGATGCTTTTGGCAGGGAGAGTTAATCATTTTCCTGACAGTAGCTGGTATAGGGCTGTTTTGGGTAGGACAGTGTTGATAACACAGGCAAATCTTAGCTATTGCCAAATAGCAGCTTCACAGCATCAAGGCCTTTTCTGCTTCTGACCTGACCCAGCTAGAAAGAAGGCTGGGGATGAACAAGAAGTGAGGGGACACAACCATGACAGGTGACCCCACCTCACACAAGGGATATTTAAGACCATATGGTGACATGCTCAGCATATAAAGCTGGTAGGAGAGCTGTTTGGAGCGATGGCATTTGTCTTGCCAAGTCACCACTGCACATGGTGAAGCTCTGCTTTCCTGGGGATGGCTGAACACCTGCCTGTATTTGGGAAGGAGTGAACTAATTCTCTGTTTTGCTTTGCTTGTGTATTCAGCTTTTGCTTTCCCTATTAAACTGTCTTTATCTCAACCCACAAGTTTTCTCGCTTTTACTCCTCCAAGTCTCTCTCCCAATCCCACCAGGAAAGGAAGTGCATGAGCAGCTGTGTGGGGCTTAGTATCCAGACAAGGCTAAAACCATGACGCAGAGATTGTTAGATTCTGCCACCTAAAAAACACTGGTCATGAATTGAAATTAAAAGGCCATCACAGAAGCTTTAGGAAAGGTTTACAATTAGTATGCAGACAGGACTTAAAAAAAACCCTGAAGCATGACTCTCACCCAAAAAATTCAATCAGCACTGCTGTGTGACTAACTTATATATGTTTTCATGCATCTAGAAGGTTCAAAGTGTATGTGTTGCTAAAATTAGGGCATCAGCCTTAATCACAGGAAAGTAAGTCAGTGTTCAAATGTTTTAAAAGAAAAATAAATATACTGGTGAAAAAATCTAATTTGGAGCACTTCATAACCAAAGAATCTTAAATTGCAGTTCACTTTTATAACAGAAAATAAGATTCTCTTAATGAATATAAACCTAACCATGCAGATTCTGATTTAACCATAAAAAACAACTAATTTGGGGTGGTTTTATAAACAGTGACAATAAATATAAACCCATGATAAATATAATGACCAGTAAGTTTCAATGTTCTTAAAAAACACATCTAAATTTCGGTGTGGAAGAAGAAAACCCAAACAACAAGCATGGCATCAGCATCTCAAACTCTCTATATTTTACACATTCAGATAAAGTAACAGCTTAATTCAATAATGTTTGACTGCTATCCAGTTATTTATATAAGTAAACGAAGCTGGCATCCAAGTGGGGAGATGAACTGGCAATGTGCCGTAGCCTTGAGTTACAATTTGTATATAATGGGGCAAACTGCAAGCACTCTGATTGCAGTCTGTCTATCTATGTGGACAAAGCTAAGCAGAAGAGCCAAAACAGGCAATGCTCTGGTTTACCTAATGACAAAGCAAGATAGACATTTCTCCAATCTGCAGGTGAACTTGCCGAGGACAGATCTGCAGAAGAACCCCAGGCTGTGGCCTGGAGCCTGGACTGCCAGCAGAGTTAGATACAGAGCAGTCTCCCATGAGGCAGGAAACACCTGCTATGGGCTGTGCACCCATGCATTTGCAATTCTACAGCCTGAACGGATCACCTAAAACCAGAAAAATAATTCCCATGGCTCCTGGAAGTCTCGAAGACTCAACAACATGCTGGACTGTACTACAGTCATGGTTATAATGGAAACGCATGGCCTTTAATGAAAACGGTAACTTAGCTGGCATGAAAAGGTGATCTCCACTGATTCCACAGACCTTTAAAGACCATTTGTGGTGGGAGAAGAATGCAGGAGAAAAGAGATTATTCCTCCACAGCTTGAACAAATTACATCAGACTTTAATATCTCAAGCAGGTTAGGAGCTCACATTCATATCTTACATCACCAGGAAAAGGAATGAATATTTTGGGGTGACTTAATGGGTAGCATACAAATCCATAAATTTCACACAAAGAGTGATCCTTGCTTTTTAGGCTTGTTTCTAAGAAATTTCATAGTTGAGAGGAGTGTGGAGATTAACTAATTTCCCTAATCACCTATTTATCAAATAGATGTATTATCACACACGGCATGAACAGCTAACCACAGTAGCTTCTATAACCAACAGTGACTTCATCCTGCAGTTCCTACTAATTACCAACACATGGTGGGAATAATCCACTGGCCTTTTGTGGTGCTCAGAAGCACACAGTGAGCAGCTGCCCACTTTAGCAAGAGATCTGCCATTTTGGAGGTGATGAAGACATTTACAGTAGTAGCTTATGTATCACTGTGTGATTATACATTCTCCTCTACTCCCAATATTTCCAAAAAGCTTCCCTGCATGCACTGCACAGCACAGTTACTTCATTCTGTTTTACTGATTTGTAAGCAGCATTTGTGACCTTGTAAAAATGACCTCTTAACTCGTACTTAGGAACGA
Source organism: Corvus moneduloides (assembly GCF_009650955.1). Taxonomy (NCBI): domain Eukaryota; kingdom Metazoa; phylum Chordata; class Aves; order Passeriformes; family Corvidae; genus Corvus; species Corvus moneduloides. The sequence goes on along the minus strand of NC_045478.1, from coordinate 73,677,330 downwards.
AAAGTCATCCCTGTGGCCTTTTCTTTCTCCAGAATTCACTCTCTAGTTGAAACATTGGCCAAGGCACAAATAAACAAACATTAGTAAATACGAGACTGGACAGCCATTGCTTCTCAAGAGTAAAGTCTGCCAATGCCAGATATGGATCCAGAGATATTGCTGGTTTTACCTCTTCCAGAATAACTTTTCCAAGGAGCTACACCCTTGTCTAGCTTGCTCAAATTCTGAAAATTGCTGTTTATGACTGTGGCTGTAATAGCTGACCTAACCAGAAGTGCCAGGAATCAAACCACAGTCTTTGGAAAGCAACAGGATCCATAAGATACAGACTCCTTATTTTGAGAGGCTATGCTATGAGATTCCCAATCCTAAGCCACACGAGATGGCTATGCCAGGGTAACAGTTCAGATTCCACAAATCACATCCACATTGTTAAGTTTTTTTAGCGTCTCGTGTACTTTTAAATGGACACCAAATCTGTTTGTCAGAGAGAGCCTGAGCTGCTAAATAAATAGTGATAAATTTCCTAAGACTACTGGGCAGAGTGTTCCTTCAAGTACAACGTGTGTTTATCAGTTTCCCACTGAGCTAGCGTTGACTTTCAAATTTCCTTTAATCTTATTATAGTAAACATAGTACAGCTCTCTGGCAAACAAGAGGAACATTCTTCCTGTAATATCATATGCTTCTTTTAAAGAAACCTTAGAGATGTCCAGAAAATAATGAGGCTCAAGTTGGAATAACACAATAAACTTGTTTCCAAAGAAACAAGTTCCACAAAATATTATATTTTTGTACTGGAAAAAAAACATGGCTATTTTTATAAAGAGAAGACTGGCAAATTCTGATAGGTACTCAAAACAGCGTTTGCATGTATCATATTTTTAAAGTCAGCTATTGAAACACCGACAGAAAAATATTTTCTAGTTGGAAGCAGTCTACCTGAATTGAAGGAAAATGCAACCGGAATTTCGGATTTAGAATTCAGAAAATAGTAGACTGTCGTTTGTGAAGGAACTTTTGCAATGCTCCTTTGAGAATAAAGAACATCAAGTGCAGACAACTTTAAAAGAAATTAGATAAAGAAAACAAAATGGGATCTATTAGAGTACAATTTGTATTTAAAGCCTCTTTTCATTTGAGAGGAATGTACGGTAGACAAATGTGAGACTTGTCTTACAGTTCAAAAAAACCCAAAAATTTGAATAACTTTATGTAAGTGACTGAAGGGACGTCGGGAACCTGAAAGCAAGACAGCTTCAGGTGACATAAACTAGCTCAATTTCCATTTGTGTGCATTTGTCTTGTTTGCTTCAGGGTTTCTATAGAAAAAGGGTCATTATATATATCAAAAATGGAACACAATGGTGCTATTTTCACGTATCTTCTGTGATTTTTGAACAAAACAATAAATATTCCTAATAAGCAGTTTCTGTGACATTTTGAATCTTCAGCTTCAGCTACCACTAAGAAGCCACAAGTTCTAAGCCATTACTTTACTGAAGGCTCAGCTTCAGTAAGGATGTAAGTATTAAAGAGACAGATGAACAATCTTCCCCTGCCTACATGGAATCCAAGATGCTTAGAATTTGTTTCAGTTTGTAAGTAGTCACGCTTCAGACTATCTCAGCAAAAGCTGTTCTCACTGAAGAATCATGCAAAGTTTCCATGGACATCATTAATGAAGAACATAGACCAAAGTCAACAAATATGTTTAGTATAAATCCATTGTGTGTAGTAATCCGAAAGGTGTCAGCCAGAGAACAACTTAAATCAAAATACAAGCGATAGCCATCTCTCTCTTCATTAGCAGACTTTACTGGGTGCATCCATTAAGTCATGCAACATATTCACATATTCCCATCTTCTTTGCCTGTCAACCTCCTCTCGCTCCTCACAAAGGACACTGAGCTCCAAATTATGTTGACAGAACAGGAACAGACAAAGGATAGATGGTTCATAACAAAAAACATGCCTAGAGCAAGGATGTCTGATATCTGAGAGCTTCCTTTTGGATGTTTTCCTTTTGGATAGAAGCTCTGACCCACTATTTACACCCCTATCCCAAGCTCTCCCACATATTTTTAAATTACAACTTTCCAGATGTTATCTCAATGGAGACTGGCCAGATTTATGGGCAGGATCTCGCTTAACTCTAAGCCAAGCTAGTGTTTTGGCCTCACTGGAAATGAGATTAGGTCTGAGATTTGCACCAGGGACAAAACCTGCTATTCCATGCCAGAAATGGTCAATTTTTACAATGCTGCTTATTTTTTTGTTAGCACTACTGTATAATATCAGTCTATTTTAGCATTATCATAACAGCACTTAAGTAGGGTAATAGGATAGATGAGGCATGGCTGGAATCCATAACAAAACTGCATGTAAACGGAGATGGGCAACTAATTCACATCTAGACCAGCTCAACAGAGTTTTCCAACTCCAGTAAGTGTTTGTACAACACAAGGTCAACAAGGCGTTCTGCATGAGCTGTACAAGTGTTGTTTCCAAGTCTTAAGAGATGTTAAAAATTCAGGAAATTTTGAAGATTTATTGTGTTAAATCCACAGTCTGATGCTGTATTTGTGCACTGCCCACCACACTCAATAAAATGAAATTTGGAGGGTAAATAATACATTTTCCTTTCACAGTATACTTTACTTCTCCCACTTCCTTAACACAAAATAGACAGAAACAAAACCTTTATGAGTCTTTCTCTACTTGAATATATCACAGTTTTAATTTCCTCAAGTTTCATTGCAAATTATGGTTTCTTAAAATACTCACTTCCTAAACACCAATTACTTTTAAATTGTCGGGAATGAGAGATAAATTTACCCTTTCTCTTTCCCTAAAAATCTTGTAATAAAGGCAGTAGGATGCATATTTTTATATACAACACACGTTTACAGTATAACTAATTCTATATGGCATCACAGTCTATATTAAAAACTGACCTTAGTAAATCCCCCTTATTTTTATGACTAATCTAAAATACACCACTATAACTCTTAGAAATATTATTTGGACAGCAACAAAGAACGAAATATTCAGAATGTCATAGATAAGTATGGTTAAGCACAGAAGAAAAAAAGAATGTTAAAAGTAGGTGCTGTAAGATGACTTTTTGAGAAAGACAGGTTACAAGTGAAGTTGCCATAATTGTATCACACCAGATATTGAAAGATGGATTGCCTGCTTCTTTAATGTCCTGGAGCGAGACAGATTTTTATGGTCTGCTTCCCTTTCTGAAACAGGCTTCAAAAATCTTCTTAAAATTGATAATGAAAGGCTTAATGGATTGAAAACAAGAAATACCATGGTTTCAAGTGACATATCATCATGTCTCATGTTAAAATCTGTACTTCATCCCACAGAGAAACTATGCATTGAAATAAGACTTGAGTACACAACTTCCAGCAACAGAAATAAAGTCATGTGAGAAGGAAACGCTCTCCTGTTTTTCACTTCCTATTGTTCCGCTTAGTAGTACATTTTCTGCAATCTAAATCTAAAAGCAGTCTTGGAGCAGTCACAGTGATTCAGGACAAGAAGAACCTTTGTATCAAGCATGCTATACACATGCAACCCTACCATTTCCATCACCATCCAACAAAAATGTACGTAGAACTGAGGAGTTGGTAAGAAGGCTACTTTCTGCAGCAATGACAACCGTCTTCTGTGTCTAAGTGAAAGAAGGATCTGATCCCTAACTGCTCCAATAATATATTTTTAAGCAACAAATGCTTTCATAGAAGAGATAACTGTTTATAATTAACAGAATCATTTTTCAATTTAAAATATTTTTCCCAAAAGAAGGAAACTAAAGAAAAACATGAAACTGTAAGAAGCCAGCCAAATCACCAAAAATACAGAGAATGGAAATTTTTCCCTTTACAGCAAAAACTGCAGAAAAAATGTTTAACATGTTTTAATCAAGCTTGAAGTTTTAAGTGGATGTTTCTAAACATCTCCCCTCAAACATTCCCCCCTGCCTGAGGCAACTAGACTCCAGGGTCAGAGCACGATTCTCACCATGTGCTGGAAATCCAGGAACTACCCCCACAGGTGGAACCTCCTCCCAAGCAGTACTTCTGGTGCCCTGTGGGAGATGCAGTCAGCCACGATGCTGCACCCAGGGAACACAGGGCAGCATTTCTAAACAACAGTTTTAAAGTTTCAAGCCAACATTCCTCATCACTCCCAAATGCAATGAGGAATACAAACAGCCTTATGGACCTTTATACGCAGAAGGGCTATGGCCAGTGACAGGCAAACAACCATGAAGAAGCACCAGCTGTCCTTTCCTAAATGCAAATGCCGTGTCTACACCCAGTAGACAAGCACAAGGCTACACTACCCAAACCTCCCACTCAAAACCTAGTCTGCTATCACATGCCAGACTAGAAAAAAAAAAAAATTATCCATCTTAATTTTGAACTGAAGAGATCTCAGCAGGACAGCCCCAGTTGGTTGCACGGCTGTGCTCTCCAGCTGAGCCAGGAGTTTCTTGGTAACACATGCATGGTGCAAGAAGCAAGGACTAGCCCATGCCCCCAGGAAAGATGGCTAGTATTGGCTTCAGACTGCGTGGTACCTCAGTAATAGCATGCTTCAAATGGACCAGGTCTACTGTCGCAGCCAGCACAGCCCAAAAGGAACTGACAGGCACAGCAAAACATCTAGGCACAGAAGACACTGTATGTATCTTATAGGGTTTTACTTCAGGCTAGATCTGGTCCGAGCAACAACTCTAGCACATCTTTTAGTTTATATTCATCTTAAAGGAATCCCAGCTGGGCCACCATGAGGTATATGGAGATGGACAGTAGGTGGAAAAACTGAAAGATGTGCATCAAAAGCCCACTCCTGACACGAACCACAACACTATAAATGCACAACCACACTCGAGAGCATCTGTGAGTGAAGGGACAAGGCTACTCTTGGAGATATTCTTCAGATGTCAGTAAATCTGCACAGTACCTTGAACTACTTGATTCTTACTCGGTAACTTGGAACTGCTCACTGAAAAAATTCTAACTCAAGATCAGAAATTGGTAAATACCACTGTACCAATTCCAAATTGGAATTTACCAGTTTCTGATTATTGGGTTAGAATTATTATGTGATTTTAGTAGTGTTAGAATTAAACCAGTTACCAAATTTATTAAAGAAAACTCAAACAGGACTATTTATTACAAAAGATGATCTGGATCTCTCAGCTTTGCACTTTCACAGAAATTGACAAATGGTGACTGAAACCAAGCATTTTCCAATTTATTGATGCAGTTCAGTGGGTACTTCAGGTATTAATTTTTACCCTCACCTGATACAATGAAAACAAACAAAAATCTCCACACTTAAATTCTTCAACTTTTCATACATTTGTTCTATTCCCCATTGAAAGTCATGCACAGTCTATTTGAAAGATAAAAAATGGAACATATTTCAGCTGAACGAATCAGCTCAAAATCTTGGGTTAATAGCATTTATTTTTGTGGCACCCTTGTAGAGGTCTTACTGATGCTTTTCATTGACACATCTTTCACTTACTTATCATACTGCAATGGAAGACTGAGCAAAACCCGCTGCTACGAGACACACCTGCTCCCCACACACAAGAGCTCTGCCCGAACAGCAGGCTGCAAGAGAGGTGAGAAGGCAAAATCCTACTTGCTAGGTTTCCCACTCATCGTACAAAAGAAATTTTCCAAACCAGTCCTCTCTTTTCAGCTGCACAGTAATCACAAATGTTTAGAACATAGGACTTCACTTCAGTGATGACAGAAGTTCATGAGGACCATGCAACAGAAGTGAGAGAGAGACAGGTTGCTCAGAGCCTGAACACTGTCACAGCACCCTCATGTCCTGGCTCTCAACGTAGGCACACTGCTGATCCACTCAGTTACTTTCTTGAAGCGATTTTTTTAAATCTTAGGGTATAATTCTTCTTTAATTTTTTCAAGTAATGAAGAAAGACCAGCCTGAGAAGCAAGAACCAAGTTTTGCAAGTGAAGCATCTGCATTAAAATACAACAAGCATTATAAGCAAATATTTCAGGCTGTGCGTACTTCTTGAAGTTCAAGAAACAATCTAATCCCCTAAGGAAACACAGCATCTGTATTGTATTGGCACGGGTGGGAAGACAAGACTGAAGTGATTGCTGATTTCACCCTGGTTTAGCAAGAAATAGCCTTGAAGCAGCCTGATAACCAACTTCCTAATTGGGGCTCTGAGAGGACATTGCTTGGTCTTGCACCTGCTGCTTCTTGATTGTTGAGAGGGCTGTGGGATCCATAACCTGGGGTTTTTTCTCAGGGAATCTCTATCGTTGGGCTGAAGTTCACCTGACTCTACTCACTGAGATTTCATCCCGTTTATTTCTCCTCTTTCAGAAAGAAAAAAAAAAAAAAAAAGAGGTTTAACTTTTTATGAGCTGTTAATTTTTTGTCCTCAAAAATCCACCAAAAGTTATATAACCACTTTCACAATCGCATGCTAAAAATAAGAGCTGTTCAGCCAAATGCCACTGCAATTTTTTATAAGACCTGTACGTCCAATTCTGCAAGACCTGTGGAAGCACAAATATCCCCTTAACTGTAGCAGAAAGTCAATCAGGAGCTCCTTCTGAGACAGACATCGGTCTGTATAATCCCCAAGTTCAAGGTATTAAAATACGAGTGTATGTATACACACGTGTATTTCCAAGTCATGACTTAAAGTAATGCTATTCGCTCTTGGAGCTGATCCCTCGTGGGGTTTCATAAGCACAAATCATCATTAACCCAAAGCAAAGAAAAAAAGGTACAAAGGGGCACAGGTTTCAAGCACGAACTATTTTTTTTTTTTTTTTTTTTTTCTGGTTTGCCTTTCTTTTTCGGGAGCGTGGGGACGCGACGCACGACGCTCCAAACGCTGGGGGACCTGGCCATCCAGGTAACTTCCCAGGGCGCTCGGAGCGAGGCGGCCAGACCCCAGCGCCGCTCTCGCTGATTTCGCTCCGTGCCCCTGCAAGCGCCCCGCGGGCGGCGGGGTCTCGGACGCGCCGCTCCCCCGAGGCGAGCGGCGGCCCCGCCGAGGTCCCCGCGCGGGGCCGGGCCGGGCGGGCGGCGGAGGGGCGCGGTGCGGGCGGCGCGGTGCGGGACGGGGCTGCCGGCGGCCGGAGGCGCTGCGGGCGTCCCCGCGCTGTCACCGCCACCGCGCCCGCGGGCCCCGCCGCCTGTCCCCGGAGGGGCGGTAAGAGGGCAGGGGAGGAAGAGGAGGAAGGGAGCGAGCCGGCCGCAAGGGCAGCCGTGCCGGGTCAGGGCGCTGGGCGCTCCCCGGCCGCCCCATACCTGCACGGAGGCGGGGAAGGGTCCGCAGCGCGCTCCGTCCGCGGGCTATAGATCCCAAGGGGCGATGAAGCGGGGTGGCGGTCGCCGCCCTCTGCCGCTGCTGCCGGTGGCGGTGGTGCGAAGCCCTCGCCGGCTGCAGATGCCCATAGGCGCTCGGTGGGGCCAGCGGTGCGCGGAGACAGCGAGGCGGCTGTGCCGGTCCCGACGGCTGCGGGGAGCGCGGCACTGGCTCCGCGCAGCCACTGCCCGAGGAGAGGATCAAGGCCCCGCTTTCGATTGGCTCCGGTGGCCAAACAGCTCACACCGGCCTGCCCGCCCGCCCGCCGCCTCCCGCCCGCCTCCCCTCGGTCGCCCCACGCGCTCCGCTCCCGGCGGCCCCGCTCCTCCCTGCCGCCCGCCGGCTTCCCAACCTGGCGGGCACAGCCAGCTCCGCTCTTTCCCCCTCACACCCTCCCGCTCCCCCCTTTCGCCCCCCCCCTCCCCAAGACGACGTCCAATCCCGGGCCCTTTGTTTATGTCGGGACATTCTCACCCTGGGTCTCACAAAACACCCTCCTTCCCTTCGCATCTTCCTCCGTGAGCTGAAGGACTCGCAACTTTAAGCATTCATGACATTTTGTGTCATGCTCAATATTCAGACACGTTTGTTCTCTGAACATTTCAAAAAATATCCCTAGCTGGTAAAATTAAAAGCATGCAGTGCCTGATCACCTGAGGGCTAAATCTGAGGTAGGACAAAGCATTCTTTGCCTGAGTTGAGTTTGCTTTTCTTACGCTGTTTGGGCTCCTAGCCCCAGCTGGGTTAACTACACGTCAAATCTTGGCATGCACAGAAAATAGGATCAGGATGCCTTCTCGTCCTGATCTCAGGTTATTCACTTTCAGCGGCTGTGGTTGTCATTCCTTGGTGCATCTTTGGTGTTGGTATTTCTTTTGCTCAGGATGACTTAAGTGACCCGTGGAAAAGTATTCTTCCTCCTGCAGATGTGCTGTAATCTTAAGGCAAATCTTAGACTTGTCTTCTGGGCAAAATGGCAAGCCTTTGCTTTCAGTATGACCCTCTGTTTAAACAATATGCAGTTGAACCAGATAAATAGGTCCTGTGGGTTTTCTCAGTGCAGGAAGATGTTGTAATATTTCCAGTAAGCATGCTGGCAAAATTCTTATTAAAATTAGGGAGAACAAAATGATGAGTTATAATAGATGCACTCTTAATTAATGCAATGACCTGCATTTAACTGATGCTGTTGAATTAAGCAGCATCTATAGCTGCTGGTACATTAGATGCCATTAAAAGTCAATATTTATCCAAATTTGGCAGATTGAAGCGTTTGAGACGGAGAATGGAGTTGCAGAGATACCTTTGCATGACACCAGTATGTACATTTTTAATGGTGACCTCCATATCCTTTTTAATTGATTCTGTATTAATTTTTTTCCCTACAAAATAGTATGTTATTTTTCATTCCCTAGAAAGCATGCATACTTTTCTCTCTTTGGGGCATACAGAACTAGTTAAGAATGGTTTTGTTTATATTTTGTACAGGCAAAAGTCAGAAAAATAAAAATAGAAATATTGAGAAATATATAAACCCAGACATATTTAGAAATATCCATACTTGGAGTATAATAGAGCCCTCATTTAAAAAACTTTATTAGCAAAAACATCCCTCACTGAATTCAGTGAAGCTACACCTCTGGAACTTTAATTACCCCCCAAGAATAACTAAAAGATCCTGTTTCTTTTCTATTATATGTTTTTCCTTCACATATTGCCAATTTATTTTTCCCTGGAGAAATGAAATTGCTGGTTTAGAGACCAAGCTACATTTCCAGCCATGGCCCAAGAGACACAGAAGCCACTGCTTCTCTGTCTCCTCCCCCAACACCTCTGTCACAGGCATCTCTCCCTGCATGCTCCTGATCCAAATGACTGGCTGACATATATATATATATATATATGTGTGTGTGTGTGTATATATATATATATATATGTGTGTGTGTATATATATATGTATACATATATATATATGTGTATATATATATGTATACACATATATATATATATACACACACACATACACACTAAGTATTTCCTTAGTCAGAAAGTGTTGTCTGTCTTCACTCTGACTTTTTTCTGGGAAGAATGCAGACTCCATTTTCAAGGCCTCTTTATAATTTCAATGCAAATTTTATATCCTGCTTTGTGTTATTTAAGGGAAAAAGCTCTGAACTCACTACAGAAGTTTTCCTGTAATATAGTCTTTATAGTTGTCCTAACGGACCAAGAACTTTCTTTGGTACAGATGACTTGGGACTTAATAAGATTTTGTACTTCCAGAGTTGCTACTTCCCATTAGTTATTTTCAACATTTGTGTTTGTTTCCTTCTGTGTTTGGATTCCTTTACAGCACTGATAAGTTTCCCTCTATTCTTGTTCAATTTAATAGCTTTTAACCTGTCTGCTTTATTTATGTCTGCTTAAGTGCTTATTTAATCTTTTCCCTTATAACTATAATGACCTTCCACAGGTTAGTATAATCCTAGAAGGTATGTGGGGAATTTAAAGATTTAAAAGTCGTTTGACTTCATAAATAATTTTTATTTTCTCATTACGTGCTTTATTTTTAAACCAGAAATGTTTCATTTTCTGTTTCATCAATGATTGTTTTTCAAACATATTCCTTTCACATGTATAGTAGTTAGCAAACTGAGACATTTTGGATTCTAAACAACTTTTTTTCTTTTTTTTATAGTTTGGTTAGTGAGAACTGCAAAAGGTCTTGATCTGACATGGGAAATACACAGCATGTTTATTCTTTGGTGTGCTCTACAACTAGAATTTTATGTCATTAAAAATACTTTAGTTAGTTACACGGGTTTTGTTTAGATTTTAAAAACTGAAATACTTATATTCTGCAGATAGCATTTATCCACTGATATCACTGTAAAGCACGTTGATATTGATATTGCTGCATCTTTCCTCCACTGTGAGAGCCTAACTGCTATTGTATGCTGTGCTTAAACTAACGGACTAACCTTTTAATGTCCCTTGGCAATTACAGAGCCATTAATTCAGCAAGATGTTGAAGCCTATACCTACTTTTAATCTACAGATTTAATGACTACATTCTACTTCTGATGTGGCCACACTTCAGGAATGACTGTAATCCATGTCTTTTGTCTCACACTGAGACAAAACACAAACAACTGGTGCCCATCTCCTTCACAGCAAGGACCATATCTTTGTCATCGCCACTACAGAAACTGTTCTGCTTTGCAGCCCTGAACACAGAGCTTGTCTTGATCTGTGAACACATCTGGCAGGAGTGCCTGCAGAGCACGAAAGGCTGTAGCACAGCTCCAGAGCCAAAGGAGGCTTGAGAGATGGTACAGTCAGTCACATATCCCAATGTCAGTCCTGCCCTGAGACATGATCCACAGAGTTACATAAATCAGAAAGAAGAAACCGGAGAGATCCAGAGGTCCCGACTGGTGATTATATGAATTATTCCTGTTTGTAAATTGACATATCTGCCCTGAATGAACAAACTGATAATTTGTGTCAGATTACACACATATCCTCCTCTCTTAGGCCCTGAGTAAGCAATCAAGCTCTGCAGCCAGGAGCTGGCTCAATACCCTCCTGGGAGATTGGTGTCCTGAGACTCCTGACTGTCCAAGGGGTGCCATATGTTTCTGATTCAGGTACAGTTCTACAAACTGCTTTCATTGCCTTACAAGCACCCCTAACACCCCTTTGTTTCTGCATGGTTCCTGCCTCTCGACTAACCTGCATTGTCTTGTTCTAGTCCTAGCTCATGTTTATCCACAACTTTCAGTGCAAGCTCTTTGATTTCCTGACCTGGCTCTTGATTTGCTCTTTGGTTTGAGGAAGCCCTCATTTATCAGTTTTCCTTGGTGCATTTCCACCTGGAGCTTTGGGCTGGTCTGTCCTTGGTGACTGAATCCTGGTCTTGAGTTTCTTCAGTCTCAGTGGCTGGACCTGCCCCAGCAACACTCACTTAGCACAAGTATTCCACTTGTGGCTCCTTAATAACTTCCGTTCAAAGCCACCTTTCTGAATGGGAATTATAAAACATGATATCCCGCTGTTGACGCAGAACATTTGGCACATAGCTTATCTGCATGATAATTCAGCCGCCGGTGGGATAGGTTGTATGGGCAATGTTGGGTCGTGGCTTAGGAGAAGATGCAAGAATGCAGGAGAATGTCGCGTCCCTTTAAGATTAATCACACTTGTCAAGATCTTCAACGGCTTGTACTGTTTTCACAGACAATTAGGCACCTAAATGCCTTTGGACATAGTGCACCTGTTTTTTAATTTGAAGTCCTTTCTAACATTGTGGATTCAAGCCAGGAAAGCACTCTAAGCAGCGGTAATTTTGATCCTGTTTTTTTCAGTACTTTATCTTTGCTATGTGATAAACAACCCTAAAATATGTCTCTACCTAGACAGGACAACATCCCATCCCAGAACATGAGTAAATACTTCACGTAACTGCCAATAAAGAACTTCATTAACATGGATAAATGTATTCCTGGCAAAAATGCCATCTCTGTATTTCACAGTTGTCATGAATGAAACATTCTTAGTATTGCCCGATTCTGACTTCAAATATAAATTACTCTGTGCACACCTTAGAAGAAAAAGAAAGTGCTATCATCTGTCTTTACCTTTATTTTCTTTCATTTCATTCCCATGAAAATTTCATTTGAGCTATCTAGATGCCCTGAGCACATCTGTGTGCTCCAGGCACTCGGGCTTTAGGTAGTTGAAAGTTGTTTCTCCTTTGTGCATTCTCTTGGAGGAAATAATTGCTCCTCACAAATTTACCATTGAGAAGTCTCCAGAAGGCTCACAAATTCAGTTTACCAGATTAAATAAGATTAGTCCACACAGGGCCTGAAGTAAATTTCTCCTTGATTGGAATTTTTTTCTACCCTGGGGATGATTCTTACTTAGACTGGTGGAGGCTTAGTATCAAATGCTGCCGTACTGTTTTTCAGGAGGTCATCATAAGAAAAGGGATAACTAGTGAAGAACAGAAAAAAAAGAAGAGGGAGGGAGAAGGGTATGAAATGTTAATGCCATTTTAAGACAGAATGGGTCTGTAAATATTCACTAGTCCTCTCTCAGAATATGGTGGTCCAAAGTACCTCTCAACACTAACTTTAAAGCTGTGGTTCATTAAGTCGTGAACACTTTACAAAACGCTTCAATTATCCAAAATATTTGAGGAATATTCTGAGCTACCCAGAACCCTTCAAAAACTGCTCAGCTAGAATGAAAGCAGTCATCTCATACACCAAAGCATCACACACATCCTGTATTTTCTGTCTCATATGGTCTATGGCCAGTCTAGATTTTTGCTTAGAACAACTTTCAGTGAAAATTAAAAGAAAAAAATTATGTTAACATCTCTGATGTCTGTCATCCCCTTCTCTAATTTAACCTTAGACACTCTTTTACCCTGTTTTGATGATGCTCTACTGGTTTTAGAGCAGACGATCCTGCTGAAATATGGGATGAAATTAATGAATGAGGACACCAGTTAATCTCCACTCCATCTCTATTTTTCCTGCTTGGATTGTGATATTATCTAGAAAAAGAAGAGAGGTGAGTAGCAGAGAACAGAAGTCCATTTCAGATGAATTCTCTTCCTTCTTCACTGTCATGAGGGGTTTTGGGGACATCTGGATCTCTAGGGAACATCACTAAATAAGACCAGATAACCTCAAAATATTAGAGTCACACCAGCCCTGTCATGAATGATTCACTTGCTGTATAACACCTAATAAAGGCAATATGTGTGGAACCAGGAAGGCAGCCAATATGGCTTCTTCCAAGAACTGTGAGTAATTAACAAGGTCTCTGGTTAATTTCTTTCATGAAAACGTGTTGAGTGAGATTCTTACAAGTGGTGCTTTTTGTGTGACATTCCCTCTACTCCCAAACAGCACAAGTTCGTGCAACTTGAAAGGGGGAAAAAGTAAAAGTCAAAGTTTCAGAATTTGGGGGGAGTTTGTCTCCAGCTGCATCAGCTAGTGTATCCTTGCTCCACTTTTATTTCCTCATCTCCTGGTGGTTTTCCTCTCAAAACCTGCTGTATAACCCAGCTATAGTTATTGTATCCTTGTATAACATGCCCCAGCTTCTTGCTTTTTGAAGTGTTTCAAATCTCTGGTGTTTCAGAGGAAAAGTCATTTGGAACTTCCCTGAGATGAAAGAAGCCTAATTAGTTGCATCATGTTGCAAAGGAGAAGGAATTCACAAAAAGCTCCAAATTGTCCTTGTTTGTGGATCTCATTTCACAGCAGCTATGAAGAGGAAAGGATGACTCTCAGCCTGCTGTCACTGTTACATTTTATAAGGAACACTCCATCTCTTTTGCTCGGTGTACTTCAAGCTTTCCCCTGGTACTGCTCTTGAAGCAGTCCATCACTGTCCATGACTGAAGACATGTCTCCTTTGAACTTAACAAGCACTTTCTTCCTCACTACAACAGAGCAAGCAAGTTGTGAAAGATGTTTGAGTTGCCCAAAGCAAACAGAGCCTACCCCCACCCCAAGCAGCAGAAGATGCTCCAAGCAAACAAAGTGATGGGTGGTTCCTTCTGACAGCGGGGGAGATTTTAAGTGACAAGAATCCTGCCAGGGAGATGTTGAGGATGGAGTACATATGATAACAATTTAATATGTGCATCACACAAGGCAAAAGTTAATATCCCTTGTTATATTAATATCACATGGCACAATTGAATTTGATATTTTAATTAAACCTAAATATATCTCACTGATAGTGATTGCCACTGGATGTTTTGGGAAATACACAAGCATTTAACTGAAACCATCAGTTCAAACAAAAGGACAGCATCCTCTTCGATATTTCAAATGTATTATGAACATGTCAGCTAATTGTTAGGAAGAAATAATACTAAGCTGCTTCGGAATTAGGTGATGAGGTGAGAGAGCACAGAATATCTTATAATGTAACATTTGCCACATATGGCTGTCTCTGCAAGCCCTTGAAAACATAATGCCTGGTCTAGATCCCTTTATGCTCAACATCTTTGCTGGCAATATGGACAGTGGTATTGAGTGCACCCTCAGCAATTTCACTGATGGACCAAGATGAGTGGTGTCACTGAGTGGCAGTGGACGTGCTGGAGAGAAGGGATGCCATCCAGGGGGACCTTGACACACTTGAGAGATGGGCTGATGCAAAACTCATTAAGTTCAATAAGCAAAGAGCAAGGTCCTACACCTGGTCAGGGCAATCCAAGGCATACCTCCAGGCTGGGCAGAAAAGTGATGGAGAGCAGCCCTGTGGAGAAGGACTTGGTGGTGATGGTTGATGAAAAACTCAACATAAGCCAGCAATGTACACTCACAACCCAGAAAGATTCTCCAATGGAATCCTGGGTTGCATCATAAGGAGTGTGGTCAGCAGGTTGATGGAGGTGATTCTCAACTTCCACTTTGCTCTTGTGACACCCCACCTGGAGTATTGTGTTCAGTTCTGGTGTCCCCAGCATAAGGACATGGAACGGTTGGATCCAGTCCAGAGAAGGGCCATGAAGTTTTTAAGAGCACTGGAGCACCTTCCCTACAAAGGTAGATGAGAGAGTTGAGGCTGTTCAGCCTGGAGAAGAGAAGGTTTTGTGAAGACCTCACAGCAACCTTCCAGCATCTTCTTGATGGGGGCCTACAGGGAAACTGGAGAGGGACTCTTCATCAGGAACTGTAGTGATAGGACAAGGAGTAATGGTTACAAACAAAAAGAGGGGAAAATTAGGTTAGGTATTAGGAATAAATTCTTTATACAGAGGGTGGTAAGATACTGGAACAGGTTGCCCAGGAAGGCTGTGGATGCCCCAACCCTGGCAAGTGTTCAAGATCAGGCTGGACAAGACCTTGGGCAACCTGTTCTAGTGAAAGCTGTCCCTGCCCATGGCAGGTGAGGTTGGAACTAGATGATATTTAGGGTCCCTTCAAACCCTTAACATTTTATGATTCTCAATAATTTTCTTTTGAGGCTTTTTTTATAATAGGAAGTAAATAGATGTGATCAGAGACCATGAAAACTGAATAACAACAAAAGAATTGTATCACTACAAAAGCATTCACTTGTGTTGCATGAAACAGAATGGGACTGAGATTTGGCCAGAACAAGTGGAATCTTTTATTTGCTGGGAATCTAGGAATATTTACATATATTTTTAAGTGAAATCTACCAGTTTGAACAGCATCAGCTTGTTTTTATTGCACAATTTGACCATGAATTGAATTATTTTTGCCAAGTTTTGTTAATTTACCTGGCCAGTTTTATACAATTTTTGCAGTTAATACTTCACTCATCAACTCTCAGTAAATGATGGAATTCTTCCCTTCTCTTTGCTCCTAATGTCACACAATAATATCTGCCCATTTCTGACTAAATTACGCAGCTAAACTTTGAGGTATATACGTGTACTAACTAGTATAATACATTGTTTCTTAATTCCTTCTGTTCCTTCTTTATTTTTTGTTAGTTATTAAGAGATCTTTGTCAGCTGTGGATGGATTCACAATGAAGTCTTCTCTTAAATAAAAAATTATCCCAAATACTGTGTGTTATGCAATAAAAATTATGTATGTAAAGAGAGACTATTTAAGGAATTGAAGAAAAAATTAAAGATTTGTCTTTTCCTCTTCTTGAAGAGTCTAGGAATTTCTTGGATTTGAGCTACATCCTTTACCACAAAGGTACAATGTCAGGTTCAAACTGATACAAGAGCAGAACTACTAAAAAAAGTATATCTCAAGAGCATATCTGGCATCTGAAGAGTTCTGTCACAAATTCTAGGAGCAAGGTGTGCCCTCTTCCCACTCCCACCAGGGAAATCCTGACTTCCATGAAGACCACTAGCTGCTAATCCAGATCACCTGCTGCCTTCTGGGAGGCTGGGCTGGAATCTGAAGTACTGCAGATGACTGTCCATTCTCAAAAATCAACTACCCTTTATGAAAACTCAAGAAAATTACTGAGGGAGTTTGTGGCCTATTGCGGTCTTTAGCAGTCCACAGCTTCCTTGCAAGGGGAAGCTGAGAGGCAGGCACCAATCTCTTCTCTCTGGTGACCACGGACAGAACACAAGGGAAGGGCATGAAGTTGTGTCAGGGGAGGTTTGTATTAGATATTAGAAAAAGGTTCCTTATCCAGAGGATAGTTGGACACTGGAACAGGCTCCCCAGGGAAGTGGTCACAGCACCGAGTCTGACAGAGCTCAAGAAATATCTGGGCAATGCTCTCGGGCACATGGTGTGACCCTTGGGGTGTCCTGTGCCAGGCCAGGAGTTGAACTCGATGATGCTTGTGGGTGCTTTCCAACTCAGGATAATCTGTGGTTCTATTTGTTTTCTTAGGGATGGACTGGAATTATTACCAGAATAATAAACATCAAAGGTAGGGTGCTTCAGGTAGCTATACGTAACACTATGTATTTATTCAATTTGATAATAAGATTTGATAATGAGATGTCTTACTGTTCACATAAATGCTTATCCATTTTGATATCAATAATAGATAAAATATACTATATATTTTAATTTATGTTAAATTATGCAGGGACCGGAAGGGGTTCATCCATAGAGAAGTCCAGGCAGTGTGTGTATGTATGTTTATCATTCTGCAGGGTCTGCAGTTGTCATGAGTGCTTGACACTGCATGTGGAAAAGCATTGTACTTTCTCTAAATGATGTATTTGATTACAACCAAGTATTTATGAAGCTTCCAGCTGCACAGTACTTAAGGATCTTCAGCAAGTTAAAAATGACAGTACTGTTGTGCATACTTAGCTCTCTTTTCCTGCCATGCTATTTAAGATCTGAATAATCCACTTTTCTATACATGATGGTAAGCCTAGGTAGGAATAAGGAGAAATTCACACGGTAATGAAACAAGATTAAGCCATTTAAATCACTCTAGAAACCAGAAGGCAATGCACCCCATAGTTATTTTTGTCCTAGTCCTAGATCTGTACTTTCATTTAACAACCTCATGAATGTTTTAGTTGAGAAGGGAGGCGTATGTTGCTCCTAGCAAGCCAACTTACATAATTAGAAGTAAAAAAACTTCTGAATATATAAGCATGTCTACAGGTCTGCTTTCAATACCATCACTGTCTGCTTAAATGTTATGTAAGAGGACAGGCTTAGTGCTATTCCCTCTAACCATGAGGAAATTCAGAAAGATTCAGAGATAAAGATTAGAACTTCTGCTGCTCCTGAAGTGCTGTGGGTATACACTGTGAAAATACTGCTTCATGTCAGAAAGTACTATATGCTTCATTCAGGTGCTCTGGACATTTGCAGTAGGAAAATGGACTGCAGATGAGCGAAACTCCACAGTGTAGCTACAGCAAGGGGACTTGCACATATGCCTTCTAATTTTCACAACTTACATACCTTTCTAAATCTAGGGCCTGTGGGAGTGGAATAATCTGGAATTGGAGTGGTCAGGATGGGAAGAAAACAGACATAAGGAAAAGTCTGAGAAAGCTCTGGTGACAGAAGGATTTGACAACTACAAAGTTGCATACAAAGAGATGGAGAAGCAATAGGTAAAAGGCACAGCATAGCACCTAGAAGAATGATGTGTAAAATAGAATGGGACATCACAAGTCTCTGATGCATCATTCCACTTTCATCTGAAAGTTCATTGCACTGGTGCAAAGTACTGAGAGAGTATTTTAAGGGCCTCAAATAATTTCAGTTTTGCTTATGCACCTTTTCATATTCTGATTAAGTAATGAAATTTTACTCAAGGAAGCATCTGTGGATGGGACACATGTACAAGCATTTGTGCTTGATGTGTTAGACAACTCATCCACTCAGGTAATATAAACAATACCAGGTAACCATTGCAATAAGAATGTCAAATATAGAAAATACAAATGGTCTGAAGTATATTTTTTTACTGAGATCTAGCTGAGGGCCTCTAAATACTGATCAAATCTGATGAGTCTATGATTTTCAAGTGGACTTCGAATAAGTATGGAAAGAAAGAGTCCTAGAGCAAATTGTTATCGATAGTTGTTCTTTGCAGCATAATCTCTTCCCCAACACTTCAAACAAATGTCTAAGTTTGGATCATAACTCATATCTCTACTACACACACACACACACACACACACACACACAAACACAAACAAACAAACAAAAAAAAACCACCAAAAAACCCCCAAAGCAACCCCCCCACAAAAAAAACCCAACCAACCAAAACAAACAAAAAACACCAACAAAACAAACAAAAAAAAACCTCAATGCATTTTTTTATCTATAAGAATCAAAGACCATAGTTTAAAATAACCAAAGATCAAAGTTTGTCTAAAGCTTGGCTTGGGTTTTCCTTTGGGTATGAGACTATTGTACCAACTTTTAAGTGCATGCTCAAATAGAGAAGACATGAGACAAAATACTTCAAAGTAAGTACCTTCCTTCACATTGACTTCTTGCTTATCAAGGCCCAAGTGGAATCTTAAAAATCTTGAAATTCTCAACTCAAATCCATAGTTCTAGCTAAGCAAAGGATGATCTTTTTTACAAGATAAACTAGTCTAGACTCAAAAGTTTGCAGTGATGGATAGTCTAATAAGTCCTTCCCTGCTTGTGCAATTCTTATAACCTTTATTTTAATCTGAATATTTCAAAACACAGCTTTCTGATACTGGATCTTGTTATGCCTTCTGCTGGATTAAAGAGTCCTCAAAGCATTCCTGAAGTGGTTTCCTGAATGCTTTCCAGTTTTTCAAAATCCTTTTGAAGGTGTAGATACTGGGGCTGGACACAGTATTCCAGCTGACAGTTAAGTTTCATTACCTTGAAATAAGGATTAACTGGGAAGTCAAAACTACATAACTTGGTGTAGTGACATTTCACCTTTGGTGACCTGGCTTAAAATTTGTGTTTGGTCAGCAAAGGAAATTGTTTTTCTAATCTTATCCGAGCCCCTTCTCACATTTTTCCATATCAAAAAAGAATTGCTTTCACTGGCATAATTTTCCTTTGTGACTAAGGACAGGCCTAGCACTGGGCAGGCTGAATAACAGCTTTGAATGGCAAGGACATGCTGCCAGAGCTGTGTCCATCCTGGGTGAAGTCTGTGGCTCCTGTGCTCCCAGGCACAAACACATTGGGAGCAAACACTGTGTGTACATGAGCTGCAGCTGCCCACTTTCCCCTGCCCTGACCTTAGGCACAGCCAGTGCAGCCCCTAGCTGGATCCCTTCACCCCTTTGCTTGGTGGTCCTGCCTGAACAACAGTGAAGGAAGCAATTTTCTTTACAGCCTTAGAATGAAATGGTATTTCACAGCTGCAAAACTATATAAAGACTTGAGGCTTACAAGCCGAGCAACAGAAGGCAGCCTAAATTTAAAACCCTCTTTGCACTATAGAATATTGCCAAACAATATCCAATGAAGAGAGTGAGATGTTACCAAAAGGTTTTTCTTCAATAAGTAAAAAAAGTATGACCACATACCAAGTATTTAGGTAGTGATGTCTTCCAGACTATGAAGAGATAGCAAGGGAGGTCAAAAAGTAAAGAGAATGTAGTTGGTGCAAAAAATTACTATATTATTATAATATTATTAGAATAAGATAGTTGTACTTCTATGGGGTTTGGATAGACTCATGAGTATTAAAATACATAGGCATTAACATATGCATAGCTATATTCCAATACAAAGCTTTTTGCTTGCCAAACCCCCATTTTTCATTACAAGATAAAGTTCCAACATAGCTGTTGGGATTCATCTGCAACAATTTTAGCTTCTAAAGTGTTAATAATCTACTTTAAGTTTGTCACCTAGGTCCCCTTTTGTGATTGGCAGAAGGAAAAAGATAACCCTGGAGTTATTGGTACCATAGCCTCACACATGGCTTCAGAAGAAATTATTTGCCCTATAAACATGCTTCTTTTTCTCCATCAAGTATCAAAAAAGCTCTTTTGTATTTGATGTGATTTTTAAGAAACTGAAGTTAGGTAGTTGTTGTAGATACCCCCACCCATGAAGATTAGAAATGTATATGGATACTAATGGCTATAGTCAGTGTTTAATCAAAGTAACAAATAATCATAAATGCCATTGTAGCACATTCCTAATGCAGTGGTGCCCACTATTGTGAAGAAATAGGATGAGGAATAGTTAGAAGATGTGTGAGAACCCTGAAAGAAAGTCTATCCTAATTTCAAGAGTTGTTGATGTACCTGATGTCCGTAAGATGTGATACTGAACAAATATTCCAGCAGGATTGTCAAGGAAGAGGGAGATAATATAATCAGAAAATTATTAGTGAAGAAGTGTCAACGAACCCTTTATTTTTTGCATCAAAACATCCTGTTGTACTTAGGATAGCCTTGCCAAACTCCTAATTTGGAAGCCATGATATGACAGCTTAAAGTGTTGGTAAGAAAAATTTGGTTGCTTAGAAATTTATGCCTTTTGGTTAGAAATCAGACTGCCTGTGCCAGAGGGATAAGCTGGATGTTTCCACTGCTTTGCTGAAGGAAGAGTTGGGATGTGGGAAGTTGTTATAATCCTGGCTGAAGGCAGCCCAGCTGGGCTCAGTTTCCCTGTCCCCCTGTAGGTCCCAGAAGCAGCAAGTCTGGACTGCTAATGCATTTCCTTGACTCTTTTTCTCCTATATTTCTGCCCACTCTTCCTCTCCTGTCCATGATGAGAATGTCTGGCTCTTGCCCTGATCCACTTTCATTCCAGTCTTGGAATGGAAAAAATCAGCTTTGCTTGCACAACCGAGATCTCACTATCTGTCCCTCCTTATTAAACCCTGTCAGTCTTGAAGGGGGCATGCACAGCATGGGGAGGTATGCCTTTGACATAGGGAGCTCTCTAGAAGAGGCTGAAAGACTCTTTCAGACAGAAACAGTGGGTTTGTTTCAAATTGATGCACTCTACATTGAAATGTCAGCTTTTTTTTCTGTCCTGTTATTTCCACTGATCAGTTTAAAAATCTCAAACAAATGATGTTTAGAGTCCAAATATAAATCAATTAATAATAATCATATTTATAGTCTCTTGTTCTGTTATAATTAATAATTTCATTGATTTCTTTAAAAATATAAGTACTGTAACAGAATATTTAAAGTAGATACATTAATGTTTCAAAGTTTCTAATTTTTTCTGAATCTGTTCAAAACTTCCCGGAGAAAATACAAGATTATTCTTCAATCAGAAACATTCCTCAACAAAATTTTCTTTTAAAAGGCTCTTGATGAGATGTATTTGGATTTCTGAGCAGCTATTGCCCTAAATCATTTCATCACTGAGGTCTGTATAAAGGAGCCTCACTTGGTGGAAAAGAATAACATCCAAGCAGCCTCATCTGGAAGAATATTAGCAGTAGCAGAGATCTGCAAGGTTTTCATTTGGTTAGCAGAAGGCCTTCAAAGTTTGCAAAGTAGTAATGTTTCCTGCTTCAGAAGGATTGAAAGTAAAAAAATAGCTTATAATTCAAATTCAAGGAAGAGTATGAAAGAATTACTTACTTTCTTGCCAAATAGGATGCAGCAGGAGATAAAGGTTCTTAGGAGTTTAATAGATACTGAGAGGGTGGTCAAACACTGGAATAGGCTTCCTAGAGAAATGTTCAATGCCCACACCCTTTCTGTGCTTAAGAAGCATTTGGACAGTGCCTTTAACAACATGTGTTAAACTTGGTCATCCCTTGGTCAGGCTGAGACTAGATGATCATTGTAGGTCCCTTCCAACTCAAGTAGTTCTATTCTATTCTATTCTATTCTATTCTATTCTATTCTATTCTGTTCTCTAAGCAACACAGTACCTAAAACACCCTTGGACTTTCAGGGATTTCAGCTGTTTCGGGCATATGCAGATTTGGTATAATTATAAAAACAACAATGTAATGAACCTTATGTAGGTATGCTCACCATTCAAACTCTGCTGTGCTTTTCGAAGTACACGTCTGTTATGTACTAGATTTTCAGAAACCATAACTGTTATCTTATTGTCACCTGCCATTTACAACAATAACCAAACTCTCCTAGCTGGAAACAAAACTAGTGATGCTGGGGCAATGCTGATCATATCAGGGAATACCAGCTGTGCTGTGAAAACAGTCATTGATAGTACACTGCACACCAAGAAGGAATATTCGTGATGTCCCCATGTATTATGAGTATGTAATTAGTTGAGCAGAGGATGAGAGTTTAGATGCATGCATGGACCAGTGCAAAAGGTGTATGAACTATTGCTTAAACCCTTTGAAGGTTGTCAGCACCACCAGGTATTTATGATCTGCCTTAGAAGCCTAAAGACAGAACCTTTGTGCCTCTGTAGTCACAGCACAAGGACCCTCTCCATAGTTGCAACTCGTTATTTACTCATCTACATTGTCTGCTGGAAGACAAAGGAATCAATCTTTCAAGAGTTTAGCTTCAGTTCTTTGGCACACAGCGTGGAAAGTCCATGTGTCATCAATCCTTTGAGTGAACCCAAGTTACAAATCAGAGCAGCACACTAACATTAACAGAGCTCTTTACTCCAGAACCAGACAGGCTTGGTTCTCAGCTTAATAGACTTACTTAAGAAAAAAAACTCAAACAACAAAAAACCAAACATATATAGGAAAAGGATGTGTTTCCATCTCAAGACTAATAAAATCTACAGTTTTGGCTTCACTCCATCTAGTGGCGACCAGGAAGAAATCCTCCCTCCTCCTTCCACACAGAAGGAGCAGCGCATGAGCTATGGCTACAAGTTAGTTTTGGATGTGTGTGGCAGGGTTTGGGCTTGTTTATAGTCACTGAAGTCCAGGAGTCATCAATTAATGGGCTTTGATGTGTTCACCACTGACAAGACATGGCTCCCATTGCACCACACCCTCCTTGGTGCAGGAGCATGGAATGGGAACTACTCAAGAGGAGGCAGGAGGAGAAATTTCCCCATGTAGATGGAAGCAAAGATCTGCTGAATGCCTGTAAACAAGGCGTGCTGTGGTAGAAAGGTCTGAGAAAAATGCATTTGTAGCTTCTGATAAAGGTTTCTTAAGCAATGGAAAGGCAACAGAGAAGAGGCAGTTTCATTCATCATCAAATGTATCCTAGAGCCCTCAGTAAAAAGTCTCGGCTCAAATCTTCTTTTCTGATGTGCTGGAAGCAGACTAGTTCTTACAAAGTCTTCTAGGTATTAACATGTCAGCCCTTGCTCGACATTATTTTTCTCTGATACTTTATCTGAGCTTGCAACACTTGGGTCTCCATGTGAGTTTCTAAAGAGAACAAAAGTCACAGGAAGGTAAGGCACGTCTGTGTCTGCCTCCAGGTGCATGCTCAGAAGCAAAGGATTCTCTCTGAGGACATCAGTTCTCACATGAACTTGCCTAGGTTGGCTTTTATGTTGGAGTTAGATACATTGAATGGTCTGTGCAAAAGCTATCGAAATCAAACACCTGAATTTTAGAAGTGTTCAAATACCATTGAGATCTGTAAGCTTTAAGTAAAGTATAAAAATTCATTATATATGTATGGGCACACACACACACACACAGACTACATATTTTACTACCTGCATATATACAGTTACATATACATAATGTAACTGCTTCTTAAAGAACTTAGCAAAGGATCTGGGTCTCATTCTCCTGTATTTTGTATAATAGACAGTTTAAAAGAAATCCTTCTGAAATTCTGTGTGAAGGCAGATATAGAAAGCAATTTTATATGGCCTCTCTATCAATCAGGGTAAGAAAAGAAACAAATTTAGTGAGATAATTTTCATGAAGCATAACTGAATCATGCCTCTGTTTTCATTCAAATCATATAGTAATTAGTAAGTGATGATCTGGTTTAGAAGAAGGAACATATTGTTTTTGTACACTTTGCTTTGTGTACTGTTTGGGCTAAATTAAGACAAATAACTAAGACAATATTTTTCTTTGATATCAGTAAATACTGGCATCAAGAAACCATTGCCCCAGTATATTTAATGGGAAGAATTCAGTCTAAACCTTTTTTTCATCAAGTTGAGGAGGTGATGTCATATGGTAAAGGCTGGATATTCCAAATAAATCACTAACAAGTCATTTTGGCTGCGCAATATGTGTATCAGATATGCAATTGAACATGTCTGGAAGAAAATGCATTATTGTCATAAGACTTAGGAGTCAGAGCCTGATGAGTCTGTATATCTTGCAAACAGTTACACAAGTAACCAGACATTTCCTGCGCAACTCAACGTTTTTAAGGGAATGTCCTAGACTTTATAGCAAATAACCTTGGATTACACACTCAGACCCTGATTCAGCACCCACTGGTGAGTATTTCACTCTCTTCCTGTAGACCCTCACACGACATGCTTGTCAAATGTGCATTGTAAAATCCATTGCAATATCCAAAGGGCACCAGTGACTGAGCTTTCGGCATTAGTGTGTTTCAGAGCTGTGGTTCCCAAGACATGGCAGCAGCTAATAATGACAGGCCATCTTCTCTACGTTTCTTAGTATCTGGTCCTGAGTGTCCTGAATGATTTAGAGCCCAGGGAACTGGACCCACCCCCTCAGCACCCAGAAGCTACTCCGGTGCCCAGTGCTTGTTCTGCTCATTGCAGATGCCTGCCCCATGTGGGGATTGCTCCAACTCCAAACTCATGGTCATCAGCAGTGCAAGGCAGATACTGTTATGTCCACTGCTGTGCTTCAGTCTACCCATGGGAGGCCACGGATGTGTAGGTGTCTGGCTGTGGGTGTCTGGCTCCAAGGCAGATGTCCTGGAGGGTGAGTTAAGTTCCCCATGGGGAGTGTGCAGTAGATTTAACTGCCTCATAGGCAGTGTGTGATATCCAAAGGTTATGAGGGTATTTACTAAAGCTCCTGCTAATTCGATCTGCCATAAATCCTAAAAGGTTTTATCAGCAGGAGGAATCAAAAAATAAGCTCATTACTCTTTCTCACCAATTGACCATGATCTTTTTCCCTAATTTGATTACCTAAACTTATGAATTGACAGAAAACAAAGTATCAGTGAACAAATTAGACTTCTTCCCCAAAACAACATAGCAGAGCTCCCTCCAGAAGAGGAGCTATGCCAGTATAAGCTTGGTTTATATAAGACTCAATTTTTGTGGAAGGGTTACTGAGGATCCACCCAGCAGAAAATCAGAGCAGATGTGTAAAGTCTATGTGGAAATAGGAGCCTTCCTTTCTGATCGATCTGCAGTGATACCTCAGGCATGGATTAGACCCCAGGAAGAGCATTTCTCATGCTATAAAGTCTGGAGGTGGCTGAATATTTTTACAATCAAAATGAGGCTGGGGAAAAAAAAAAGAGAAAGAATAAAAAAGAAAAAGCTGGCATGTCTCCAGGAAGCTCTGTTTTTCATTTCACCTGAACTGTTTAGAATTTTTACAACTGAAAATTGCTTCTTTCCATCTGTGAAACATTTGCTTCTTGGAAAAGATGCACAAAGCCAAGACATGAAAGACATTTGAAATAAATAAATAAACTAAGGCATTCTTTGGAGAATCCATGCTGTTTCCCTACTGCTCCCCATTTTCTTATGAAGACCTCTCCACAGATGGAGGGCAGCCATGGTGTCCTCAGCAGTAATGAGTGAGGGAAAATAATTTCAGTAAGTAAATTACAGTAGCTCATATGCCTGCAGTCTTAATAGATTCTGTTTCTAAAGCATAGGCCACAACTAGTTTAGTGAGGGGAGACCATCTTTCATGTATGTGCATTCAAAAATGTTACAATTTCCAAAGAATAGTTACCTAATAGAATCATCTGTGGGTAGTACTGCCTGATATAAATATTTTGTGCAGGATAGGGATGGAGGATGTCAAGTTAGGCTACTGCAGGCACTTCAGAGACAATTCAGGGCTGTGCTCCTGTTGGCATTATGGTAGCTGAAGATCATTTTGTATAGCTCAGTAGAGAGAGAGATAAACCAAGCCATTTCTCTGGTCTCTCTATAACCTCCCAAAGTTTATAAGTAGCCAATAACAAAAATAAAATGGCAATGGTGGCTACTGCCAGGTTCAGAACTCCTCCTGCTCCTCTATGACTACATCCCTCTTTAAAAGGTGTCACAAAGAAAATTACCCAGAATTTCTGAACAGAAACTATGCCAGGTAATTGAGAAATTTTCCTCTGCCCTTTAATCTGAAATTATTGCAGATTATAAATAAAGCAGAGAGAAGGATCTCCAAGCAAGGACAACACCAAGGGCAGATACTCGCTCGGAAAGAATTGAAGCCTTTCCATTGACTTCAGCCAAACTATGCTGGCTCATGCTGGCTGCAAACTTTACCCTATATTTTTCTCCCTGGAAAGGAGTTACCATCCTTCCACATGCTCCTGGTAGTGACAAAGTTCAATCAGTGAGAGCTGTCAAATTCTACCTGCCCAGAAGCAGGGATCTGCGTTTGCTAAGGGTTTTACTGGATTCAGAATCAGAAAGCAAATGTTGCATTAGCAGGCAATAGAAAAAGTTATTGGGCTGTCCTCTCCCAAAGTGATTAATTATTCAGTGTGACTAAACTGATTAATTATTTAATGGAACTTTTCTTAATTGTTGCTTAGCAGCTCTGGAACAGAGGAAGGAGTTATTTGGAAGATTGCATACCATTCTACTCTCTGTCAGGTGTGTTGATTTGCAGCTAGATGGTGGCACCAGCCTCGATGGTCGACCAAATTGGAGACCACATTTCCTTCATGATTTGTGTTGCTGGAGCTAGGGAGTGTATTTGAAGAATGCAGGAGAGGAGCCAGGTCTGGTAAGGGCCTGAGGAATCCTTTTGTTATTCAGATTGAAAGCTTGGCTGGTTATGTAGAGCACATAGAACATTTGCTACCTCCTCTGTTACTACCCTGGAGAACAGAAAGCATGGATAAGATCTCCTTTGGAAGCTCATACTGTTAAAATAGACTCAAGAGTCTACTGCTCCTTCTGTTAAAATAGACTCAAGAGTAAATCTATTCTTCTAAAATCTTATGTTTAGCTTACAGTAATTTTGGATACACAAAATATCAAGTTTTGAGGAAGAAAAAAAAGAAGAGAAAACCCATAAAGGGCATGTGTTTGAACCCAGGCTCAGCAAGGCGTTGCTCTGTAGATGAATTTGCAAACCTCGGTTCTATCATTCTGCTAAAGTGAGAGCTATCAGGGTCTCCTTAATGTGTTACACAAAAGGGCTGCAGCACACAAAGCCTGGAACACATCAGTTCACAGATCCCGAGAGGGTCCTGTGGAGTCTATTACTTTGATGAAGTGGTATTTAAAATTGCATTACCCAGCAGTTGTTTAACCCTCCAGATGTTGCCCCTGTGGAGTGTTTAATACGACGTGAAGTGCTGGTAGGCTAGGCCGTAACCTCGTGTCATCTATTCAGCAGGTCACGTCAGGTCTTACCATCTTCTACTAAATCAATACAGGATGACCCGACATAGCAACTTTCCTCATCTGCTGTTCTTTTTCTCGGTTTTTTTTTTTTTTTTTTTTCAATAGGGAGTAGGAAAACCAGAAGAAAACAAAACAAATCCAAAGGAACGGGAGAAAAGAAGGACATCTCAAAGCAAACTCAGGAACTTTCGTTCATCTCGGTTCGTGATTCCCTCCCGTTTGCGCTGATAGCCCCGATCCAGCAGCTTGGTGCTGCCATCTGCTGTTTCTCCTGCTGCTCACGCTGCCCACGTTTTTGGGCACATCAGCGAAGAGCAACTTAAATAAATCACCATCACGAATAAATAAAAGGTAATTCTAAAAGGAAAGAGGTAAAGAGCCTAGAAGTGAAAAATCTCACTTAATTTTTGATAGCATTTTTTAATCTTTGTGCAACATGCTAATAGTAATTCCTATGGTCACCAAAAAGACGAGGCATGAGCAGCTCAGCTTTAAGGAACATTTAACCTGGAATTTCTTATGGCTTACAGGTCAAGGACCTGATGCTCCACCGTGGTTTTCATGGTTTAGATATTTGGTGCCACAGCTATTTGTTTTACAGAGCTGGCTTCCAAAATCAGTTAAAACCAAGGAACAAACTTGTTTAGATTAGCGCAGGGCACTTGCTAGATCACCTCTGCAAAGATGAAACTTTCTGTCCAAAGGCTGGGTACCTTCTGGGACATCAGCAGCTTTTAAGAACATGAACGAAATCCCTGTGTTCGCCAGAAGGAATTCAGTTGGCATATGACTTGTCCCATCAGCCCAATTAGGCTGTCTGGTATCTAGCTGGGCTGTAGTTCTGCCACCATCTGGGTTAAAACACAGTCCTGACAGGATTTCTGTTTTGAAGGTAGATATGGAAATGAGGAGTGAACTTTTGTTGGGGGTTCCTTGTAGCACAAACAAATTTGAACTTTTTATAGAGTAAGAACATTGACATCCAGGATGTTGAAAATCAAAAACATTTTACCATTATTACACAGAACTCTATTTTTTCCTTCCATACTTTTATTTTTGTGCGGAAACCTATTTGCACTTCTCAGCCAAGTCTTTACCAAAGATTTCAACAGGGCTAAGATTTCAACCCTTGCTGGCCAGTGTTAGCACAAATGTTAGCAACAATGTGTTACTATGACTACATCTATGGAGAACTGGTACTTAGAGAAAATAACAGTTTACTGGCATCTCTTCCAGTGAAGTTTTTGAGATTCAAGTATCAAGAATGTAGACATGTATTGAACTCACTCTGCCAGCACAAATAATCTCTTGACACAGGACTGCAGCCACAGAAATCAGTGCCAGCACAGCTCTCTCAAATTTGAAAGGATTGACCACTTCCTCTCACTGTTACAAAACCCTGTGTAGGAATGTAAAACAGAAATTACAGCACATGAGAGCTCAGGAATGGATGTCTGTCACACCAAACCCTTGACAAATGTGTTTTCCATCATCTGGCTTCACCTTCTGCTATTCTAATAGCATCCTATGGAGTGGAACCTTTGGCAAGTGGTGTCTTGTAAGTACTGTAGAATCTTCTTGCCTGATACAGATAGCAGCAGTAAAGCAGCATTTAGTGTGGAAGAGGTTCTCCACTGTAATCCATAAAGGTGGAGCTTGGGAACTAACAAGAGTTGTGCTGTAATTTCTAGCTCTGAGGAATGGTCCTTCTTACCTTTGCAGATCCATCTCCTCTGTCACTTACCTCTTCCAAAAATGCAAGGCTTTGTGAGCTCTTTGGCTGCAAGAACAGGCATCTTTGCATCCTCTCAGGATGAAGGAGCTAGACTCAAAAGAAGCATTTTCTCTGTATGTGCTTTAGTGAAAAGATGTAAACAAGGTCAGTGAGCAGACTTGTGCTTACAGAACAGCAGACCTCGTGCTCCAAGTGTGGTTAGTGCCAGCGGGACAGAATGGGCTCCCAACCTGGGAACTGCTCAATCTTGATAGGCACCCACCACTCCAGTTCTGAGACTGAAATTGTGCTGCCAAAGATTCAGTAGACCTAAACCCAAGTTTAGAAATGCTACTAATACACCCACAAGTCATTTTAGTCTCTTCCCTCTCCTCACTTCCCTCCTATCCTTGTCGAGCCCAAATATCAACAGTTAAAGTAGGCATTTGGTATAATGCAAAATGTAAAGTGAATTGGCAACAGCATAAATCTGAAATGCAGATATGTGAAGATACATTTAGAGAGAAAAAACGTCTTCAATATATTTGAGCTGCAATTGGAACATGAGTGCATATGGAAGAAACAGTACTTTCAACCCATCCTACCAGACTTCCAGAACTGGAGCCAGCTGTGCCAGCAATAGGTAGTAAGTGTCAGCCTGGGGCTGGAGGTTGTGTTCATGCCTCTGGGAGCAACCAGGAAATGAAAATCACCATTATTGTGCTGGTGTAGATGTAACTCATGTGCAGTTGCTCAGTACTTTGCACGGGAGCCAGAGAGAGCACATGTAGGGAGCAGGCAAGTGTAAGGGTACATTGCAACTCTGGCCAAATAGTGTTCTCCTTTCCAGGCCAAGCACACTCCATTAGCTAAACTAACCGAAAACAGGTGATCTAACCTTTGAAAATCAACAGTATCACTGTTCCCATGTCTTCCAGGGTACAAAGAGCATTTATAAAAGCAAGTTTTACTGGATCATATTGCACAGTTCAGTTTACCTTTCAGTATCAAGGTCTTATTTAAATGGTGCATATATATCAATAACAAAGACAATTCAGTCATTACCAAATTTTAGTCTCATCTGACCTGAAAATTCCCATTCTAATACCTGTATTTTGGGTATAATTGCTGTCAAAGTATCATCTTCTGAACACAGACGCTTCAAAAGATTTAAACTGCTATTGTGACTGTCCTGTATACAATAGAAGAAATATATTGTTACTGCAGAGGAAAATGACTTGTTTCATGCTTCTCACATAGTATCTTTATTAAACATTTGGACAGGTAGGCATCCATTTATTTATAAGTAATCTATGGCTTCTTAGTTTGCAAATGCTGGTTGAAAGTTCACAAGAGCAGGCTTTTCTGTGAACTTTCTGTATTTATAAGTTCGGTCACCACAATAAATCCTGAGCTTATTGCCTGCTTAGCAGCATTTTGCGCTGTACCCCAAAGGCTAAAGCTTGGAGCTCTGCATCTGAATATTTCAAAACCTCTGAACAGCTTGATTGGAGTTTGATTTTCTTCTTAAATAATGCAAGTTGTTCTGGAAAGAACATGGAATCGCAATTACCTGACAGTCAAATCCTTGGTCACTAACATACAAAGCTCCACTACCACTAATAGAGGTTTCATTGGAGCAAAGCTTATTGCAGCATTTTGTAGTTGCTAGAAAAAAAGTGTTCTTTGTGCGTGCTGTAGTTCAGAGCTGTAAGGTCTTTGTGAATGGTTACTCTCAAAGCGCTACAGAAGTTCCCCGGTTCAAGGTGGCTCCTGGCTCCTCGGAAAAAGGAATGTGGGTTTCCAGCCTGGGAGGAGAGAAATAAGTGAAAAAGGAGCATCCTTGGGCTAGGCAGGACAGGTCTGCTTAGTGCAGCTCTGCAGCCTGGACAGTCAGTGCTAAGCTGGTTCAGAAGGAAGCAAGGTGAGTGCTGACCCCAGTAAACACAGTGCACATCCATGAATCCAAGTCATCAATCACAGTAAAAGCTCCTCCAGCCCTATTTGTCAGAGAAAAAGGATTTTCAGATTATAAAACCAGGAGTCACTGTGTGGTCACCTAACCACATAATTTAGGATACAGAACATCCTTGAATTTGATCCAGTGAAAACTTGAGTAAATCTCTTAGATTAAAAAAACCCAACAACATCTATTCTCGATTTAAAAATTGCTAATGGTAGAAAAGCCACAATAACCTCTTGCAAACCATACCAGTAGCTATGTATTTCCTTGAGGAAATGTGTAGCCTTTTCATCCTGTGCATTTGTCCAGCTCCAGCCACCAGATCTTTTTATATCTTTACTTGCTGGATGGGAAGAGCATTAGTCCTGAAGTAAATACTTACCATCTATAACCAAAATCCTTAAACTTTTTCTTGGCATGCTTAAATGATTGCACATCTACCACTTTATCCGAAGACACTTTCCAGCCTTTTGGTTGGTCTCAGAGCAATCTTTAAGAGCGCATGAAGCAAACTCTGTGCTTCAGAGCTCAACACACATACAGAGGAAATCAGGCCTCCATGCCAAAAATGCGTATTCCCAGGGGTTACATTAGTTTCTGACCAGTTTTGTTCCTGGAGCTGACACCCAGCTAATGCCCTGGATGTGAACCAGCATATCCAGTTTAATCCCACTACCCCCTGGTGAAGCATGCTTCCCACAGCACATATAGCCCCTACAACTTGTTGCTCTGCACCTGACTTCACTTTTGCCCACCGGATAAATGACTATTGCTCAATCATACAACATCAAATGGCCAAACTCTTCAAATTTCTGCCTCTAAAGTTCCTTCAATCCTCATTTAAGATAGAGGAATCTGGTAATCTTTGTAGTCATTGTAAGGCTTTAAGTGACAATTTTGTGTTTTTATTATTAATAGTAAAATTTGTACTATATTTTTGCAGAACACTGTCAGAAGCAAGGACACTCACTGCTGAACTGTTCAACTGCAGAAATATTAGCCAGTGTCATTGTTACTCTGTGTATCTTCATTTCCCTGAAGTCACACATTATTATTCACTTAATGTCTAAGGTATTATATAAAGATTCCATGCTGCATTTTCAGCTCAGAGAGGTCTCTCTCAAATGAAGGAAGGGTAGCAAGGGCAAGTAATCTTCTCTGCTCCTGTAATGCTTTTCGGGTAAGAGCAGCAGTTACTAATTAATCAGCTCCATGAACTAATTAAAATATCTTCTGCATGTACCATTCATATAACATATGTAGGTGAAATGAAAGCCACAGCAAATATAAATAAAAGTTTCACAAGAATTTAGTGACAGGCCATGAAGAGGACCCTGGGAGAAAAAGAGAAACAACTCTCTTATGCCTTGCTTTATGCGTAAAGACAAATTCACTTTCTTTCTGAAAATGGTTGATACTCAGCCTTGGCTCTGCATGTCAACTCCACTTCTTTTCCCTCTTTGAAATGCTGAGCGTCTTTTGATATGTTTGGTAAGTCTCTATTAATCCATTCCCATCAGAGTGCTAAAAAGACACATATCATGTAGGAAAAAATTGCATAGCTCTCCTTCCACATGGAATTCGGCAAAAGCAACCAGCTGCAAACAAGCAAGGATGCATATTTCCATGATTCATGCTGCAGAACCCACCATAGGCTGTGGGACTGTTGTACAGAATTTGAGCTTTCACAGAAAAAAAAAATGCTACCAGGCGGCCTGATGGTGAGGGAAGTCTTCCCAAACAGGAACTGAACATGAATCAAGTCAGGATGACTCAGATTGTTTTTGTGATTCTGCAGAGAGACAATCTGAGATAATAGCTGGGTTGTGTGAACTATTGCTATAATTTATTACAATAAAAATTCAAAATACAATGACTTACTATTGTGAATTAGGTTTTTATTTTCTCTATATATATCAAAAGCACTGTAATATTTAGATTTCTAGCCCCTCTGTATGAATAAATACATATAAAAATATTCATAAAAGTCCTCCGTATGCTTCATAGCAAACATGCAAATTATCATCTTAACAAACATAGCAACATCCCTTTTGTATGCTCAGTGAAGTGCACTTTGATAAGAAAACAGTAATGTGTAGCAGCAAGATTGAGTTATGATGGGAGGTAGCCAACCTTCGGACATCAAGGAATTTATAATTCTATCATTACACGTTGAAGCTTGAAGCTTATGACAGAACTTTCTGGGTGGTGGGGGAAAAAAGAATGACTGAAAAAATAAGCCTGGGCCATTGTTTAAATATATAAATTAGGTTTGTGCTGCTTTTGATTCAAAGAAAGAAAGAAACCTGGTCTATTTGCGTTTCACAACAGCAAGGGTACTGTAGGCAGCACAAAGGATCAGTAAAAGTAAAGGGTATCTCTGATGTTTGTGTTGTACACGCAGGTTAAGTAAATGGTTTTAATTTAACCAACCAGGTCCCACGACTCAAGGTGAGAAAAATTCTTCTTTAGTGCTGTTCTCCATCCTTTGCCAGAAAGCTGTTCCCAATTGAAACTATATTTATCCATTATTTACCAGTTTAGTCAGCCGAGCACAAGTTGTTCTGAAAATGTTTGTTTAAATCGGCCAGCCAGGCATCAAGAATAAAAAGGAGAGGAGTGGAAAGAAAAACCAATATGGAAACACGTCTAAAATTCCAGGGAAAACCTTTCTGTTGACTTTATCAGGATATAGCCAAGATCTGCAGTCAACAGAGAATGATGGCTATTAAAATAAGGGAAAGGGACAAGACACTCTAAAGAAAGAAAAGGCAGAGAAAGGAAAATAGAGGGAACTTCCTGCGTTCCCATTAAAAAGGGGGGAAATGGAGATTCAGCTGCAAACAAGCAATGCAAGGAAATGAAAACTGAGAAATTAAATTAAAATATGTATGACAATTGATTTTAATGGGTAAAAATGTCAGGCATTGGCCTTGTTTGCAAATTTTCCTGAATAGGTGGTAGGGACATAGGCTGGTTTCAGGATGCATAGGGTATTGAAATAGCTGGAAAATTCTGAGAGATTATTCATGTCTGAAGCCTTGGGAAGATCACATCTGGTAGTAAAAGAAAGATTTACGTTCAGTTTTAACTTGTTTGGAAACAATTGGGGAATTTTTGTTACGAAATTATATTTGGGGTCCTGCCTCTGAGAGAATATTTTAATTTGCAATTTTTACCCTGACAAAACAATTTTAGTAGAGCACGATGAGTGCAGTGAGTATGAATCAGTAATGACCATGAAAGGACCAACACCACATAGTGAGCCTTACAGGATTCAGGAAGGACAGAGTCAAAGTTTAACCACAAAGAAAGCCAACTTGTTAAGAAATGTGTCTGAAATGCAATGACTAGTAAATCCTCCAAAAATCAGTCTTTGCAGGGGGAGTAAATGTGGAAGGCATATTGTCTTCTTAATCCAGAACAGACTGACGCATCTTTTGAAGAGCAAACTGAAATTCTTTCTAAACTATGAAATCTTGAAGGGGGACAAGGCATGAATTTACCAGCCAGTAAAAAGGTCCTTCAGCCACTTTCCTCTTGCCCCAGCCAGACCTCCCCATGTTCCTCCCTTGCCCGTTTTTTAAATAGTAACATTCAAATACGTATCTAGTTAGAGAGATTGGTGGATGACCGACAGATGGGTGGTTAGTAGATACAGACCACTTAGTTTGTTTCTCCCACAGTTTTCTGGTTTGTAGTAGTTTTATTTCCCTTATCACTTCTCCCCAGCTGTCCTTTTTGAGTTGGCTTCCAGTGCAATGAATGGTTTCCATTTTTAATTTACCATACATACATAATTATAACTTTCCCTGTGGACATGGGCAAAGAGCTTGCAGCCTTGACAACAACATTATAAATGATGGAAGCATGTGCTGTCAATGCGCCAGCTAGTAGAAGAACACAGGCCTCCAAAATTTTCAGAGTTTACTACATAAGACGACCTTGTTAGCTCAGTCTTACAAACATGGATCAGGACAGAGAGGAGCCATCACAATAAATATCTGTCATACAATCCAGACCTAATTCTTCATGGCCACCGCTTTCCTGCAGCACATTCAGGCACTAGTGCTCTCGTGCATTGCAGCATCCTCCTCACTTTTGTGTGTTTGCCTGTGTTGTGGTGTGTCTCTCCCAGGGCCCCGCCACTGCTACCAACACCCTCCTCAGGCTCAGGCCCCTCCAAGTACACAGGCACCATGGTCTGATTCTCCAGGAGAGCACTGTATTGGACTTTCCCCTTCCATGTACATACAAAGGTATTCTTTGCACAAAACCAAAGACTAATTTTGTCAGAAATTCTCCAGGTGTTTGAGGAATGCCATATGGAGAACCCAACTGACAAAAGCAGCTCCTTTTCCTAGAGTGGAACCAAGTTTGCTAGCATGCTACACCATTACCTCCCAAGCAGCAAAAGACCCATATAGGATTGCATGAAAAGTCATATAAAGGCTTATTACCAAGGGGAAAGAGCAGTTGGTAGCAATGTCCCAAATAGTTACACTTCAAAAGCATCAGCCTGTATTTCAAAGCTCTAGTAGCTCTCTCGACATGAGCAGATCTTCCCTTCTTCATCAGCAGCTGAGCCAGGTTTTGAGCCAGCAGTGTTTCCAAACAAATTAGTAGTAGTAGAAATAATAGCAGTAATACTGCCCACCCCTTTCCATCACTGGAAGGATTTGGAAAGCAGTCTTCCAGCAGAGCTGTGCCAGTTGCACACAGAGTGGGCAGATGCAGAGAACATCTGTTTCAAAGGATGCGCCAGCAGTGCAGGCACTGAGACATCAAATGCCAGCGTACAAAAAGGCACCAGGAAACTTGCTGTAGGATCCTGTGAGGAAGGAACTTTGTTCCTCCTGTGACCAGAGACAGGACTGTTCAGTCTGTGTCACAGAAGCAATGTGTATCCTCCATCCCGCTGTTCCTTGCTGCTCCACGCACACTGCACCACAGTCATGCTCATTCACCTCTACAAATACCAGGTTGCCAGTGACTAATATGAGCTTTTTAATCTTGATGATGAATGGTTTTACGTTTCCAAAGAGGAATGCTCTG
Source organism: Corvus moneduloides (assembly GCF_009650955.1). Taxonomy (NCBI): domain Eukaryota; kingdom Metazoa; phylum Chordata; class Aves; order Passeriformes; family Corvidae; genus Corvus; species Corvus moneduloides. The sequence continues at coordinate 73,640,818 of NC_045478.1, read as the reverse complement.
TCCCACTGCACATTTTCAATTGTCTTGTCCGTTTCTATAAAGCTGGGAGGATGGACTAACAAAAATCACCTGGGGTGATGAAGGGCTTTGATTAAGGGCTCCCCAAACTGAGCTTAGAACTAGCTACCAGTACCCAAACAGGTGCCTATAAAAGCCAGGTAGGAGCAAAACAGAAGCACATGTTTCTCTGAGCTGAGATGTGCCCTCTCCTCTCTGTTGAATACAGCCCTATCTCAGGCACCACCAGCTCAGCAAGGATGTAGCCCCAGATGCTGCGGTGGTGTGGGTGACAGCAGGGCATGGTCACATTTCTCAGTCCCAGAGGCATCACGCAAGCTGGAGCCCAGAGGCCAGCTCAGCTCAGAGCTACGCCGCACTCTGAGAGCCTTCCTCGCTCCCCAGGGAAGCCAGCTCTGCTCCAAGCTGTGGGAAAACCACAACCAGACCCCATGTTTTACATTTTTACTGCCTGCCCAGCCACATCATCAGACTATCTCATTTTTAGCAAATGATCTAGACATCAGCGAATTCTCCAGATATTAAAAGACTATCCTTCAAGCCTGCTCCACCACCTCTGAATGTGACCCCCCACCTAGACTGCAGCTCTTCAAGTTATCCTCCATTTGTTTGTTGGTGTGCTCCCTTAGATCTGCAGATTGCTTTGATTATTTGAACATCTGGAAGTTGTCACATGCCTTTTCTGACCGTGACCATCTGAAATATTACCCAGCAGGACTTGAGGGGAGACACAGTAAGGAAACAAAAACATCCTACTCATAAGAACATGTGGCAGGAATTATCAAATGACACCATCCCAAAGGGTAGTGTTATATATCCAAGTAAAGGCAAACTTTCTCTCCATCCCCTAAAGCGAGGACAATTTTTTTCCATAATATCCACTCCAGACATAAAACAATATTACATACAAATACCTAAAGTATTTTTCATTAAACATTATGTTATTAAGGTTAGTTGTCTATTACTAATGGCGAGAAAGTATTTCTTTCATCCTCTGGCTTTAAAAACTGAAGAGTAGATCCTCCTCATACATGATTCTCCACATAAAAACCTCCCCAGAATGGTTCAGTGTCTGAAGTCATTAGGGTGCTTATTCCTGGTTTTCCTGTGGCCCTCACAGGCGGAGTGCAGGTTCTTTGGTAAAGCTGAAATGGGATATATAAAAAATGAGATGAAAAAAGGTTGAAACGCAAAGTCAGACTTTCTCAGCAATCCCATCAGAGGCTGTAGGGGCTCTGGAGAAGAGGAGAAAAGGCCAAAATCAATGCAGCTGTGCTGGTGAAAGCCCAGGAAAATCAAGCACAGCTTTTAGATTTGGTTTCTCATTCTTAACAAGATACAAAAATGAACAAATGAAGAACAAATAAAGCGTGAGGAGCAATACAGACCATACTGATGCAGTCTGGCAGCTGTTGATCAGTTACATTTTGGCCTTTGTCAAGAGGTTCTCCCTAAAATCAGAAGTAGATGGCAATGGGTTTCCTTCTGGCCTGCCTGTTTGCTTACAGATCATAGGTCCAACATCTCATTGCCCTGAAGGAAAACGGGAACAACTACGTGCAGTGCTTCCATGCATGACTTCCACACTCCCCTTCCCTGTGGGCAGCCAGCTGGAAGGGGGGCAGTCTTTGTTGGGGAGGTGATACTAGTAGAAGTAGAACTGCTTAATCCATCAGTCCTCAGGCTCTGCATGTCTCTAGAGTCGAATAAGACCTTGATGTCTGTGGACGGCTTTGCTCCGTGGCTGTCCCTGTTTCTTCTTCCTTTGGGGGTACTTTCATATTTGGTTGCACAGCACTCTGATTTTTTCTTCTTAAACCAAGTGCCACTGGCTACTGAAGGAAATTCCTAACAACCCAATTATATCTTGATAAGACCCCAACATCCCAGAAGGAACTTGTGTAGTGCAGCAGCACTGGTTCCCAGGAATCCTCTTAAAAGCAGACCGTCTCCTCTGATGTAACCTGGCAAAAATCTTCCACGGTCTTTCTGTTGGGATATGACAGAAGGTGGTTCGTTTGTCCCCGGCCAGGGGAGGGGACGGGGAGCGTCCGTGTGAGCGCGGCCGCAGAGGCGCTGCGCACTGGCGCCGCGCGGGCTCCTGCTCTTCCCGGCCGAAACAGCATCGCGGGGCCTGGGGGCGGCGCGGCCGCGGTTCCGGCGCGCACCCACGAGGTGTCACTGCTGCCCCGCCGCCCGGCCCGGCCCCGCCGCCCGGCGCGGACAGCGCGGGCAGCGAGCGGCGGCCGAGGGCACGCACCCGGCAAGGCTTTGGGGCGCTCGTGCTGGGAGGGAAGCTCGCGATTGCTGCCCAGCCACTTCCAACATCACCGCAGCGGAGGGTTTAGAGGAGGAGCGTAATACCGGGTTTATTTGTTTCCGATGAAGGCCGATCAGTTGTCAGCACATAGATCAGCAAGACTCAGCGTGAAAGAAAACTGAAAATGTCAAATGGAAAAAAGTGGTACATGACCACTTCAGGACTACGGGAGGAAAAAGGAAGAAAAAAAAGAAAAAAATCACCAGGCTTTTGATAGCACCAAACTAGTTTGCTCTACTATGGTAAAGAAAATTGCTTTGACTTCCTCCCTTTGTTTCTGATTTTATGCTCTATTTAGTTTTCTCATATAATGGGTTATAATGAATACCAAAATAGTCCCATCCAGTAAATTTCTCTAATGAATATTTTTTGTAGTAAGCATTACACAATTCATAGTAGTACCATTCAGATTGCAAGCTTTTCCTTAGCAGAAACTGCAGCAGCAGTGCAGCAGATCAGTGCTGATATACGGCCATGCTGGTCCTGCCCTGTCAGTACCTATAAAACAGAAAATAGGAGTGTGCAGGGGATGGAGTTGCCTAAAGAAGCCATTTCTGTGTTACATGAAGGACTGATGCTGAATAATGCAGACAGATTTTGTCTGGTAGAGTTGCTGCTACATGCACAAGGTGGCAAGGCCTCAATAATGAGGAGTAATGATGGAGGCATCCTGGTGCAGGAACTGTCAGGATCTGAAAAGGATGCAGCTTCTACAGGCAACATCAGACATCTTCACCACATTGGGCATGGAAAGGTTTTCCCTTCTCTCTTGTCTCCTCTTTCTTTCTTTTTTCTTTTTTTTTTTTTTCCCCCCCACAATGCTATTTGGGCAACATATTTAAAATCTTTATTTAGATATAAAATAAAAGCAGCTGGTTTTGTTATTTTTATCACTCCCTCCTGAGTGTCATATTCCTTGTGGTCTTCTGGCCTGTAAACTCTTGCTTTTTTTCTTTCTCATTAAAAGATACAAAATAACCAAAGTAACTCCACCTAGTCCATGCTTTTTGTGGAAAGAGGTTGTCTTCAAAATCTTTCTAGAGACAAAGGTGCATTCCCAGCTCATGCTGTGGTCTTGGGTGAGAGAAGAAGCAGAAGAAATACAAACCATCTTTCAAAAAAAAAAAAAAACCAAATCCACCCTACTAGCCCACCCTACTGTATCAAAGAGATTCCACTACTGACATCCAGCTAGCAAGCACAACTTTAGGAGCAAAGGGTAGCTGTATTTTAAAGCCAGTCTTAAAGGTTTCACGTCTCTGCTTTCAGTGGAAGTATGCTCTGGGGCAGGAAGCTTTGGAGGTTGGGGCAGGAAAAGAACAGAGACGTCAACTGAGGCAACAAAAGGTCTGGAGATGCTCAGAGATCCTTGCAGATGGGAATCCCGAAGTACAGTTTTAATACAGCCATGAGGTTTGAGAAAGTATTTTTCTGTTTTTCCACTTAGCACTGACCAGCAGCAGAAGAGATATCTAAAATTCATATCTTCTGTGTTTGTTTTTTTAGTTAGTTGTGGGTGTCTTTTTTTTTCTCCAATGCCACAAGTATACAGAAAAAGTAGATGATATGGGTCTGTACGACTGGAATTGCACTGGGAAGAAGCCCTTTGGAACAAAATGAAAGTCTGATACTTCAATTGTCTCATTACAGGATGAAAATAAACATGGAAGTAAAAATTATGCTCTGCACACAAATGCCCTGGTGGGAGAGCAGCTTCAGCTACTCCCTTATACCTGGGGTTTCCAATACTGGCAGAAAAGGATTAGGAAAACAGCTGAGAAGAAAATCAAGGGAAGAGATAAGGCAAAACCTTGCTAGTCAAGAAAGGTTGCTTAACTGCTTCAGAAGGGATGGAGAAAGGAGAAATGGAATTACCCAAAATTACTTAGGAATTACAAACTTAACAGTTCCCTAATAACAACTTTCTGGAAACCAATTCCCTCATTAATTGAGCATGTCTATCTAATTGAACTGTATCTTCAGCAGTTTACTCTATCCATCGATGAAATTCCACATTTGTGCCTCCACCCCCAAAAAATTTTATCTGTGATTTAGGCACAACACGAGCTTCCACAGGCCTGTTCACTGGTGTCACTGGAGCTACCTCCCAGACCAATATGGACCAGGACTTAGGAATATTTCCTAGTCTTGGGCTTTACTCTTCATTCCTGCCTCCCACAGACTCTCTCTTTGATAAGAGAGAGAGACACTCTGCATCACTCTGTGGACACCTCACTCTTACCATGGAAGAAGCTCAAGCTCCTTACTTATTTCAAATTGCAATGCTGGGAGTGAATGGCCTGAGTACCCGCCCCCTTTCTTTCATCAGTCTCGGGCACCAGAGGAGTCCACACCTTTTGTCTGCCTCCATTCACTGCACCTAAGCAAAGGAATAACTCATCTCCCTCACATCTCCTGAGGTTTCCAGAGACACCTCCTCACCAGCAAGGAAGGATGTCCTGCTGTGTAACAGCACCCCTGTACAGGCACCCTTCTCCCCAGGACATTGTCCCATGCCCCTTCTCCTTCACCTTGGGGGAGCAGTGGCTGTAGGAGTGGAGAGCTCCTGGGAACAGGGTGGGGAAGGGGAGAGGCAGACTGCCAGGAGAAGGATGGTCCCTTGAGATCAGGCCACAGTCAGAGGCACATTGTGCATCCACATCAGCCCCTGCCCTAGCGCTGACCTGCCTTTCCTTTAATGCTTTCTGTTTTGTGTTGTTTTTCCTAATTTTTTTTAGTTCCAAGAAGGATAAAACAGAGAAGGTAAGTATAAAGAGCATTAGTGGGCACCATAAGACCATGCAGGAGAGATCAATGGAGCAAGAATCAGAGGAACAAAGGAAAAAAAAAAAAAAATGGAGAATCCTAAAAAAGATGTTACTGATGGGAAGAAGGAGAGAAAAAAGAGAATCTTAAAGAAAAGTTGTCTAAAGAACAGTGCATCAAAGGAGATGAACTCAAAAAAAGTTCATAGATTTTGGGTTATACATTCCTCTCAGCAAAAGGTACAAAAGTAAGTCACATTAAATATGCCATTGCCACTCATCTTTTAAAAATGAAAGGGGTAAAGAAATAAAAAGGTGGATAGAAAAGATAATGTGCATAATGAAATGCCTCATTTATGTGATACCTGTGCTTAAGGAGCAGTTGCCAGGTTAAGAGGAAGGGTGGGAAATAGTACCCCTTTTGAAAGATGACATCTGTGATGAATCTAACAAGAGATTTAAAAATCTAGTCAAATCAAAAAGAAAGCCAATGAAGGTGAATGCAGCAGAATATATTTTGGGAGCAAAGTACAATAAAAATTGTGCAAATGCCACTAACAAGGTAACATTTACCGTCCTGTCTTAATATTGTTTGATATTTACTGTCCATGTCCACACTTGTAAATAAGGACTATCACCTAGCATTTGAGCAGGTTCTCAGAGTTTATTATCTGGACAATTTTTCTTTGCAATTTACACATACAGATCCCTTACAGCAAATAGTGATGATGGTACTCATTCTCATTCAAGTGTTTGTGTTAAAGAACCAGACCTGAAGCTTCCTCAGTTTCACCCATATATAAGGATAAAAGATTATACCTGCAGATAAAAGGACTGCAAATAATGCACAGGTGGAATAAAAAATAATTAAAAAAAGATCTTGGAAAAAGAGAAAGATTGTCTGAAAAATGAGGATGCTATTCAAGGGACAACTCAAGGCACCTCACTGACCGAAGAAGAGTCAGCTACACACCAAGGGGAGGAACCATCTATGCTAGAAACACCAGTAAGAAAACCAAAGGAGGCTGTGATGTTGCAATGTCCATTTATGTTGGGAACATATAATTGTAGTGACTGCAGCAGCCTGGTCAAAAATAAAGGGATAAACCAAAGCAAAGAAGATTCTGTTTAGATATTAAGGAAACAAAACTTTGTCGTTTCAGAGATAATGACTGTCTGGAGAGACTCTGCAGCCCTCAAGTCAATGTATATACAAACAAAACACATTGAGTTGTACACATGCCACTTGAGGGCTCCACAGTCTGCAACGGCGTGGGGGGGGGGGGGAAATCCAGCCTCAGAGAACTCCTCTTCCCCTTCACCTCTTCAATATTGGGAATTCAGCATATCTTCAACTCATAGGAGACAAAAGCAATCTGTTCAGCATAGTTAGATCAAAAGGCAGACTGGTGTGAGTCACAACCACTTAGCAACTTGCTTAAATGAATTCTGGACACAGAATATGTTAAAATGATTTGCTGATAATTTTGCTTGAAGATGTTGGGATTAAAAACTTATTTTCTTTAATTCCCTGTAGCTATTAAAATTCTTTTAGCAAAATTCCTGTATTTTATGTACCTTTTATAGTAAGTCCAGTGTTATGCACCTACTATAATAAGTGCAGTGTTAGTTCTATGCACAATATCTTTACCTAGAAGAGACATAAAAAATATGTCAGTTTTAAAATCTAAATTGAAAGAGCTGTTTTTCACTATGCATAAAAAAAATAATTGGAAGAGCTGCAAATAAATCACTGGCTTTTCCAACTCCTAGTTCCAGTTACATATCAAAACCAGCCTTTCCTCACTTTGGTGGTCTGCTTTGGCTTTAATTTTTTTTTTTTTTTTTTATAAATAACATCCTAAATGCATTACTATAGGTCTTGTTTTCTGGAACTGTTTGTTGCCCTCCTATTTTTTGTTTCTTAGGAGACTATTTGGCATTTATGGTTTCAGTCATATTAGGGGTACAATTTGAAAAAGTCAACTCTAGATATTTTATTATTACACATTATTGCTTTCTAGATGGAAAAATGTTGTTGTTGGGTTTTAAGGCACCGGTTGAAGTTGATCTTGCCTGATTTTTCAGGTTTTAATTCCAACTCAGCATGGCTGTGACCAACAGGCTGGCAATCCACCAGCTGCATTCTGCCTCTCTTGCTCCTAATTATTTAGCTCTCCAGTTTTTCTCCCTTGTCGGTTCTGTTCTGGTCACCGCAATTAATTCCCATTTCTTAGTCCTGTATTCACCTTCAACTCATTAATTTCTGGCCAGACTCCACCACTGTTTTGGCTCAGCATTTTGCAATTTATCTCATCACTATTGTAAGGCCCTTTTTCTCCCTCTTTGGATTTCTAGGGTTGAAGGACTGTTTTTACTTGCTTCTTACAGAAGAATGGGTGACTATTTTGCTGTTTTCAGGTAGGTGCCAGGATAGATTCTGCCTCTCCTACCTTCACAGGCTGGTCTGGGAGCACAAAACCATCTGAAGTGTGCAGAAGCACCATCAAACACTTTATCCTGTAGGCTTTAGAGCTGTTTAATGTACCAGGATGTTTGGGGAAAGAGACTGACTGATGAACCCCAACTCTCAGATGAAAGTTCCAAGCTCCAACCAGTTATTTTAAGGAATATTACAATTAATATCCCTTATGAGGGTGTTTTAAGCTTCTTGGGCAGAGCCAGGAGGCACTGAGTGATGCCTTTTCCCTAGAAGATAAGAAATATGGTCCCTTCAGAGTGATTTTCTCTCTTGGTCCTTTTTTCCTGAGCAGATTTGTGGCTTCACTGACATTCTTAATTGGTAAATTGTTGTGTAACCAAAGTCAAACTGCAGCTGCTCGGTTAATGTACAAGCATGCCTTAATCTGAGATAATCTTAATTCTTGAAGTGGATCTTTGTATAAATTTGGAAACACAAATTTAGCTTTTCTCTGTGGGGGAGAAAAAAGGAAGTTTGTGCCTGCTTGGAGTTTCCAGTCCCAGTATTGTGTCACTGGCAGATGACAGCGATGAGGTGAAGTATCAGAAGATTGCAGATAAACCTTTTAAAAAATCATCTAGTTGTAGGATTGATTTTGTTTGGGCCAAGTTCACTCATATGTAGCAGGGGAGCTGTATCACTTGAAACTAAGCTCAAATGAAACCTTAACACAGCTCCCTGACTACATTGAAATCCTTATTAGTAATGCCCGGTTTTACTTTAGAGACATCATGTTAAATCCTGTGCAAATACAGGGAAAGATAGCCATTCAATACAGACTTCATATTTCTTGAAAGGAAATGTCCTGGATTCAGCTGGGATAGATTTCACTTTCTTCCTAGTAGCTGATGCAGTGCTGTGGTTTGGATTTAGCATGAGAATACTGTTGATAAGACACTGATGCTTTTGGTGTTGTGGAGCAGGTCTTACCCTCAGTGAAGGACTTTCCAGTTTCCCATGCTCTGCCAGGGAGCAGGTGCACAATAAGTTGAGGCAGCATCATGAGGACAGCTGATCCGAGCTGGCCAACAGGATATTCCATACCACAGAACACCAAGGTCAGTATAGAAACCGGGGCAGTTGGTCAAGAGGGGCCGATCGCTGTTCGGGGGGCTGAGCATTGGTCAGCGGGTGGTGAGCAATTGCATTGTGCATCACTTGTATTTCTTGGGTGGGGGATTTTACTCCTTCCTCTCTTGCTCTCATTTTCATTAAGATTACTGTTATTATGAATATAAATTTTTTCAATTATTAAATTTTTCTTATCTTGTCCCATGGGTTTTACTTTTTCCTCTTCTCCTCCCAATCCCACTGGAGGTAGGGGGGAGTGAACAAGCAGCTGCTTAGTTTCCAGCTGGAGTTAAACCATGACAGGAAAGAACTAGAATAAGTACTGAATGGGTTCAGGAATTCAAATGCTCCGTGACTTTTTATCAACCAGTTGGTGTTGCAAAGTGATTTTGAAAAAAATATTTCTTAGGGTGAAGTTGCATGAAATGCCTAATGCTTGGATTTGAAACATTAGGTATTTGACGGAAGTGATTCTTTGAAGCAGACAGTGGTATCTAATTAGTTAACTACTAAGGCAAAGGAGGCAATATACCAGTTGACGAAATTGGTGGCAGCAGGAGTTTGGAAATAAATATCTCTATTTGGCACTGAGAAGTGAAGCAGAGCTCAAATTTCTGTGGATTGCCTGGCCCCAAGCTCATCTCTCAGAGCTCACATTTCTGTGGTAAAATTAAATCTCAGTTTAAGATCTGTGGTTCAGTGTGGCTACTTAGTAAAATTTGTGTGACGTCCCTAGGTTGTGAATATTTTCAGTTGACCTGTATGGAGCTCTCAGTAAGACCCAGCTCTGATGGGGCATTTCCATAAAAGCTTAGTAGAATTCTGCTAGCAAAACCAGAGACACTTTAAAGCAGTAATTGTCATCCTAGCTAGAAACCAGAAACACAGTGCCATGTGAAAACAATGAACAAATAGAAATCCCAAACCTCAAGAAACCTCAACTGAGCAGAATATGGGGAACAGCCATTCATGGATTTAAAATGCATTTTGTACTGGGTTCACTCAGACTGCATCTTTAAAGATGCTGCATTCCTGGTTATGGCTGCACCAGACTACTGCCAGAGCCAGTGGAGAAGTGAGTGCTCCCAGCAGAAGGCAGCTCAGCTGCCTTCTGCCCAGAGCTGCTCTGTGCAACTATCCTGTCCCTAATAGCATCAATGCAGGTGGTTTTCCAATGCTAAATGAGATGTCTCTGGTAGTAATGCATTCAAATTGATCATCTGCTTGTATCTATGACTGTCCCACTTCGTGTGTTCATGTTTAGGATTCATAGTCCCTTTGAAACAAGATTCTCAATATCAAACCACAGTCAGCATGACAGATGGTACTAGAGTTGGCTGTCCTGAGTCTATTCTGTGCATTGCTAAAAAGGCTTGTTCATCCTGTGCACACTACCATGCCCTGGAGGTATCAGCATTTTGTCATTTGACTTAGTTCCCATTCTTTCTTTTCTACTCTGAGATTCTGTCTACTATCCTTACATCACCTCTATCAGTCAACAGTGTTGTTTCTTAGGCCAAGCAGATTTCTGGTTCCAGCTTAGATTAGCTTCAGAAGCTCCGTACCTACTGTCTCACGGGCAACATCAACACACACTCATAAATCTGTCAACAGGTCTCTGTGTGAGTAAGCTTGGCAGTGGACGCACAACAGCGTCCCCGAACAGAGCCCTGGAAATGACAGCCTCCTCCTGCGTTACTACTAGAGGTTTACTCCACAGACTGTGTACTTAGCACTCCCAAAACACTACCTTTTCAGCTTAAAATGTTGCCTTATAGCACAAGTGACAGCAAGGAGAAAGAAGCCCTGTCCTTCCTATTTAGCAAGTATACCCTTGTGTTCTCAGCCAGCTTTGTTCATGTCCATTCCTAAGGAAGTGCAGTTCAGTCAGTCCGGTCTGGGGTAGCGACTGAATCGCTGGGCAGGCTGCGCTCTTACAGAACGGGCCTAGCTTAAAGAACGGTTTGCTTATGCAATGACAAGCAAGCGGCAAAGGTCTCTCTGCTGCTAGCTTGATAAAAAGAAAAGAAAAAGTAAATGATTATCAATAAAGTGTGTTTGGTTAGGTGTCACTGAGAGAAAGAAAATGCCATTTCATGTCACTTTTTAGAAAGCACAAGGTGTGTAACTTTTGGGGATCATTTTGCTCAACTAATCTTCAGATTCAATATTAAAATCTCAAACTTCCCAAAGGAAAGAGATTCTGCATCTTTTAATGAAAGATAAAACAACAATATAAACATACACAAATTTACAGAGAAAGGATCAACTTTAATACATCTGAAGTAAAAGGTGTTCTTTTTTTAAATATGGTATAAAAATAAATGCAAGAAACATTAACAGAGAATATACAGACAACAGACAAAGACACAGGCTTTCTTTCTCAATGTGAATACATCAGTGAAATGAAACCTTCTGTGCTAATTTATTGTGCAATAAATGTGATGCCATATGTATATTTATTAATATATGCATTTTTTACATTTCTTCCAGTTTTTGATTGACGTATTTTTTTAATAAACTGTGCCTAGCAGAAGCTTTTTTTTCACTGTACTTGAGCTTGCAGAAAATAAAAAGACACAGATCCAGCTTGATATGAAGGAGGAAGTGAGCAGACAGTTTTCGAAATGGAGGCATCGAAAGGCTAGAGAGTCCCTCGGAGTCTGTAATGCCTTAGTATACACAAAAGAAAACAAGTCAGGTCCTTGCTCATGCAACATCTTGTTCTACTGTCCTCTGAGTCAGGCAATCAGTGAGCTACAAAGTATGTATAATGATTTGAGTCTGCTTCCATGCTACAAGGTGATCCTTTTAGTAGGACTGCACTAGACTGGTTAACCTCTTTGATGTGAGCGATTTCCCCTGAGGAAAAGATAAAAACAAAAAACAAAAACAGAAAACAGAGGCATGATCACTGCAAACCTGTTCATCAGCAACCACTCAGTGTTGCCACATCACTCTCAAATAACTAGGGGCACCAACTGGAGTCTGTCAAATCTTAAACCACAGGAAGTCCTTACACTTAAACACCTCCACTGCCAGCCAGCCAGATTGCTTCACAGAACAAGCCAGCAAATTTAAAGGCCGTTTTTGAACGAGATTGGTTTTGGCTGATGAGAAACTGATGCTGAGGTTTTTGCTGTCAGTCACACCCAGAACTTGAAGAAGGCTACCGCCAGCAAGAGTGCCTTGTGCTGCAAAGATGAATGTGCAAACTGCAGTAGCTCTGTCACAGAGGACAAAAAAGCTACTTTCAAGTTAAGGTAAGAAAGTAAGAGGCAGATTGCATATAGGTAGGAAAGCAGCTTTTCCATAAACACAGCTATAGGTTTGCTGAGACCATATTTACTCTTTATAAAGAACATTGGTCAGGTATATTACATGTGACTGCATAAAACTGCTTTGAAGGTGTTGTATTTCCATATTGTTGTTTTCATCATCATTCCTCCTGTTGCAAGGATGTGGTTTCAATTTTTTAACAAGTTCTTTTAACAAGGTATAATGACTGTCCCACAAGAGCTAGGTCTACAGCATGAAGAAGATGGTGTTAGGTATGTCACTGGTGAATTTCAGGCAGATTTGAGCTTTATCTGAGCCAGACAAAAACCACAGAACAGGAATTAGCTCTCCTATTGCCACATAAAAGGAGTTAGCTCTCCAAGGGCCATCCTACTGTGGCTCTGATCCAACAGAGGCAGAGCTGGCACAGCAAGCTGACATCACAGGCATACCCTGACAATGTAACACAAATATATCATAAATAATTAAATAGAAAATGGCTCTAACTCACCAGTTATATATTTAGTACTTACATTTATTATATTGTTCATTTTAAGTGCCCAATTCAGAAATATCAAACTGATTTCAAGGACAATACAGTAAGAAATACTGTAACTATGGAGAGATGCTTCATTTTCGGCAGTAAATGGTAAATGAACTTATTCTGCCATATCAATAAATTGTTAAGTCATCTGCAGCATTACATCTCAGCGGAATTACACAATTTAATATCTATTGTCATTATCAATTAAATTGATGCTCATGGGGATCTGCAAGTTTGTCTTGAGCATTCGCTCATACACAATAGATCAGAGCAGGTCTTCATAAAAGGAAGAATAACTATTTTATTCTTTGTTCTGTGAAATACAAGTTGACCAAATTAGGGTGAATACTTCTCCTACAACATAATTTGAAAGGGAACTCATGATTTGCAATGTTGGGTTAGACTGCTCATCCATCAGGTTCACCATATCACCTGACAGTATTAAAACCTACTTCTTTTAAAGATGGAAAGTCTCCTTCCTGGCACTCTGTCTTCCCTGTATCTGCCACTTTCTACCTATATTAAATTCACAGCTTCTTGATACTTTTTCAGCCTTAAATTCTGTTTTCCTTTAATGCATCAGGTAAGCTGTCATAGTAAGACATCTTTTCTTTTTAAATAGTCTAAAATCCTCAACAGCAGTGTGGCCTTAGAATACAATCTAAAACATTAAAAGCATTTCCAAGATTAATGTTTTGTTAGGCAATTTTGTTAGACAATTCGTGACTTTTGGTGCTAGACATAATCTCAGAAAATTTTGAACATATGCTTATCTTTGCCTTTCATTAAGTTATTTGCACTTAAGTTTATAGGTGTACAGGCCTGGCTAATTTCTGTAAACATGTATGCGTTCCCTTTAGTACTGAACTGCATAACCCACTTAATTAAAATATTAACACCTGGCATTCTCAATTAGTTACATTTTACTCAAAACTACACTGGAAAGCTGCATAAACTCTTGTCGTGGTATAAAATCTGTGAAATAATTGTTTATTATTATTTGAAACTATTATTTAGGAGTTTCAAAATTTCTGGAATTTCTGGATGGACCATAACGAAACTCTAGCATCTCATGAATGAATTATGCTGTCACATAAACTAGGAAGTTTTGACCTAAAATCAGGCCAAAAAGTAATTACTTGATCTGATTTGTATAATCTTTTTCTACATATTGTTTGACTTTTCCCCTAGAGACACAGTGGGCTGTCATGACAATCTTTTTCTGTGTTCCACATCACTGGCTCCCTGGATATTGCTTGTCTTTGGATATTTTTTCTCCAAAGCCCTACAGTGATCAAGAACTCTCTGGATGATCCTCTCTTTCACCTCCCCTCCCTGACTCAGAGAAATCTCCATATGAGCAACAACAACTACAACAAATGGTCTTTTTCCAGGCATTAGTAGTTCTAATTTATCATAAAGTTGGAAAAGTGAGAGCTTAGGAGATACACCCTTCTTAAGAGATCTTCTTCAATGCTTATTCTGAATCATATGAAGTTCTCTGATTAGGAAAATAAGCTTTTAATACACAGAATCCATTGCAGCCCCAAATACAGAATTATCACATCTTCTTATAAGATCTGCAGGGACTTGTTATTTTCCAGTTTACAAAATATACCTTTCAAACTCTGTTCCAGAGTATACTTTTCCTTTAGCCCTCTGTGGTAGCATTTCATAATTCCTGCTTCTAGGAGATTTCTAGATTTACTCAATTTACAGACGGATGTAAGGCTTATCCATTGTGGGTCATAATTCAAGAGCTGAGCCTAGCTATTTGTTTCAGATGCAATGTTAACAGCATTTCCGTAGGCCAGATTTTGATTAGGGAACCTGCATCTAACAGGCTAGTTTTCAGAGTTGTAGCATATGAAGATGTTTCCTGTGCTAATGAGATTAAAGAAAGTTCGGGGGGGGGGGGGGGGGGGGGGTGAAGTCAGAAGTAGTTGATGTTTATCTGAATAATAAAAAGGAGATCCTTACTGTTTTCAATATATTCTTGCCATCAACATTTAGAAGCACACAGCCAAATTCTAAAGAGGATTATGATTTTTTGGCTGTATTAGTGCACTTTGGACATAACAATTGCAACTATTTAAGAATTTTACTAATAATGCAGAAGCCAAAATGGAACCCTGCACACATACCCTGACAAGAGAGTCAGAGTACGAGAAGACAACACAGCAGGTGGAGTGAACAAGTACATCTAAAAGTACAAAATCAATTGGTCTCAGCCTCCAGTCCCTATTTTAGCATATTAACTGTTTGACATAGAGTTGTCCTTCCAGCTTTACTTCTAGAGAATTTAGGGGGGGGAAATTGTAAAGCTATTTGCAGATGCTGCTAAATACAGTCATGCAGACTGACCCATTTATGCAGCATGACACTAAAACCTCAAATAATCCAGCAAAAAAGTCAGCAACAACCTCCATACATATGTGGCTTATAAGAAGCCAATATGAAATCTGTATAGGGGCTGGAATTGAAATGTATAACAGAAAAAGATCACGTCTTTTCCTTTTAGAAGATTAATTCTCTTCCTTTCTGCTAAGCAACCTCAGTGGTTCCTTTTTCATGTTTCTTTATTGCCAGTGCAGATGCTACTTCCCAGGACTGATACTGGTAGAACTAGAAAAGAGAACTCCACGCATCTGACGGGAAAAGAGAGAGGTAGCGTGAACCCCACTGTGAGCAAAATGAGATGTGGAGCAAGAAGCAAACCTCCTTGGTCTCACTGTTCCCCATCTGCTCATGTGTGAAACACCTGCAGCACACTGTCAGCTCTGCCAGATCAGCAGGGAAACCTTCCAAGTGACATTGCAGTGCACTACACTCAGAGCTGGTGTGTAAACAGCCCCTGACAGGGGCACAACTGGAGAGACAAGGGAGAAGAAGCAGTAAATCCCTTTCCATGTTCAGGGAGCCCTTGTTCTACCAGCACAAGGGAATTGCTTCAGCACTGCTCTGGGGTTCAGAATTCTGCTCCAGTTTCCACAGAGCACAGGATGCTGCTCTCAGCCATCTGTGCAGGTGTATTTCTCTTTCAGATGTGAGGAAGGGGACAAGGTTAGTATTTACTGAATTTGGGGCACAGGTTGTCAGTACAGCTGCAGTGCTAAGTGGTTACATGTGCAGGGAAATCCTTCTGCCTCTGGCTGAGATTTGCAGCCCTTTGTTCCCTTCTCATTAGGGCTGTACTCTTTCCTGCAATGATCTGAGGACAGGAGTCAGAGGCTGAACAACTGCTTTCCTGTTTTGGCTCACTCCAAATCCACTGACAGTCTCCATTTCTTTCTCCTTTTACACTTTGCATTTACTGATGAGCTGCTCTCACTTGTGATTAACCTAAAAACTCTTGTCAAATGGGGTAGTTTGAACTTGAATAACCATCTGAAGTGTAGGTCTCCAAGGGACCGATGCACAAGAAAAAAATTTTCAGTATGTTTGTCCTGGGCCTGACTCCTCAATAGCTCTCTCCAATTCTCATTCCTGTAAATAGCCTAAGAATCAGGTATATGTTTGTCAGCTGCAAAATGGCAGACACTGGCCCAGTACCTTACCAGTCTGTGCTGGCTCCCCACTTGGATGAACCTGGTTGTGCAAGTGTTACTCCTAAGCTCCTCTCTTCCAACACAGAGCACAGCAGCTTAGCTCCAGTCACTGCAGAACAGCACAAGGAGGCCGGTATTCACTGGCACGTCCTTTATGATTTTCCTCTGTAGGCATAATTCTTTAAAAAAACCCAAAAACTATGGGGATTTTACTAATTAGTAGGCCGAAATAAAAATTTCAATTATTTTATTTGTTCTTTTTTAGTCAAACATGAATAAGACTTCCTGAAATGGAAAAGGCCTTCATTTCTACAAATAGTTATTTTCATTCTTGTTTTGTATTTGTCAAATAAATAGCTTTATGATTTAGTTTTCTTCTGACCTAGCTACTTTTTTGTTTAAATTTTGGGAATGACCTGTAAGTAAACTCAAAATGAGATTCCACAGCTGATAACTGCATTGAATTTCTCGGACAATGCTATACTTGAGGAAAATCTAGCCCTTGGCAGGATTTCAGGACTAGATGGACTTTTGGTCTGGCACAGTAGGGCCTTGTGTACATAAGTTTTACCTATTCATATAGAAAAATTTCTTGATTAACAGATGAAATTGATTATTTATATGCTTTGTTGCTCTGAAAAAGGGATAGATTTTAACACGGAGAGAGACTACACTTGTTTAAACATTTGGACAATCTATGACCTACTGATAAGAACTGGGGAAGCTATTTTAATGAGTTTTAATTTCCATCTCTAGGCCATAATTCACAATGTCATGTTAAGTGGCATTGGATTGAAACTCCGTGAAAATGTGCTCTGTTCAATAGCCTTTGCATTTCACATCTCATGCATGAAATGGCCTATTGTTACTGGTTTGGAGGGGGGAAAAAATCAAAGGACTCTGGTCAGCCAGTTCTTTCAGGTAAGTGGGAGAAGAAAACTGTGTAGGATACGGGTAATACAAGACATAACAGTTTTAAACTCAGAATTATTAAATGGGGTCTTGTTTATGATGTTATGCATGGAGACAATTACAGTTTGATGGCTTTCTAGTTTAATATATGAACTGAACTTGGTCTGTTTTGTACTGGCTGTACTTCCCTAAGACCTCACAAGCTTAAAACAAGCACCTTTTTTTTGCTTTCTGTGTGACCGTGCAGCAACAGATAAAATGCTAACACTGATGGTGGTGTCTGAAGTCATGGCACCAACACATGAGGATGAAGGGTCTGCCCCTGGTAGCTCTAAGGAGGAAGGCTACCCCTTCTTACCCCACTAACTCGGTTCCTGGTAGGACAATAAAATTTGCATGGGGTGGAAATTAAATTAGCCCACTCCCCCTGTAAAGCAGGTCCCTTTGTCTCGACAGTTCCAGACCAGTAATAGCAGCTAAGCACCAGGCTGGGGCTCACAAAGTCCTGCTCAGTCTGCCACTGTCACAAGTCCTGCATGCACATGACAAATTACAGACAAAATTGTTCCTTAAAGAACCTCTTTGTTCCCGTTATCAGTGTATATTCACCCAGGTTTTTCCCCTCTAACGTAGATACTCACACTTGAGGTAGAGGAAATTTTCTGAGCTTTTTAATTTTTAATTTTTTTATAGTTTTTTTCCCCATGTGAATTCTTCACAAGAATTTCAGTTTTTAAATGCCACAGAAACTGCTGATTTCAGTCTCTCTACTGCTTTAGTATGCAATGAGATTCTCCTGCTCCATGACTTAGACCTTTAACTTCCCTAGTCCCTTGGGGACCTGCAGGTGACTGGACTTCTGTTATTCTCCAAGAGAAAGCTGAGGGGCTGAGCTAGGCAGGGAGAAGCCCAGAGCACACTGTCACTGCTCTCTGTGCCTCTGACTCAAAGCTGTGACACACATGGTTGCCCATGTTAGTCCAAGGCAATTCCCCTGTCTGATGGCTTCATTCCAGCAGCACTGAAGTGTATGTGCTCTATATTTTCACATAGTACCTGGGAGCATAAGTGAGGCAGACCAAGCATACCTGGGGTTACTACTCAGATACAAACTGTAAAGTGTTCAATAACAAACATTACATCTAGCAAATGCCAGTTTGCTATTACTTCTGTGTATTTTATGTGAATGCACATTCTAATTCTAGTTAGAATTCTAGAATGTGAATTCTAACACTATCCATATTGTCTGCTGCAGACTGCCGAAGGCATTAGCAATTTTGCACTATAAAATCTACAGAGCAGCTCATTAGTCAGTTTTTAAACTGAGCATTTAGGCCTTTCATGAAGTGTACCAACTTACTGAATTTTTTCTGGGAAGAAAACTCTTCAATGTCAAAGAAACTCAGAGCTGAGCCTAGTATATACCTCCACTTCTATTTTTTCTCCATCAGACTAAAATAATGACTCATTATAATAGGTTATTTCCATGAAATTCATGAAATAGTACAGAGTAATTTCCCTCTACAACGTTTCTAAACTTTCTATTTTAACAAATACTTTCTGTGGCAAGTATAACCCAATTTCAATTAATGTTGATCAGGAGCCTCTTAGAGTCAACAAATCAGATTATGAATTACGAGTCCATCTTCTCAGATTGAGTCCCTAGACACAGCCAAGGTTACTGAGGTTTTTTTAAACACTTCAAATGGAAAAAACTGAGTTCTAATTTAGTTTAATACAAACCCACTTTGATACAAGTGAGGAAAAAAATGCAGTGAAAATTAGTCTAAATATTGCAAACCATCAGAGAAGAGAAACTGTAATTTTCATCCCACTAAATCAGAGATGATAGCACTTATCCAAGTTGTAGAAGACCCTTTTCACACCTATTTTCTGTATTAATCAGTAGAACAGATCTATTCCATGGTCCCTCACTTCATAGTTGATCAAGTTAATCAGTACACTGTAGAATATTCTGAGAAATGTTTCCCTTATCCCTGCTGATTGGAACCACTGTACCAAGGTGGATAATTACATATTATAAACTCATCACAACCAAGAACAAAAGTGGAAGAACAAGGATGCCTGGTGGAAAGAGGTCCTGAGGAAGTGGGTGACATGAATTCAGTCGTCTTGGAAAAAAGCTTTGCATTTGAGCATCCTGATATTCTGGATTAATTTGCAAGCCTCAGACCTGTGAGTCTAGTAGAGATTATAGATCTAGCAGTGACATGTTTTTCTTTCATACCTGACCCGACTTGACAGACTCCACCCAGGTTAACAGGTAGTAGTTGGAAAAAAAGCAAAACCACAGATTTTATTTCACAGTTTGCTCTGTGAAAAAGAAAAAAATCTCCCTTCTCTATCGAGATACTAATGTCCAGAAATCCTCCTAGTTCACAGCTGGTTTATTGGGCCTGCCAAGCCTCTCTGGCATGCTGCTATTCTGGTACTTCTGCCCTGAGATTAGCAGGATGAAAATCGGGCACGGCGGCAGGGCACAATGCTCCAGTGTTTGTACCCAGAACTGCTGGTTTGTCTGTAACGCTGCTCTGGGAGGGATTTCAGTGTCTCGCAAGCTTATCTTCACGTTTCCCCTTTTTGTGCTGTATTCCCAACCCATCCACCTGCAGCTTGCTATTTCCCCCCTCATGATCACCCGTTTACATTATGTTTACCATAGCCAGTTCCCGACCCCTGGGCTGCCCAAAATGCCATGAATAAATGTAGCATTGCAGCTTGCCAGGCACTGTGACTGGGAAAAAGTTTGGTTCTCAGAGGTCCTGGATGTATTACCCACTCTATGCACTCTCTTTTACAGATTTTTTATTAATATGGAACTCCCTACTGAATTATAGTGGAATTATCATGTACAACACTATCATGTACAATGTTGTTTTATAGATCCAACCTGTTTAGACAACACACAAATCACAACTGCAACATGCTATGGCAACACCACCATGCAAAACATTGGGGTTTTTGTTTCAAACATTGGGATAGTTTCCTTTGTGGCTGTTTATTTACTTTTAGTGTCCTTTACTGACTTTGTCCCATTGAATCCAAATTTCTTCCTGATTACAGTGGATTCAAAGCATATTACAGGAAGCCTTTACCTATAAGAAAGTAGTTAAAGAATTACTATTTTGTTTTAAAATGTGAGATATTCCCACAGCCTCACAAAACTTTCACTGTGTTTGTTTCTTTTTGTGATTACTGGGAAGTATATATGTATTTTTTAAATACTTGAGGCAACACTCTTGAGCCTCATTATAGGGGAGACAGTTTCTGACAACTGCTTCTCCTTCCCTAGAAACTAAAAAAAACAAAAACCATGATCTTTGCTGAAAGCTCTCATATTTTTCACTTCAACACACACAGCTCCACTGACCAGGTCACAGAAAAAGCCACAGACGCACACACACACACACACACAGCAGCGTCACCTGCACAATTCAACAGACAATGCAGACAAACTTGAGTATAATCCAAGATCTTTCTACCTCTTTTCATAACAGGTTAGTGCTCGCCCTCAGTGTTGGTGTACAGTTTTTATGGCATGGAAAAATAGGGATGTTTCTGCCCTACAAAAATAAATGCGTTGAATTCTTTAGTTTGAACTTTCACAATGTAAAAAAAAAAATCCCAAAGAAACTGGATAAGTAAAAAGAATCCCAAATATAATGAAATCAGTGGATCTTTTGGCAGGTGGCAAAAGAACGCCCACACAAAATCTACCAGCCTTTATTTTTTTTACCTTTGAAAAATAGCTTTCGAAAGTTATACATTGAAAAGAAAAAAAATCAGTTCTTGTAGTCCATTATGAAAATGAATCCAAATCAAACCCTTGCACATAAACAATATGAATTCTTTGGCCCTGTAGAAGCTGTTAGACATCAAGGAAGATGGGGAAATTATTATTGTTTGTTTTTTCCTGTGCCCAATTAAAAAAAGGGGGACAAAGTCTTTTTTAGTAAAATAAAAAGAAGACAGGATGGAAATCCAACGTATTCAACTGTTTTAGACTTAGTATTTAAGAAGGCACCAGAAAAAGAAACATCAAGCATGTTTTCACAGATTTTTTACTAAAATTATAGGGGGGGGAAATGACTAATTTCATGCTTCCTAATGCAAAAAGCATGGCTCCCAAAGGTCCATTCCTCCATGTGTGACTATTGAGATCAGTGGGAAAGGGACTAGGGAGGAGGGGTTGTAATGAAAGCACACTATAAAGCTGTCATTCCCAGGAAAATCCACAAGCTGTGATGAATATACTTTTAACCCTCAGGTTAGAGAAGCAAACGGGAAAGTAGGGATCAGTGAGGGGAAGGGGAGAAGGATGTCCCATCAGGCTTACTAGTCTTCCGAGGCAACAAACTTACCACATTGCGTGTGAATTTCTCAAAAGATGTTCGACGATCCAGAGTGTTTTCCAACTTAAATTTGAAATAAATGAAACAAAGGAAACAAAAAGAAAAAGGAGGGGAAAAAGAAAAGCAAGAACAATGGAGTAGAAAAGAAGGTTTGATGAAACAATGGACTGCAAAACAAAGTTTGTATAAATCAGGAAGCAAACACAGGTATGAGGCTGTAAAGGGACTTGGCAAAACAGGGGATGGGCAAAACAGATATAGTACTCGACAAAAATAATTTTTCATGGGGATCAAACTGGTTTGAATTTAAAGAAAAACTGAAAGTAAAAAGAAATAATGAAGTGCACATCTTGTGTTAATGAACTGACATTCACAAACTTAAGGACTTCACACGGACAGTTGAAGCTTTCTGGTATTTTCAACATCTCTCTCTATATTGGATCTTCAGAAATCAATGTTTGAACAAAAAACAAAATCACACAGTACTTTCACATAATTTTAGGTTGTCATTATAAACAATAGAATGCTACAGTGTTAATAACTACCTTGTTCCTGTAACAGTCAGGGCCCTGATTTTGCAAGGCACAGGGCTCCCAGCTGATTCTAGGAGATTACTGTTTAGAGCCCACTAACAGAACTATTTATCATCATGGAAATCTGCATTGTACAAGCTGCTCCACATACTCTGGGCTGTGGCTATTCAGAACCCATTCCATGATCTGGACTTTTCTAAGCAAATATTACATACCAAGTCATGAACCTCTGTTTGCCAAAGTGTGACATGATCAATCTTTCAGGTCAGATTCCTAGCCTACTCAAAACTATTCATGATGTAATAGGGAAAGAAACAAAATTAGGAAGCCCCTATATTTATAGTTGAAGTTAGAAGTTATTAATATGAGTAAGATTGTTTCTAAACACATTCTGTAGCTTTCATAGGTGGAATAAAGAGAACAACAATTATTACATAAGCAAACTTGCAAACATGAAAGACTATTCTTCTGGGATTTTATTTTATTTTTTTTAATGTATTTGTAAAGCACTTTGCAATTTAAGGTGCTTCATAACAGAGAAAACAGTACAATATGGGATGTAAAAATAAAAATAAGTTTTGCTAGATTAACTTATTGAAACATGCCCGCATGCAGGATATATACACATATATGTATATTGAACTCCTGTGTGTATGTGACCCTCCAAAAACGCCAAGCTGGTCACCTACCAGATATCCAGTTGCACTGGCACAGGGGAGAGAAGACTGAGTATTGTTGCAAACATAACCACTGCTTTGCACAGTGGCAAGACAAAGGCAAGATGGACCAATACCTTTTTCTTGGCCTGTAGCAGCTCCTGGTAGGCACTGGATCGTATAAAACGAGGATAAGAATCACTTTTCATCAGTTTGTAAATGTGCTCCTGAAAAGGAAAGGAGGAGCTGTTACTCCCTTGAAAGAAGACACATGTAAAATGGGAGGCAGCCACACGTTTTGGCTGTGGAATGTACACCAGCTAGCACTACTATGAATAGGAAGCATTACAGGACAGCAGGTTTCAATTCTGAAGCTAAGGCTTAATTGCTTTCTATTCTTAAAGCAGAAATACCACCCATTTCTTATATATAATTACACAACACACCTTTCTTTAATTTATAGACCAAATTTTCCAGTACAAAATTATTTTCTAAGAATTGACAACCGAGTCCTAGCTTAAGGCCCAACTTCAAACCTCCCTTACATTAGTTAGTTTAGCTAAGTGATGAAATTAGGAGATTTGGGTCCTTCCTCATCAGGTTTTCTGAATTAGTTTCTGGAGACACTCTTGTGATTTCAGAGGCTAGGAAGAGGTACTAGGTTTTGTGCTTAGGTTAGTGAGGATTTCCCCTGGCTACTCTTGAAAACATTCTTTGACAGATGTTTAGTCTGCTCACCAGCTAATATAAAAAGGAATACACATATGTAAATTGAAAAACAGTTCCAGGGTAATCTAATTTTCAACATATTAATTCTTCAGAAGCGTATAAAAATTTGGAAACTTTTATCCAGAAAATAAATTACCAGAGCAGCTTAAAAAACTTTTAATTTTGGAGCATTCTAATTTCTGAAAAAGATGAAAAAAAATCTCTGATGTAGGACACTTGATAATTCTAGTTCTGATTATATGCTAGAGGAAAGATTTTTAGAAAAGCATTCAGAATAGGAAATGCTCTCAAAAGTACTTTTAAAAGATCCTGAATTGTGTTAGCTATTTTCGTGGAGTTTTTCTTCTACTCAAATTCTATTCTTTACTGTAGGAAGCCTGTAGCACAGCAATTGGGAAACAGCAAACAAGCTGGAAAGTAAATACTGTTTCTCAGCTTGGTAGTGCATAAAATTAGTGAATATAAAAAAAACCAACCAAACAAACAAACAACCCCAAACAAAACTCCCCACTTTATCTGAAAATTAAGGCAAGGTAAAATCAGAGCTGTTATTTAACTTTTGCTGTATTAGAAACCTTAAAAATTATTCTAAATGTCTTTGATTGTATTTCTTACACTAAGCAGAGAAATTCTGGTGTATATTCAGAACTTAGACTGGTTTATTTGGGGAGGTTTTTTCCCGCTCAGTGTTTGTGAAGGCAGACAAGGCAGTCAACAGAGAGCAGAAACTGGTGATGGGCATGAAAATTTTATTTCTGAACATTCTTGTAAAAGCAAGAATAAATTAGGCTGTATTAGTATCATTAATGTACACATTAGCCAGGACACATGTTAATGCACATATTTAGCACAATCAGACTATTTTTACTTACGTGTCCCATTTTACTCATGTGTCTGCATTTGACATGGAGTTTCATCTTTCTGTATTTCCAGTCCAGAAATGCTTTTCATACATTTTTAACCACAATTAAATGACCCACCGACTTCCAGAATGGCACACAAGTGGTCTCTTTCCCAGCTGGCAGGCCAAAAAGGGCCTGTTGCAGAGGCAGAACCCTACTCCTGACAAAACCCTCCACCTCAGATGGACACTTTAAAGCTCCTAAAGCTTCAAGTGAGAACGCAGCAGGTGTAGCCTCTCCCTTTTCCAGAGAAATTGAGGCTTCCAGGTTTAAGGTTTTTTGCTGAACTGGATGGACTAAACAGATGTCCTCTCCAGGAGGAAAAGTCCTGCTTGCATAAAGACTGAATACTCCATGTCTCTCATAAACGAAGGACAAAATTACAAGAAGAGAGATCTGGAAGTAAAAGGGTATTGAATTTTTACACTTACTAAAAAAATATAGATTGGATACTGCAAGGAATTTGTCTTTTATCCATTTAACTGCCAAGACATGTTTTTTTAAAACCTTTGATCTTGCTGGATTGTTTATTTGTGTAATTTATGTCTTTGCTATACACTGCAGTCTTAAATCTCCAGGGGTCAGCAGATGTAAGCAAAAATTGTATGTTTGGTTTCATGCAGAGTACTTCAAAACAATGGGTATGACATAGGATCTAATGAAAATTTTATTGTTTCTTCATAGGTTGCTATTCTCATAATGGAAGTATTAAAAGGAGGTAGAATTTTTCCCCTTCATACTGAGGACAGAGGCATTGTCCCAAAGAGTATAAAGCCTCAATTCAACTCCCTTCTCTCCTTCGTGGGGCCTGCAGAAGCATCTCCTGACTCTGTAGATGATGACCTAATAATCAAGCTGTAGGAAATTCTGCAGGGATATGATTTCAATCTCTCCTTTTGACACCATTTCATTTTGCACTAATAATTAAATTTTCATCACTGGGCTGCTGATGAAAATGGAGGATGATACCAGTTCTGCTACTTTTACTGTGAATCCAATTATTTTCTATTACTTTTCTCAGAAGTCTGCAAAGATGAAATATTAAGTTATAAGTCACATGAAGTGTTGCATTTAATACAGAAGTACTTCATTTTTTATTCACTACATGCTTTCCTCTATTCAAAGTCCACTTGAAGTCTGTATATCAAGCACAGAAATTTCATTAAGAACTTCATATGCCTCATGAAAGAAAGAGTGTTACACATTTGCATTGCCAAAATGGCATTTTAGGAAACAGGGCATTATCATTTAATTCCCAAATATATCTCACTTATGTATATAGGTTTCACTAGCCAATATTCCATTTCAGATGTCCATTAACGCGGTTGCAAACTGACCTGAGCATCTTCAAATGTGTATCTTCCAGGTTCCTTCACATTCTGAGTGGTTTTGTCATAACTTTTTGAATCTAGGTTGATAGCGCTGGGTGCACCTGGAGCAAGAAATTCTTGCCAGATTTCTTGGACACGAGCAGGAACTTCACGGATAGGCCTCTTCTTCAGGTCTTCTACTGCTAACCAGAACCTATGGCACAACACAGCATCTTGACTTCCAGCTCAGGATAACCACTAATGAAGTGCCCACATTCTTTCTTGCTCTTAAAAATAAATTAAGTAACGGAGGTTTGCATATAAACATGCTAAAATAAGAAAAAGCTGAGTGATTTTATGTTGGGATCAGCATTCTGGTATAGTGTCTCAAGGCAATCAATCCACCTTTGGAAGCAATTTTTAGAAGGCTCTTCATGAGATGGGTAGGAAATCCTTCATTACTTATGTATGGATAACATGCTTACAGGAAAATTTCCATTTAGCTGGAATTAAACTGAGCCTTCATTTTGGCTGAACCACAAGGGCTTATATTACCTATAAACTGACTGCTTTTTGACATTCCCTCAAAACCTAATAATTTATATTCTTGCAATCTACATGAGTCTCTGAGTCCTACTAAATCCTAAACTCTATAACTGTACTTTTGTTACCCACAAATCATGCATAAGTTGGAAAAGCATTTGTTTTGCTAATTATAATTTAACTTCTTTTTTCAGCATTCCATTTATATGTATATTTTTCCTAAAAATGCTGAATGGAATTACACATTCTCTCCGCTGCTGCAGAGCAATCCAGTATTGGGCAGCCAAATGCAGTGTGGCCAGTTTGCTGTATCCACATTCAGTCTGGAGCAAGATCACTAAGAATGTCTTGAGCACTTTATGATCATAGCTAACCAACTATAAGCTTCATTCCATTATTTCCTCTACTGGTGTTCAGACCAGACCTTTTCATGGCACAAAACAATCCTAAATTAATTTAGGATTCCATTCTTAGACGTGTTTCAGACCGCTTAGTTCTCCCCCAAATCCAAGAGCTCCACTGAAGTTTGACTTTGGTAAGCACACAGTATATACCATCACAACTTTTCGTTATTGCTCTGACACAGCTGACCCCATGAAACAGATAAGCTGAGTCTTGAAGTCATTTAACTTTGAAATCAGCTGGATTATCCAAGGCTTGCAAATAAATTGGGTGCACCTTTAAAATGTGAATCCAGCCTGCTTACACTGTGAGATCAATTTAAGCTCTCTTAGGTGACTTCAACAAGGATGGGATAAGAGAGAGGAGCAGTGAAACTGTACACAGACCCCCAAGAAAGCAAAATGATACCACCCTCAATCCAAATTCTAATTTAATTATTGCAAAACTCTTAAGAGACGATAGTAAAGCATAGCAAACATTACAGTGTTCCTGCTATAAGCTATTCTTCACTTGAGAACATTTACCTTTCAGGAAGCAATTATTCCTTCATATTCCTGTTTTGAAATTTCTTTGTAGCACAGATGGAAGGAGCCTGTGGTCATTTTTCACAAGCCAGTATGGTCAGCTTCACTCTACCAAGAAGACTATTTTAGGTATTTCTACAACCTTCAATTTCAATAGAATCTAAGCACAATTTTTTCATCTAAGATTCTCCAAGAGACAGAGAAGCAATATTGTCCCAGTTTTGCAAATATATTATAATGTAATAATGTGGAGTGGTTTCTCCAAGGTCACAAAAGGGGTCTGTGCCAGTAGAACT
Source organism: Corvus moneduloides (assembly GCF_009650955.1). Taxonomy (NCBI): domain Eukaryota; kingdom Metazoa; phylum Chordata; class Aves; order Passeriformes; family Corvidae; genus Corvus; species Corvus moneduloides. The sequence goes on along the minus strand of NC_045478.1, from coordinate 73,613,611 downwards.
CCAGTTTCGAAAATTCTGGGTAGAATCACTTTTATATATGAACTACAGTTGAATTGAACATAGTTCTGCACAGAGCCTGGGGATGTATCCTGAGAACCTGATGGCAATGCAGCAAGAAGAGAGGCCTCATAACTCAAGTTTAAAAACTGCAAAGCACACAAACTCTAATTCAGTTCCCTCTCTCAAATTTGGGCAACCTACTTTGGTTTCCTTAATCTGCTTTCGATATTTGCATTTAAAAGCACATATCCTGCAGTGCTAACCCCTTCAAGTGCATCTTCTGGGATTGACTGATTACTCATGTGTCTCCAAGTCAGGTAAGGAACACAAAAATGAAAGGGAAGGATGCTCTTTGTAAACACACATTTTCTATCTCCCTGCAGGCCCCCTGCGGATCCAGCTCAAAGATGTCACTTCCTTGTTTGTTCCATTGTATCACTGCCAATACTTCTGGCAGTCACCACAAACATGCCTCAGGATGCTATTTTCTTTTGTAAGCAAACTGTTTTCATATAGTAGGTTATGCTCAATTATGAGGAAATAGATGGGAGATAAATTCCAATAAATTTAACTTCTATGCTTGCAGCATAGAATAGGTAGGTTGCATAGACCCATTCTCACAGGCTGAACACCAGTTCTTTGATAGACTAATTTAATTTTACCCTTCTAACAATAGCATTCAAAGACTACTAAAAATGTGAAGTCCTAAATACAGAAACCTCTCTAAAAGTGGGAAGAATTATGATTTCTGTGTTATGTCGTGTCTAGGGAGCTTATTTCACAGCCAACACACATTTCAAGATTTTAATCTACTTACTTATCTTTTAAGAAAAGATGCCTGCCCTCCTCCCACAGACAGTTGAATTAAATATTCAAAGTTAGGAAATGACAAAAATAAGGCTGCCCCCCTCCTGCATTTTCAAAAATAACTTTTTCCAATATCCCATGGCAACCAATAGCATGGATGAAGTTGAAATGGAGTCAGCAAGACCTCAGCACAGGGCCTCAAATCCAAAGAGCTCCCGGTATCATTTTACAGCTCCTTGCCTCATGAATGTGACCAGAGCAAGGGAAGACTCCTGTAGCAAAAAGCACAGTCCGCAACACTGTGTGCAAGGGCAGGAGAGGGGAGAGGGGGAACTGCATTTTCTGAACAATGATATACACAGACTTAGTGCTACTTTGTGTAAGGAGCTAGAACTCAGTCTGGCTGCCCTTGGATGAAACTGCATCTCCTGTGGGTGGAGGTTTGCTTTTGCCATGGAGACCCTCTCTAGAAGATGCTCAGCACTGTTTGAACAGAGACCTGAGTAGCTGAGTGTAAACCTTGCTGCTGTCTTCTATCCCAGCATTTGGGATAGATAGATAGATTCCCCCTGCCCCATGCTGGGTCACACAGCAGACACACAGCAGTGAGGGTGTGTAGTGAGTGTATGGTAGTAGTACATCCAGCCACATGGACTGGTGAAACACATGTTGCAAGATATCTGGGGATTATGTCCTCCAGCTGGATTACTTTCAAAGCCACAGTGGCCTCATGGAGAAATAGCACAGCCGCAACACAGCTCTGTCCCATTAACTGACCTAAATGCCAGGAGCAGCCAGATCCCAGACCAAGCCAATCAGTTAAGTTTAGCCCATAGGAACAAAGAGTGAGAGAAAGGCAATGGTTCTCCATGAAATGTGTGAGGTATAGTCTGTGTGGAAACAGTGAAGTGGGAGTTATGTGGACTTTGCACTCAGTGCATGTGACACAACAAGTCAGCGGCCAGACCTTATGGCATTTTCAGAAAAAAAAAAAAAACAACCTAAACAAACTCTATGAATAAAATCACTTAAGATTTTTCCTGGGGCAGGAAACACTGCTCTCTGATTTCTAGAATCCACCTTCTTGCCACCTACAGCTTCAAGCTTCAAGGCATAGTAGAACTGAAGGATTTCAAGAATATGACAGAGAAAATCATTAAATCTTGCAACTAGTTCCTTCTCATCTACTCTGCAAAAATGGCAACACTGCTGGCACTTGGCATTTAAGCTTGAGTCTGAATGAGCAATAACTCATAGGCAATTTCATCTTTGAGGATTAAATTTTGGTCAAGTTATTAGCACCCAAAACAAGGCCTCATAATCACCAGTGTAAAGGATAAACATCTCACAGAATATCAGCTTGCAGCGAGATGGTTAAACAGAAGTTATTGATGGAAAACATCCAAATCTAGCAAATTTCTCAGTCCCTCTCTTCCGAGATAACAAGAATGCAAAGTCCCTTTTTCCTATTTAGTCACACATTACAGAGCTAATAAATAAGCATCAAAGGAAGGGGCAAGGGGTCCGGTGGCTTTTCCTTCAGTGTATCATGGAACCTAACCTGGCACTACTCTCCCTTCACTAATTTAGGTTTTCGCAGTCCTAGAGCTGCTTTGGAGATCACACCCACTGCAATACTGCATAATGATTTAGACAGGCTTTCATGTTGGCAGGTCTGAAATTATTTAATCTTTACAGGCTGCAACTCCTACAAAATAATCAGTTGGGAGCAAACCTAGTCAGCATACAAATACTAACTTTCCAAAGAATTCTGCTGCATTACAGACAAAGGAAGGATAATAATAGGAATACAATTTCCTACAAGAATTAAAGAAATTAGGTCTCCAGTTGCCAGGTTGCAGTAAGTTGGATTTCATAACCTCACTCTCTTTGAAAAGTCCTTTCTTTAATACTTGGACAGCCTTGTGACCAAGCTCAATAGTACTGGATCATGCTTGAACTTTAGTCTTGTGAATTTTAAACAATGGTCACCATTTTGTAATAGGCAGTGGGAATTTCATAAATCTATTATCCAAATCATATGTTACTTCCGCTATTTTTTTCTGTGTATAGAGCAGCACACAAAGCAACTCCTCAAAAAAATCTGCATGGTAACAAGAGATCACAAGTCAGCCTGCATTAGGTGAGTGCAGAATCCAACCTGCAAACTACAGTCACACTGTAATGAAGTTACTGCACTGACAGAACTGTTTAGACAGCTTTATTCCTTTGCTGTGCTTTACAACACCTTCAGAGAGTGAAATACTATTAAGCCCCATTTACAGGCAAAGAAAAAGCACAGAGATAGAAAGTAAGACGGGGAAATCTGGTTATATTCCTGATCATTGCACAATTCTTAGTATTAAATCATGGCTCAAGTTCCTTCATCCTTTTTGTGTTCCTTAAGACAGGATCTGTATCCACCAAGAATGATATTCTCAGACAGCTCAGACACTCTCAGCCAAAGTCAAAGTAACAGTAACACTGGGACTTTTTGCTGTGTAAGACCATTGCACTTGAATAGAAATGGTGTATCTGGTACACTTATCATTTCATGGGTTTGGTATTTCTTTCACCAGAATGATGTATAAGACATCTAATTTACTACCAGCGAAGCTCCTGTCATGCCAGCAGTCCCTGCTGTATCCTGTGTACTCGGCTTGAAAGCTTGAATGCAGGGTCCCAGCCACCTATCCAACTATAGGCTTGGCAGTGTTGTAAATCTTATTGTGATTAGATCTGTAAAAGTACAAGAACCAGCAGCTGATTTGAGTTGAATTCGTTGCAGTGGGAAGATGTGGGTTGACATAATTATTTTTCTCAAGGTGACTATCAAAATAGTAAAAAAAAAAATACCACTAAAAACCCCCAAATTACCATGATGGAGTTAACAAGTGAGCAACGAAAGCGGTGGTCTTCGAAGGTGTTATCAGTGGTAATGCTTGAAATCATTGAGCTTTTCACTTCTGTTATTGGTGTCTAAAACATTTTGACAGCCATACACAACAAGCTTTACAAATTCATGTTTTCTAACCCAACTTTACTATGTGAACCTAATGGTGGATTGATTTCCCTACAGCTTGAGAATTTACAAATATAATTCTGAGCTTCTGAGACAGTTTTCCTTCAGTTAATTATCACAGAAAGCACCTTTTCAGAACAAATTTATCCCCTGCCTGGCCTGTAAGATCATATTCACCATTACTCAGATATTATATTTTATAATGCCAACATAAGATTTTAGAGGGAGAGACAGAAGAGTAGATGGCATATGAAGGAATCATCTCTGAAGAAATTTCTTGGGGGAATTTTTCTGGATCAGTTACTTGCAGTTTGCCTGTGGTTAGTGTTGTAAATAGGATTAGAAGAAAGAGTTAGGGATTATGCGGGTAACAGTCTAGCTGGCAGAGAGACAAATTAATCACAGAAAAGCACCAGAAACTGCAGCACACATTGGGCTCAATAGGTTCATGTTTGAACAGCTGCTCTGCATAACAAATTACCAGGATGCTATTTAAATAATAATTTTTTAAAATTACTTTCCTTTTCTTGGTTTTATTCTGAGTTTTAAAAATTAATTTTACCAATTGGACTTTTTAATAAGAAAAATCCGTATCTGTGACTAATAAAGTCATCAACATACACATACAGGTCAGGCTGTATTTGTGATGCAAGGTTAATGTTTGACTATGAACATGGTCAGCAATTTAGAGAACTCCAACTCCAATTATACTGCTGACAAATTTAAATTAATAACAAGGAGATCTGTGCAATTACTTGGCATTTATAAATCAACACCATAAATATTAAATGCCTCTTGTAAGATGCCACAAAAGCATAATTTTAGTATGAACGGCTATGCTGCAACACTTTAGAGTGAGAATTGGCATAGGAAAAAAGTAGGTTAAGATTATTCTGAGCTCTAGAATGTAAATGCAAATAGGATTCTACACTACTTATGTTGTTGGTGAATGGAAAGTGATACAGATGACATCTGACAACAAGGTGGAATTAAGAGAAAAATATGTTGCCTGTATTTTTGTACTATGCTCAGCTTAATTTGTCTGTCTATAGAAAGGCTGTCATTAATCTCTCCGAAATAACTCTTACTGAAATATGACTTTCTTTGAACAGACAAAACCTGCTATTAACCAATGGATGGACTATCATTTTTAAAATCAAAAAACTTTTCTCCTCACTTAAAAGTAATTCTGTAAATATACTTTTTAAAACGTACCCTATATGCTTCGTACACTAGGAACACTTTTCCATTTTGCGATCAGTGAGGAATTTGAGAGCTAGATGTCACCCTACTTCAGCTGTGTCAGATCCACAAGTACTAGAATACTGGTGGAGATTTTCAAAATGATCTCCAGAAACCAATCAACCTGATGAAAGTCTGTGAATTTTACTTTTAGGTCCTTTATTCATTTTTAAACACTTTTATTTTCATTTTGCTTTTCCCAGAGTATTTGACTTAATAAAAGATACTGGACAGGCTTTGAATGAGTCAGTTTTATACCTGTTTAACAAGACAAGCTGAGAGAAAAGTTCTTACAGGAGTAGTTTGACCAAAAGTCGAACATGAATGGAAAAACATGCTTCATGTGAGTCTCTCTTAACTATATTAATATTTCCCTCAGCCTGTACATGAAAGCTGCCAGCAATCTGGGCTAATTAATTCTGAAAAGTGAGGAAAGTTTTTGAAGGAGTCAAAAAATGAAAAGTATCAGGAAAAAAAACTCAAAACAACAAAGCAAAAACCCAATATATCTTATAAGCTAATAAAAAAAAAAGTAGCTCTCATTTACCTTAAATTTTCTGAACTGAATTCTGACTCCAAGAATTTCAGAAACTGCTCTCTTCCCACAGGGTCTTTCAAAGCTTCATCCATGCCAAATCCCCATCGTTTCACCCTCTGCTGTCCTGGCTCTTTGCTACAGAAATAAAAACAACAGAACCCAAAGTAAGCAATACTTCAGTATTCCAATAATCTGTGTTCATAATTTAGACTAAACCATAAAGTTCCATGGTTTTCTCACTTTTTAGAGTGCTCATATCTGTGCAATGTTCACCAATGAGCAAACAGACTGTTAGTGCTTACACAGGATGAAGGTAATACACAGAAGAATAAAGATTTCCACCTAGGAATGTTACCAGATTTTAAAAGATGTCTCTTTTTTTCACCATACTAGAATCCTTGAAACTGGTTACTGTAATTTATTAGCCCATAGCACTTCCCATCTTACCAAATGTAAAACTGCAAAGACCAAAAGGGTACTGCATTGCCCTTCTACCTCAGTATTTTCCTGCAGTACCTTTGTCTGAAATCTTCTCATTCCAGAAAAACACGTTATACCCCCTTACTTCCAAAGAAGAAATAAATTATATACCTTGTCTCCAGTTCCCAGAAAGTGGTGTCATCTGATATCCAAGGGTTTGAGGGATCAGGGGGCACAAGAAAAGGATCATATTCCAAATACTGCTCTGTATAAGCTAATAGACTAGGAAAACAAAAGCATCAAACATTGTCACGTCAGGAGGCGAGGAAACCTGATCAGGTTACCCCAGTTAACAAGTTACCTTGCATCAATTGTGTGTGCACACACTCAGAAGGCAGCTACAAGCTCAGGGTGAAATAGGTTTGCTCAAGCCATTTAAAAGTGGACCACTGAAGAAGGAGGGGTGGCTCAGGTCTATCAAGAGTAGATATAAAATAAGTTTCCCTAATACTTCCACACAGCTCCATTTAAGGTTCCTTTAGACACTAATAAATTAGATCATATAACCTCTTCCACACACATTTGTTTTTTCATAAAGGAACATGTTACATATCCCTGTGGTCTTAATCATCAGTTCCTTTAAAATCTGTTCTAAAACACTGCTTGTTACACAGCTTATATTTGTTGGCCCTGCATCTGCTAGTACTCCTTTTATTTTCTCTTAAATATAATTAATATTTTTATTATTTCCTAATAAAAGGGCACTATTCTCAAGTTTATCTTTTAAAAAACACGCCAATTTTTTTTCACAATTTTTTATATTCAAGAATTGGTCTGATTCAGTTGCATGCACTAAAATCTTTGCTTGTATTCTGGTAATTTACATCTCCCATTGGCCTTATTCATGCTTGCTGTTTCCTTTGGCCTCATAATTTTTGTAAAATTACTGACAAGTGAGGACAACTATTCTTTCTTTTCAATTCCTTTTATAGGTAGTGTGCATGATATATTTACTTTTCAGCAAACAAAAAATCTTAACCTGCTCTCTTTGTGAATAAATATGTATATGTATTTGCATATATATGCACACATACACATAAATAAGTAGACATATTTGTACAAATGTATATTAGAAGATGAAGAGTAATTTGTATCTGGGTTAGTTTCCTTTACTGAGCCCTATGCAGCTCCATTTTCTGCAACGTTGGGCTTTTTGTTTTATTTGATTTCTAGCCCCTTCTTGACAAATTCTGGTCTTATTAGGAGATAGATTCCTACTAGTGTTACATCTCTGACCCAAACTGAGCCCAAACTCACTTTGTTCAAGCACTGACTGAGCTCCACACCAATCAGTTCCCTTGGTTCATCAGTGATTGCCCTTTTGAAATATCAAAACAATAACCCCAGACCTATTCCCTTTTAGCCTCCCTGCCAATGAAAGGTGAAACTTGTGATCCCTTGGTCAGAGGCTCTTTCAGTGACTTGGGTTTATCAGATATGTATTGTGGAATATCTGGAGTATTTTTATCACTAAAAGAACTTCATACTTCTCCACTTAAAGTAAACTCTAACCAGTTATTTCTATGAAATCTGAGCTCCCATGTCTCTCTTTGAAGAGCTATTTGCTGTGAATAGCTCTTTGAAACTAATTCAAACTGACATTTTTCCCAATAGTTATCAGTCTAACTGAAAAAAAAAGAAAATGTGACAATATACGTACCTCTCTGCAACTTTTGACATTTTTAATCTATGTCTGTCTAATTGCATTTGCCAGTGCTTAATCTGCAAGAAAGGAAGGCAAAGAGTTTTATGAGTAATTTATTGCTTGATTCCATTTCTATAACTTTTTTTATTAGGGCTGTAATTGAACCTTAATTTATCCTAGGGCACAGAAGAGAAATATATCAGAATTAAAACAACATTTCACCAGCGTAGTTCTAAAATAAATAGAATTTTCCATTAAAGAGAAAAGATCATACAGAGACAAAAGATGTGCCCAATATAACATTCTCCCTAAAGATTCATCAACAGAAATCCATTTTTAAAATTAGCCTTTATTTAGATTTTTGAAGAGAACTAATACTTCTTCAGACATTTACCTTCTCCAAATTCTAACATCTCAGGAAAGATTAACAAAGCTTTAACAGTAGATAAATGTGTGACCTTATACATGCATACATGGAGTGGTAAGTATACCCCCAAACCTCAAATCAGTATTGAAAGAAGAGCAAGCTCTCCACAGCTGAACAGTCTAATGGGCTTAGCTATACAAAGAACCCACTCACTGGCCTACTTCCCACTGCCTTTAGATGTTTAATGCATTATACAAAAAAATTCAGGTTTTGTCTCCTTAGTTTTGATGAAGTTACATTCCTAAATCCATATATCTTGAAACAAGGAAAAAGTTTATTAAATGTTTGCTACACCTGTTTTGAATAACTTCCCAGTTACAATAATATTTTTATACCTACTTTCCTAAAAAGTTAATTTAAAAGTACATGTTTGTAGTTATGTTCCAAACCTCTTGGTGTAGTTCATCTTCTGTGGGTGGCTTAGTCTCTGGTACTGGCGTGTGGGTAGGGCTGTGACTTCGAATGTCATTTTGTAAGCCATAGACAGACTGAGCAAAAAAATATGGAACGATGAGAGTTGCTTTCATACAGTGCTTTCTACACACACTCATAATAACTGTCATGGCTTAGTACATTGTGCTCAAGAAGTTAGCCAAGATCATCTTTTCCTGAGGAAACTGCAATAACCCATGCACTCAGATGAAACTGTGCTTCTGCACTAGAGTGTAAAATAAAGACTCCCAAACTCCCACAATTCCATAAAGCCACAGGACAAAGGATCTACTTTTATTAGGTCTCTATATTAGCGTCACAGTAAACATGGGGAATGACACTGAGAGATGCTATTACAGTAAGCAGAGATGACTGGTAGGTGAGGTATTGTGAAAGGTACACTAGCACAAGGATTATTTGGATGACTCCCAAAATTGCAATTACTCTCTGGTAAATTACACTAATCTGGACCTTTCACTACCATAAATAAGACAAGCTAAAACTTTCTCTAAATCCACTTTCCTTCTTAAAACATATTTTTCCATGGATCAACATGCAAATGTACCTCAAAGGAAGTACTTTAAAGTGGAAGTCAATCTATATGTTTATGGTGCAAAGGATTTAAAAGAGTTGAGCCAATCCATCTATACAACCCTAGATAAATTACACTCCAATTACAACCTAATTTAGATAGAGCTAATTTCTTCCACAATTTCCAGTGGAAAGTATTTTGGGCATAATTGTAAAAAAGAGACACACTTTTCATTAAGAACAGGACAAGAACTGCTGTTAGAGTTCACACTGAATTTTAAAATTTCTTTTCCTTAATTACTGACAGAAACACTTTAATAGGCTTTACTCAATCTACTAAACAACATGAATAAAGAATGCAAAAATGAATTTTATATTTAAAATCTCTTTGTATTTCTCCAAAATCTTATGTGATAGAATTTACTTAGCATTAGCAAATTTGTTAATACTAATTCAACTAAGAGCTTATGAAATATTAACATATGTTCATGCATTTGTTCCTTGCAGCTGTAAGAAAAAAATGCTGTAAGAAATTATGGAAATTTGTGCTATAAATTTCCTCCACCTCCTGATTTTGGTATAATAACAGTACTTACCTTTCTTGTTTTATGTGGATTTCTCATTCTTGAAGATTTTTTTATATCCACTTCAGTCGTGTTTACACAGCCAGGCTATTAAAAGAAAGAGAAAGGAAAGCAAAGGGCTAAATCTGGGAAGGAACTTCACTGAGATACTCCTCTTCAGTGTGCAAGACTGAAAAATAAATTCCACACCATGAAATTGAAATAAAATAAATTCCCAAGATAACAGAAACCAGTCACATGTTTCTGCTTCGGTTTTGCCAAGGAAGCCATTCATTACATTCTAGCTATTCCTCTAAGAAGCATGGTTGACCTAATGAGACAAAATAAACAGAATTGTGCAATATTCACCTCACCTGTGAACCTCAGGCTCCCTTCAGGAGCACCTGCTTTTGGGTCAATTTTCAAAGAGGATCTTCTTTTAAAATGCAATGAAAAAAAGTACCAAAACAGGATTTGCTTCTTTGGAAAACAAAGGAAAAAAACCAAACCAAACCAGCAAAACAGGCTTCTGCAGCCTAACCAGAAGACTGACAGCCTAAATAAAATTACTCTCAGCACATCGTATCTGGGTTTCATTGGCTCGTTCTCACAACTCTGTAGCACCCCAAAGCAGGCAAGCACTCTAGATTCTCCTAATTTATCTTCCTTTGACACTTCCCTCTAACTACAAAATCTGTGCGTAAATCTGGTTTTTACCCTTTGCTGGAAAAAACTAATAAAAAGTGTTTTGCTCTCAGGTGAGTTTTATCTATTGATTTTAGAGGAATTACATTTGACACTGAGTGGAAACTACAAAATCTGCTCTCTAGTGGGAGCGGATTTTTAGTGAAAGTAGGTTGGGGTTTTTTAATGGGAGTAGCTAGATACTGAATTTACTTGCCCAACAGCCAGGATGGACTTATTATCACACTAATGTTACAACCTCTGTCTTCTTATCATAACGAAAAGTGTGACTCTAAATTTTCAAAGACAAAATTTTAAAAATTGCTTACATAGGAAGAACTAAGAAAAAAATAGCTTTCATTAAACAGAGCAATGGTACTTTGCCTCTGGAAAATATTCTAAAAACCAGACTGATTTTATTTAATCCAGTATGGGTTTTTTAGAATTAACAAATAAATAAGTTTCTATTTTAAAGTAATAAATTAGTGTGCATTTGATCATATTACATTTGCAGCAGAAAAAGTTCCTCACTGCTAACAATAAATATTCTTAAGACTGCATCTGACACACTAGAATTGGGAAGGTACCCTTCGTGCTTCTGAACAAAAATGGGCATTTTTAAACTCAGAAATAAATGGCAACTCTCAAAGAAAAAGGCAGGTTGAAAAATACAAAGTTCTGCATGATGGTCAATTTAAAAGCAGAAAGCAATTTCCCAGGGCAGTATACTGAGATACAAAGCTTAAAAAACCCCAGTGCATCTACTTTAGGATTAGAGCAGCAGCTGGCAGTGAAGAAGAGAGGGGCTTTAACAACATCTACAGCCTTTGAATGTAACAATTTAAATAGCAGGCACACTTACATAAGGTACAAACTGTTATTTGTTCAGTTTTCAGTTATGGTTTGTTAAAAGCATGTCCTAAAAATGGAGAGGGGGAAAAAAGAAGGCATAAACCTCATCTGAAGCCTCTTATTTTTAAAGATTTCAAGCCCACCAGCAGTAAATTGGTACGGACAGATCTTGCAACTTGCCTGGGTAACTTACATGCCAGAATTGTGCAGATTGATGTAAGGAACACAAGAAATTCTGGGAGATTTTTAGAAATGAAACCAGGGCAAAGCTTTTGCTAGTTGCAAAGAGGCCGAGCCCAGTACTGACCTTCTACAGCACCTAGTGGATTCTTACTGACACCTGGCTGTTTAAAACCTCTCATGCTGAAGGAAAGCTGCTCTGGCAGGGGCACGCAGGAGAGACTGTGTGGGGAGAAACTGGACCAAGGGGGGACTGAAGAGAAGCTGACAGGAGAGCTGCCCCAGGCAGGGAGAGGCAGGGAAGCATCAGGAAGCTCCAGTGAAGAAGAGGAGGCAGCTAAAGGGCGTATCAACTACTCTGACAACCTGGGGTAACAATAGGAGTTTAAGACATATATCACTACCTCTATACAATACTATTTTCATAACTTGATTTAAATTATATGACTGGAAGTACCTAATGTAGCTTGGGTCACAATTTATGTTTTCTTCTCAACATAAGTATATATATATTAGATTATACTTGATATGAGATGGGTTTTATGGTTTCTCTGGTGCTGCCGAATTTCATTTGTCAATATTTAGGAATAAATATCAAACATATTTTCAATTAAAATAAACACAAAAAGTTGCATTATATGAACATTTTGCTAAAAGAACTCAGTCTTTGTGGGAAAACCTCTGCTGGACAACATTTAATTTTATTTGTATCCCCTCAATAAGATAATAAGTATGTGTTTGAATACAATTATATCCAGCTGTGTTTTCTTTTTTTGTGTTGTTTTTTTAACTGGACTACCATAGTTCAAATAGTGAGATGCCTCTCAGAGTGCTCTGCTGCAAGATTCCCATTTAGTGTGTGGTATATAATTTGCATACTAATACTGTAAATAGTTTTCAAACAGATTTCCTGGAAGACTTGAGAACTCTTCTATATGTGTAAATAGAATGCTTATTTCTTTCAGGAGTAATATTCTGTGTGAAAACAATTTCCCCTCAACACACACAGAGGAAAGCCTTGTGACCTTGTTGAAATTATCATACAGCAAGATCACAACCAGGGCAGAATTTGGTCCTCATCAATTTTTAAATATCTGGGTGAAAAACTGTCATACATTCACTTAGTTTTTTTCATCCGTTAGCATGTCCTTTTCTCAAAGTACAAATGCCTTTGTATTAATTTACATTAAAGGACACGTCAATCCAGTCGTGATAAATTCACTGTTGATGTAAATGGATACAGACAAAGAACATAAAAAACCCACATATAGCGGAATTTTAACCCCTACTTCAGTTATTGGATAACAACATTAGTATGAAACCCAAGCAGCACCACTTTCTACTGCTGCTGTAGGAGGTTGCATACCAGGATTCTGCTAAGAAACACAAAGGAAGGAAGAAGTCTTGTCTGCAAGCAGAGGAGGTACCAGAACGTACATGCCTTGATCTGGCTATCGCCAGCATTTGAAGCAACCATCTGAGAGTATGTTGAGTTAAAAAAACCCACTTGATATTAATGTTCTTTTCCTGATAACTGTGGCAACAGTGAATTAATTAACTAAACCCTTGTAATAGTGCTACAGTGTATTAATTTTATGAAACCTGTAACAACTCTTTGGAAGAATTACATAAAATGGCATGCCTGAGCCATGGTATATTTCCATCCAAGTAGTGCAGAGTATGGAGTATTTTTAGTCTGCTTGCTGTACAAAGTTGCACACTCCAAGTGTCCTTTTTATTGCCTGGCCACATAGCCCAAATCAACTGCTGTCAAAGCCTCTTTTGCATAAAAATCTTTTTGCTATGATGTGCTTGTAATTCAAAACAGTGAAAAATGCTCAACAGAGAGTAAATTAATATTCATAATTAGGTCAGCTGAAGTTTTGATGTCTTTTTTTTTTCTTTCCCAAAGAAAAGGGCAATTTAACTGTGCATCTACTTAAGCCAAAATAACCAGAAGTTTTCTTGTATCTGAGACAAATATACCCCCGTATGTGGGAGGGAATAAGCTCGTGCATTCCGATAGGCTGGGAACTGTCTGTCTGTATTGCTGCTCTGTAGGAAATGATCTGAAGGAGAAGCTGAACATGAGTCAGCAGTATCTCTTTGCAGCAATGCAGACAAACCACATACCCAGCTGCACTAGCAATAGCTTAGCCAGCAGGCAAAGTGTTTATTTCTTTCTACTCAGCATCACAAGGAAACTTCTGGAACACCAAGACTACTTTTGGGCCCCACAAACAACACAAGAAATATATTCCAAATGGGAAAATCCACTGGAGGAACAGACTTTTTTTATGCTTGCCAAAGGGGAGAGCTAACCATTGTCTTTTGTGCCTACAGGGGGGCTTAGAGAGATAGACCTTTTCCAAGGGTGCACTGGGGGAGGACAGGAGACAGTAATCTGAAATTGCAGTAAAGGAATTTCCAGTCACCTATAAAGAAATATACTTCACAGTAAAAGTAAGAGAGGCTATGGAATGTCCATCCTTGGTGATTTTCAAAGCTTGTTTAACCCAAGTGCCTGGACAATCTGATTCACCTTAGAAGTTAGCACTGGTTTGAGCAAGACGTTGGACTAGAAGACCTCCAGAGGCCCCTCTCAGCCTATACTTCTGTGGTGCAACCTACACTTCACAAGCTGCAGGGAGTGAAATTCAAATTATCCACTTTACAGACCACTCCAATCAAGTATTCACATTGGTGTGAAATTCATCTCTCTGCCTTCCCCACCCCAAAACATCAGAGTGGAAACAAGACTGGTATGTGCTTCCTTGCTGCTGCCCCTGCCCTGTAGCATCCTGTGGTTCGTGCTCAACTCATACAAACAAACCTCAGGTTGATTTAAGGAAATGTAATTTCAGTGTCTCTTTAGCTAAAAATACATAGGCACTATTTAAAATAATTACCTCATTTCAATATGCACACCCATAAATTCAGAGTTCATTAAAGCAGTAAATATTAGGTAGATTGATCACATACCTTATGAAATTTCATTGCATTTCAGTGTCAATACACTTTGAAATAGATTTTATTTGTTTTGCAGGCATGATCTAACCTGCTAAGTGTAATTGCAAAATACTAAATTTCAAGATCTCCAGGCTCTCAGAATTTAAAGACTTTAAATTTAAATTATGGACCTGGGTGCAAACATGACAGGTCTTCTCTTTCACTTGAAAAGATTAAGTCAGGCACACAAACATAAGAAAAATCAGAGATTGAAATCTGTCTTTTACATTATGTGAAATAGAAGATTTTAACAAAAAAAGTAAGCTTGCAACCATCTATTCTGCTATTTCTGTCATTGCTACTATTCCTGTCATTTTTCTAGGAGTCTTCTAACCCTCAACAGTAACTATTCATATCACTCACTTTCTAAAGTAGAGAAAAGAAGCTAATTAGGCAGTGAGTGATAAGAAGAAGAGCAGAGTTCATTTTTATTTGTAGGTTTTCTATTCCAGTTTACTTGTACAGCTATCTGAACAGTGTATAGTTAAAAATCAACGGGAGAACATTATAAAAAAGAAACGGAAGATTACAAAATAAAGAAACGAGGCAAAAAAAAAAAAATCCAGTGGCACTCAGCTGGAAAAAATCAAAGGAGATGCTAGCTGGAAAAATACCCAATTTGACTCTGGTTATATGGGAAAGATTATATTTCTCATACGTAGTCTAGCATCAAAGGAGACATTAAAATCCTATATTGAGTAAGTTGTCAGTAATGGCTAAAACTGAGGCTCTCATAAGGCTACATTCTCCTGCAATGCACCAATTTTTCATTTCACTGAGATGGAAGTTATTCAAGTGTGCAGAACCCACTAAGGCTTACAGGGAAAAGTTGAGGTTTAGGTAATGATTATCAAGGTATTTTGGGATTTTACCTCATTTTACACACTTCAGGGTCAATGAATAAAGAGGCTTTTCCAGCAGAAGAGCTGCACTATTAATAACTTTGCTGGTGCAATAGGACATCTCAGAGGAACAGTCCAAACATAATGAGTACAAGTGGTCAGGCCTTTAACAGGATTTGGAAAAGCAGCTGCTGTCTTAAGGTCCAGTCAAAGGACAGCAAAATTGCAATGTCAGATACAAATTTCAGAAAATGTGTTTTTTTAAATGTAGCTCACTTTATAATTAGAGATCAATGAACCTCAACTAAGTGATGAAAAAAATAAACCCAGAAGCCATAGCTGCCAGAAACTGCAAATATGTAGGATTGTGTACTGCTAGTGCTTCTAGGGGACATCTCACCAGCCTCTGTTATGCCCCCCAAGGCAGCAAAGACAAATCAGTGATCACGGGAACTGGGCTACAGGAACCACTTCCTTTCGGTGAGAAAAAGATACTGTTATGTAAAACTGCAGAACCTAATCATGGGGTTAATTTACAATCAGCTAGGTGTACCTAATCTGAAACACTCTTACGAACTTTATGAGCCTCCCTAAAGGTGTTTGTTTTAATTACTATTCCCATTTGATTCAGCAGTTCTGTGAAAATAACTCTGAGAAATCAAGTGTGTGAACACTGGGACTTGACAACACCTCTAGTAACAAGATCCCCAGTAAATCTGAAGAGAGAGGAAAAATACTATGCTGAGTTTAAGTACTAGGACACAAGGGGTGGATTTTTTTTTCTTTTTCATTATGCAGCATAATCCCATAACTACAAACTATAAACTAAATTGGATGGGTCTAGCTACTTAACGACTGCAGTATATAATTTTACAGTACTTAGAGTTTCATACACATGTACAGTAGTATAAAATATGAAATTATCATATTATATGCTACTTGTAGTAGTACCATATTCCAAGCTTCTGCACAACAAATTTTAGCACAACCACCTCTCTGAAAACACGCCTTTTTGATTCAGTTTTTCAGACTGACAAATAAGCACTGTGACTGGACTTCCAATACCTGCTGTTAAGTCACAGTGCTTTTATGGAAGTCCCACTTGCATTATAGTTCTAATAAGAAGCAAACACAGAGAGACTAATATTCAGAATACAGTCCAGTGGCCATGGCAACCGCAAATGTAAATTGTAATACGTACATAAGTTTGATGACTACTTTGGAAAGAACTCCTATCAAGACTACACCTCTCTACAACTCCAGACCAAGCTTCTAAAATTAGCACCTAGCTCTTCCTATGGACTCTTGTCTGTTAGAAATTACCTCCTCTGAGAAGCAGACTTAACCTTTCAATTACCACCTTTGAAACATAATTTTTAGGAAGCAAATCCCAAGATGGTTCTCAAGTATAGAGCCTACACAAGCACAATTCATATTTCATTTCTAGAGGCCTCATAAATTTGGCAGATAATCAGGGAAAAGTTATTAAAACCTGCTTGTTCTACTGACTCATTAGATATTTTCAATATCCACAGTCTTTTCATCATGAGATGATATGAGATATGTTATGCTTCTAAATACTGTATTTTTGGAACTCAAGGTAAATAATTGCAATGTATGGATTCAGTCTGACACTGAAGTAAATGAATACAACTTGGAACTGGACTTGCACAGACTAACCTCAAATGTCTTTGTGTTTCTTAATACAAATCCTTTTTTAAAACATGCGATACGTCTGTCAATATGCTGCAAATATACCTGAAAATAGTGATCTACAGTCAAGTAGTATAATGGAAACAAATTAGTTGTACACAGCTTAACCACTACAACCAGCTATCAGTTGATAATAATGTAAAACCTACTGGCTTTTGATTAAGTAAATAAAAGCTTTTCATCCTTTCGTATTCGTTTATTGGACTGATATTTCAGGCCACAGAATGTTCAATGTAAAATCTTATTGAGCTGCTTCCTTCAAAGGAAGGGATTGTCTTAATTCATAAGAATTAATAAAAACATTGTTAGGATTAAGTGTTCTCTTCTGTTGAAGGTTTTAGTAGAGAATTATGCAGATAGCATAGAATGAATTTAAATGCTCAATACATGTCCTCAATAGCTAATTCCATTTTGACTCATTAAAGAACAGAGATAAATAATAAAAAGTTACAGACTTATTTTTTAAACTAAAATGAATGAGCAATAAACCTTATTGTGTCATACACTAGAAAGATATTGATGGAGAAATAATGAATTTTGCATTTATGCCTAAGTTAAACATACTATGGAGAGCCCCACATGGAGGACAGAAAACTTGCTGTTGGACCAGTGAGTAAAATCAATATATCCTTTATTCAAGGATTGATTTGAACGTCACTGACTAATACCAAAATAACAGTTCCACTGTTGTTCTGCAATGGACCTAATCAAAACATGGAAAGGTCTGCAATTAATGGATAAAAGTTCAACTATGAGTTGTTTCTCTTGTTCTGACAAGACAATGGAGGTTTGAACACCATCAGACAAAAGAGAGACATTTGATCAATTAGTTTGATCAAACTTTAATTATGTTTGCAGCAAGGTAAAACTCAGAAAATTTTCAAACTAAGAGCTGGGAAGTCTCACTTTAAGCATAGACTTTAGGATCACTTAAAATTTCAAAGATTTTTAGTGTCTTTCCAAAATAAAGAAACCTACATTGCATCAATTTCCACTTTATACTTATTTGTCTTCTCAAACTAGAGTTTAGATCTTTTCCCTGAGTAGTATCAGAAACACAAGGAATTCCACTGGCTGTGCAAATGAAAGACCTGTTTGAAACAGTAGAAAGAGAGACACAGAGAAATTTTCAAGGAATATAATACTAATAAATGAAAGAATAAAATGACTCCGTAGAAGATAGAACATCTTGGACCATGACAGGGATCCCCATGTTCTCACATACTTCGTTGATTAAGGACAGATATTGTTGAAAGTCAGGCTGCCACCTTAAGAGAATGAGATCTAATCATTGTTTTTTTTAAAAAAAATTAGTAGTCTGTGTGTCACAGAATCACATAATATGCAAAATACATTAAAAAAGGATATTAGAATTTAATCTTGAGACAAGTCATATGAAATTAAACACGAAGCTGTACCAAAGAAAATACTACTGCATTGAAGTTCTATGCTTAATTCTTTTTGCAAGTTGATTTAATTTCGAATTAGTTTTCATTTATGATATAGCATTTCACATTTGCAGTGACTGGTTTTCAGAACCAGAAATTGTTGCACAGAAATTAGATCCATTGAAATTTTTCAAGTGGTGTTTCAGTAGTATTCATTTTACTTAAGGATGTATTAAAATCATTTTTGATTATGTGAAGATTCCAGTATTTGTGACACTGTTGCACAAGGAAACTGGCTAAATTTAATTTCTTTCTGGATTTTTTTTACCCCAAAAAGCAGGAAACTGCTGTTTTACAAATTTCATACAAAAGAAATTTAGGTTATTCACTTGAAAAGAAGTGGCAACAGAAAAGTCTAGCACGTCTCTGAAAATGCCGATGGCAAATATAGGTGACATTTAGAAACTGATTATATGCCTTTTGACTTATAAGAAGATCCTTGACAAAATGCTTTGGCTTAAAGCAGCAAATCTAATTCCCACAGCTACAAAGATCAATGCATAAACGTTGCACTTGTTAAAAAAAGTTCCTTATACTTACTTCTTCAGGTTATTTTCCTAGTTTCACACAGAACTGGGTCTTACTCAAAACCATATTGTCATATCATTTTTCTGTGTCCTTCTACCATCTCATCAATGAACTATTTCACAACTTGGATGTCTCAGTTTTAACTTCCAAAAATTTTTTTTGTTGCACTGTTGCAAGAAACTTGGCTTCTGTTTCCCTATCTGCCCCACCTTTACTCAAGTACTAGACTAAATAAAAATGCTAAGTAATGTCAGTACAAAATCTTCCACAAAGGTCTAAGCAGGCCAGCTAGAAGGTTTATAAGTATGTGCCTCAACTACAAGCAGTTATGGATCATAAATATTATAACCATTTTTTGTAATTAAAATTTTGTACAAAGTTTTGTTTCATTACCAGAAGGGCAATTGTCTGAGAGCGACAATTGCTGGTTTGGCTGCATTCCCTGCCTGCTGTAGAGGTAACTCCCTTGTAAGGACATATGGTCAAACAAGTGCAAAAGAACACATGAAAATTATGTGTATATATATCACTAGAGAAGTTGGATGGCATGATTCACAATTGCTATCTGAAGATGTTTAAAAATTTTCTGAAAATGTTATTATAAAGCAGAGAGAAGTGTTCTCCGGCTAAACAAGTGACTGGCCCAGGAAAGTCTAGCAGTGAGTGTGAAATGCAGGTGTGCACCATCTTATCCAAGGTAAATTCAGTGTTTTGACAAGTCTCTGAGGCTGATCTTGAAAATGATGAAATGATGAAATAATGAAAAAATCATTAAAATTCAAAAGAACCCACTGCCTGGCCTTCAACATCTCATAAAGTTCCACTAACCAATATGCATTTTGCATATAGGTCAAATGTGAAGGGTCATGTTCAGATCATATAAAATACAATTTAAAAATATAAACAGAGAAAATTAAATTAATGGACATAGAATGTCATAAAAAGAGAGAGAAGCAAAAGGTGTGGGATGTGTGACAAAGTTTAAAATATTTGAATGCCGACTTCCGGGCGGGGGAAGCCATGCAGACAATCCATGTGATTGATAAAGCAAGCTTCGTTTATTGGCAATACAGAGGCACTTATATAGTATCAGTATATACGCTTGTCAGGTCTTGATTGGTTTAAGCTTACAAAAGCACATTCTTACTTCTACATACTTGGGTTAGATAAAAGACTACATTTGGCAAGCTTCTATTATTTATGTTTTGACTTGAGAGATCAAAAATCTTCCTCCCTTCTCATGGTCAGTATATCTTATCAGCACAGGACTGTACCTCCTTAAAACTCCCTTTTTGTTCTCAGGCCTGTTTCTCACGCAGGGATTTTCTCATGGAGGCTTTTTGTCATGCAGGCCTTTACCTGCAGGCTCTTGCTTGTACAGCTCTGTTATTGATTTGTTCCCTTTATCAATAATCCATGTCCCTGATCCTCTAACCATTCTGCAACAATTCCCCTTTTTTCTTTTTGTAAAGGCAATATTTGATTGGCTACAGATGTAGTAACTTTGTATATCATCTTTTGCAAGCATTGGCATAGGCAAGGTAAGCACACTATTATTAATAATATTGCTAGTCTTAAAGTAATCAAATGCTGCACAAGTGAAACTAGCCATGGTCCTAAACCTAGTGACTTTAACCATCCTTCTAAGCTAAGACCATCTTCTTTCTGTAATTGGGTGGTTAATTGATGTAACTCACTTATCTGCTTGTGAATTAGAACAGAATGGTCAGAGAGATTACAGCACATACTTTGGAACTTTTCACAGCCGTGGCTGTGAGCTAATAGTAGAAAATCAATGACTACTTAATTTTGTAATATTGTATGTCTAACACTAGTAACTTCTACGCTTAACTCATCAAGCATTTGCGAAGTTATGTTTAACTTATCCCTCTCCCAGCAAGCAAGTTTATGCAAAATAGCGTAAGCCCTGGCTGCTGAAGCACCAGGTAAAAACATAAATGCTAGCCAAATTGACTGCTTTCATTCGATCTAAATGGGCAGACAGCTGATTGAAAATGTCTGCTAATGCTTTTGTCTCAAGACAGTCAAAAAACTAATTCCCTACTCTATTTCTGTGTTTGATGATATACCAAAAAATTTATGCAATTCTCCTTCTTAGTTTTGCCTTTGGAGAGAGTTCCCTGACACCCACCACAAGTCACTAGCAACCACCCAGGGCAGCTGTTACATTCGCCCCAGGGTCTCGCTATTTCTTCTGCTACGGAGAGTGGTGGATCTGGCAAGTCCTCAGCTCCTTCACTCAGCCACGTCTGCAGCCTCTCCCAAGGCTTCTCGGGACGGAGGTCCCAGAGTTCCAGCTGTTGAAGTAGTGGTGTCACTTTCCTTAGGAGCTGATGCTGACTGCACCTTCTCGCTTCGGGGTCTTGTATGCACAGCACGGCACCACTTGCTGGGCACCCCTCTGGTCAGTGCTGCGGCGATGACTTGTCCCTGTTGTTGCAGGACATTCTGCAGCATTGCAGTAAAAGCAGCTGTTTGAGATGACTGTTTTGCACAGGTAGCACGTACGAGCATCTCATCTACACCTGCTCCTTGGGGCAGCATGGCAAGAATTGTCTTAGTTTGCCTATTAGCATTTTCAAATGCAAGTGTTTGGAACATTTGCTCTTGGAGCTCTTCAGAGAGCTCAGTTGCATCCTTTAAGGCTGCTGACAACAAGGCTTTGTGGGCAAAAGTCTGTGACAACTGATGAAGGATTGTGGGCATGGTCAGCTGTGTTACTGTCGCCCCGTAAGCTCTGCTTCCAGTTAGCATGTCAGCTTGGAGTGCAGACAGTGGGTCTTGTGTGTCACTTTGATGTTGGCTCATTTCTTCTTGTGCTAGCTGTTTCCACGTTCGTTCCCAGAGCAGGAACTGTGAAGGGGTTAATAACAACTGTGCGATGCTGATGCAATCATTCGGACACAGAACATCTGCTGTAAAGATAGACTGCAAAATACTTCGTGTAGATAAGTCAGCAAGCTTTTTGATTACTTCTTGTATCATTTCTTGGTGCTTCTCCCCCTCTTGGGGCTGACCCCCAGCAACCCCGGCTGGCTCTGGCTCTGCAGGCGACAAAACCACAGAAGCTGCTTCGCAGCCGGACGTTTCACTGTTCGGCGGGGGGGGTTGCTCTCTGCCGCTTTTGGCTGGGATTTAGGACCACTCCGTTGCTCTGCCGCTTTCGGCCGGACACCAGGACTGCCTGTGTCTCCTTGGCCCGCCTGTGCCCCGCCCCCTGGGTCGGGAGGCTCTGCTCCCGCATTTGTGGCCATTCCTCTCTCAGACGTCGGAAGGAAAATATCCTGCCCTGCTGAGTCCAGCAACTCCTGCAGTGAGCGGACGGGTGCTGCTGTGCCATTAATCGGTTTTCTCGCAGCCAGCCCGAAGGACCGTGCTACCCTGGACTCCGCTCCAGTCTCTAGCCGCCGCTCCGTAAGAGCCCTGTCTGTTTCTTTCCCGGAGCTGCCACAGCCAGCACTGCCACTCTCTAAAGCCTCTATGGCGGCTGCGGCCACTGTCCTCTCTATTTTCATCTCTGCGAGAGTGCCAGTTACTGCTCTCCAGATTAATCCGAGAGCTTTTGCTTCTTCAGCTTTCCTTTTGAATGATCTTGGATCATCTAGTTCCTTACAAAGGTTTACTTCTTTAACTCCCCGCTTTTCTAAAAAGCATAAAAATAAATCAAGGGTCACCTCTGTTTCTATATCTGCGTCCTACCACATCTGCGTCTTACCGCAATCCCTGTCGACAGGATTTGTGCAGCCTTTTCCCAGGTTT
Source organism: Corvus moneduloides (assembly GCF_009650955.1). Lineage (NCBI taxonomy): Eukaryota > Metazoa > Chordata > Aves > Passeriformes > Corvidae > Corvus > Corvus moneduloides. The sequence continues at coordinate 73,590,888 of NC_045478.1, read as the reverse complement.
GCCCTTGTCAGCCAATACAACGGACCCCTCTTGTTAGGTCAGTCCAGGCACGGATCAGACGCTTGCTTGCAGCTGCTGATCTTTTGCCCCCCGATCGCCGCTTATCGGTGCCGCGTCAGTCTCCCACCTTAGTCAAGAAAACGAAGTCCCAGTCTCTGCTTGGGTGCCAAATGCCGACTTCCGGGCGGGGGAAGCCATGCAGACAATCCATGTGATTGATAAAGCAAGCTTCGTTTATTGGCAATACGGAGGCACTTATATAGTATCAGTATATACGCTTGTCAGTTCTTGATTGGTTTAAGCTTACAAAAGCACATTCTTACTTCTACATACTTGGGTTAGATAAAAGACTACATTTGGCAAGCTTCTATTATTTATGTTTTGACTTGAGAGATCAAAAATCTTCCTCCCTTCTCATGGTCAGTATATCTTATCAGCACAGGACTGTACCTCCTTAAAACTCCCTTTTTGTTCTCAAGCCTGTTTCTCACGCAGGGATTTTCTCATGGAGGCTTTTTGTCATGCAGGCCTTTACCTGCAGGCTCTTGCTTGTACAGCTTTGTTATTGATTTGTTCCCTTTATCAATAATCCATGTCCCTGATCCTCTAACCATTCTGCAACATTTGAAGAACACTGTTTTCCTAGTTTAGTGTTAGGAAAGAATGGCAAGAACCACCCAAATCCAGAAATGATACATACTTCTGAATTTTACAACAACATTATCTTAAACCCACCCTATATTACTGCTGTCCTTACTAGAAATACTCACCCCAGATACTTTGCTGTCCTGTATTAAATCACACAAATATTGCTGTTGTTTTTCATAAAATCAAAGAATCATCTAGGTTGGAATAGACCTTTAAGGTCATCAAGTCTGACCCTTATCAATATTTTATATCAATTTTTTTCCCAAAGAACCAAAATAATCACCATTATTCAGCAAACCAGTAATGGCAATGGGAAGAGAAGTACTGTGGACTTGGTTTAACCAAGTTATAAATGGCAGAGTGGAAGAACTGGCTCACACTTTGACTCATGCTCATGCTTTATCAAATCACACTATGACTAAACCATAGACAGTGTTTAAAACTTGGAGAGGAACACACAGAGGAATGTTACACATTTCCCATCTTCATTTTAAAAACAACTGCACACAAACCTGCTAAATGTGACTGTAATACAACCAACACCCTGACTGAGGGCAAAGGTCAGAGATGCATTGGAGAAAATGAATTATTTTTTTAACTTATTACGGTTACAAAGCATACAGGTGACTTTCAGAAGAAAAGGATAACAGAAGAAAAGGATACTTCCCTCATTATCTTCTGAATTAATCTGAATCTCAGCAAGTATCCAAAACGCCTTTTTTATTTCATGAATGCGTAACTCAGGAAGAAAAGTGAATCATTTGTAACAGCAAGGCATCAGCCATCTTGCTTGTTACCTAAAAGAGTTAATTTTACAGCAAGCCACAGCTACTTTGCTCTGACTACATTTGGCGTGGGTTTGAGAATGTTTCAGAGGATTTACTGCTTTAGTACTTGTTTTTCCCTTTTCAACAAGTGTAAGATTATGGGGTTTAAAAAGAGATGATAATTCAGGAAAGCTGAAACAAGTTCTCTTTCAAAGACTTTAATAAGGAGCATGACATTTCTTTTTGAACAAAAGCAGCTTCTCAATTTCTTTCTCTGGAAGTAACTCACTTCCCCAATTTAGCTTGATTTGTTATTGTTTTTGACTAACACCTTAATCCTCCTAACCAATTTTTGCTTATTTCCACAGTCTCTTATCAATAGAAGTTTCAAAATTATGAAAATAATACACTTTCTAGGCAGGTGGAAAGAAGAGAAAGACTTTTACAATATGTTTACTCTGCCATCAAAAAGAGAAATGCATCACTATATGTGAATAATACTAATCTCAGACCTATGCCAGATACTGACTCTACCTTATAAATAACGGCATGGACTTTATCCTAGGCCTGATGTCAGGATTGAAAGGGAGTTTATACAGCTCTCCCTGACACAAATTTCCGTGGTTTTACTATGGCTGGTATCTGAACTAGTAAAATTAAAACTTGTTTGGGAATGTCTCTGCAGGCTGCAGTGTCTAAAGCTGAAGCTCAGCCATACTCTTTTTAACTGCAAGCCAAGATCTTTCTACATAAAGCAGAAACTGGGATTTACAGAAATTACAAGACTGCACTCCACATACCCTGAAATAAACATAACAAACCTCAGTCTCCCCAAAACACCAAAAAAACCCCATCCCCACAGGGAAACTGCAATTAAATAAATATTGGAATGGAAACTAAACAATGAGATAACAAAGCTGTTCTCTTAACTGTGACTCAGAAGAAAATTGAGGAATAGATGATTATTTGAAGAAAACTTTCCAAATCCAATTTCTCTGGTTCATCTCCAAGCATCATCTCAGTCTAAAAACCTAGGAAAAAATTATGGGCCAGCCAATCAAAAGTAACCATGATAATGACTTTCAAGAATTTCTGTCCCTCAGACTGCGGCACAAATCTTCTAGAACTTCTGTAATCACCTTCAGGGTTGACTGTGATTTGGGAACTATGAAACAACAGTGTTTTTTGAGCCAAATCCTCTTTCATGTCAAACCTTGGTTCATTTCTTTTATTTTAAACTTATGAGTCACGTGACATTTCTGATACCCAAATCATGCTCTTTTTCTCCATCACCACTCTCCTGGTTTCACTGCCCGTGCAGCTGTTCTCATACTTCCCATTCTTGTAGTGCCCTGCTGCACTGTCCTTTAGGAATGACAGCTTGCTTCCCTCTTCTGCCCCTTTCATTAACTTAAAGTTGAAATACAATGCAAAGGTAATATTCATAGATTATATTTTACATGTAAAGCTTCTGTATCAGCACTGTAGCTGGGTAGGTAACAAATACAGCCACTAAGGACCAGGACACCTGCAAGAATACCCTGAAAAAATATTTATTTACTCACCTTAAAACCAATCAACCAACCAAACAAAAATAATGAAACATTTGATCCTCAAAACTCATTTTCAGTAAAAAAAAAAAATTACATTGGGGTAGATTTCGAACTATGTTGTCGCTACCCCTAGCCTCTGAACTTTCATCAAAAGGTGAAAAACTGTAATTAAAAATAAGCATTATATACAGATTCTCATCCAAACATTACCTTTAAAAACAGTTTAAAAAATTTAGCTCTCCAGAGTTCCAGTAGCATTTCTATAAGTTTTTGGGAGGGCTTTTGGGGGCTTGAAAAGCCACCACAAATTGTAAGTAGCTCTAGCATCACCTTCCTCTTTTCAGTCTGTTTGTGTTTTATCTTTTATTCTTTTCAAAAGAAGCTTCTGGCTTTTACTGTGACAGTAAATTCATAACGATGTTTTCAAAAATATTATTTCAATGACTCTTGAGAGGAGCAGTTTAGCCAAAGTATGAACCTCTCCATTCATCTATTTATATCTTCTAAAGCCAGGAGCCTACATTGCTGACTGTAAGCCAGTCTTTTGCCTCTGATATTTCCTAGGCATGTTTACAGCCAGATTAAAAACATCTGCTGGACCAGGCAGATTTATCCACAGTTCAGCCAAAGCTCTTAATCAGATTCAATTTCCTCTTGTCCTGGTCCCTTTAACTCTCTTGAAGCTTCAACAATTCATCTCTTCCAAACCTGAAAATTACATCTCATTCTCAGATTCAAAACCTTTACATCCATTTCTGCAAATATAAAAGCTCTCTGTGCCTTCACAGGTCTCAGGTCCACAGATACTTTGTGTCTATTCCCTATGTAGCTCCAATCTACATCAGATGGAAAATTTCTTTCTGTTCTCCTTCCTTATTTTTTGTCAGTGATTAGACAATAATGTCCCAGTCTTCTTGCATCTATTGCCTGTGGTTGGAATCTTTAACATGAAATGATTTTCTCTACCTGACATTCTAAATCCTACCTAAAAATCCCTTTCTTCTATGACGGCTTCAGTTCCACAGTCACAAATGTAAGCTGATCATGTTCAAGTTCACTATTTTTTATTTAAACTTTCTCATTGCATTCTACTCTTCTACACATATCATCATCTAATTTTACTTCCCCCACTAAAAGTAGCTTATCCCAGTGTCAAAGATACAGTCCGCGTACGATTTCATTGGTAATGATACCAAACCCGATGCACGGTAAATGAAAGTTTAACTCTAGGTAAGGGAAACCGATACTGCTCTGTAGTAAAGCAAAAAAAAGAGTACAGTTTAATTGGAATTATTGTAAGAATTGACATTCTGTCTCACAATTGTAGCACTCAAGGTAGTTGACTATGTAAGAACCTTTCTTTTTTAAAGTTTTGATTCAGATGGACTTTGACAAAGAACTCAGATAAATCTTGTTTAGACAGTGTGTGACTCCCACAGCTCAAAGCCGATATCTAACCTTTGTGTACTTCAAAAATAGCTTGGAAACAAAACTAGAGTGAAGTTGAAAGGCTTAGCAAGCAAAAAAGCAGACTGAAAAAAACAAGTCAGAATTATTTAAGGGTATTTTTAGTTATGCTGATAATTTTGGTTGTATGACTCATACCTTAGGAAACCTTTGAGATGATAATAGTCAAAGACAGGTACCTTCTGATTCAAGAAATCAGGCACAACACATCTATTCACTGAAAATCATGAATTGGATGCACACACATCTGCAGTCTACAATAACAGATTCATATAAACTCTAGATCCTAAAAAAAGGGAAGCAAGCCCCAACCCCTCACCCTACTGCTCTTTTACTTGTCCCCAGGCTACCTCAAAGCTCCACAATGGCTGACATTTATCAGTGGCCCTGCTCACAGAGCCAGCAGCCCCACCAGCACTCACCACCGGACGGTGCACATCCCAAAATGCCCGCTCCTGACTGTCAAGAATCTTCCTCTCTATCTTGTCTCTCTTCTTGTCAACCCTGTCAATGTCATAGGATATTTAAAAGAAACAGTGTTGATGACAGTAATTTTAAACATAAAAAGTGTCCAACCACTTTCCCCCCCTTCAAAAAGCATGCAGAATGAAAAATGCTCATCTCCAAAGGAACTTACTTTGCTTGTGCTTCAGCTTGCATAAAAATAAACTCCCATTTCCGAGCAAATGCTCGCTGTAGCCTGGCCAAACTCTCCTGAAAATACATCACAATTTTAGTGGGTTAGGTTACAAGTTATTTACTCTTTAATAGCTTCTGGCTTTATCTTTCCCTTCTCCCCTCGCATCCCCCTCACTGAGATATAATACAAGTCACGATATTTGTGTCAGTGTAAGTGGACCTTACTTATCTGATATAAAGTTTTTCTTGACACCAAATGAGATGGAATACTTTTGAATGCCTCGACTATTTTAGTTTTGAAACTCTGATAAAAAGGGTAGATGCATTCTTCAGTAGAACGTGGGATTTCTGAAACATTTTTATATATTGGGTGCTGGCTTAGGAATTCTGAAATAGTACAAAGAAACATCTTTGTTTTGAAAGTATGTAATAATGAAAGAAAACAGCAGTTATCTCCATACTGGATGATCCACACAACAATTCCTCATCAGTTATCCCTGCAAATGGTTTCCACTGAACAATTTTGGCTGCCATTTTTGGTAGCATAGCCAAACCTCCACAGCTATCCTCATTTTTAAAAATGCAGACTATAGTTCTTCAATACTGTACAGGAAATGTATCTATCCTACTAATAACAGGAAGAACATTTATAAAATCTTTGCAAAATTCTTTCTTCCATTGATGCTGGAACATTTTCACTGTCTCCAAGAGAGCTTTTTCAATCTCTCCCCAGCTTAACAGCAGTAGTATGCAGTCTTCTTAAAAAAAAATGTGTTGTTTTTACTATATTTCTTTGCATTGCAAATGTACCTCTGTGCCATACGCACTGAAAATGAAGACTACAGAAAGAGAAGAGCAGACTTTCTAGAGATCTTGCCAATACCAGTAAAGGCTCTCATGGATTGTACACTGAAAGGGACTTTTCTAAGGCATGTAAGTATAAAATTATGCATATCCCACCGCGCAGTACACTGAAAAACAAGCTTGTGCCAGAAGAAGCAATACAGCATGTCAGCATGGTGCTGTGGCTGGAGTATTTGGTGTGTTGAGAGGCCTGGCTGACTACCCTGCTATCAGGTCACAGCAGCACAGCTGGACAGCTCTCAGCTCAGAGCCAGGGCTGTTTGAGAATTTTATGTTGACATGTTCATGAAAAATTCAGGAACTTTTTGGGGGTAGAGTTGGAACTCAAGACATCTCTCTCCTTATCGAATGCCATCCTCATCAGCTAATCAAACTCCCTCTTTTTCAGGCTCTTCCTGGCCCCCATTATCTTACCTTGCCTGAGGCACAGCACAACCATCAGGGAGTAGGAATGCCTGTAGTCTGACCCTCTTTGCCTCTCATCTAGCTGATGGGAAAAGGCTCAAGTGTCAGCATCACTTATAAAGAATGAGATTAGTATTTCTACATCTATCAAGAGGTTTTGAAAATATTGTCAGAGATCCTTCATTCAAACCTTAAATGGTGTAGAGAACAACTGCTTCCAGACACTAATGGTGTACCTGGGATTTGTGAAGTTATTTATGATCCTGGCATGGTGATCTGAGCAGAGTAAGATTAGAGATGGACTGTAATCTCAACATTTGTCCAGTTAGCCATCACTATAGTCTCGCAAACACCATTTAAAACTACTCAGCAGTGTTAGACCCATAAGCTGGAAGAACTGGATAACTAATAAATTTTCACATATAATGCCTGTAGTTCTCATGCTTAACATTATTTCACGGGCTCATTAGGCCCAGCAGAAAAATTTACTTTTTGCCAGGTACTTACAGCTTCATAGTCTGCTAGTTCTAGCCTTGCTTTGTTTTGCATTGTCCGCTTGCAGAGGTAAACAGCTGGAAAAGAAAAAATTAACACAGAATTTGCTACTATCTCACAAACACAGCAGATCAGAAATGAAGGCTTCATATCTGGTTTAAAGCTAGCTTTTTTCGGTTTGTTGTGTCCCTTTTCCTAAAAAGCTTTAAACATGGGCTCAATGCTACCTACCAGTATTGCAACTGAAATGATGGATCAGATACAGAGGTTCATTAAATAATAATAAAATCTGCTTTATGCAACACATCATATGTAAAATGCATGAGGTACTTGAGGTCAGGGTTTTTAATGGACAGGGAACTAGCACATTAAAGAAAAATGGCAAAACATTTTTCAAACTGTGTGTGTATAAACCATAATGCACAAGAGTTTTAGCAGGAGCTGCTGCTGTATTAGTCAAACAGGTTTTTAAGAACATGAATACATGGTTTTATTTATTTTTACTCTATATTTAGAAAACACAAACTTTCAACCTAAGAAGATTTTAGCTAAAAAATAATTCCAGATAAAATTCATGTCTCATACAGATTAGTCTGCTATAACCAATATTTAAACCAGAATATAATATGAGACCAAAATATGAAAAAAATTGTGTCATCTACTAGATATGAGAAAAAAAATCTTTCATTTATTTTCTACATCCAAAAATCCTTCAGGAGACCTGTTCTGCCTGCACTTCATTCAGACAGAACAGGATCTTTGATAATAACATGCTGAAGTTCATTTCCAACAGAGTTTATTTAGCAGCAAATACTTCAGAAACAACTCTGAGTATTATACAGTTTCCCCCACCAGGGAGACAATGAGTGCAGCACAATTCCTAATTGTGCAATATTTACCCACTTCATTACTTCAGAGCACTGCTCATGTGTTAGATGGATGTATCTTTTGATCAGTGTAGGTAAGAAATCCTTAACTTATCTGTTGTCTCTATAAGCAGCAAAAGGGGCCCATAATTACTGCTTGTGCTTAGGAATGTTCCTGCTCCCTGACTGCCAGCTTGTCTGCTACAGGAGCAAAGCCTCTCTGTGAAATAACTTCACATAGGAACTTAATTCTTCCTAACTAGGAAGAAGGAGGCACTCGTTTTAGATATAGCTTTGAGTATTAAGGTAGTCAATCCAAATATAATTTAAGATTCCATGGAAATATTTATTCCTGACATGTCACCTGCAAATGCATGCACACCCAGTCCAGTGAATGTTCTTTTAGTTTAATTGATTACAAGCACTTCTACCTGCAATTAAAGGTCTTATGTGATGTAAAATAAAGCTACATTTTAATGCAATTTTTTTCTTTTCTTGCCCTCCTCTTTTTGTGTGTGTTATTTGGTCTATTTTCTTTTAGAATATTTCATTCTCCACTCTCATAAGAAGCCGTGGTCTCTTTCTCTATTCCCTGCACCCCCATATACCCTCTGGTTCCAAAGCAGTTTCTGTGTTTACAAAATATAAAAAGGCAGATATATGCCCATGTCACACACAGCAGACAGATACCTTCTATAGCTTTCATGCATTTTAATACAATTATACACTTACACTAATGCACTGGCATGCATGCTGAAACGTCACAAAAAGATGAGGGGATGAATTTTGGACCTTTTGTACCTAGGTTGCATTCACAATCAGTACAGTGGTAAGAGATTCTTGAAGAGAGAGATGGTCTTTTTCATTTAGCTTTTTTTACAGTGAAGCATTTTCCTCTTTTCCTTCAAAATTGGTTATTTTGTCGAACAAGAAAAAAAAAATCCCAAAAAACCCTTGTAAATATTAGCAATAAAATACATACCTTATATAAATGTGTAGACAGTTCAGAGAATTCCAGGGGTCAAATTTTGTCTACCAATCTAATACCATTTGAACAGAAACAAAACAAGCTCCCAGTTCCTGCACTGGATCAAGACTTTTAAACCACATCCTCATAGTCCCAGTACAGGCACTTTTAGTTAGTTTAGCTCTTCCTTGAGTCCCATTGTGGGCAAATTTTGGGATTATATTTCCTGCTACCTCCTACAAAAATTGTTGTTTCAGAGGTAGCTGCCTGCTCATCTTTCTGTCAGGATAGGTTTCATCAAAAAAAGTATCTTCAGATAACAGAGATTTCAATACTGGAGAAACAACCACTGGGTCACCAGGAGACAAATCAGCTTGACACTTTATTAATTTAATACTGTGCCTCCACTGTGTAACTCTACTGCAGTTATTTTCCCTGCAGGGTTCTTTTAATGACCCTCTTTGCTCCCAATCCATAGTAAACAGTTCATATAAAGATGTTTGGTTTTCATTATGAGCATAACTTGGCCAAGACTCAAAAAATCATGTTCATCCCTCAGACCCTTTTTTTTTTTCATCTGAAATATCCAGATTCCTTTCCCTTCAGAGGAGCCTAATGGTTATAACACCTGTGGCTTGGATTCTTTATGTCAGAAATGATTCTATGTGCCACCGTGGGTAAGGCAGAATATGCTCAAGGAAGGTTTAGTATTGTGGGAAGTGTAGCATATCCTCTAGTGTAGAAGAAAACAGTGCTGGAGGACATTCCTACTCTGACTCAATTTACTGCTATTGCTATGTGCTAACAATTCCATCCTTATAAAAGTGCATGTTCGACCCTCTATTTAAGAGCTAACTGCCATGAAAAGCTGGCAGCAGCTCAGGAATTTGTGTTCACCAGTTTGTACTCTTGCTATCATATTATTTGGCTTATCTGTAAAAAATTCAGTAGCATATTATCTGTAAAAAATTCAGTAGCAAGAATGTGAAAATCAACCTCATTTTAAGCCATATCATTTGAAGATACAGTGTAATGAGGTTTTGTTATTCTGACTTTTAGGACAATGATATTTGAAGTATGGATACTCCCATCTTTTCACAGGCACCACTCCTTTTCTGCACCAAATCCCGCATGAAGTAACTGCATGTGTCCAGTAGCCTGACTTGGACGATGTCAATCACCTTCCCTCTCAAAGCAGAGTCAGGATCTCCCAGAATTTCAGCAAATTACAGTGTCTGCTTTCTAATCCCACATGTTGACAGTGTTTTTACAGCTTCATAAGAAGTACAGCCTGCAGAAAGGGTCTCCAACTAAAAGCTCCTCTATTTCCATATATAGTTCTCTATTTATCTATCCCGCAAAGGTCCTGGTCCTCAGTACACCAGGGAGCTGTGATTGCACCGAGCAGCCCATCTAGGGCCTCCACCGAGGCCTGTGCCCTGAAATTGTGCTCAAGCCCAGCTACTCCCCCTGGCACAGGCTTGAGCTGTGTTGTAGATAGATCTCCAACCAGCCCTGTAGCCTACCCATGCTGCTGCCTTGCTCCTGCCTGCACTGTTGCCAACCTCAGTTCTTGCTCACCTTCCCTTGCAGAGCTGCCCGCTCTTGCCGCTCCCTGACAAGGGTGCTGAAAAATGCTCACCATGGGGATGAATGATATGCAAGGAACAGGGTCTGATTAATAACCTCAATTTGCTAAATATGGACTGCCTTATACACTCTTATTTTTGGAGCCAGTGTATTCTGATGGATTTTGCAATCAACATAATTGCCTCTACTAAACTGAATTATATATTAGATGCTATAGCTTATGCTTTAGAAGTGACTGATTATCATGAGAGAACAGATTCGCCAATAATTTTAAAGGCCATATTAATTTGTAACATTTGATAATGAAAGATGGTCAGTGATGTTTATAAATGGGTATTTGAACAACAAACCAGTATTGAAACACACTTCAGTAGCTGTGCAGTAAATACAGTCTATTAGCTCTTGAAAATTCTATTCAGGCATTCACAAAATGTGGGCAATCTGAGAGTTTCAAGTGAGACCGAAAAGCCAGAGTTGCATAAAGAGGATGTCTGTGTTTTCCCTCTTGCAAGTTTTTAAACTGTTACACCCAAAAAAATCATTTTCATGGTTAGATACCTTTGTTTCCTATTCTTGACTGCTCACTTGTACTTGAAAGTGTCTAAGAAACCTCTACAGATTTTTTCTTTAGATAAGATCATAGAGATTATGACAGGTTTCATTCTAGACTCAAGAAACTGGACAGAGTACACATTATATTATACATGCTTACTCAAAAGACCCCAAAAAACCAAACACAGAACTTTCACCCAAAACCTACACTGAGGAATTTTATTTTGTTGCTAAACAGGGGTAAATCTTCCCTTTTGCCACAGTGGAGCAAAGGCCACAGCTAAATTCAATGGAAGTTTAACTGGGCCTCTGAAGACCATGGACTATGGCACCTACACACCCACTACCATGTACACGAGCCCCTTCCATAATTGTCCCAGTGCCAGGGGTATCGCAGCTTGATTCACCCCAGACAGTGGGTGTGCTTTCAGTGAATGCTCATTATTTCCACTGAGGCCAGGTTAAATTTACATACTCCCCGAGTCAAAATTATGTTTTCACAGTCAGTGTGTACAAGCCTAGTCTGTATCTAAAGAGCAAAGAAAATAGCAAGTACTGTAAGGCCTAAGGGTTTCAAAGTGCCCTGCAGGCAGACAGTTCTCCCCTGAAGTGCCTGCTTCAGATGGGGAATTACAGGACAATCAGCACAAAACATGACTGCAGGATGTAAAGCATGAAATTAATTCCCTTATTTAAACGCTAGGATTTCTAGGGCTATTTCATACCATCTTTAGGTCACTTCTGCTTTTAGTCAATAGAAAAAAAAATTGCCCTTAGCAACAGCTATTGAGTTCCACTTAGTCTTAAAAACATTATTACAATTCTGGGGTGGACAAATGGGTCACCACAGAGCCCTGTGTATCTATAAAACAACCACACTCTTTCATAAATGTTAATAACGTTAAGTTAGAAGGAAGACCATGATCAGTTTTACGTATATTAAACTGCCAAATCATCAAAACCTTAACTTATGAAACACTTCTCCTCTTCTCTACTCTTTACTCTTTGATCCTGTTTTCTCCTGTAACATTTCAGGAAAGCAATTTGATTATAGATTTACATGAGCAGAGGACTTTCTTACATAAACCAAGGCCAAGAAAGAAACCAAATTTCAAAGCACCAAAGAGATCAAGAACTAGAAAAAGACAAATTTGTCTCCAACATACAGAAGTCCCCAGATGATGATGGCCCTGGAAAATCCTGCAGAGTGACAAAAATTAGTATGGAAGAAAGGTCACCAAAGCTACATGAGCTATAGGATCAGACAAAGAATATCCAGTCATCAAATAAAATTTAAAATTGCATCCATTGAACTATTTCATGTTTCTTGATATTATCATAACGCTTTCAATTTGCCATTATGGTTACATTTTCAGAGAGTCAGAGTCATCTCCAGGGACAACAGGGCTTGAAGAGGCATGGGAAGTAGAGCATGTCGGAGTGCCAGCATTGCTGCCTCCACACTCTTCTAACCTGGGCTACCCATGGTGATGGGGACCTCAGCCTCAGCACCACGATTCCATTAGGGTTAACATTCAAATGGCCACAGAGCCCACAGCTCCAGGGACACTGGTGCTGGAGAGGACATTCCATGGTGATCAGCAGCACACCAACATTGCTTCCTTCACACCTTTCTAATCTGGGTCACTCGTGGTAATGGGATGAGGGGAAGTCATATGTGGAGGGGCTGAGGTCCCTTGGCTTTTCAGCCTAGAAAAGAGAAGACTTAGGGGAGATCTCATTGCAGTCCACAGCTTCCTTGTCAGGGGAAGAGGAGGGGCAGGCACTGATCTCTACTCTCTGTAGTGATCTGTGACAAGGCCTTAAGATCTGTCAGAGGAGGTTCAGGTTGGTTGTTAGAAAAAGGTTCTTCCCTTAGAGGGTGGATGGGCGCTGGAACAGCCTACCCAGGGAAGTGGTCACTGCACCAAGACTGTCAGAATCTAAGCAGCATTTGGACAATACTCTCAGGCACATGGCGAGATTCTTGGGGTGTCCTGTGCAGAGCCAGGAGTTGGACTTCAAGGATCCCTGTGATTCCCTTCCAACTCATGATATTCTGTGAAAACTATTTCGTTTACTAAACATAGTAACTTCAAAGCAATTCAGAAAATTCCAAGTTATGTTTATGAATCTCAGAATTTTGATAAGAAATTTTATTTCTATTTATAGGGGACCTAGATGCAATTATCAATGCTTTTAAAACAGTACTGCAGAAACATGTGCCTGGATCAGTTACCCTTTCTTATGTGTGCATACAAATGTGTCAGCCTAACACATTTTCCATGCTCCTCATATTATGAGAATAAGTTACACTTTTTTGGAAAGAATATTTCAGGTAAGCACGAAACTCTGAAGTGGTGAGATGACTGGAAAGCATTATCAGGGAATGCCTCCTGGTTAAAGAGCCTTCATTGCAGTGGTTTGTCAATGTCAGAATTAGCAAGGATCAGAACAAAATTCAGGCCATGCTTGTTGAAGTGAGACTTTCATCATTTACATGACAGAGATAGCTTCTAATGAGTAAATAATATATCTCTGCAGAGAAATATAATGGTATATGAATTCAGAGCGGGAAAAAATACTGTAGGTCACCTCTTCCACCTTTCTGCTAATGTAAATGTCTTTCCTAAAGCACATTTGATTTGGTTCTGCCCAGATCAAACTTTACGCATAGCAAGCACTGGCACCAGCCACACTTTTCTTGAGAGGCTGTTATTCTTGGTAGACTGTATTCCTCACTTAGTCCTGCCACCAAGGTCTTAGTCAATATATTCTGTATATGTAGCTTCCTAAAGGCAAGTCATTCACTTAAGGAGTCACAACCCAGTCTTAGCAACAATTTAGTATGTTACTTGAGTTCTGGTGGGAAAAGTCTGTTGCTTACTACACCTAGAAATCCAGAAAATTTTGAGAGACAGATCCTTAATTGAAGGATCTGTATTAGGGATTTAAAAGAATTGCTTGCAGGGGTCATTACTGACACACTCTGACATCAGCTGTTGAAAAAATGGGAACTGAGAATCAAGATTTCAGATTATAGAACGGCAGAGCTCTCCAGAAACTATTTACATATTCTTCATAAAGTCTCATGGCATGAATTTTAACAAATAATTTTTTATTTATACATGACAATTTGTATCAAAAGTGCTTCTCTGCTATCAGTTTTGCCCCAAGCTGTTGACTCATAGTCATGAGTGGATTTCCAGAGATGCTGAGCACACACAGTGCTCCAGCCGAGTTCAGGTAAGCAACAGGGATCAGTATTTCTCAAACACAAATTGCTTACTAATAAGCTGTTGCCAAGGAAATCCTTCCTGTGCATTTGGGCAAAGAAAACATATAATGCATTCTCTGTACAGTTCTCCTTCCAAACAGTCACTCTATGCTAAAGGGTACAGAAAGACAAATCAGAGAGAAAATTCCTGGACTACTCAAATTTTCATAGAGGAATTTGAAGCTAAGCATGTAAAATAAGTAAGCAATAGACTCATAACAGAAAATTATATGAAAATTTTCAACATGTGAAAAACATGATACATGATTGCAATTACTTTTTGGGCACTATGTACTTTTTAGCGTTACTGCAAGTTTGGGAGAGAAGAGGGAAATGAGCCAGGGGAAATGGCTCATGTTCAGAACAGAAAAGCAGAGGGAGAACACAGAGAAGTCTCTGTCAGTTTAAGTGAGAGGAAAGTATCATAAGGAAGGAAGTGTTGTTCACACTGACTTGTTAGCTGATTATCAAGTAAATTTAATAAGGAAGGTCTTGTGCTTTCTTAAAAATGCTGGAGAATAACAATGAAACAGCTTTGACGCAGCAAAAGTAAATGGCTACTTCATTTTACTGTAACGCAGGATAGATAACAGTCATGACTATCTGAAGAACTGCAGCACTTATGCAGACAGGTATCTTACACTTTTAAAGAGAGCAATTAATTAAGACTTCCCCCAACACCTGTGATTGCTCTAATTTCCTAGGAGACTGCCTTTGCACCACATGACTTTACCTGGAAGGCTACTGAAAATATGTTACATTTTCAAAACTTGTCCTTCATCACAGCAGCAGAATTTGAGAATTTGCTTTGAGTATGCAAAAAAATAGTCTAACTTAGTATCATGTAAAGATCACATGGGCGAGTGCTCTTAAAATCATGTTGTGTTATCAGTTACTTACTGTGTTCTCCATAACTTACCAATATTCTGCAGTCCTCCTCCATTTTTAACTCATTTGAGAGAAATGCACACAAAAAAATTACAATGCTCAAACAACATCCTGTTGCCACTACACAGATGCAGTTGACTTTTTGTCTTCTAGTATGAGTCCAAACCTTCCTAAGACTGTACGTGACTGTGGCACTTCCTAAATTTTATTCTTTCTCTCCTTTGAGCATATTTCTCTTTTTTTTAATATGCATTTAACTGTAAGAAAGAGTCTGATATGTCACAGATACTTTTAAGTCTAACCATCAGCAGAAGTTCACTAAAGAAAATGAGTAAAAATTACTAATTCTTCATATTTTATACATCTGAAATTCTTATAAGCCTCTTACATTGAGTAAAAATTACTAATTCTTCATATTTTATACATCTGAAATTCTTATAAGCTTCTTACATTGTCAAAATTAAGTTAAATTAAGCCTAAAAAATAAAAAAAATGAAAGAAAAATCTGTCAGTTACAAAATTATATCTGTAAGAAAAGAGAAGATAATTACAAGCATGTCACATGCTCAGCCACTAGCTGTGTTCATTTCAAGAGCCAGATTTTCTGAATTGAGATCCAATTCTATTTGTCACAAAACCTAATCATAATTCAGAAACGTGACTTAACTCTCACAGGAAAAACAAAGTTGTCTGAACTACACTGGCCTTAATAATACTAGTTATTATTATTATTATTATTATTATTACTTAGTTTCACTAACATAATCACACTAAAACCAATGGCATTCTACAAAGAACAACATGTCCTGCCTGGGTGGACTCCAAGACATATGGGACTTCAACAGATGGAACTTAAGGACCTTCCTTTGTAAAAATTATTTGCAATTTGAGGAATCCCTCTTGACAACACTTTCAAGCATCATTTTCAAGAAAAAGGAGGGAGATTTTCAGTGCTTTATGAAAATTAGCAGTTTCTCATTAACCTTGAAATGATCATAGCCAATATTTTGGAAATTACAATCAAAAGGCTATTTTCCATTTTGACATAAATTAAATTATTCCAAGCCCTGTTTTTGCCACCATGACATAGCATTGCACTACAGCTTTATTATGAGAATGTGTGTCTGTTTTTTTGACATATTGGAAGATTCTTTGTATCTTTTTCAGTTACACTTTCTACAGAAAAAATTTTTTTAAAGCAAATATTTGATATTACAAGCTCACGTAGATCAAATTATATTTTAGAGAAGGTATTAACATATACAAATATGTAAGGATTATTTTCTTTCTTAGTTAATTCTGGTAATAAACTAACATACAGTATGTCAATCTCATTTAATTTCTTGTTTAAGATAAATTATTTTCCTGGCAGTGTGCTACATTCTGGACAGTAGCCCAGCTACGGGTGAGTAAAGATGAATGGTTGGGATTAATTTTTAAATTAAAATAAAATTCTAGAGTATTTTCAAAGGCTTGTAAAATTAGGTTAATGCCAAAGAAAGTGATTTGCTTTGTTAATAACTTTGATCAAGGAAGATTACAGTGGGAGTTTACTTTTTGCTAGTCTTGAGAGACTTCTAATGCCTGCCACAGTCATTCGTTTTAGAGGGAGCAGTTTCAATCTTGTTCAGGACAAGTCCATGAAATTGGTAGCACTGCACGGCAGCATAATGCATGATAAGTATGAAGTACATTTGCATATCTGTAATAACATAAATTATATTTACTATATTTTCCAGGAAGTAAAAATTACTGCGAAAATCTGCAGAACCTATTTGGCATATATTTGAGGTGAAATTTATCCTTTCATATTCTCAAAATGTTTCAAACCTACTTTAGATTTGTTTTGGTTCCTTAAATATTTTTATTAAATATTTTGATTTTCCTGTATTCCTCTGATCATCGTTGTTTACAGGGAAAATGCTAATTTCTGGGACTCAGCAGATGTTAACCTAATAAGAACAGTATTGAAAAGGTGCCTCAAAAGTTTATTTTCCTGCAAATGCCCTAGCATTATCCAGTTCTGGTGAGACACAGCCACCTTTGGTAGCTCCAGTGCAATTCTCTGGCCCTGTTGCATGGGGAAGCTGTGGGTCTGTTTCTCACAGGATTGCACTTTTGGTCATGACATGGAAGGAGCAATGAGATAGCAGGATTGGAGGGTTTGCTTCCCCTTCCTTCTCCCCTCTGCAATCAAAGAGCTTAACTCAGCAACTGAAACATATTTAAATCTCAAAAGCTCTCAAATGAGTACATTTACTGTTCAACAAAGGCACCTCCCTGTGTGATAAAGGCACTGATTCCAAGCTTTAGTCTGTATTCCTGGCATGCAAAACCTGGACAGATTATACAAGATCTCTATTTACTGACTAAGGTTCATAATTCACTGACCAATCCACTGATCAGCTGCGACAGGAAAGTCAGTGTCTCCTACTTTAGACTAAAGGATATTAATAGAAACTTTCTCAGCCTGATCTCAAATTCAGATATGTTAAGCATATATTTATTAAAATCACCCCAGTAACGTGATACACATTACAACTGATCAACTTAATGTCTCTTAAACCATAGATAATTACTTGCTGATCTTTAACATATTAGGGGACTATACTGAAGTAAGAAATGGTAAATCAGTCATTTTTCCTTCAGTGACTAACTTCCTCATACGGAGTGGCTAAGCACACTTGTGTGTGGTAAGAATCCTTCCTGCTTGGGAGCTTTCAATAACTATTTACTGGACATCTTCAAATATCAGTAAAAAATTGAACATTTTTCCACTCCAATAGGATGAGGACACTGTCACATTTTCAAACTCTACCTTGAAGACACTCAGCTCTGCTGAGAGTCTCAGCTTAAAATTGCTTTATTTGGCAATGTATTTGAAACTAAACTCTCTCTGCTCCAAAAACGCAGGAAGCATCTATTGGAACCATCCATCCCCTTTGGAGTCTTTGGTTCCCAAGGGCATAGAATCCAAATTACAAGTGAGCACTCACCTAAATTTCTGAAAATCTGTAAAAAGAGACTTTCATGGTCTGAGGTTTTGAAAACATAACCTATCATGTACATGCTCAGTTACCTAAATAAGTGACCTGGTCTTCAGATGGGCTCAGTACTTACAGTCTGGACTAGAATGAAAAGGAGGCTGCTCATAGATCCACTTTCTATAAAAATTAGGTCTTTATTTGGTGTACAGAGGCACCTAACTTAGTTATAATTTTCTATTGAGATTTTTTCCTAATATGTTACTACCTATTATCTTCAGATTTTGCTGTCCAAGTACACACCAGTAATTACAATATATAATTTATTAATAAACCCCCAAGGCACAGGCAAATAAACAAGGTATTTTCTAATACAGTTCATATCAGAACCATATTAGTTTTCATAATAAGTAACCTTCTACATGGTGTACATTAGAAATAAGAGCTCTAAACTAGGCACATCTTTGGGTCTCAATCTGGTTGCACAACCATCAATAAATTGTCCTCTGCTTCACTGAGATTCTCTCACTGTAAATAATTACACTTGCTGGAGCAAACAGAGGATGTAAATGGCAAGGTAGGTTTTGATGAGTCTTGAATTTTGGGGTTTGGGTTTTTTTCTTTTCTCCTCAGATCTACTCCAAAATATGACTTTGACCAACTTCTGATAAACTTTGAGTAAGGTAACAACACATTCATTTCAATATCAGCAACTCTTGCACAGGAATTACATGACATATAATTATGTTTTAAACAGTGGGATGGTGAAACAAGACAGATGGCATTGATGCATTCATTAATACAATGCATAATTTCCAAAAGTAATAGGAAATATTTCTACACTGACCATAGTCTGTGTTTTCCGGCTCCCAACAATTTGATGGCCAAAAATAGGGTGTCTATAGACAAAACAAAGAAGTAGGAAACTGAAGTTAGACAATGCAAGCATTATACAGTCCTTGGATTGTTACTGGTTTTCAGAAACAATTTCTATTTTTTGTACACCTATTATACTGTTAACTTGACATTTTTGAAATAGGCATCAAAACAGAAAATTACATTTGTGCACCTGTTTATCATACTAGTGTCAGAACAACATTAAAAAAAAAAAAAAGTGGGGTTTTTTGTTCTCGAAGTTAGGGGAACAAAACGCACAAGGCTAGGTAGTGAGGTTGTCTTTTACGTCTTCCCTAGAAATACATCTCTCACATGTCCTGGAGAATCAGGTTTAGAAGGTACAAACACAGAAGATCCTTTGAGGTTCATTCAGTTCTTGATTTTTGAGAGTTTTCATTCATAGATTAATATTCAATACTCTTTCCTGGGTGTTATTTGTTTAAAAATGCCACTAAAAACATCTTGTTTTCACAAAGACATCAAAGTCTACTTTTTAATAAGTGTTTACCAGTTGTGATTTAAAACGTGATTTGTTTTTTAAGGGAAAGACAAAAAAGTACCAAAAACTACTTCAACACTAAACTTATTAAAACTGTGCTAAATGTATTGTTAAAAGAACTCACTTCTAGCAAATGAAGAATACTGTATAGGATTTTTTCATACAAATAACTTCATTTTTAAAATAGCAACTTTGTGTTAAAATGTAACTGATTATAACATTTTTTACAGAACACCTCATCCCTGTACAGGCCATTCACTTAAGAGTTGGACTCGATGATCCCTGTGGGTCCCTTCCAACTCAGAATATTCTGTGACTGAGTGGCTGTATAAACACATACACACAGATACAAAGAATTATATAATATTTGAGCAGTTGAATAAAACTCATTAAATGTGTGAACTGGTTTGAGTGGTATTTCAAAACACAGGTGCTTCTTCAGGAAAACCTTCTGCTTTACTCTCTATTTCTTATTTCTCAAAAATCTCCCAGCTGCAAAAATGGAAAACTCTTTGCTGCCCATTTCCTTTCAGAAATTTTTTAATGTTAATCTGGAAACCAACAGGGCTGAAGGGTGACACATTCACACCAATTGTCAAATTAAAGATATATTGTGAAAAATCTCTTAGCATTGTAACACCGATGCATCAAATTTAATAGAAGCAATTTAGAACTTGCTACTTATCAAGCAACAGCAAGGAGCTAAAGGATAAAAAAGGAACTATCACAAACTAACTTCAAAGGCTAAGATGTGTTTCTTGCAAGCTGTTTTGTACTTTGTAAGGGAGAAGCAATAATTAATTCTCCGATCAACCATCCTTCACAGTGCCACTGAAATCAAAGTGACCAGTAGAAGCACATACTAGCGCAAATGGAAAGAAGATGAACTCCTAAAGAATGAATTGCAGTACTCTGCATGTTTTGGAGAAGCAGCTATAAAAATAATTTAATACATTTATTTTTATTTTTATTCATATAAACCAAAAGGTCACCATCATTGAAATATACAGTTTACAAACTCAGGAAGGGAGAACAGTCTTTCCTTAGAGGCATGAAATGTATCTCCAGAGAGGCCCAAGAAGAAAAGCACAGCTGCATCATTTTTCTGCTAACAGGAAGGTTAATCTCTGTTTACAGGTTCAAGCTGAGCTTCTGAAAAAGGTATGTAGTGAGGGTTACTAAATACATAGAAACCATATCCACTCAGGCGGCACTCCTGCTGAAACTCTTCCAGTTGTGGGCATACTTGCTGCAAAATCCATATTAAAGCTCCTCATAAATACTTAGGATTTCTCTTGACAACTTACATATACTCCCATCCCAGCTGAGATTAAAAAATAAATTCCATCTTCTGACTCAGAGAAAAATCACAAAATTTGCTTTCAGCATTCATTTCACAACAGGCTATGAACAAATACTATATATTCTATATGTTAGTGATGTTACAGGAGGACTGTTGTTTCATACATAAATGAAAAGCTATGTGTGGCCCGCATAATGCTTTCAGTATTTAGTGAAAAAACACTTTTAAATTTACTGAAACTTGCACTTTGGTGGTGAAGGCAGTGTGGGCACTAAACAGAATATGGGAAAGGGGACATGATCTTCAGTGCTGTGAAATGTTGTCACTTTAGCTCACTAGGAGGCAGAGATGACCAAGGATTTTCTGAAGGATAAAAAGGTGCAACCTAAATGTGGAGATCATGGAAAAAGCAGAAAATAATGCATCGGCTACTAAGGATGAGACTAAGCCTCCCTGTGCAAGGGAGATAAAAGCAAAAAAGTTAGAACATGAGTTTTAATTAGCAAAGCACATGATGAGCCATATTAAAAGGTTTCAATGATGTGTGATCAGGTAAGCCAAAAAGAAACCCCAGTAAAAGGCAGACATTACAATATAAGAAAGGGATTCAAATAACAGCTAGTACAGATAAGTACAGAAGATTATTAAATGCCTTCTTTGTTTGAGTCTCCAGAAGGAGGGAGACGGTGGCCAGATAAAGGTCTTTCTGCCCAGGGAATGACACACAGGCATGAGCTCTCCTGGCCAAAGCTCTGAGCTGGGCAGGCACAAGCTGTCTCTGAACTGCAAGCCATGACCCTGCCTGCCTGGTGCTCGGATGCATTCAATGGGACTTGCTGAGAAGTACAGCTCATCTGCTCAGGCACTGCAACGTGGACAGAGCTGGCCTCCAGCCAGCTGGCTCTCAGAGGGAACAAAGTTCAATTCTGCCTGCAATCAGCTCTGTGAACATGCCCAAAATTAATTTGGACATGGAGATAAGGCTACAGGGCAAAGCACAGGGCAAAAAAAAATCAGGGAGGGAAATATTTTTATGAGGTCAGACAGTTCAGGCTAGAAGGCTGATGAAATTCAGCACAGAAAGCTTAAGGATTTATTGAGTTTTCATGTGGGTAAACTGTGTTTATTTCTGAAAAAGCAAAAAAAAGCCTCACCAAACTAAAGAATGGCTCCTGGTTCCTCAGGACTGTGATTTATATGCATGTGTACATATTATGATGAGATGCTTCCTCTGGTATTTCTCTTTCTGCTCTATTTCCAGTACTCCATAACAATGACTATCTAACTGGTGAGAGTTATCAAAAGTATTGAAATATCTGCATGATGTTTAAAGGGGTGCAAGTTACCTGAAGGGTAATTTACAAATGGAAAAAATATTCATTCAAGTGACCTTTGAAACACGGACAGTTATTTTTATTTTTTAAAAATCACATAAAGCAGAGGAGCTTCAGAAGATTAAAGCAAAGAGAAGAACTGTATTTTCCAGAAAAGGTAAAAAGCTTAAATTTTCTCTTTTATAATCTTTCTATATTTACTCTCTGGAGTGAATAGTTGTAATACGCTATTTGTTTCTAATCTTTGAAAGCTAAAGTTTACTAATATTTGGATTTTTCAAAAACATATTAGGTCACTGGCAGTGTAAAACCCTACTAGATGAGAAATAAACAGTAGATGCTATGCATTTTGACCAAGGCAAAGTTCTACATTACTTTCTTACTAGCAAGTGAAGACTTATGGCATCACCCTAAGATGTGCTCAAAAGCAGCTACAGCTGCTGATAAAGTTGTATTCAAAGAGTAGATATCTATTATTCACTTCCAAAGCAAGAAATGGCATTGATGTGTGCAGAGATAAGGGAAACTCTTAAAAACAGGCAAAAAATAGGGATAAGGGACAGATTAAGATTTAAAGAGAAAGAAAATCCAAAACATCAAGAAAAAAATCTTTTAAAAACCCTAGACACTGAAAATAAAGCATGATATAAAAATCAGTTTCTGATTAATGGGCTTTTGCAATGCTGTGATTGAATTGACAAGCACCAACAATAAACATGCATGTAGTTAAAGTGACTGATGTTTTTCCAAAGGAATATTCCACATTTTCTTGTCTAATTGCTTGGTTTTAACAGTCATAAAATTCTGGTCTTAATTTGAAGTTTACCTTGTTCCTTATTACAGACATCAAACAGTTTAATCACATAGCACATGACCATAATGCTTGTGCTGAGTTTACATTTCCATTTCTGTTTCAAAAGTCTCCACACAATTTCATGCTCCAGATATTTAACAACCTCTGAGAAGAATTTGCTAGAGAGGTTATCCGTGAAGACTATGGGAGAAAGATTTGCCTTGTTCAACACAGAAGGATTAGGAAATAAGAAGAGTCTGATAAGAAGATCTCTGGTCTCATGGAATGAGGTCAGGAATGCGAATAGTAGATGTGTGCAAAGGAGAGAACTGCCTGCTCTCATCTATCTATTAAAAAAATCCCACAGCAATGCAGGGAGGCTTTGCTCAGACGAATTACCTTCTAAATAGCTGGCTATGCAAACAAAGCTTAGTTCAACTATTTGTTACAAATCACATACCCAAATACATTTTGTAACATCCTTTGCAATGTCACATATTCCTGTAGCACAAATACTACACAATCTGTGTGCCTTGCTTCATGATCTGGAAGCCCATAAGTGAAGATTTCACCCAGGAGAGGTATGGACACGGTATAACGTACCACAAAGTCACTATTTCACCATTTTCGAAGAGAAGATTATGAAATACTGATGGGGTTTGGTTATCTTTCATGAGTGTAGAAAACTTGAAGGAATTCTCCTACTTAAGAATTTTACTTTTCCTCAGAAGGAAATATGAAGCAGTTCATCATGAAGAAGTATTAAAGAGGGAATGCTTGTCATTTTGCCATGACATCCCACTTATAGCTGAAGGGAGGTGGGTGGTAGAACAGTTTAAGGAAACTCAAGTACTGTTTATCAGCCTAGGCAGAAATAATGCTGCCAGTTTTTATCAGTATGCTTTTGAGGCACTTTGTTTAATTGTAATTTGAATCAGCATCCAGGACAAGTCAGGAGCTAGAGAAATAAGGCCTACCTAGCACTGCAGATGTGATTGCAGATACGTTTAAGCCTTCAGAACAAGAGTCACAAGGATCTTTATGCCTTTTAACCAGAAAGCTGGTTTTGCACACACAAACACATACTGGTTCTGTTGCGTTATACACTAATAGCATTAGGTAAACCTAACCACATAAACCCATAATCCTTCTGTAAAAAAGGCATATGAAACAAAATCCTGAAAAATAGCACATATTCTACAACTAGCAGCAGTGGCTGCTATGCACTGTGAGCAATCCAGTGATAAAGTAAATAGATCTGCTTTGGCTCTACCTCAAAATTAATCAATAATAATATCTGAGCTAATGAAACAGCCACTTGTAAAAATCAGTGTTGCCCATCAGCTTTTATAAAACATGATTAATTTCTATGCATTAAACTGTATTACCGAGGAGGGAAATCACTAAGCATCTTTCAGCTACCCCTTGTTGATAGCAATAAGAAAAGAGTTGCTGTCTCTGAAGCTGATCCATTCCACTCCACGAAATTTTTTAAAATCCAATTACTTGGATGGGGAAGTAGTATTCGAATTACTTATAAACCTTCACATATTACTGCTATTCTTCGCTCAGGCACCAGGGAGTCTTTATAAACAGCAGAAATCAAGCCTTTGCTGAAAAGTAGTTATGCACAATCTCAAATGCTTTGCATGATGGATGGCAGAATTCACTGGCATGCTGTTTTATATTCATTGCACTTGACAAAAATGATTTCTTGATAAAGGGTAAGATTGCTAGTCTAGCACTAGCAATCAGGAAGCAAGTAGTGCTCCACGGTTAGCTCACAATCATTAAAAAAGAAGTTGAGGAATTTGGAAACAAAATTTTGGCTCTGTGATTCCTCTTTTCTAACCTGAAATGAGGATGAGCATGGGAAGCAGTGTGGGGCAAAGTGTGTCTGAGTAAGGAGTCAGAAAAATCAAAAGCAGCACTGATGGGGCAGTCAGAAAGACACATGGATTTGAAAACTTCTTCCCTCAGAAACCTTAACAGAACCTGTATATGAGAAGCCTGACCTGAAAAGACAATGAATTAGTTATTGCACCTTCAATTGCTGAAGAAAATCTGCCAAAAGCCGGATAAGACAACCTGCTTCTTTTCCATTTCTAAAATCTGGCTGCCAATAAAATCCTTCCCTCAAGGCACAGTAGATGACCCAGAAAGGCTCTGGAGAGTGGCTGAAGAGCTGTGATGCTCAGCCAGAGACTCAGCATTCAGAATGGCCAGAGATCGGTACAGAATGAGCCAAGAGGAAGCGAGCTCAATAAGGCTGACTCAAAGAGATGCGTAAAGCAGTGCAACCCCACCTGAGACACGAGGTACTCACAACACTTCACACTCTAAACTATTTTCCAACAAAGCTATTTCAAGATCCTTACAGTGTTTGCTATATAATTTTATACCAAATTTAGGCATGGGAAAACAAGGCCAGAGAGGTTAAATGCACTCGTCAAGAACGTGTTCCCAGTGGCAGAACAGGAGAAGACATCAAAGTCCACACCTTCATCTTTCCAAGGTCCATGAATTTTGCTGCTATCTTCACCAGATTTATGCTTTCACAAGAAACTGTTCCTGTTTTCACACTTTTTCTCAGTTATTTCTGCCTTTTATCTTAGAAGTTACAAAACAACAGTAAAACCTCACCCTCATCTCTGAAAATTAGTTTATATTAAATCATTAATTAATCTCACTTAAAATTGGGAGTGTGACTATCACTACTCTCGGGTATCCTAGGAGTTTGTTTACAACCAAAAGATACTAGGAAATATTATTTTTCACTATTAACATTGTCGCGGGTTCGGTTTGTAACCGGGCAGAAACACCAATTTAGTGTAGTGGTTTGGTCCAAAATACTCATTACTGTTTATCTGCTGTGAGATAAGAATTAGGAGAAATGCAAAACAGGCACCAAACTTGAAAGAATATAAAGAAGTTTATTAACAGACCTAAAAGAAGAAAAAAAAAAATTATACCACCTTCAGAACTCTCCTCCTCCCCCCACCTTCCTCCCTTCTCCCACTGACAATGTGAAAAGACAACCCTTAAGATGTTCAGTCTGTTTACCACTTCCATAATAACCTTGTTCAGTCCATTTAGAAAGAGAAGTCTCTTCTTGCTCATGCTATGAAAACATTATCACAACGAGACAGCCGCCCACTTCCAAATATGTTCAGTCCATTTAGGAAGAGGAATCTCTCTGCCTGCGTGTGAGTCCTTTCCCCCGACTTGCAGCTTTTCCCGCAACTGCTTTCGAGGGTCCACTCTTGAAGTTTTTTGAGGTACAATTTTAAGGTTGAGCCGTTCAGAAACAAAAACAGAGGCCCTTCTCCTTCCCTGGGAGCAAAGGGTCTTCATCATCTTCATCTTTAGGACTATCTCTGGGAGCATCTCTAGGGACTGAGGTTTTCTCCTTTCCCGTTTGGAGCAAAAGTCCTCATCTGGTTCATCTCTCCCTGTTCAAACTTCTCATGAAATTACAGCTGCGTCAGCATCTGCCTATCTCAGCGCAGGTGCTTTTGCTTACGAGCTGAACACTCCACCCCCCATATCTTCATGAAATTACAACAGGATACTCTGATATATCATAGCTTCACAAGAGAATTTCAGCTTTAAGCATCTCCTCTCTCTCTTCCCTCAGGTTTTCAGCTCTTCACAGCAATAAAAGGTTACTCTCACCTCGGCCTTGCAGCTTTGCAGCTGGAATGTTGAATGTTTCTTATCGCAGTGGAGAGGGGGGAGAGCCGAGCCGCTCCGGCTGCCCACGGCAAGGCAGTGGGGGGGGGTTCCATGGCTGGAACAGGTCCATGGCTCCAGGATGGCCGTGGCCCGGCCCGGCCTGGCCCGAGCAGGGCCTGGCTGGGCCCACTGGGCCCTGCTCGGGCCCTGCAGCCACCTGTCCCAGCGCCGGAAACGAGAGAGAGCTTGGAGGGGGAGTTTGCCTATTCTTAAATGTGGATCACAGAGGTGGTCACAACTTTAAGTGGCTTAGAGACTTGTCCATATTCAAACTGGCCAGCTGATAGGTTCTATCGGGTCCCAGAGGAAGCTGTAAGCACCCCTTAGCAAGGACGTCCCTTCCGGGACTATGCTTGCTAACCTATGACAACATCAAGAGACACACTATGCATTTAGGACTTGTAGAGGAAATCAGCATATTTTTCTGCAGGATGATATTACAGAAGTCTACCAGCTGAAAGGGCAAGTCAGGAATTCCTCACCAAGACAGAAAAAATATCACTTGTATGGACATAAGTGAAACATCTCCATGAATAGTCCCTGGCCCATAGAAGATACGCTTTCTAAGACAAAGCTTGCTTTTCTTATTTGGGCCCTCCTACCTATTTGCTTTCAGGTAGAGGAAGATGGTGAGCAAATATTCAGCTCCTTCTTTCATCCCAGGTTTAAGGTACCAGGAAAAGGCAATGTAGCTGTTTCTGCTTTTTCTTATTGAGCCTAATAAAAAAAATTCCTCTCTTAATAAGGCAATTAATATTTAAATTCAGCTCCTTTGAATTAAATTGATAGCACAGAAACTAACCTAATTAACACCTGAGTAGGTCAATGAATGATCCAGAATTTTTTTTATTTCACATTATTTAAAAAAGCAGATGTAACTATACTCTTGCCTCCTGATGGCAAGAGTAATAACTGAAAAAGTATAATTTTTGCCTATAAGAGGGCATTTGTCCAAATGAAGCACAATCCCCACTGCTTTTAGCTATTTCTATACAACAGAAGGTGGTTTAAAACAAGCTGGAGATAATTTTACTGACAGGTGGGAATGTGTCACCCTTTGGAAAACTAAACACCAAGCGCATGGAGAACATTATTATAGCTAGTCTGTTTTTTGTAGGTTAGGTCTTTATATTGCAAAAATTTCTCTGCAGGCATGGCTTCTGAACTTTTCAGTGCTGGCAGGTGCATGGTTTCCTCTTTCTATTAAAATACCCAGAAATTTGCTAATCCTGTCCAATACTTAGAGGGTACAATTTGTGAAGAACCTGAATGTTGGGGTTCCTCACCCCTGGCGTGGGGTCCGGGGGAGGGGACCCTGGAGTAGAGGCATGGCCTATGGGGTCTCCCTGCTCCCTGGTCAATCCTGTTCCCCATTGCTTGTTTTGTGTTCCCCTGCCTGAGGAGGACCCTGGTTGCCCCGTGACTGCTCAGTTCTTCGGCAGTCCCCCGGCCATGCGGCTGGAGAATAAAGATCTCTGAAACTTCTCTCAAGAATCGCTCCCTGTTTCTTTCCATGGGCCTCGCTGTCTAATGCATGTTGCAGTAATCCCTGCTGCAACACCTGAACATCTATTCTAGTGCAAAATTCACACATTTGCAGTCAAACTTTCTTCCCCGTTGAATATGCTCCCTTCATCTTCTAATTTAACAGTTCAGTAACAGATTTTATACTAGCCTTCTTTTGGTGGGGAACATGAAGCTATAATCACATAAATTTTGCTGTTATGGCTCCAGTTAACAGTATGTCACCACTATGAACATTTTCTCATCCTATACATTAACAGCTGCAATTGCATTGTCACAACAGCAAAGACACATTGTTGGCATAGGAATAGCAATGCAAAAGGTACCACAGAACAGCAAACAACCCAAACGCTGCAGATACAGACTGAGAAACACTTGATTAAAGCACCTTATTTCATATGCATTTGTCAAATAGGTGCAAATTCTTAACTTATGTAAATAAACTGAGAAGATTTTACAATCTAGCCCTCACTGAAGCTTCACGTCCACACATGTAGGCTGTAGACGTCTCTGAGGAAAGCTCACAGCAGGGTAGCTGCAGTACTCTCAGTGGTCCACAGTGCAGCTAATTCTCGTCTGTACTTTCCTTCAGTCAGACTATCATGCCAGCAGAGGTGATTATTTCTCATGCTAGAGATGGAAGCAGGCCAGCAGCTGTGCAGAATTCAATGGCTAGCACTTTTGTAAGTAAGTACTATTCTCTGCAAAAATAAGTCCTTGTATATTTTGTTCTTCTGGACACTGCTTATGCAGACACCAAGCCAAGAACTGGAGCCTCAACCACTGCGTGATTCCTTTCCACCTACCTCATAAGCACATCAGCAAGCCCCTTTAATCATGTGCCATCTCTCCTCTTTATACTGAGCACTGAGAAGAATGAAGCCTCATGAGCTTAAAAAAACCCCTTTTCCCTCAAATACTCTCTCCAGGATCAAAGGTAACAGAGGATCATGGGGAGGAGGCTTGGAATGCCTGTTCTTAGTATTACCCATATACACATCTAACTCTCTGTTCCACTGAAGAACATGTTTTTTGCACTGTATGACTCACAGGATTTAAATATGAAAATAGGATAATATTGTTTGCATGTATGCAATAATAATTCTCTTTCTTGCCAGACTGTGCTATGCATATTTAATTATATTCATGCTAGGATTTTGATTTATACAAATATTACGAGTCTTTCTCTTCCCTTATGTGGGTCTATAGGACTTAAGCCAAAATATTGGTGAAAGTATTGTACAGAAATTAATATAATACAGGGTTTGAAACTATGATTGGTCTCCAACCTCCAGTTTTCTTCTGCATTTTAAAGATCACAATCTCAGTACTATTTTATTCTTGATGACTTCTCATTTAAATAATCTTTAAGACAAAGCTTAGACCTATATATCTTGAAGACAATAGATTTTTTTCTAGTAGATGTTATTTTACTCTGAGTATTTAATACAGTTAGAAGTAATAGAGAAGAATTAACAAACTCAATTTCATAATGAGAGTCATCATATAATTTCAAAGCAATAAATATCTAGAAAAGACCTTGAAGCAGCTGTTGGTGATACCAGGAATACCACCTAATAGAAATAGTAACACAGAACACAACCACCATTGTCAGAAGTGGCACATGACAAGCAAAGTTAATTCCTTCTGTTGAATCCATAATCTGGTACTTTGCAGTCATATTTGTTTCAAGTCATTAGCAATATTGTTCTGCAAAATTCTGGCCCACTAGTCATTATCAGAAAAACAACACTTCTGCTCCCAGGGCCTTAGTTTGAAATTTAATATAGTAAAATACAACTATGTAGGTTTCTGAATAATATATGTGCAAGTGTCAGTATAGACATACGTACATGTTTATGCTTCCAGCTTGTTCTGAACCATCTGCATGTTTGTTGTACGCAATGGAACTGACAAATCAACATAAAAATGTGTCTGCACTTGCTAGAAGAATACACACTACTCCCATACTACTGAGTTACCAGTAAGGAAATTGTCGCAAAAGAAGAAAAAGAAATATTATCCTCCATTATTTCTATAGATTTCTGCTATAGACTTATTATTTAAAATATCTCCCCCTTTCCAAATTAAGACTAGACTAGGAATAAGAGGCAATAAGATAACTTAGTTTATTATATTTCCAAAGAAATGCATTAATTTACTTCATGAGAGATAGTTCCACGTTTAGGATTATCACACTTTTATTCCAGATATCAAAATGGACATTATCATCTTAAGATTTTGCTGACAATTTATAAACAAAATCTGTCTACCTTTTTTTATTTTTAGGGGAATTTCTACTCTTTACCAGGTTATGTAAGAAACAAAGTATGGTTAAATTCGCTATGAACTTTTCCGTAAGGCCTTTGAGCCTCCATTTATGCAAGTCAAGGACATATTGAAAATATTACCTGGAATCGATAAAAGGTGCCATCATCCTTCAGTGTTAGAACATGGTCTGAGATTGGAAAGAAATAGCCATGTGCTGCCATCAGAGTTCCCAAATGCAGAGCTTCAACTGTTTCAAGAAAAAAAAGAAAGATAAACTTAAAAAGTTAAATAACTTCTTTTCAGCAATTGAGTTTGTTGTTACGATTCACCTGATATCCTGCAGATAACCCTGGTTTTCTCAATCAAATTCCTACCATCATGAAAGAGCTGTCTTTTTCTATGTAATATAATGGTGCAACCAAAAAAACACTTTCCTTAACAAATAGCTTTTAAGTGTGCCACTTGTAGCTGCAGTTCCACTACTTACATCGACATTAAAAGGTAGCTGTAATGTTCACTCACTTGTTCTGAAGCTGAAAACAGCTATCATTTCTACCCTGATAGTGCAGCCTGCTTTTCTTCCTCAGAACAGTTTCTGATTATATGTTAAAATAGTTGATTCCAATTACATGGTATCTTCCTCACTAGCTTTATCAGAGCTGCTGTAAAGGATAGAGATTTCCTCAAAAGTTTCTTATTACTGGAAAAAATAACAAGGGATAACAGGATACAAGAATAGTTGATGTAGGAAGGTGCCTGTGGAGGTCATCTTGTCCAACTCCCTTGCTCAAGCAGAGCTACCTTAAGCTACTTGCCAAGGACCTTGTCCAAGTGTTTTTTGAATAACTCAAAGGAGTGAGATACCACAACCTCTCTCGATAATGCCCAGATTCATCCTCTAAGAAGTGCTCATTTGTTCCTATTGCCTATAATTCTGCATTCAGCAATGACAAACACAGATTTGTCTTGTCCTGACTCTTAAAAACACCACTGCAGCACCCGACCAGCAGTAAAGCATCATCACACAGAAAGAAATGCGAGTCCTGACATTTGTGTTCTTGCTGACAAACACAGAACGACATTCACTTGTGTTTCACCCATTATTATTTTCAATATGAGAAGGCTTATTTATTTACCCATACTTCTTCAGCATCACAAAAAATTCCCTCCTTCACCCTTTGCTCACCTGAAGACATTGACTCGCATAGGAGATACAGGAGAAGCAGTGGGACATCTTTAGTCTAACCCAAAGCCAGCAAGCATGTGAAAGGAACAAAAAAGGGGATCTGGACAGTACTTAACTGAGAGCACATAACCCTACCAACGTTTATTTGACACCAAATATTTGTTGCAAAATACAACACACCCTCTCTGGCAGTGAGCTCTCTGGCCTGATGTACAACACCGCAATGCTGTTTAGATTTTTCCCAGTTGCGAGCCTATAAGAAATCTCTCTAATAGAAAGAAAGGAGTTGCTTTGTTCCTTGTGCTTGCAATATCTGTAAATCACCATCTGGACTTTGCCCTAATTATAATAATACATTGTTGTTATTCATTCATTTCAAGATGCTAAATTCTATTATCCCTTGGATCAGAAATTTTGGGTCAATGCTTTCTGCAGTGTGTCAGTCACTCCAATATTTCACTTTGTTTCAATTCATCTGCCTTTTAATTTCATTAAGCTTTTCTTTGTTCTTCACATTGCAACTTATTTCCAATTCCAAAAAGCTTTATTTTTGTATATATTATGTACCTTCATGGAATGAGAGAAAAAAAGGAAGAAATGTGCTGAGTTTTCTAGAGAAGGGCATTCTCAGACAAGGGTGACAGGGCTTGCCAGGGAGCTCTGACACAGATGAGAGTGTATTCTCTTCTGATTTAGCATACACTAAATAGGCTCCAGATTTGTTTCATGTGCTTCCTGGATTCTGAATTGTAATATTTTTCATTATCACAAGGAGCTCACATTATTTTCTTTTACACAGCTATTTTTAGAGTGCATCTGGACTACTATGTCCAGTTATGATTAACATGTCCATTGCACTACAAGAAGAATATCAACAAACTTTGAGTGAGTTGAGTGGGAGTCCACCAAGATCACTAGGGCTGGAGCATGCACCGTATAAGGAGAGATTGCAGGAACTGGACTTGGTCAGACTGGAAAAAAGAAGGTTTTGGAGGTGTCCAGAAGTACCTTTCCAATACCTAAAAGAAGATTTCAAAACGAGGGAGCCAAAACCTCTATTGAGTTTCAGGGCAATAAAGTAAATAAATGAGGAAATAAATAAAAGAGAAAATGGTAATAAACCAAACCAGGTATAGTTCTGATTTTCAGCCAAGCAGCAGGAGAGGCTGCTCAGACACACTGCGCAATATGCATCCTTGGAGGGTTTCAAGAACTGAACAGATAAAGTTCAGGGCAAGATGTTTGACTTTACACTGATTTGAGCAAGGAGTAGGACTGGAGTCCTCCTGAGGTCCCTCTCAGCTTGAACTGTATTACAGCTCTGTGACTCTAGATGGGTCAAGCAGAAGTGGAACATAGAACATAAAAAAGGGATGAAAACAATTGGAGAAGAAACTATTTGAAAGCTCCTGCCAGAACAGCCTATACTCCAGGCAAGGTTGGGTAGAGTAGCAGTAAGAACTTGTACTTCTCTCCCTGACCATTGAGTCATATATATGCAAGAGTGACCTGGCCTTCTTCAGAAGCCAATTAAAGTTACTTGAGGTCTGAATTAGTCCCTATAGCAGCCTATATCTCTTCTCCAGTTATGTACGGAGAGTAAGGTTGTTATACTCTTACCTCAGGCAATCTCATTCAGCTGGAATCCACACTGACTCAATGCTAAGGTGTATCTTTGTCCCTTCGGCCACTGAGCCTTAATACGGACATCTAAATTTCTCTTTTTCTTTCCTTAACTAATAGACAATTAATTTTAATTTTTTATGGCTATCAAACAATAAATTTATTCCAGCATTAAATGAATATAAATGCACAAATACTCCCTTTTAATATCCACACAAGATCCACTGTAGCTCATACCTTGAGTGTTACAAAATTATACCCAGTGAGTAACAGGCACAAGACTGTATTCCTACCTCACACCAGGCTGGTAGAGGACTAATGCTGATGCTCTCTGTACAGCAGCAGTAGAACTACAGCACAGAAAGAAACTCAGCACTCAGGAGGTTTCTAATCTCCAAGCAAGGGGTTGTCCAGTGTATTACAGGCAACAAAGGCAACGCTTTGATATACATCTCAATTTGCTAAAATCAGACTGAAAAATAACTACTAAGAAGCCAATGAAGTACAAGAGTAGGATTTAGGAAACAAACCCATGAGCTTGAAAAGGAAAATGAAGCCAGCAGCAGACTAACCCAACATGCCTAAATTCCTAGAATTTAAATACAGACAGCTTCTATATCTCCCAGCTATTCCCGCACATGAAGTTAGTGGATTTTCACTTAAGAAGCAAATTTCATCTGGAAAAATGGCAAACATGGATTAGGAACATCAAAAATGTCTACAAAGTACATTAGATAAGAAGAAAAAAGAAGTCTGAAAGAAATGTTTTTAGACATAACGGTTGCCAGGTAGAAAGAGTAATGTTTATATGTATTCAGAATACAAACTCAAAAACTTGGGGGAACAGACAAAACCAAAAAAAAATACTGTTTTTTTAGATCGCAAGTGTACACAGATGCACACAGAAATGGTATGTGGTATCTACACAACTATTATTTCCCAATCCTCAGTCACACCCAGATAGCCTCGCTGAGAAGGTATAATTCAAATGGCAGTCAGCTGCTGTAAAGTCAGCTGCTATAGCATTCAGCTGCTATAAAGCTGCTATATGAATAAAAACTGCAGCTAGAGACACCATGTAAAAAATCTGAGGAAGACAAAGCTCCTGGAGGTGTAACTGGTAGAACGGAGTAGACTGAAGCTTCCTTGTTTTGAAGATATTAATTATCTGATTTAAGGTTCCAGACACTTCCTAGTAATTATACTGTGGAAAAGTGGAATGGAATATTCAAAAAACAAATTTACCCAAACCAATTTTAATTTTTATAGCTAAAAATAGGGAAGTATTGAGAGTTACAATAGCTAATGGAAGAAGAACGCCTCAGGTGAAAGACAGAAATACATCTTTATGAGCCTGTTGCATTTCAACAGGATACAAAATATTTTATATAAAATCAAAATAATGCTTTGGATGTAGGTTTGATTCCTAATGTGTATATTATTGCTGGGCTAAAAGCTCAGAAAAAGCTAAAAATTCCATGGTTCACTCTGCTGTTGAACTTTATTTAGCTGAGTGGGTGAAGTGAACAACACATGTACATGGATTGATCAGAAATCATTTTTGTGAGAAGTAATATTGCCCAGCCATCTGCTGTGCCATTACAAGACAGTGATCTTGACAGATTAAATGTCAGTCATTTTTAATATACGTTGTTATACAAGAGTTAGATATTTTCAACGCTTTGGGACAATGTAAACCTGATGAAATCTAAGGAATGAAAAACATACCCTGGTAGTTGAGTTTTGATATTTTCTTTTTAACATAGTGCAGTTTTCTCCTTACTGTAATAATTATTGCATAGAGTAATGACAGTTTGTTCATCTTATATTGCAGGGTATGGTAGTATTGGTGGAACAAGTTGTTTCTTATTATAATGTCCACAGGAGGGAATTAAAAAGGATGAATGTTCCTTGTTTTCTTTGGAATAAACATGTTTCTGTGCTTTGAAACCCCCTAGAGGGTATCTTTTCAGTGATTAGTGTGGATTCCATTTACTCTTACACATCTCAGGTCTACAGGTGATGTGGTATCTATATTTATTTTTACTCTGAAGTCTGTAAAACACTTTGTGGTATCATACTATTATAGTCTCGCAACATCTGAAGCACCTTGAAGTAATGTCTGAGGGAGTGAGAAATGAAAACTATTTTCCAATTGTGCTCCACTTTCAAACATCCTTTTCTGGAGTCTCTCTTACATTCTATGTGGACAGATTTTCTACAAGGAACGTGACTTGGGGCATTTTGCGTCCTTAAAATTGCTTTTTGATGTAAAAAACAGTGAAAACCCCAAACTTGCAAGTTTTTTGGGGGTTTTTTGGATCCAAAAATGTCAAACAAATGAAAACTTCCTTTTCCATGAAACAGTAAATACTTTGGTATTCTGGGTTATTTGTCGAATCTAAAATCCATCACAGTACTGTAGTGCATTGCTAAGCCACACAGCAGCCTGGAAAAAGAATTAATGAGTCAGAACTTCACAAGCACACATTCATTGTAAGTGTGGAATGCCAAGACTTTATCACTTACTTTCGCCTCACTCCTGCTGTCATTTCATTGCCAGTGTGAACACAAGCTGCAAAGGATTAGAGTAATAAAATACAACCTGCTTCTCACACTGACATAAAGCGTAGGAGAGGCTCACTGTCTTGGCCTGACTGTGGTGTTTAAAGAGGAGAAAATAAAACAGCTAGAAACATTCTTGAACACCCACAACACCGTAAACCTCTTTTTTGTCCATCTGAAGGATTGAATTTGTAAGGAGAGCAGCACTTGGTGAGAGTCATTTCAAGAAGGATAAAACAGTTGGTGAAGGAAGAGGCACTATTTACCCAAACACAATTAAAATGAGATTCATACTTGATTTCAAGACAGCAATCACAAACCACGTTATCTATCAACAAAGCTTCTTACCTAAATAGGTAGGATTTTTCTTGTTCTAGACTGTGCCTGCTGATGCCATTAGCAGGGCAGAGGCTTTGGTAGGAGCATCACTCACCAGGTAAGGAGGAAAACTTATCAAAGATGGACTATGAGTCCTCATCTGCCCAAGGCATGGTAATTTCCACCCTTACAGTCTGAGCTGATGTGTAACATATAGTGCGTCCCAAGTCTAGAAACAGTGATGCACACCTGAAACATTGACTACTTTCTTCACAAAAACATCCAGCAGAACAGGCAGTGTGACAGTGATGAAAGACAGCTGGGTCTTCCTGCATCCTCCCCTCACCACATCCCTTTCTGCCACTGTCTCTGATGGGCAGTGTGGTTTGTCCTAAGATAAGAACACCAGGTGAGTATTTCAGGAGGAGTTTCTGGATGCTCACATGATTAGTGTATTCCAGGGATGGGGAGATGAGATGCTCGTGACTGACTTTTATTTGCATCTGCCTGAAAAAAGGTATAAAATGCTTCTGGAGACTGGTCCACTGGGCAAACTGGTCTTCCAAGGCTGGAGATAACTTCTGGGTGGAAACTCCCCCCAACAGCGACGTTGGCAGAGAACATCCAGCCGAAGGTGAGGAACATTTTGGAAGGTGAGCAAAATGCCCTAAGGTCCAGTCAAATGCAGAGATAAAATCCTAGAGTAGCTTTGTAACTGTGAATTCTGCAAGACCAAAGACTGCAAACCTGTACATTTCTAGCCGAACCTGCTTATATTATAAGCCTTTAAACATCAACTGTTGAATAAATCTGAGACTAAGTGGACTCAGCCATGCTCAGACTTCTCAGAGAAGTTTAGTCTTAGAGAAGTTACTTCTCAGAGGAGTTTAGAAAGGGAGTCTTACTGACTCAACAGGAAGGACCACAACCTGATTATACTATAATCCACTGTACTAGGTTATACAGTTGGTATTTAAATACTGTATTGACAAGATTTAGATACTGTATTAGCAACAAATCTGATCATAATCATCCACATAATCACCATGTCCTACTTCTCATGCCTGATCCAAGAGTGTTTTCTTCATTACTCCGTTATAGGGACACACTAACAGTCCTGCCTTTTGTGCTCACAAGGTGAATGGGGACTGACCTAAATCTGAAATACTTTTATCCAGATAAGACGAACAGAAGTCATGTCACCATGAAAGACTGAAGGAAAGGGGAAGCTGGCCTATGGTTTCTGGAAAGAACAAAACAAAAACAAAGTAAAAACCTTTATTCACTCACAGGAAATGAAAAAGCAAAAAAAAAAGGAATTATCAAATTGGAGGGAAAAAAAAGGGGTCCTTGAAAAATAAGCTGCATCTCCCTGCTAGCAACACACAAACCCTCCATTTGAAAACTTTTTAAGTATTGCCTGTTAAGTTTTTTATGTGGTTGTTTCCCACTGCATTTCAGCTGACTACACATTAACTGTTGCTATGTCCTATTAAAGTCTGCTTTTATTCTCTTAATAAATTTGTATCTTGAAAGGCAGACCCCCACATGTCAAAATGCAATGACTTGAGGTGACACCCAAAGCTTTCATGTTGACCAAAAATAATAAAAAATAATTGGAGCTGAAACATGAGGTCTCAAGAAACAGACAAATGAAGAGTGAGGTGCTGGCACTGAGATGTGCTATAACTTCACCTCTGGAATATTTGTTTGTGGTGTTTGTTTGGTGAACAGGAAACATGCCGCTACAGAGGCTGGAGGAAATCCATCCAAGCTGTAACCAACAGGTAAACTTAACTACCAGGCAAAACAGAACATGGCACAATTTGGTAACTAGATTTGGTCACAGTTCATTCAGGACAGTGATGCCTTAGGTTTTAACTTTGATATTTTTCAAATCCTGTACTGCCTAGTGTGTAACTGAAGTTTCTTGTGGCCTGTTAACTACTGTTCTCTTATGCTAGTTAGACATAACAAAGCCTCTCTAGGTTTGCTCTCCAAGAACACCTAGATAGTCCCAGGCCCCAAAACATGTAAACTAAGGCCTCTGAAGAGGAGGGTAAACTTGGGGTAATTACATCATTAACTACAGTTGTAATTGGAGAATTGATCCTGATATGCAAATGGACCAAATTTATACAAGTGTGAAGAACTCGTGACCGAAGGTCCATCTTGGGCGTAGCCTTTTAATTCTCCAGGATGTACCTTGAAGGCCCTTCAAATAAATACCTATTTTATTCCCTTATTCTTGTCTAGTCTCTGTTTTTAGGTGGCATCAATACAGTCATGAAAATTGGCCTGATAGTGTTTAAAATTCCCTTTCTAGTTTCCCTGTCATCTCCCACCTCAATTTTTTAAAGTACCTATCAATATCACACCAGCAATCAAGCATTCCAGTGGTGGAATCTACCTCTGTACCTACCAATGAAAGTCAGCATTTATAAACCTTTTCCTCAATTTCACTATTACTATTCTTTAATTT
Source organism: Corvus moneduloides (assembly GCF_009650955.1). NCBI lineage: Eukaryota > Metazoa > Chordata > Aves > Passeriformes > Corvidae > Corvus > Corvus moneduloides. Next base: position 73,552,396 of record NC_045478.1, on the reverse strand, counting down.
TTCTATTTTCAATTTTGTAGAAATCACAGATTTTTGCTTTTCTATATACCGATATCTCTTGTCTCTTTAAATTGAAATGATAGAAGGGTGAAATACAAACTCCTTTGAAGTATGGGTTTCCTGTTTTTCCATCTGGCTCTACCTCTGAAACTGCAACTTTTTGGTTTAAGCTTTGATTCCCATGCTTCCTTAAGGAGAAATAGAGAAAATCAAAATCTGTGTGTCTTGTTTTCCCTAATGACTCTCTGAACTTATCTCCATAAGACATTTCCGAACACTTCACTCATTCCCTCCTCCAGTATGAAACTCTGAGCTAATATTTGAAGTCATATGTGCACCCTTTTGAGCAAACCTGCTAAAGACAAAAAAAAATATTTACAAAAAATCCAATTACTGCAAATACACTACTTTTGAGAATTCTCCCAGTTGAAATCTTGTTCCACAGTTTCAAGCATCTGTAAAAGACCCAAAATACTGGACACAGACTACTTCTACTCAGTATTATAATTATTATGCTTCTATTTCAGGTTTTCTTGTATACTGCTTGCCAGTTGCTGCTAGCACACCAGATCTTCCTACTTTTCTCGCCTCCAGCAGCTGAGTCTGCAGACATGTGACCAAATTGTTTGGCTGCAAATGCTCGGTGGGGAAGTATGTGATTCATTCTGCACATGACACCTAAGAATTTGTGCATGTTAGTATCAGCCAGGAAATTTATTTTACGTCACGGTTCCCTAAGATCTGGTGCCCTGTGGGATGGTGTGCTTTCTTGGCCATACCACAGTGCCATTGCTTCTCCCCTTCTTTGTCACACTCAAGGGAAGGCACAGCTCTCCCTCTCAGTCAGCTCTGCTTGGACACCACAAGCACTGGAGCATTTACAAAAGCACAGTCCAAGCATGTGACCAATCAGCACTGCCATAGACAGTTTTATATCTGGGATGGGGTTGTAAAGGAGGAGACCCGTCTTTAAGGCTTGGGACATCTGGGGCATGTGGATAACCAGTGTGGTTGGTGCACCACTTGGATTTGTGACCAGCAAGTATGAAAAGTAAGCACAGGCTTTTTCAGTGCACAAAATATTTGTTCCTGAAGGGACTACAGAAGATAATATTGTCGAGTCAGAGGGACATCAGCTAGAGTGGAGATTCTGAAGTTGGGTGAGGGTAAGCAGTAGGTAGCACTAAATCCCTCAGTGATTACTTCTGGTCAAGATGAATCATGACACTTTTTTTAGTCTCTGTTTTGATATGACTTGCTATTGCACCAACCATTAACTTTGTGTCATTGCCATGCATTGCTATCATAATCACAGAACACCCACTTATGATCAGGCAGTTCAGAAAACACAAAAGAACACACAGCAGCCACAGCTAGAAAAATAACTGCCTCTTTCACTGCACTCAATTCAATAAAGAACAATACAATTTCTTTATAACAATTTTCATACCTCCAGCAAACTGAGAGCATAAAGTACTGAAAATAATGTATTTTTTTCTATGGGAAGAGTGCTCTGATTTTAAAGTCCACCAGGAGTTAGCAGCTTTATAATTGTTGTCATTGAGACACACATCAAGGAAAAATGCCATCAAAGCTCAGGAACAGTAACAACAAAGAATATGGAGGTGGCTTTTCCGGACAATAACATGTCACTCCCCATGTGATCAGATACAATTATCTGGGATGTACATACACAAGAATCCTCAAGGCAGTTATTAAAAACAGGATCACTTTTAGAGAGTTTTCTTTGTCCATTATTTATAGTAGTTTGGTTGGCAAATAAAATATAGTTCACTGTCCTCATCAAAATGAAGGAGCAAAATTTCCAATGTTGCAAAAGTCCACTTTACACCATTCTGTGTTCCTATTATCATAACTCCCACTCCCAGTGCTCACTTCTCCCCTTTGCAAGGGATTTACACAGATAATTGTAGAGAACTATCAGTTCAGCCAGACAAACTCTGCTATTAAAAATACAGAAATACTGACAGATATTAACTAGCAAAAATAGCTCAATGAAAACTTTCGTAAGTGCCTTTTTCCCCCACAAAAAGAGAAGAGGCTTCAATGAATGACCTATTTCTTCTCTAGTGACAGAATCTAAATGTAGAAGGAAAAGATGGGACTGAAGACAACAGCAGCAGCAAAAGCTATCAAAGGCTTTAAAATAAATTGATAAAATGAACAGAAGTATCTGGTTCAAAATAACGGTCAATCTGCATTTTATAGCCAGTAAAATATTAAATGGCTGAACTGTTAGCTGTAGTGTGCCACTTATCATTTAATCACCCTCAGTACTAAAGGAAAAAAGTTGGAAAATATGTCCTTAGGTTTTAGAAAGACATCCAGGGGAAATCTGGGAGAAAAAATGATGTGCAAATCAGACACCCATACAGACAGCATGATAGGAACTGTAATAAAGAATAGAAGGAATGAAAATAAAGATAAATGCAACAAAAAAGGAAGATTCAGGATGACTTTTGTTGCTGGATACAACTCTGTTAGTGTTCCTATGTAGAATTAGAAGACATATAAGGTTATGAAAATCTGGTTAACATATTATCTTGCATTCCCAGGAATCTCTTGGCATGATTTCCCCAAAGGTTTTCTAAAGGTATTAAGCAGATCATGAGAAAAGCAATAGGTAGAAAGGAGGGAATAAAGGTTAAGCACAGCAGATCAGTGATTACACTGAATAATGTAATATTACAATGAAGTAATAATATTACACTGAAGGGGGGTTACCCACAGTAACTGTGTTTAATAGGTCCTGGACTGTTCAGGATAATCCCAAATTATCTACAGAAGAGTGTGAATCACAGACTCACAGAATTAACTAGGTTGGAAAAGACCTTCGAGATCATCAAGTCCAACCTATGACCTAACACCTCCTCATCAACTAAACCATGGCATGGTTATGGACATGGTTTAGTGATGGACTTGGCCGTGCTGGGTTAATGGTTGGACACAATGATCTTAGAGTCTTTTCAAACCTTAAAAGGTCTATGATTCTGTTCCACAGTTACCATGATATAATGTTGCTTCTCACATTTTTGCTTGTTTTCTTTCATGCTAGTGGTTATATTTGATGATGTAAATAATTCCAAAATTTCAAGAGGCAAATATTTCACATTTCTAATAAACTTAAAGGCTATCAAAAGGTTAAGTTTTCCAGTTTAACTGAAGTATTACCATAAAGTAGACAGTAATCAGGAAGCAAATTTTCAAAAGGAAGTGTAAATTACTTGTAATAATTTCTGCACGCCTAACTGAGGTGAATAGACTCTTTTTATGGCTTGGATTTTTTTTTAATTAATTTAAGCCTCAGCTTTAGTGAGAAAAGTAATTTTTTATCACCTGTAAAAATTAAATTCTATTGACACTAGGTATTTTATACTTTGTGGTTCCAACTGTTCTGAAGCTAAATGAGGTATTGCAGCTACAAAACCAGAGTCGACACGGCTGTTGTCACCCACCCCACCACAGAAACAATTAAGATCCTGATAATTTGTGGAATTTGAGTAGATGACTGAATGCAACCAGTGAAATTAGAAAAAGGGAGAGACATTAGAGGGAGAACATCTGAATGGAGAAGTACACATTAATTAGATCCAACCACCAGCCATAAACAAGTGAGAGCCAGAGGATTTTATGCCGTAAAATTGGAGCATGAACCATGGAGATTAAAAACAAACAAAAAAAAAAATAAAAAGGAGGAGCAGATAGTAGAGGAGTAGAGATGAAAAAAGGAAGAAAAAGAGGGAAGGATGTATTGAAAAAAATGAGAGAGTGCCTAGGAAATATTATTCTGTCCAAGATGAAATGGCAAGCAATGTCCTTTGCATAGTAAATGTGCCTGATCTTGGACCATCACTGTGCCCCTGTGCACAGAGCAGTATTTCTCCACATGTGCTACGGAAAAACTTAAAACTCTCCTCAGGTCAATTACTAACAAAATCAAGAGAAGGCCTCACACTAACCTTCCAGTCACCAAATACTACATATGACATGTAAATATCAAAACATTTTTGTTTACTTGACTATAAATAGCTGCAGCAGCTGTCGGCAAGATGAAATAGGATTTCAACTGCTTTTATTCAATTAAGTTGGCCAGATTTAAAATCTCACTTCCACCTACTTGCATTTTTCATTACTATATAACACAGTTCTTTGGCAAACAAAGAAGCTGAAATCTAATGAAGGCTCTAGACAGTTCTTTAGCTGCTTTTAATTAATTATGCCAGTGTGAATTGGGAATTAGTAAATGTTCTTCCTCTTAAACCTCCAAAACTTGGTATGGTCCCAAAGGTTCAGAAGGAGGCTGTCAAACAGTAAGAAAACCATAAAATTTCCTAGTAACTTTAGTAGAAATGAGATAAAATATTTTATTAAGAAGGTCATTATAATTCAATTTATGCAATTAAATAATTAGCTTTATTTCTAAATGTTATCAGAGTTCTCCCTAAAAGAGCATAATTTTTCTTGGAGTCCTCATTTGTGCTTTCATCCTCAGCTAAGTCAATATATGTTTGTTGTTATTAACAGTCAGTAACATAATAGTCTCTGACCATACTGCTACTTGTTTAAAGAGTTGCAATACAAGCAGACAGGATGGGGAACAGATGATATTTTCAAATCAGCAGGATTTGGGATCTGAAGCCTGTTATTTTTAAAATCTGATGCATCAATAAGGAGTTAATATAGCCTTTACCTATATTTGCCTTATGCTAAAATATTTCTTCCATATTCTGAGTGGCAACATCAAGGAAGAGATATAGGTACAACACCCAGAAGGAAATACACACTTTAGGAAGACTAAGTTGCTTAGAAAAACAATGTGGAGAATTTTCGAAGAAAACTAAGGAAAAATGCCTGATTTGGGATTTCATTCTAAAAACTGATTATAAAGCTTTTCAGACCTTATAAATCACTGAGGAGAAGCAAGTATGACTTTTCAATAGCTCATCTTATCTATAGATTTATGACAAAGCTGTGTACTTTGACATAACTTCATGGGTAAAGATTTCAATTGTGCAATTTAGATTTAAGGCCTAACTTGTTCTGTGACAGAATTAAAATCTTCCTTCAAATGGTGCAACAGAGCATCTGAAGTCCTTTCCAATGAAATTACTTAAAGATTAATGACGTTTCAGCTTCTATTATCTTGATCAGGTAACAGTTTTAACATTAAGCTGTTATCTCAGTAGGCTTGTTCAGACATATTTTTTTAATCAGTATTTTTTATTCTAGTCAATACTTTTTCTTCCTTTTCTCTCAATAAGACTCTGAGACCTCAGTGAAATAAAGCCCATGCTGCCTACTGAATTGTAAAGAATATGCTGATTGTTGGTTTGTTTCAATTTTTCAAATCTAACTGGATATCAGACACATTTTATAAACTAGATTTTGGATTTTAGCCTGAGATGTAGCTTAAAGGCCATGTTACACCTAATACTATTTTAAAAGGCACCTAGTTAAATCTTGTTTCATTGGAGTTAAAAATACAACTTCCAACTTTGTGCAGAGGTTGGAATTTCACCTTTAATGGTTAAAACAAAGGATGAAGGAGTGAATGTCATGTGAAGGTATTATACTTAATAGTGAAAATAATTCTGAGTAGAATCTGGAGAATTTGATATTAAAGGCAGTAATTATTTCCTATTAAAATAAATATCTTTGAAGTCATCACCATGGAACCAGAATTAGTATTAAGAAAAACTAAATTTAAAAACTCAGTTGGTGCCTTGTTTTTAACCAGAGAGAAGGAACCATCAATAGAGTTCTGTTTTATACAGAAAATGTGTATGTCACACAAGTTATATTTGAATCATAGAATTATAGTATGGTTTGGGTAGGAAGAGACCTAAATTTCATCTAGTTCCAACCCTGCTGACATGGTCAGGGACACCTCTCAGTAGGTATAGTGGCTCAAAGCCTAATAAGAACCAAAAGAGATCTATTTTGAGTCAGTATGCTATTGACAATATCAAACAGGTTGCTGACAGCAACAACTTTACAGAACACATGCATTTTGTCATACCAATACCTAGTACTATCATTTTATTTTTACAACCATTTTATTGTACAAAAAATTATGCTAGACAGCAGCAAATTCCATACTTGTCTTCTTCACCCATTACTCCAAGATGGACATTTATTTATAAATTAAGCAGACACAACTCATTTATATTTCCCAGGTAACCGAAACGTTTATAAAATTTCTTAATTGCTAGAGTGAAAAAACAGAACCTATTTTTTATGAAATCTTGCAAAATAATGCCTCCTCAAGGCAATAACAAATTTTATTTAGACATGCTTAGCATGATGGAACAGTTGTAGTAGTTTGACCTATTTGCCTGTGTGAAGGAAGAACTTTGTAACTAATACCATGATAACGTACTTTGCATCATGACACTGATAGCATACTTTGCATCAATACCAGTCACAAACTTTGTATCTTCCCTATAAATGTAAAAAAATTTTCATTTTTAACCAGATGCCAGAAGAAATAACTAATAATTAACCAGAAGAAATGACTGCTCCTTCAAAGAAAATTGAAAATGAGTACAGATGTAGCCTACCACCTATCTACAAGAGAGGAAATAAAATGGCCAAACTAGGAACATATTAATCACTTTCAAGAGTGACTACAGGGAAATGAGACTGTTCAAAGAGTACTGGCACATTTGTAGAAAAACAGCTCACTCCAGGTGGCCCTGCAGGTCTCTGTGCTCTTCGAAAACACTCCTAACACACACAGGCTATACAGGATAATAGATTATGCTAATCTGGAAGAAGCTTCAGTGGAAAAAACATGAAATCCATTAAATCTGATACATCCTGTCACAATTGAATTGCAGTCAGTACACCTCTGTTCACCATTTACAAAATCTCTCTAAAGGCTTTGGGCAAATAAAACAGCCTCTTCACATGAACATTTAGCGTTGCACTCCTGGAACCTCAAGAGTGGCTAGAAGCCCAATGATTACCACACACAGGTAAGTACCACCTATGCTGCATGTAATTATAGGAAACCTGACCCACACATTTTTTGCATGAGTATCACAATGTTACTATTTTAAAAAAAGTGTCTGTAAATTCTGATATTTTCCATTCTCAAACAGAACTTTGTTTTACTTTCTTTTTGTTCATCTGAGATAAAAGTCATTATTCCATTGAAATGTTACAGGATCTGACAAGCTCAGATCAAATTCACCCAGTAGAAGCAAGCTGGGAAGTTAGTTACACTAGAATTGACAAAGGCTCATGAGGTTTGCTATCAAATAAAATGTGCCAGAATTTCTATTAGGTATATGAAAAATTACAGTGTCTAGTGTCCCTGGTTTCCCAACATGAGGGGTATGGTATGTGTGCAGGCAATATAAATTATTTTATTTCGGTTTTGGGTTGCTGGTTTTTTTTAAGATTATAAAGGGGAACATTCTACTCTTCTTGCACTTCCCCAAGTTTAGATTAATGCAGAGACTGCAAAGATAAGCATGACCTTTTCATTCCCTTCTTTATTTCTTCTCATAAGAGACTCTTTTCTCTGTTAGCAATCTCTGGAAGTACCTCCCTAGTGCAGTTCCCTAGTGCTGTTTCCCAAATGGCAATTGTTTAGAACATCTTGTCTGGCTCCTGCTCTTTGCTGCTACCTTTCTGCATATAATTGGGGAAAGGGAAAACAGGGAACTGAACAATTTTTCAAGTAAACTTTCATAAGCTCAAATAAAAATCCTAACATTTTTCTTTTAACTCTTTCAAGCAAGTCCTGTGTATTATCAAGGTCATTATTAGTATAGCAGCTGCTGGAGAGAGATTTGAGTACAAAGCAAAGGAGGGAAAACTGGAACAAGCATAAACAGATGTTGTGCTTCTGAGCCCTCCCTTTTTCTTTCACTGGATCAGTGACCACAGTTTTCATGGACGCTAATGGGCATCTAGTTACAAATTAGTTGCACCAGTTAAGTGAAAAGACCATAAATGGTGAGAACTGAAACTGAAAAATCACAGGAGGATGTAAATACCAAGGTAGTCTTTTTTCATTATAAAAGTAGATCTAGTCATATATATTTTTGGCTTTAATGTAATTCCTGATGTCTAAGTGCAGTACCAAACTACTTCAACAGACCGCCTAAATGAGCTGGAGCAGGGCAATGTGAGTGTCGAGGTCAAGCATTCTAGAGTGGCTGCAGTGTCTCTGCTGGGGCAACCATCCGAATAAAGTGACTCCAGCCAAATTCAGCTGCTTTGCAGCTGTGAGAAAAATAAATAAGCAACACTCAGGAATAAAGGTACTGTAAAGGAACATGAGGATGATGTCTAAATACATTATCTACTCTTATTATCTACTTTTCTGACACATCTAGAAGAAAATTATTCAAGGGATGACTTGAAGATGAAATCAGCGTTTGTGAATAACACATTTCATTGTGAAAAGACTGGAAAACTCATACTGTTCTTTTTCCTTCAGGAGACAACAGCATGATTTACTATTAGCATGTTGAATATTACGGAACAGAGAAATCAAGTGTTTGCCAAAAGGGCATCGAAGAAATCAGTGCAAGAACCAAGTACAGGATTAGTCTCTTGGCAATTTGAGCTGCAACCTTTAAATCAGCTCATCTGTCCTTTTTGTTCTATTTTTTCCACTAAGGATTAAAAGAACTTCAGTTGCTGGTGTGGTCATTCTGGTGCATTTCACATCATTAATGATCACTTTGAAAAAGAAAACACAATGTAGAAAAACAAAGTAGATTTTCCACATTAAGAGTAATTGGCAACATCAGTGAAGAGTCAGCACTCACCCTGTAATGGTCAATTCAACAACACATGTCTAAGTGCCAAACCACAAGCCCTTACAATTCTGTAAACTCAGTTAATTGCTTCTTTTCAGGTTGAGATCATGCTTACATTTATTCCTGAATAAAACTTCGCCATTAAAATTAACTTGGACAATTCCTGTTCCTTAAAATTTTACAGATGAGTTGTAGGCTGAAATACAAATATTTTTTAAGTACATATTGAAAAGCAAACAATGTAACAGCAACTGTACCTTGCATTGTACACAGCTATTCTGGGCACAAGCTCTGCTCCACTGAAATAACTTCAAATCTGGTACAATTTAGCAGAATCCACCTAGCATCTCCAGTTTATTTTCTTGATGGAGATCTACTGCAGCAAGCCAAAATCTTTCAAATATTCCACTGAAAATTATTTTCCATTTATGAAAAATCTGCATGGTTTTATTGACTGGCAGTTTACAAGTTCCAGCTTGTTACTATTTTTTACTGGAAATTGCTGTTTCCAGGTGAGAGCTTTACACTTACTAACACATTGAAGCAAATGTTGCTGTCAGGCCTTCTTCTACCTTTGGTTCTCCCACTATCCATAGAGCTGCCTACTTCATTTCCACTTAAATGGTATTGGAGCTGTATTCCCTATGCAAAGCAAGGGAAAAAACTACACTAAAAAATATTACTTTTTTATGTATAAAGTATGGCAGCATCAGTAGCGTTACTTTCTCCTTACTAGTTCTGTGTTTTATTAAAGAACAAGTTGACTGAAGGAGTTAGGTGTTTTCACCCTGGAGAACAAGGCTCGGAATGGGACCTCATCACAGTTTTCCAGTACTTAGAGGACAGAGATTATCTTCACAGGGAGCCACACTGAGAGGATAAAGGGCAATGGGTACAAGTTGCATGGAGAGAGGTTTCATCTATTCAAATTTTTTACAGTGAGAACAAATAATCACTGGATGAGGCGGAGTTCCCATCAGTGGCGGCATCCAAGATGAGACAGGACAGAGTGCTAGGTAATCTCAACCAGGTTTGCCTCTCCATGAAAGTTGGACCACATGGTCTTCTGAGGTCCCTTCTAATCTGAGGCCCCTTCTGTGAATCTGTCTACTTAAATCGCAATTTACCTGCCTTGCTTGCATGAGTATTTGCACAGCACTTGTAGATGAGTTGTGCAAATAGTCCTTACATTTTTCTGGACAGAATAGAATATATCTTAAAATATGAAATCCAAGGTCTACTTTATGTTGTTCTTCTAGGTATGTGGCTGATATCAGATTTAGACAGAGATGATAATTTTCAGTGCAAACTGAGGCATTATTTATTTCTGCATCACAAAACTGCATAGCTTCACAAGTGATTTGTAACAGGACCCTACAGGGAGTTTTAAAAGACAACCAGGTTAAACTCTGACACACTGGTTAAAAGCAGTCAGAGGACACTGGAAATCCAAATTACGGTGACAACATATTGCAGAAATTTAGGTCTTTTCCACATGGGGTTCTAGATTGACTTGTCCAGAACAGAAACGAAAAGCCACACACTTATGAATTTTGAAAAAACAGAACATTTTCAGAAGTTCTGTCATGTGAAAAGCTCTTGCTCACCATCTCTCAAGTTCACTGTCATGTGGCAATTCTGAGCATTACCCAAAGGAAGCATTTAGGGCTATTTGTTTTCTGAAGATCTGAATTTAACCAGTTCCAGATAGCTGACTTTGGACTAGAACCAATATACATAAGACGTTTTTGCCATTGTGGACAGTTTTTTCCATCCATGTAATCTGAGAGGATAAAACCCAGTTTCAGCTAAATTACTGTGGTGTTTTGGTTACATATGTTAGTAGTTTGTGTGTTTGTTTAATTTTAATTGGAGATGAACATAAGGAACAAGGAGACTTGGTTTCTGTTTAGCACAAGCTTTTCCTATTCCAAATTTTGCACCAAGCAGGTAATCTGAATGACAGCCTATTCCAGTATTGCAGTTCTGGTTTGACAAATAAAGGTTAAGCTTCCACATCAAATAAATACAAAAATAGTAAATACAAATAGGTGAGTGTTTTGTAGCCAACAACTGAGAAATGCAATATCACACTTAGGTCTCTTGAAACCTGCACATTACCTTCAGGAAGCAAACATACAGCACTGTTCAAAGTTAGTTAGAAATGCAGTGATCTCTTTAATGTAACATGCCAATACATTGTGAACTGACTACTTCCAAATATCAAATTACATATTGATAGTTCCTTGTTGCTCAAGTCGCAGTTTTAGATACAGTGATTTTGCTTTTTGCCGTGATCATACTTTGATTTGTATTTGTAATTTTACAGAAAGACACATTTAAAAATAAAGACAAAAATAACTCCCAAACACCTAAAAAAAAAGCCTGAAACAAAGCAAGGGAAAAAAGCATTTTTGATCATTTTTAAAGAGGGAAGATTATCTTTCCTCTAAACAAAAGAAAATGGGAACTTCCACAGAATATTTTATTTCTACAATTCAGCATTTTCTACTAGAAATCATTCCTTTACAGAAAATTTCTGATCAGGTAACTAGATTCCAGTCAATCAAGGAAATAAATAATAACTAAATGCAATAACCTGAATTACCAAAATATGGGTATGGATCTAATATCGACACCCAACTGAGATGGACAAAGACTCTCTAATGGTTTAGAGTTAGAAAGTGTATGTTTATTCCAGCGCCGGGCAGCTGCATGGGTAGCTCCCTGATAAGCAGTGCAAAGTTACAAGCCAATACAAAGTCTATTTATCTACAAAAGTTATGAATATCCAAAATACAAATGCGTATGTATAACATTGATACCTCCCATTCTCCACTTCGTATGGAATTTAGCTTAAATGTCATTAAGCATGCATGGTATGCTCCCTGAATTGGGTCGGTGGTCTCGAAGATGAGGTAAAAGTGGTCTTCCTCGATCTGACCTTTCTGCCTCCCTGGGTTTTGACAAATTACTTTTGGTGACCTTCCAGTTCCTCTTTGTGGGACTTATGAATAGGTTCTCAGATGGGGAGGAAATTGATAATTGTTTACGTTCCCTAGATCTACTTATCAATGTTTCTGTCTCTCATTCTAAGCACAGCTAAACAAATATAAAAGTGACAGGTAATCAGTTATTTAGTAATCAGTTACTCGCATCTTGAAAACTCATTTCAGGTCCAGCTCTTCTTTACTAACTATTAACTTTTAATTAATTCTAGCTGGGCCTAAGCTCACTTCTATTTTAACTAAATTCAGCACAGCTAACCTTCTAACTAAATCTTTATGTTTCTTTTAAAATCTGTATTTCAAACCAAACTGTGTTTCCTGCTAGCCACACAACAAACCAGTGGCAGAGTTTGGAACCAAACCCTTACTTCCATGTCTCAATCCAGCTGATCAAGCAATGAACTGTTCTTCCTCATATGACTGATTTTATTTGCATTTCACCTTCCATTTAAGATGCTATGAAAGTGTCCAAATTTAAGATTAGCTTTTAGTAACAGTACAAGAATGTATTTTAGTAGTTCTATTTATTTTTTATATATTGAAAGATTCCGTAAGAAAACAGCATGTATTTAACAATAACACTGAATAAATTCCTCATGGACTCAAACACATTTTCTACCAAAGAACTACCATTATCATTGTTGTCCATCAAATTGTTTCCTGTTACCTGCAGCAATCAAAGGGATAATCAAAATCCTCAGATTCTTAGCAAAGGTTTCTAAGATTTGATGTCTGTTTTGCTATTGAAATTATACTGGTCAAATGCTGTCTTGTCACTCCCGCTGCAGCAGAAAACAAAGTCAGGTCCAATAATTTTAAAAAAAACAAACTAGAATTTGAAGACATGAAAACAAAAGAAATTACCTGGGTCTTCTATCGATAAATTCTTCGTTAACCATTGAACAATATCTGAACCTAGGAGCAAAAGAAAAGGCATTTATAGATTAGTAAATTTTCTCTCCCTATTCTTCAGATCCCTGAGGCAATTCATATTGTTTTTCCATGGAAGAGATCTACATTTTTTGCTCAGTTTGTCTAGAAAAAAAAACCCACTGGCCATTCTATTTTAGTTTAGTTTCTTTTTTTAGCTTTGTTTTAGCAGTGAAACACAGCACTTTTTTCTTCAGGCAAGACTTATAAAACGTAATAGAAGTGCATTAAATGCGCAGTAGTAGTCTGCATTTTAAAAATAACACTACTTCGAAATTTACATAGAAAAACATTTTATTAACCTATGTTTCCCCCCCTTAAAAATTAGTTTACCAGTAAAAGCATATTCAGTTACCTACATATGGACTACCAATGGATCAAATTCCACCTCATGGCTAAGCTCTCAACAAAATTCATTTTTCCCTCAGTGGTAAAGTGCTTTCCTTACCACTCCAGTCACCCTTGCTCTCCATCCCTTCATTTACTGCATATCCTTTTCTTTCTATTTAATTTCCTGCCTTGTTTTAAGGTCATGTGCTATTGCCCACCTCTTAACACCTTTGACACCAGGTTTCTTCCTGCCTTTTACACTGAGTATCCTTCCAACCTCACCTCCTAATTCCTAACCCCTCTGCTCCTCTTGGGCATGCACTTCTATCAACTGCACTTCTATCACACTTTGCAGTTCATGCCACAAGCTGAAGTCAGACTTGTTTTTCAGGCAGAAAGCTACAGTTGAACTTCACTCACTGTTAACATGATTTGCAAAATAAATTATGAAGCATTGCTGCGGACAAAAAACCCAAACCACAATCATGATTTAAGCAACTTGAAATAACCAAACTGGCTTAGAGGGAAAATGAGTGAAACACTAGGGGATGTTACATGCATGTTCTTCGTGGTTCATGATACCTCCAGTTCAGACAAGCAATGTAATAGAGGGAGACATCACATATTTCCTTATAGAGCCAATATTTAAGTTGCTCATCTATTTCCCATCAAGCATTATAAAAAAAATTCTTTGATAAACCTTAGATTTAAAACAATAATAAAAATTTATACAACTCACACAGATATAAACCAAATCAATAAAATCTCTTGAATGTACAATAATATATAACACTAGAATATGGAGCATATTTCCCTTGTTGCTCCCTAGATTCATATTTCTGCCTGTACTTTACATACTGCTTAATTTCCTTTGCTTATCTTAAGGCACTGAAAACAATATTTTAAAAAGGCATTTCAGAGACGGAAATTTACTTCTCCTTACAACTTTCATTTTATTACACTTAGTGAATAGCTCTATCATATATTTTACAAAGCCCCATTGATTATATCATAGCTTTCCCTGTGTGTATGCATTACTAAATTGATTACATAGCAGTGAAAATCTCTAGAGATTTAACAACCATGTCCAGAGGAGACATTTTCATTACTATGTTAAATATCTAAATTTTGAAAGATATTAAACTGCAGTGGCACTGTTTCTCACAGCATTTATATGGCTTTATACCTCAAATGAGGCAATTTACCTTCGCATGCTGTTGGAGGTATACAAAATGTTAGAGAGAGATATTCCTACCCCCAAAATATTCTATTTTTATAAATACAACTTTAGTCCTTTTTTTATACATATGAAATTTACAAGGCTGACGCTGACAGAATTTTAGTTTAAGATGAAACTTCATAAGCCTCAATGACGCAGTTCCAAGCATAGCTATATTTTTCTGTCAGCTGACTAGAGAAGTTAGTCAGTCCTAAATATTTCCCTAAATCTTCAAAGATCAAAGATAAAAATTAGAAAAACAACATGACATTTTTGAATACTGATTTTTTACTTTGTCTTCTTTCAAATCTCTAAGGTACACTATGGGAAGAAATCTTCTTTTCACCTCGCCTTCAAAAACTTCTTTCCTTTTTGCATCTTTTGAAAACTTTCTTACAGTGACATTCCTCAGTCCTGTATTCCTCAGTCCTCAGCTCCTGGCCTCACATTTGCATATACATGGTCTGCACATCACAAATTTCACCTCCGTATGCTCCACTGTCTTTTGGCTTATTATTAATAAGAGTGGGAAATGGGCTTTCTTGAAAATGGCACCATCTGATTATGAAAGTTCATTGATGCTCTATTCACACTTTATCCTGAAGCCATTGCCCTGGCACTGGAAAGCCTGGACAGGAGTTTAAGCCAGCTATTGCATTTGAACACACTGATGATTTCAGATGCATGACTTTAATGACAGATGAATAAATACCAACATCAAATACTCTCCTTCTAGTGTGAAAGCTATTCAAGTAAAATCAACTTGCAAGTAATCTGTCATATCACAAGTGAGAAATGTATCAGTTCATATTTCTTTGGGAGATCTTGGGGCCAACTGTAGTCCTAAAAGTATAATAAAGGTATTAACTTGTAGAGCTTGCTGGGTGTTTTTTTAGCTACTGGTTTCAACATCTAATCAACAATATTGTTTCCCTTAATCATTCCTGTGCCCTTTTCTAAGGTTTATTACTTATGCAAATGTGTTTCTAAAAGCAAAATCATTACTCTAATTTCTTATCTCAGGAAAAAAACCAAGGCAACAAAACAGGTGAAAACAGGAAAACAATACTTCCTGTCAGTGTAGCTTCGAAAAAAACTGACCAGTAAATTCATGTCAGTTTTAATACGCGACACTTCACATCTATAGGAATTATGATCCAAGACTATAAACATCATTATTTGTAAACAAGAACTAATACTTATAGGATGAAAAATCTTTAACCTTCAAACCTTATTCTGTCTTATCACCAGAAATCCAGCAAAAAGACAAACTAGTCAGATGATATAAATTTTGTGGAAACCACTACCTTGGTACTGGACTCGCCTGAAAAGGAAAATTTTAGCAATCCAAAATAGAAAATGTTTGCTGCATCATATACTCAGTTTTTGCATACCATTTAATGTGTGATAACAATGACCCAGTTATAACATTGTCAAAGCAGATTCTCGAGTTCTCCAGGTCTCCCTGCCTCACTTCCACCAAGCAGCAAAAAAGGCAAATTGGCTATTAGATCTGCAAGGTCTGGAAGACTTCAGTCAAATTGCTGACTGAATTTTGAAATCCCAGAAAAACCTTCAATTGCCATGCCAATTTCTAAAGCAAATGAAACTGGACAAGGCAAAGTAATAATTTTTAATAATATCTTAAAACTAACATGAGCAGAAAATATTTGAAAAAATGGGGTTTTTTAGATATAGAGCCTGAAAGCCAACTGTGAGATTCCTTAAACACCAGCACCTATCCAGATAAAAGCAAAAAAATTCACAAGATCTTACTCAAGCCCAAAAATTATAAACTTTAATCTTCTTTAAAGAAATAGGCAAAAATATGTCTATGTTCATATACAAACAAAAAAGACTCAGTCATGTTCTTTGTAAAATGTACTTGCTGAAAATTCCACAAGTGGTTAATTTTAAATTAAATGGTCCAAAAACAGCAGTTGCTGAAGCTGTCACAGATCTTAAGAAAATACTTTTTGATGAAAGCATGCTGTCTGAACTCTGCAATACTAATTTCCAAGTCAAAGTCATAATGCCAAGGCAATGCGAAGGTTACCTTTCAGAGAAAATCCCCTATTTTAAACAAGTCCTTACAGAGTACATTTCCAAAAGGTGCTGGTTCTGATCTATAGAAAATTTCACAGGAATTATAAATCAAATTTTTGCTATGCCTAGATGCAATGAGCCATGTAAGCCTTGATCTGTCAGAAAAAAGATATGATATTAGTACTGCAAAAGAAAAGCAAAATTCAAAATGCTCTATCTTTTTCAAAATTCAAAAATGTATTTAGCAGAAGGAGAGACAGTTGCAAGAAAGCATATTTTATTAATCAGAATCACAAACAAAGAGACCACTGAGAAACTTAATGAGTTCTTACTTCATAAAGAGACAGGTTCAACCTTGCAAAGAAAATAGTCTTTTGCTGTTAATATCTCAGTTTAGTAACTAATACCTATTCTTCTTTTTACTTTTAGACCTCAGAGTATTTGCAGATGATGAAGAGGGAAGGTGACGCAGGAAGCCCCTCTGCACCGAGGATACCAAGAGAGAGGGTTTTGCTGTTGACAGTCAAGATTTTTGCCATCTGAACTTTCAAGGGCAATGTAACCCTCACGCTTATGTTTGCCCAGCACTGTGACATCTGGGCAGATGGGCCTGTTTGATGCTGAAAGGCAGGAGCAGATCATTCAGGTGCTGCCTCGAGGGAACCTCTTGGTCAGCTGGCTCAGCTTCAGAGCTTCACCACCACCTAGCCTTGAGAACCTAGAGAATTTTTTGCAGGGCAGCTCACAGTACAGAAAACTTAATAAACATGACTCTAGAAAGTATCAGTGTCTAAATTTAAGACAAGACTATTACTAAATTACTAAGGAAATAGTACTGTATTTCCACTGTTTCTCTTTATTTTTTATATTGAGAAAGGAGGGTATTGGGTCATTTTAACTTTTGTCTCCAACACCATCACTTCATGGAAATTAAGGTTAGTCACTGATATACTCTTCAAAATCCTTGGCCATGACTGAAAAAAGATATAAGGTGCAATTTCATTTCTCACCACTAATTCAGATATTGGAAACACAGAAAGTGGATTAGATAAACAAGGAGATTGTAAAAGCCAGCGGTCTCTCAGGTTTTCAGCACTAGCTGTTTTCAAACAAAAATTGCTGTCTAATGGAGAGTAGGACTCTACAAGGAAGGGCTTTCACTGGTGAGAGGGACAAAAATGATCTGCATTCTCCTTGAAGTTTTCACAGTCACAAACCATAGCATTTGTTGCCACAGATATATCAGCATGGATATTTTACAGTTTCTTTTCTTTATCTGAGAAGCACAGTTTGTGTATGAATTCTTCATGCATATATCTGAAAGAAATCAAGTACCGTATAATTACAGGCAGAAGGGCAGAGGGAAGAAAAACAATGGCTATACTATATATGGGTTAAATTATGGAAAAATACATTATTATCCAGTACCCATACTGGATTATTCAGATTAATTTTTCCCTATGTCTATTACAGCTGAGCAAAGAGAGGCTTTGCATCACTTGATTGCTGTGTCCACAGAAAGGTAAAAGAAGGATGCAGGGACCCCTCTCTGAGGCTGGGGTTGCAAAAGTGCTTGAAGGAACATAATCCCCATAAATTATTTCCACCCTGTGTTTTTAGCTAATAGGTTTTTTCTTTCTTTTCTGTATTCTTTTGGATTAATGTAAAATAGATTTATAGGTTTAAGTTGGTACAATTTTTTATCATGAGTGGCAACAGAGCTGACACTGTGATAATTTTAATACCCTGCTGATTGCACTTACATATTTAATTTCCTGACCTTTACTATTTAAGTTGGTTGACTTTTTAAAATAAAAAACATCGAGTGCAATTTGATTAAAGAAATTATTTACATCTCAACTTCCACACGTATTTCTGCTACTTGCTTTTAAGAATTACTGATGAAAACAAATGCAGAAACTTACTCTTTTGATTTCTTATAATTGGGGGTGGACCATGCATTTGTTTGAGTTCTGTTAAACTTCAAGGAAGCTTGTACCCAGGTGCAAATTTTAAAATGTCATCTGAATAATACTGACTGTACAGAGAATATGAGATATTTTAATGAAACTATTCAAGCACAAAATTACAGTTTTCTAGTTTTGAAACAATATAAGCTGAAATATACTTTTTTCCAAAGTGAAGGTAGATACAGGAATTTGAAGAAATAAAACCCTCAAAGGAATCATCCTACCGCTTTTGAGTTGGACTCTTTCATTCTCAGCTGTAATTCAGAAATACTCAAGCCTAGAAGGGCAGAACGGATCCATAATTCTGGCTAGCCTAACCTTGTGAAGAACAACGTGTTTCTTGATACTGTTATGACTTTCTGCTTCAGACAGGAAAATTCATCTACATTCATATTGTGAAAGAGCTAATAAAGAATGCGAAAATCTCTTCCACTTCCATACCTATATGAAATAAATCAGTGGTGCTGACCAACAAATTCCAGTAATGTAAACACTTCAGTCACACTCTGTGTCATAACCAAGCCTCAGAGCAGAAATCCAGTTCATAAACACTAAAAGGATAATTAAATATGGCTGTGTATCTGTGCCACACTTTATTCTAAAAGTGTCAATCCACACAGGTCCCTATCTCCTCCAGCAAAAGGAATTGCTGCTTCTTTCCAGCAACATTTATCTCTAAAGTTTCCCAAAAGACATCCTCTACTTAGATCTCTTCCACAGCCACAAATGACACTAGCCGTGCATAATTGGCAATATGCCAGTAACCACAGATGAAACTCCTGTAATCCCAAGGCTCTTATCCTAAGCACTAGAGTTTAGCATCTTGCTGAAGAACATTGCTCCACACTAAACATTTGCAAGACAAGAGTGTTGCTGTTTAGAAAAACTAAGTAGCATGAAAGCCCTGTACAGCCTGTCTACTGCAAAGGAATTTTTATCCTTTCCTTCAAAATGATGTAAAACCTTGTGATCTTGATGAACAAGAATAGAGTATCAGTGTGCACATGACATGTAAAATCTTAAAAGATTCCTCTATGTAAAAAATATTTGTGGGGGGAAAAGCCCATAAAATATAAGCAGAATTTTGAACACCATAAAAAAACCCTGAAGAAATTTCATTTATGATAAATCCTCACCTCCAAATAAAAAAGAAAAACAAAACAAAAACCAAACAACCAACCAAAACCAGAAAAAAAAATCACACTTAGTTTTTAACTACTGTATGCTTTCTTCAAGGAAAACTTCTAAAGACTGAGATAAACAAGGAGGCCAGGAGACTTACTAGTGAGACCTACTTGATTTCCTGTTCATCAGAAATCTTAAATAATGGCAAAAGAAGATAAGAAGCTAAGTGACTTCCAACTTTTCTCATCATGATGTGCCATCCTTCTTCTCTCAGTCAACTCCTTTCCTTACCTTTCAAACACCTGCAGACACATTTGGGTACTATTAAGAGAGAAACAGCCAAGAATTCAGCTACTCATCATGTCTTCCATCTATCATTACCTTTGGGAACTCAAGCTAAATCACATCCTAAAAAACAATTCTGGATCTAATGCCAAGTGGAGAGCAGGAAGCCTCCAAACAGCAAGCACAATGGTGTCCATGCTCTTCACAGCACCAGCGTGTACTGTGTAAATCAACCGGCAATGAGGCTGTTCTGCAATATCAATGCCCCAAATTGTAGGTGAGTGCCTAGTCACCGACTTAAAGAAAATATTTTTCTATCTCTCTCTGTCATGATGTAATTTCTTTTTAAAATAATGAGAAACTCCACATGGAAGAGAACAGTTTCTACTGTCTGCTAATTACATTCTCTAAATAATGAGGCAGCTTAGTCCAAATTTTGCTCAGACACAGGCAGTTTCAAGGCATTTGAACCTGAGTGTCTCCACCTCAATCTTTAGGCATTCTGGTTGGGGCATTCTGGTTGTGGCCCCTTGTAGGAACCCAGAGTGCCGAGAATATTTCTCTGACTGTTTTTAAGGGTTTTTACCCCCCTGGACAACACTGGTATAGCTTTAAACCTTGGAAAAAATTATCAACAGTCAGACAACAACTAGAAAATACAGTGGTATGAATTAGGTGATAGACTACTATGTCAGATTGTCATAGGGTGAAAAATTTAGAGGTTTTAGGCTTCTCTTTATGGTAAATAGATAAGAGTAAAAAATATCAAAATGGAGGATTGTTGTTGTTCTCTAGACCTTTTTCTCCTTCTTCTATTACTCCATATTTTGCAGTAAAAGTAGTTTGGATTTATTGGATAGAAAATTCCGCTGTTCCTAGTCGTGTTACTGAATAATTGGTAAGAAAGTGAAAATAATGTACTTTTTTAGTAACCATTGGTTAAAATCTTTCTTGCTCTCACTCCTACTTTTCCTCCTTCCATGCTGTACCTGGGTCACGCTAGTGGCTCAGTTCCTCTGATAAGACTTAATAAACAACTGTCTAGAAGCATTGAAACTACAGAAGACGTCTTGCTTTATCTTTTAAACTCCTTGCAAGGACTTTCAGCAAATTCTCTCCCATCAGGAGAGACTCAATTTATGGCACAATAAAGTGTCAGCCCCTTTTAATTCCTTTTGCTGGAGCTGTAAGTGTAAGGCTTTTGTGTTAAATAGCTTGGGAGATAAGAAGAGAAAATAAATGATTTACCACCCTGTAGGACACCCCTGCGGGAAGCTGAGCACCTGGTGTCCCCTCCCTACTGCGTGCAGTCTGGTTAATGGGAAGTAGAACAGCATTGGCAAGTGTATGCTAGTGGAGAACACTGCAGGGTACAAATGTAAGAGCAGCCACCCTCAAGAAAAGCTAAGGAGGGAATGGATGTGTGACTCCTATCCCTGAAATAACATATAAAAGGGCAATAGTAGCATCACTGTTGTCTAACTATCTTGAACTCTCACTCTGAAAAATTCATCCAAGATCATTTCAGGAAAACTGAAAATGTATTCTTAAGGGAAAATCATAAATAGTTCATCTGGCCTTCTTTTTGTATCTAGTGGATGTTTTACTCTGTCTTGCTGACAACTTTGTACATAGAAAACAGGTAGATTGATAAGCATATGTTCTTTCTCTCATACACGTATCAGTAAGTGTTTGCACATTGCACTTTGATAATCTCCACAGCACAGTAAAAGCTGCCTGAGTTTATCTCTGCCACAGTAAACGTTTTTGCTTTCTTTTTTTTTTACATCAGCAGTCTGAAAATAGCATGTAAAACCAAACACCAAAACCAAGTTCAACAAAAAAGCTTTGTGAAATTCGACCATGCTTCAAGCATGTATTTTTTCATATTTCCACATTAATATCTCTAAGAAATACAATATTTTCCTTCAGAAATGCTTCTAATTTTTGCCATACTGCCCCCCAAAAGACACCCACACACAGATGGCAATGGAAGGAAGTGAGGAGCAATGTCATTTCTGCTAGACACTTTAATATTCATGGAGGATTTTCACAAGGGAAAATCCACAAATCCTAATCCAGGGGTAAAGGGAATAAATATATAAATTATATAAGACTTGGTTTGGGATTTTGACTCCAGGAGGAAAGTCAGTTGGGACACAATGATTTGCAGTTTTGACATTGGCCCAGCAACAATGTCAATGTACCTCCTTCCTCACAAAGTGTTCCTACACAATAATATTTAATTTATACAGTTGGTTTGAAAAAGGGTTTTTCCACTGTTGCTATTTCAAAACACTCTTTCAGTGACTCATGCTCTTACTGTTCACTTAAGACTCTCAAAACTGATGTCCAAAAAACCCCTTTTGATCAGTGTAGATTTCCTGAATAACCCAATCTATTTAATTTGGTTATTTTTTAAAAATACACCTTTTAGAGTGATTTAGTGATGCTTAGTACAACAGCACAATGTGATGCTCTGCAGAAGCTCCTGAACCACAGATTTCCCAAGAATCTGGTCATTACCCAGCCATTCTCACACACGCAGAAACATCTCCAACAGGAGAAACCTCTTCTCAATAAAAAAAATTCTACAATACAGCAGTTGTACAAAATACTTATCTTCAGAGATGCAATCCAGTATAGGAACACAGGCTGTTGCAGTGGGGATCCTGCAACACGCATATATCAAACCAGGAGTCCCGTGGAAAGGAAATATATATGGACAGACAGATTCTTGATAGCTGTTTCAGAGATGTTTATTTCTCCAGCCGCAAGGCCGGGGCTCTGCTGAGGAACTGTTCCAGTCACGGGACCAAGGGTCCTTCTGCCCGCGCAGGGAACACAAACCAACCAATGGGAACGAGGCTGAGCAGGGGCAGGGAAACCCCGTGTCTGTGCCCTCAGGGCCCCTCTCCCAAGGCTCCATGGCAGGGGAGAGACCCCAACACCTCACCCGTTTTATTTTAATAAAAGGAGAATGAAAACAACTGGATAAACATAACAAGAACAGTTTCAAGACAAAACAAGCCACCCTCCTGAGTCTTTAAATGTCCAATCAGATTCTGTGGAACATCTTAGGGCTGACAGAAAGGAGACAGAACTCTCTGAGCATGCTTTGTGGGGAAACTGAGGCAGGAGAGGGTTTAACTTCTTCCCTCCCCCTTTTCATCCCCCACTCGGCATTGGAAAGGGATTTTTGGGGAAACAACTGGCAAAAGCATGGTTTTGTGAGGGAAACCATGGATGAAAAAACGGATTGGGAATACACTGGGGGTAATAGGACATAGGGTAAAAGGGAAAGGTGGGATTAGGAAAGGGAAACTGTAGGGGGGGCTTACAATGGAGATATTGTCTAACATGACTACGATTTTTTGCATATATACTGCCTTTTACAGGAACACCATCAGGCCCAGTGACCTGCGATGCTTGTAACCCTTTTCTCCCTAGTACAATATTAAATTCCACCACCTCTCCATCTCCCAAGCTTGGGATGCATTTTTCAGGGTTATTCTTTTTAATAGCAGTTCTATGCACGAATATGTCTTGCTGGTTGTCACACCTTGTTATAAAACCATAATTTTGCTTAACATTATACCATTTTACTATCCCTAAGGTCTTAGTTACTATGATCTTTTTCCGAGTGGCTGCTGTTTTTTGTCTCGCTGCGTCTTTGCTCTCTCCTTCGGTCGCTCCCGTGTTGGAATTGTCGGGGCTGCTGGTGCCTGCGCGCTCTTCCCGGGGTCGCGTTCGGGGCTGCGCGGGCCGGGCCGGGCCGCGCCGCTCAGTTCTCCGTGCGTCGCCTCCTCTGGTCGCAGCTTCGCTGCCGCTGCCGGGCGCTGCACCCACATCTCGGCCGGGCCCCCGAGCGATGACCCCCCCGCGCCCTGCTCCAGCGCGTGTTTCGGTTCGGCGCGGCTCCGTTCCACCGCCATCGCCGCCCGCCGCCGCCTGCGTGCCGCCTCTCTCGGCCGGGCGTTCCCAGGGCTCGCTCCACCACGCGCTGCACAGGACCGGGCAGGCACCGCCGGGTCCCGCCGCTCCTCGCTCCGCCACCGACACTGCGGCTCGCGTGGCTCCGCCCGCGCGCGGGAACTGCCTCGCTGCTGCTCGCAGAGCGCTCGGTGCACGTGGCCTGGGCCGCACGGTCCCTGCGCCAGGCTTCCCTTCGCCAGGACACAGCTGACATTGCTCAGCAGTCTCGGTAACTAAATAATATTCACGAAAATATTCTTCCATCGGCATATATTTTGACTCAAATATTAACTGTGTCCAAACGGTTTTCCAAAAGCCCTTGGTAAGAATTAAATCCCAAGAAACATAGAAAAAGTTCTTAAACAACCATGCCAGGAAGTGTTTCAGTTCTTTCTGAGCTTGAATCAAGCTAAAATTTACAAATCGTTGTTCAAGAATCGTTTTAAGTTTAAGATAAATGTCCATATGTGGCTCTGAGAGCCAAGAGTCTTCCCACGGTTCCTCCATAGTTTAGATATGGAATAGCAAAGCAAAACCAAGAAGAGGAATCCAAAGTTTCCAGGGTTTACTCACACAAATCAGTCGCTTAGGGATCGGGGATCGTTCTGCCCGCATTCTCCACCATTTGTTGCAGTGGGGATCCTGCAACACGCATATATCAAACCAGGAGTCCCGTGGAAAGGAAATATATATGGACAGACAGATTCTTGATAGCTGTTTCAGAGATGTTTATTTCTCCAGCCGCATGGCCGGGGCTCAGCTGAGGAACTGTTCCAGTCACGGGACCAAAGGTCCTTCTGCCCGCGCAGGGAACACAAACCAACCAATGGGAACGAGGCTGAGCAGGGACAGGGAAGCCCCGTGTCTGTGCCCTCAGGGCCCCTCTCCCAGGGCTACACGGCGGGGGAGGGACCCCAACAACAGGCTATAACAGAAAGTCCTAAAACATGACTTTCATAACAAAATGCTGAGAAATTGCAGAATAAAAATAATTTGTTTGGCCAAAGTAGTCATCTGGGGGTTTTAGTTCTTTATTCCCATTGTTCCACAGCCTGTAGCACAGATCAGCTATTTTTCAACTAGTTGTAATAAATACAAAGTATGAGATACAAGAAAGTTTGCTGAAGCTGAGTACAAACCTTCAACCTTAATCCTAATATTCAAGTGTTACACCAGAAATGTCACTGACTCTGATCAGAACTTTGCTGAAGGCTTTTTTTTTTCTATTTGAAATATGAAATGTTTTAATATTCAATAGACCACAGAAAGTTCAAATGAATTTCTATTCTTGATTAAACTGTGCTGGATGTTTCTGTGGTATTTCCTCCAGATCCATGATTATTTTAATACTGCTGACTCAGAGTTTGCACTTCAAAGACTGCTGCAGGGCTACATTTTCAAAAGGGAAAGGAAATTAAGTTATTCAAATTTTAAGTACCTATATTTTTTAGCATTAGTCTGACTGAAAATCTAATCCCATTCAGTTTTTACCAAAATATGAGACTGTTTCAAAACTTTATTACACTCAGTTGCTTGGTATAACAAAAATCACTTACATTATATAGTATAGAATGAACTGTGCTAGAAATAAAACTGAGCTTTGCTCCAACTCGATACTTCCACCAAATTCAGCATATTTTTCATTTGCAGTCTTTCATCACTACTCAGGGATTATGAATTAATTTATTGTAAATGTCAATAATTGTCCTGCACAACTATCTGAAGCAAATATTACTGTGTCTTTTCCAAAAGACATAAAAATCCCATAGTCTCAAGAACCCTGTCACTATAAAGGTAAAATTTACTAGCTCTTGAGGAAAATTCCCAAATACTCATTGAAATATAAATTCTGCTAACAATTTAAATTCTCTGTCATGATTTATCCATCAATGGAGATTTACCAAAAATCGAGATAGACATGAACTACCATTTTAATATGCAATCAACAGCTCTTGGGTTTAAAATAAACTTAATCATATCATCCATAATAAGTACTATATTTCTATCTCAAATTGAAAATTGAAGTATGGTATATGTTCAATGGTTACTCATATATGTGAGCATATGCCAGTCATTTTATATATTATGCTCCCATCCATCACAATGAACTTAGCAAACCAAGCAGTAAAACTTAGAGGAAATAAATCCCTCTACGTTTCAGTTTACCAAGTTCATTCCCTTGCTGCTGTGTTTCCCAAAGGACATTCACATCAGCATTTGTAAGATAAAAATTGCAGCCCTGTATCTAGTATTGGCTTTTACTCCTTGACATTTTTATAGGAATTGAAAAACCACCTTTCTGCTTTGACAAGTAACGCGGTACCACATTAATAAAATACATTTTTGAAGCAAAGTACTTTGCTTTCCGTCAGTATCAGGCAATGTTCATAGAGCCATCACTAATGTCTCCATTTTAGGAATGTCTCTTGGAGCCTGGACAAAGAAACCATCTCTGCAAAAACATGCTGTTTTCTCTGATCCCTACCCTCACATTCATTATGTCCAGAGCAACCATTTAAAAACACTAATCCATGAGTTCATGGGAAGCATTTGTAAGTTCAAGCGGAAAAGCTGGAGAGAGTAATTTTCCACCATCCGTTATCAAGTAAAAAATGATAAAAAAGACATTATTCTGAACAATCCTGGACCACTAGCCCAAGATGTAACCTTTGCTATTTATTTCTCCAGTAACGATAATAGTTCCTCATACTGTGCTGTGGATTTTGGGGGATAGAGAACAGAGAAGCATTTTGAAAAGATCCACCTGTTAGTGCAATAAATAATAGTGCATGTCCTGGAGTCTGTATTCTATTCTTCATGTTATTTTACTGTACATGTCAATGTTTTATTTCTTTAGATGGAACATCTGAGAACAGATGATGGCTTACTGTGAACATAGGATAGGTCTTTTATAACTTAAACTTGTAAGTACAGAAGCTCTTCGTAAAGATGAGACTGTAGTTCTTTTTTTTTTCTCTTCTTCAAAAAATGCAGAAAAAAAATTAGGTTCATACTGTTGCCTAGGAGTATGCAGTGACGTGAATACTAGTTTTAGCACCTGTTGCGTCTTTGCTGTTTACATTGTCAGAGTAAGAATAAATAATACCTAGATGTAAAATCACCCTTGGTGAGGGAATGTATACAGAACCATTCAGGTACCTATCCAAACCAGTCCTGGCCCCCTTCCCAGCCCCTATACAAACCATTTATTTGAATTTTGGTCTCTCCATGTAATTTTTGAGGACCTGTACATATTTTATGTAAAATTGTTGATGGCCACCATTTGTTCCTAAACCATTGACTGCAGACTCAGGAACAGATGATATATATTCTCGTGGGAAAATAAAGACAGAATCTGTAAAGAAATATAAAGCAAATATCCAAGATATCCAGTACTAGGATTACTTTTTACTAGTGGAAGGCAAAAGTAGACACAACCCTTGTGGTGAGGGCCTGGAGAGAATAAAGATTTGTCAGTCATCTAAAGAATTGTGTTGTCTACATGAAATATGGTCCCAAAGTTGGGAGGGAGGGGACAAGAAGAAGTTTGGGAAAAACATGTTCTTGCTCAGTCTTCTTACATCCTTAAAAGAGCTAAAATGAATTCACCAACAGATTACAAAAGAAAACTAGCAGCCCTCTCCTGCAACAGAAAATAAAAAACAACAGAAGCCCAAAATTCAAAAATTTAAAGTATTTCTTCATAGATAAATATACTCTGTTCAATCTGGCATCAGCAATTAATACGATTCTCCCGCTACCTTTTTGTCAGATAAGAAATCAGGGGAGAGCAGCAAAGGGTGCTTGTGCTTGGACTAGCAAATAGTCTGATTATGGCATAGGCAGATCACTTCCCCTTGATTGCCTGGGAACAGAACCGTTCTCCTCTCCAAAATACAGGGGAAAGGGAGTAGTGGTAATATGACTGGTGAGAGTTTTGATACAAAACAGGACGGACGGATATAAGTCACCTAGAAGGGAAGTCTTAAGTAGCTTATCCCCTTCAAATTTCTGCTTCACTTTGAATGAGGCAGATTTATACTTGGAAACTAAGTACATCCTAGGTTGGTTTAGTCCTCCTTTCTACTATCTATCTAGCTCTGCATAAAACTGGGCTCCTGTCAAATACCAATATACAAATAAATGCCTGCCATAGCACTGTTTTCAACAAATAATGTCCAATGGATGGGAACGCAGGCTCATGCTTACACATAACCTTCCTTGTTTCCTTTGCTGACCCCTTCCGTAGGCTCAGCAGAGCTCACTGCATGGCATTCCCAGTAACACCTTGCAACCATATGAATCCTGCTCTGTAAAGTATTGAGGTTAGAAAAAGTTTCCACTGGTCAGCTGTGTGCCTCTTGAGAGCTTCCCAGCCTCTAGCTGTGGATGCACCCTCAGTGTGCCTGACTGTGTACAGTATCATTTTCCTGGCTGTATGGCACTGGGAAATATGGTAGTTTAAGGTCCAGCATTTCTTCCATGGATTCAGAAGAGCAGGATGTCAGAGGAGCAGGATCTTTTTTTGCTAGCCACGTTAACAGCCAGTAAAACAAGCTGCTCTCAAGAGAGAGATGACCACTCTATTGGTCTTGCAGCACACAAACATGGCAGCAATTCAAACCAGTCAGCAAGTATCAGAAGAATCTCTTCATCTCAAATTCACTACTCTCATCTTTTAGTGACTTAACAAAATATGTCTTTGGCCATTGCCATTTCTGGAACAACATTCCGTGGTTTTAAGTAATGTCTGATGGAATATATTTATATGCTTCTAATTTGTTTAATTTTTTTTTTTTTTTTTTTTTTTTTTTTTAAAGAAAGTGATGGCTTACTAGTTTAGGTGAGTATATCAAAAAATACCTATAGATTCAACTTTAAAACTGATTTCCTTTCTTACTTACAGTATTGAGTTTCACCTCACATGTTATGCCTCTAGAAATGATTGCCACTCAGGGAAAGGAAGCAACAAGCTTTTACTACTGTTAATACACTTTAAATTTCAGCAATTTTTCCTTCTCACACATTTAAAATTATCATTTAGCTTGCGTTATGAAAGATGTCCTTGCTAGTTAGTGTTTTCTTGTTTTTACCAAGTATGCTAACAAAGGTAGACAAGTTCTTGTTCTTCAAACAAGAATGCGTGCACTGAGAAAATAGAGGAAAATTACAGCTCTTAGCACAGGTTCTTAAGAAGAAGCATCCACAAGTAACTCTTGCTACATATATAGCAAATACAAACATATAATGCCTTAGTGATGCCTAAATTCGATGTACTCTAAACTTAGTAAAGATGATGATCACCAAATCAAGCATATCAGTAAAGGCAGATGATCTGGCAGAGGTAGGAGTTACTCTGCTGTTTCATGTTGCAGAGCTCATTCAGTAATTTTATTATGGAAGCATTTTATACTAATTGCTATTCAAACACGTTGGAACAGTGAGTCCCTCTGCTAAGGACCCTACAATCAGCATTTCTGATGTGACATTTTAACTGAATAATGAAGATTTTCGGAGTTGATCATGTTCAGCGGTTGCTCAATAAGGCTCCTGACTTGTTACTCTCTGTATTTCCCTAGCCTAAAGTGCATCCTCAAAGGATGCTTCACGAATCACAGCAGAACCCGTGAGACACCAGAGTTTCTTACCTTGCAGCACATTCTGAGGCTCTCAAACTTCATTTTGATATGAAGTGGAACCCCAACATCAAATATCAAAGCTTTGCACAAACTGAAAAATTAAAAGTATTTTCCTTTAATGCTATCAAAATGTGTGATTCAACAGGGGCAAAACCTTTTTTTTTAGCATAATACAAACAGAATTTTTCATCTTCATTTTTCTGACTCATATGACAGCTTCTAACCAAAGTATACTAATGAAACAATAAAAGAAAAACTTAGTATTTCAGTACTTCCTGATAATGGAAACGTCAAAAAACTTCTCCTGAGAAAGTGTGGCTTTGAAAACATTTCACAGCAGAAAACTGGTTTGCCAGATATAGCATCAGAAATGCTCTTAATGGATAATTCCTCTAAATTAAGCAGATGTAGAAGGCTTGAACAGAACTAAGATGGATGTGCCTCATTATCCTATGATTCTGTGATCTCTTTGACAAGACCAGAGGACAGAGCCATGGGATCTGCTACACAGAGCACTCAGGGACATTCGATCAATAGTTTTAGACACAAGAGATAAAATAAGAGTATAATGGGCATTTCATCTGCCTTTTTCTCTTAAGGTGTTACCTTGTCAATCATTATCAGAATAAGTAAAAATTTTTATTGCACTGTATATGTTTAATAACTTGCCACTTCCATTTTAACCTAAACTAAATTCAAAGATATTCTTATTGTGCAATATAAACACTATAATCATAGCCGTGATCGCTCTCCTTATCTCATATCATGCCTCTCTCTTGATGATGAGTCATCTCTTGTTTTACCATGTAGTAAAGAAAACAGATGAGCCTTGAAAAGCGAACACTTTTTGCAATTTTATATAGCAAATACCATTTGGAAAATGTATTTGTAAAATCACAGCTCCTGTAACTACTATATCAGTTTCCAGACAGCGAGTTATATACAGTGGGGATGACAACATTTGAGAAGTATCTGGAATTTAGCTTCTAAAAGATGTTTTCTTTGAAAATAAGAGTAAGAGTGAACTTACTATTTTGGCAGTTTTGAATCATGTCCTTTTAAGCTTTAATTTCAAGTATATTTTTAATTCTGGTGCTATGCTTAAAAGTAATTTCTCTTTATTGAAAGAGAAATCAAAGGGAATACTATAAAACCACTCTCTTGGTTGCAATGGGAAAATCCAAAGTAACTCCATTATGGTCAATAAAAATACTTCAAAAGTTTCAAATCAACATAGTTTCAAGAAGCAATCAAAAAAAGCGATCAAAAAAGATAGTGAAATATGGCTCAAATTCTTCTCAGCTAGCACATATGTTGAGAGTTACAGAAAAAATTGGCAATTTAAAGCTGCTTAAGAAACTTAAAGTCTATTTCTTTACTCCTTCTACGGTCAGTATGCATGCAAAATTGCAGTGAAACCATAACCATCTAGAGGTATTTACTTTTAACATAAAAAAAATTCTCTATACAATACTGCAAATTTTTATACCCATCTGTGTTGGGGTCCCTCCCCCTGCCATGTAGCCCTGGGAGAGGGGCCCTGGGGGGGAGACACGGGGTTTCCCTGCCCCTGGTCAGCCTCGTTCCCCCTTGGTTGGTTTGGGTTCCCGGTGTGGCCAAGGACCCTCGGGTCCCGTGACTGCAGAGTTCCTGAGCAGAGCCCCGGCCATGCGGCTGGAGAAATAAACATCTCTGAAACATCTACCACGAACCTGTCCATATATACTTCCTTTCCATGGGACTCCTGGTTTGATATATGCTTGTTACAGTAATCCCCGCTGTAACATATCTGCACCTTCGCTATCCCTGACAGGCAAAAGGGATATGCAAAAAAAGAGCTCCACTCTTCATATTGTTTAAGAAGATGTCCTGATTGTCTCTCAAGCACCTTCCTGTGCTATGCACACTAAAGCAACCATGATCACATTCTGTAAAGAAGAAACATTCAGATTATTTTGACACGAAACACATTTGTTCTACCAGAGTCAATAGCAATGTGATGATATTCCCTCCTGCAAAAACACTTCCTTTGGTTGATGTATGATTGATGCCTTCACAAGGAAATGTAGACGAATGCTGGTAATTAAAGTCACGTATGTAAAAGCCAGGAGAAGCTGTGCTCCCTCCTCTCTGTGTGCAGGGAAGCTGAGGGAAGACAGGTCTCTGGGGTGTCAGACAGGGAGTATCTTAGATGCCAGTTAGGTAACTATGCTGAAAACAAAGCAAAAGGAAAGACAAGTTGTGGGAACCTGTTAATCCATTGCTTTTCCTATTTCACATGTTCTCCCTGTTCCCTGCCCTAGGCCTGGCCAGTCCCTCGGTTGCTCCCTATTTGCTTCTGTACCCCAACCCTGCCCAGGAACCACCCCTGGGCCCCTGACAAAACCACCCCGCACCCAGACTGGTTGTGTCTCCACCTCTGAACATAGTGGGGACAAAGCCATCCCAAACCCACATGAGAGACCCTTCTCTACCTTCTTTACCACCGCTGCGTTGTAGCACTGCTGGCTGCCGGAGCCAGATCGCGGGGCTGTCCGAAATGGACTCGGGGATGCGATCAATCGCATGGCCCTAGGAAACCCTCGCTGAGCTCTCAGGCAGCAGCAGCCTGCTAGACAGAGTCCAGTGGTTACAACAACAAGTGGGTATGTACAAACTAGTAGGATGAGGTTATTGAGGGATGTATTATTTGAAGGACCTGCTTTTATCTTGGGTTTGACTGATGCGGTCACCTGCAACAAGGCTGGTTACCTGTATTTGGCACAAGGGAAAGGATTTGACAGAAGAATGATCACTGCTTAAAAAAACTTTTCAGCAAGGGAAACAACAATGCTCAGTTTGTCACAGAAGACGCACTGTTAAAGCGAGTGTTATTTCCTAAAGATGTAAAACTTACAAAGGGCCCTGCAAAGAATTACAGAAAATTATTTAATTGATTTACAATTTGTGCAGTGGTACATGGAAGAACTCCAGCAACATTAAGCCCCCTAGTATTACTATGATGAAGTCAGTACAGAGTTCATTTGTTCACCTTATAGCTGTGGTAGTGGTCAGAGAGGACAAGTGGAAAGACTGCTGCCACAAAGGGAGAATGGTTAAGCCAATGATGAAAATCCAAGAGACTTAATTTTAAGCCCCACTTCTGAGCCAGAGGTTACGCTAGTATGCCTTTGACAGCACTAGTTTTTTCGGGGGGTGGGGGGTTGGTGCATTTACAAGAGAAATACTATACTTAAGATATTAAAAATACATAATTAAAGAATGACAGGCAAATTTTCATGCTACTTCGAATGGGAAGATTCAGCCTTAATAACACTGATTGTTAGACTGCTGAACTATCTATTGCAAGTACTTCTTTAATAATGAATGACCCTTGGTCATTTATTTATAAAAGCCAGGCAAGATACAGGAAACATACAGATAAAGGTCAGTATTTAACATGATGAATTCAGGCAGGACTTCAAAGTATATCAGGCTTGTTCTGGATTTTCTTTCATATGAAAATTCTTCATATCATTTGCATTGATGGCTGGGCATAAGATAAATGGGGTTTGGTGCATTTTTTATATTAATGTTAGAATTTTTTTTGCCAGGTTTTTCTTTTTTTGCTGTTACTTAAGCAGGTGAGAGGGAATATAAACTGAACGCTTGAGCAATGAAAAGAGTTCAACTTCAGTCTTTCTCTCTGGTTTTGTTGCACTATAACCATATATTACCCTGAGTATCTGCCAGATAAAAAGGTCATGAAAAAATATAGCATGTTTGTAATACTGATCACCTTTTTCCAGCACTTACATTCCTATCATGTCCTTTACATTTTTTGAAATGCTAATTACACTCAGTCTGCTGTATTATACAGAAGTTGCTTTGGGAAAACAGAACAGGTTTGCAGTTACAAATGGTCATTAAAGGACAATTTCTGTGATTCAGTGCTAGGCTTTATACTGTTAATAAACACCCTTGACTGGAAAATGTAGAGAAGAACCTTGCAGATAAAGGAAAATCTCACTCATAATGGGTACACCTACACTTTGTTAGATTTCAGACAATTAACTGGGCCTCTAATGCAGCCACAGAGGGAGTCTGTTTTATACAAGGGCACCCAGTGCAGTGCTGGCTGAGAGTAGTTTGGGGATTCTGAGCTCTGCTCTTCAGTCGGGGGCAGCTCCACTAAGCACCCACATGTGGGCACCCAGCTCCTGGCAGCAGCAGCAGCAGGCACAGGACTCCCCTCTCCTCGAGCACAGCAGCAGCCCGGGGCCCCAGCCACAGGGGTGGGGGGTGTTTTTCTTGGTTTTCTCTGATCTTGCTGGATGCTGCCTCATTTGTAGCCCATTAATAGTTTCAGACTCCTCACCCATAATCATAAAAACTAGATTGCTGTTTCATAGCTGCTGAGACATACACTTCATGTATCAGTGCTGTGGTATATGTTCAGTTCAGTGACTTAGATTCTGAGTGAAGAATACCTAATCAAATGTGTATGGATTTTGCTCAAGTTTTTCTTCCTATAAAAGACATTGGTTTTATGTATACAAATCTTTCAAATTAATCTATTTACTTTATTAGCACTACAGTAGCAGGGTTCACTTACCAATAGAAAAATCTCATATTGGAAATAGTAATACGCAGAAAAAAAAAAAGGCATTTTGGATTTGAGGTGGAATTTTTGACTGTTTCTTTTATTCTTTCTTACCAAGTCAATACTAATCACAGATGAAAGACATGTTTTGTTTTTTGAATTATGTCAGCAAGACGAACTTTTTCCTTTCCAGAACAAGGATAGAAAAGATAGTTCCAAAAGATTTCCAGTACTGATACAAACTTTCATTAGATCTGAGACCCAGGGCTATAATCTCCTTCTTATTTGACAGATATGTTGATTTGAGAAGAGTTTCAGCTGACTGAGGACACCTACTGCAAATGTTACAACTAATATATTCTATTTTCTTTTTGCCATATATTGTGCCTGTTTATATGCTTGCTGTAGCTAATGCAAAACTTAGAGACTCTTGCTTGCAATCTGTGCAGTGTCCCTTCTTCTTTCTGTCTGCTATTTTTCTGTAAATAAAATATCCTGTTTGGATAACCCATTATAAAATACAGCATTTAAACTGAATAATTCCCTTGCTAAACCACAAATTTCAATTTTTAAAGCAAATAATTATCTGCACCTGTAAGTGGTGTCTTGGACAGAAGATCATAAATTATCATTCATGAAATTATATTTTATTTATTTCTCCTATTTCTGGACTTCTAGATCTCTCACTACATCTATCTGCATACCAGGATTCCATTTTTGAGTACAGCTAGTACAGACAGTTTCTATTTTGGCTTGACTAAAAACAAACTGAGCATAGAGATTCAGCAAATATTGATGTCTAAGTTTGATGGAGTGGCCTGAATAACCAGGCTGCAGAGATGTGCCAGAAGAACATTTCAAATACACTGAATTAGAGATTTTTTTCTCATCTTTTATAACAAAGGATCCAAAACTGTTTGTTACAAACCCCTTAAACTGGGAGCTACTTCTCAGATGAAGAATTAGGACTTGATCTAAAATAGATATAATATACACAGGACTAAATTGACATTTCACTCTCTCACCTCAATGTATATTTTGCTTTCCATACTGTTCTAAAAGAAATAAAATTGGAAGGAAATCCAATTTTTTTAAATTTTCAGCTATCAAGCAGTGAGTTTTCAGCTGAAACCAATTATAATATTACATTTTAAAACACCAGGATACTTAATTCTTACAAAATAGTAAGATTACCACAGAGAATAAAGACAATGTCTACACAGACATAGCCATAATTCAAATAGCCTTTTATAGAACATGAATGCCCTTCAAATCTCACATCATTCAAAAGTTAAGACACACTTTCCATATACAATTCAGCTTCTTCCACAAGAAGTAATGACTCATTCCACATTTAATAATTTATGTACACTGAGGAAGTCTTTTCCTATTTTCTGTCACCTACATGAACAATCACTGTTCCCAAATAATCCAAACAGATACTGTTTCCAAACACATGCAATGCTTTTGATCAAAAAGTACAAATCTTGAAGAACTTTGGAACCTTTAAACTGGTAGTGTCTGGTAATGCCATTCCTTCTCTCATTAAAAAGATTTAATGGCGCCTTCCCTCTTCCCAATTCACTTCCTCTTCAGAAGTCTGTTGCAATTCTTCCCTGCAACTGAGAGCTCACAAGTCCCTTTCCCCTTTCTAAAATCAGATGATCCTCCTTTTCTCTATTGGGACCTTCCAATTACTATGCTAGTTTAAATTTATTACTATACCAGTTTATCTTGGTTCTACTAAAATACATTTCAAAACAGTATTTCATGTTCAATTTATTCTCAGTTTAGAATTTCACTGAAAATGGTTTCCCTCTAGCCTCCTACAATAGCCTGTGTTTCCCAGCTTATTAACTGTCCTTTAAGGTCTTCCTCTGCCTAATACACAATTCCAGTTTAACATAGCTGTGTCCATATAAACTTGTTTAAATTCTTTTTTAAATTTTGTATCCCATCATTAATGATTAGAAATATAAGTCTTAAGAATAATCAAAAGTGTAATTATAACCGACTAAATCCAAAACTAACTAGGTGACTGTTTCGATTAAACATGGCATATCATTCCTTAGAATAATAGGAGGAGAGTTTTACTAACTGTGACTAAATTACAGAGGTCATTTAACGCATTGCAGAGGTAATTTATAAGCAGCATCCCAGATCTCAGCTACATCACATGAAATGAAACAATATATTTGCCCATCCAATTCATGCATACTTTACCTTACTGCTGGTGTGACAGAGCTCAGGACAACCACTGCTGAATTGTACCTGCTCAGTAGTTCAGCAGCATACCACTGGAGCTGTGTTCCCTGTCCCTTGCATGCCTGTCCAGAGGAGCTATGATCAACACACAGAGAGAGATGGACATCCCACTTGTGTGGGGGTGTTTGTTTGTTTCCTTTTAAACAGGAAGAAAAGTATTTTTAAGACAGAGAAAAAAAGCAAGACAAGTTGCACTCTTCTGTTTACTTTCAGCAACTGTCCTAGAACAGTAAATTGCTACTATGACCAGTTCTCCATTCGTTTTCTGGAAAATAGACCTAATTACTGGCCTTTAAATGGCCTAGAGTTTGGGGACATCATGCCTGCTGGAAGCTTCCTTGTAAGCATGACACAAAATTAAGATTAGCCTCATAAATCCTGCTTGAGCAACATGATGTTCTTTACCCCAACCATATTTTCTACCTACTTCCAGTCCAGAGCAACCAACCCATTGCTCATGCAGAACAGATGGGGTCCCTCTGTAAATGCTGACCATTGTAACTATGTCTTCGTGGCTTGTCATTTTAGTACTCATGATAAATTTTTTAGATGATATATCAACAGTCTCAAAAGATGTAGGTAACAAGCAAGGCCTAAATATTTCTGTAAAACTGTATTTGACCTCAGGCACAAAAGCCAAAGAGATGAGTCACTCCGCCTCCACCTTTCATTCAGACAGATTCTGATTTGTTCTATTGAACAGATGCTTTTGTAAGTATGAAAGGACTTGATCAAATTTTTTTTGAAAACACCCACTTCTAGAACTCAGGTAGTAGGAACACAAAAATACTACTACTCAGAAAACAAGTGAATAGAGAACAAAGAAAGTCTATTTTTCTCCAAAGAGTATGGAAGAAAGGAGAATTCAACTTGATTACTGATTAAAGCAACTAGAAAAATGAGGAGAGGGTAAAATTGTGGGAAGAAATGTTGAAGGTGGAATTTACGTGACCAAACCATTAACGGGCAGGTTTGATTCAATACCTTTTCTCTATTCCCAACATATTGCTGGTCTAGAAATACAGTTCAGGAAACAACTGAGCATTTTACTGTATACTTATTAAGATCTGCAATCTTCTTTCCATAATAAGTAAGTCCAAAACTTACAAGAAGATAGTCTTGATGAAAAGGCAAAACATCTGACATATAGACCTATAGACTCAGTTCTTTATGTCTTTAAACTATTTCCACATTTTAGCTTTCTTATGATTTATTATAAAATCTCAAAAGGAAAAAATTCTGGTATCAGACAAGCACATGGGTGCTGGTATCCACGAGAGCCTTTCATGCAAATATTATGGTAATTGCCTCTGAAGAAAAAAAAAAGTAAAAAAGTCCCACATGTGAGCTTGTACACTCAACCGCTACTGGGCCTTTTAATAATTTTTTATTATAGAGTATTTTCTTAAAAAACTGTATGTTTGGGGAGGGGAGTTTAATACTAATTTCCCTTTTTTTTTTTTATTTCATTTTAAATATTCTCAGTGCTTTCTAATTAGTTAGGCTACAATTGCCAAGTCTCAGCAATTACTGTGTCCTCTTTCCTACCAATAAATCAGGACCTCTTAAGTAATTTTTTTGTGCTATCTACCTGGATTCCGGAAGATTCCTGGGTTTCTGCTCTGTTCCTCAGACACCAAACACATCAGCCTGCACCTTCTGACTTCCTGACAATCACTGCAACAACTCTGCCTGCTTCCCACTGTGGTCTAACCTTTACTACGGAGATGTGCACAGGGAAGCAGCACCTGCTCCAGTGATCTTCCCTAAGAGAGGAAACAAGCAAACCAAGAGCATCCCCACTGAGGTCTTCCACCCGTAAGACAAAAAGAGACAGATGCTGTGTGGCAAGGCGCACAGCAGGAACGTCAGGCTTTGTGCCTCCAAAGCTGCCAACATCCTTTGGCCTCGGGGACTGCTTAGTCTGTGGGGTCAGGATACGAGAAAACATGGTAACTACAGCCAGCTTACATGCTTGTTTTGTAACATCAAGGCTCACTCTCCAACTGCACAGACTAGAAAGTAGTTTTTTAAACAATAAACTCAATTATTGATCTTTATGATGAAGCTCAGGAGTGTAATAGGCTTTGTCAAATGTGTGGAGCATTGTAAGCAAAACTCATCGCACATTTGAGCACTCTTATTTCCTGTTAAAAAAATTGTTCTTGACACCGTAATTCCATTTAAAATTATTTTGATAATTTATAGAAAATTTATTACTATCAGTGGTCCGTTTATTAACATTGTGATGGATTGTCAGTCACAGTATGCTTCAAGAAATTACAATTACTTCCCATGAGGGTGACTTTATAACTTAATGTATGTTACTTTTTGTCAGGAACTCAACTGACCGAAAATAGCAGCAGAACTTCTTCAGCACCATGCAAAACTAGCCTATAGCTAACTTCAGCAACAACAGAAATATAAACAATTACAATTACTACAATTTATTCCTTGCTTCCTTTTGCAAAGCCAAGTCTGCAGTCTTCTGATACAAGTGGAATGACAAAGTCTTTTTCCTCATAGCTAGTACCAACAGAATTAGGAGCTAAATCACAAGTAATCTTGTAAACCCTGCTAACTTGATTTCTTGCTTAAGGGGCATACTCTCCGGGGAATGATTTTACTTAGTTTGATTATTTTAACTGCTGGCCAACTATATATGTGCCCGCAAAAATGGAAGATTGAAATCTGCAAATACAGAACCACTTTCTTTTTGCATGCAGCTCATTTAAATATTTCAAATTACTTTGAAACAGTAGATTTAAAGACAGTAAGATAGAAAATTATGTACTAAAAAAGTAAAACTGAAGTAGAAATAAATGATGTAGCTTTAAAAGTCACAAAATGAGTCAATTTTAGATATCATTTAAGAGGAAAAGGGGACTATTCCAGATGCATGTGTATCATCTTAAAAAGAAAAGGAAATGTGTTTACACTGTATTACACATAGCAGGATACCTGTAAATATGTTATTTGTGCGTGTACCAGAAATCCTTATCACGTCTACATTACTTGCTAAATTATAGTTAATAATCACCACACAACCAAAAACATGCCACCAGACAATAGAGTACAAAGCCACAAAAATTAAAAAATTAGATATTTTTCAGCATGTACTCCAAAATATAATTGTATTAATAATTATTGTCTCTGTTTATAAACAGTTACAGTACCTGCTCCTACAGCACTGCATGCAGAAATTCCCTGTAACTATTTTATTCCATTCTAATTGACAATATATTCAGGACCCAAACCTGCTAAGATATATTACCAGCTTTAGAATTACTCTGCACTTTGGAATTATACTTCACTACACAAAGTGACACTTAAAAATCCCATGTACCATTGCAAAGTTTTGGCAAGACAATGGATACTTTCTGGGACTCAAGAGTTCTGATCTTAGAGGAATAAGATTGGTTTTCTTTTCCTTTTGTCCAAGTGGATGTTCATTTCTGAAATAGTATCCAGAGACTATTTAACAAGTGTACCATGAAACAGATTTCACATTTTTGGCAACATTACTATCCCTGGAAAGGACTTCATGATGGGACTTCATTTGTCTTCAGCGACTCACTTCCTCTGCCCATTCTTAACATGAGCTGCAGATTTCCCTCCTGTCTCAGAAATTAGTGACAGGAGACACAGTACCAACCCTTTTTTCTGAGAAAGCACTTCTCTTCTGCCTCCCTCAAATTGCTCTGTGTGAAAATTCCAATGTGATTTAAACAGCTTTGCAGTCATAGAAGTACCTCTTAAGCTGGTGGAGTTAAATAGTTTACTTTGCTCTGCTTCCTAATTAAAACAATTACTTAAAATATACATCCCCAGCAAATTCTCACTGATAGTTACTCCTCTAGTTCTAATTATTGCTATGCAGCATCAGTAGTATTTCTTTCTAAGAGATTTCCAAGAGATAGTGAGAAAGAAAAGCCATTTTCATAGAAGTCCTGAGCATATTCCTGTACATTTCACTCTTCTTTAGACGTAATCTAGTTTTTTCTTCCTACAGGGCTTTGTGCACATGACAGATTTTAGTTAAGCTATCACTACTACAGATGCTGCTTATATCAGCTTAAGAGGGTTTCTCTTAAGCTGATATATTATGCACTGCCTCCATAGGCAAATACAAATGGCCTAAATATGTGTGATACTTATGTTTGTATGTGTGGGTTGGATGGGGCTATTCTCTCGGTTTTCTCAAAGGACTACTCATTGTTGCCAATGGACAACCAGCAAACCAAAATTATGTTAATGAGAGGGAAAATGGCACACTACTGAAATTGAAGCTGTGATAGATTGTGGAATTCCTGATAATTTCAGGTTTATGTGAAGCTGATTCAGGGCTGCCTTTTCACCCCACATTTTCCATGAATGTTACACGTCCAGTGTCCAGAGAATGGATGTCAGTAAATTTTGGCTGTGGTGAATGCAGTAGGTTTTCCCATACTCGTTTTAAAAGTTCTCACACTTCAAAGCTCCAATCCTGTTCCACTTAAAACAATGGCAAAATCTTACACACAAAGAGATTAGTAAGAAGGTGTAGCAAAGGGACAGAAGTATTTTCTCTACGAAGCAACATAGTAAGAAAAGGTAGCAAAAATTTCTAGCGATGATCAACAAGGTCCAAAGCTAATTCTCTAGAAACAAGCATTTGGGAGGAAGCATGCATTTGGGAAACGGGATCATCTAATTCAAACTGAGCGCTTCATTTGGACAAACCTCAAAGAAGATGAATGTTCCCAGCAATTTTCCATCTCACAACAAGTGAATAACTATTAAGATTTTTTTTTCCATCATTGCATGACTTCTATATCTATTTCTTTTGCAAATGTCTGTAAAAATAATCTTTTCATATTTTAAGGGAACAGACATTTATGATGACTGTTTTGCAGACAGATTACTTTAAAAGACTTTTCAATGAGTTTTCAGTATATTTTAGTTTCCTAGGACAATTTTGCAAAATTGCCTCAGACTTTTTTCACTTTATTTCCTTCTTTTTCCTAATGCTTCCCATGGCAATTGCCACTGAATCGAAAAGTAAGCATAATAAAATTTTTTGCTTTGTTGTTTGGTTAGGAAGAAGCAATAACCTTTAAATGAGTATTTGTTTTTCTGTTTAAAATAACTTCACATTTTGAAAAGCTTTTCATTCCAATAGTAATTTAATAAAGATCTGATAATACCATGTCTTAAAACGAAAATGGAAAGCATAATCATCTTGGAACAGGCTGCTTAGATAAGTTGTGGCTTCCCCATCCCTGGAAGTGTCCAAGGTCAGGCTTCATGGGGCTCTGGGCAACTGGATCTAGTGGGTGATATCCCTGCCCATAGCAAGGAGACTGGAACTAGATGATCTTTAAGGTCCCTTCCAACCCAAACAATTCCATTATTTTATTATTAAAGATATTGGAAAAAGTTCTTCATTTCTTTCTGAGGAGCATTCATCTTATTTGATCCCAGCCCACCACAGCTTGTTCATTCTACACTTCCCAACAACAAAGCTGTCACAAATCTGATTTGCCATAAGATACAAAAGTCCTGTCCAGTTTTAAGCAGCTTAAGGTCACCCCTCTCTGGTCAGTTACCATGCCAGTCATGAGGCCAAGACAGGCAAACAAACAGAAATAAGATGTGAAGGGATGCAGACAGCACTCAAATATCCACTTTGGTTTTCCGTAAAGCGTAAAAAGCATCACTCATTAATCACTTAATTATCTCAATACTTGGAAATGACTGTGTGTCCAATATTATGGCTCCACTTAGTCAATATCTTCTACTCATGACTCTAAAACTCATGAAAAATATCCACTCCCAAAAGACCATGAACATTTGAATGCATATCAGTCACTCTGACAAAATGACAAATGGAAACAATGTGCAAGAGAGACTGGTGGTATAACTTCAAACAAACCATTCATTTGGGAATAGAGATTTATTAACTTTTTTTTCTCAAAATTGTGCTTTGAAAAGTGAAACTGTAAAGATGGCAAGTCCCTCCTCCAGTCTGACCATCTGAGTGGGCACAGGAGAGGGAATGATCCAGTTTCTGTCCTTCAGGAACTGACAGCAAGCTTCTCATCAAAGCATTTCACTAAGAGTGGAACCTTGTCAAGGCAGTGAGCTTGCAGTTTTAACACTGAAGGCCTGGTTTGCAAGAAACAAAAGGCTCATTTGGCATAAAGAAATCAGCAGTGATTCTACCATTAGGACAGTGCAAGAAAAGAGAGATGAAGGAATGGATAGAACAAGCAAGTAGGAACCTGTCATCAACCCAGCACAGGAGACACTGAAGTTAAAAACAAGGTCTATAAAATTCAAGACTTGGGAGATGGGAATCCTAGTTTCTCCCAAATGGTTAATTTAACTCTGGAAAATCTATCAAAAATGGAAATTCCAAAATCCTTTTATTTACATATAATGTAACATTACTTTGCTCCAAAGGTACCAGATGATCGAAGTGCTGTGCCTTGTGGCTTTTACTTCCTGTCAAACCAAGTAGTAGAGCTTTCTATTCCATTTTGTCTTTCAGGTCGGTAATCTCCAGTAGTGAAGTGGATAAACC
The DNA here is from genome assembly GCF_009650955.1 of Corvus moneduloides. Taxonomy (NCBI): domain Eukaryota; kingdom Metazoa; phylum Chordata; class Aves; order Passeriformes; family Corvidae; genus Corvus; species Corvus moneduloides. The sequence goes on along the minus strand of NC_045478.1, from coordinate 73,509,659 downwards.
AATCAACTAATTTCACATGCAGCACTGAGAAGTCATCAGATGTTAACAACTTATTACTCAACTGGAAAGATCAAAACTAATGAGAAACTCTCTTTCCTGTTATTAGTCCCCTGAGTCATCCAATTCTCACTGTACGGCTCTTCATTTTTTGCTGCCTGCCTCTATATAATAAGACAGTTGCAGGTAGCCCCTGTGACTCATTCCTTGGGCTCACCCACCTGTGACTTGTGAGTGAGATGAGCTACTATAACACTGCCTTCCTCTGGAGTATCTCACTACATCTGACCAGGCTACTGAGACTGCTGGTCTGCTTTTAAGTTATATTTTTTTATGTTTAAACACATAAATTCTTTAATTTTTTACCAAGCATACTGCTACTAGTGCTTAAAGACTGGTAATCAATCATTATATTAATATATTTGCTAATCAAGCTGCAATATCTCATTATTTTCATGATTTCCAAGATAAAAGAGAAATAAGTATTTTCTGAGATCAGGAAAAACATTTTAAAAAATTAGATATGATGGCAATAATCTTTCTAAAAAATGGGAAAACATAATTTTTATATGGAAAAGATACCATATCAGCTTCACCTACAGGAATAAGAAAAAACTAAAGACTTCGCATGGATTATATTTTCCAGTGAAAGGTAAATTAATGTTTTCATTTTCTCTTTAACACAGGAGATGTTAAAAACACACCTTTCTACTGATCTCTTTCTTCTATTTTTGTTGGTTCAAGCTGTGACTACATTCCAAAATCATTGAGCCATGCATCAGAAACAGCCAGTAATAACTAGTATGAGCATGTTTTTCTTGAATAGTTTTTATTCTCTCTCTGTGTGCATTCTTTAACCGAACTTACATTTCTCATAGTTCTCCCTCCTCCTTCAATAAAAATTCTCATGTTCCACACTCAAGCTTATACACCACTCAGTTGGAACATTCTCCACAGGTTTTATTCATCACCAAGCTCACCCAAGTATTACGTGCTTTAAAGCGCTACGAAGAATCACTCTGATATTCCATAATGACCACAAGACATCACTACATCTACCTAATGAAATATTCATGTTCTGATTAGCTTGTGAAGCTTTCAGCACTAATACTGGCTCAACCACCCACACCATCCCACAAAGACCTCCAAAAGAACCCTCAACTATTGCAGTGCTTTGTCAGTAAACTCTGATTCTTTCTGCTTCAAAGTGAACAACAAAGCTTTGGCATTTTTTTGTATCCCTCCTTAGCCAAAATAAAAATGATATTTTAGAGCTCCTTCTAATCTCTATGATTCATATGTCGGACTCCCTAAATTGATCATTTCAAGCAAGTTTTTTTAAATCCATTTCCAGGTCTAAAGGTGAACCATGGACCAGGAAAATCACCTCCTCTTTAATTCTAGTACTCTAATCCATGTTAATAAAGAATGCCCATTACAACCTTCATGCAATTGTTATTGTTGAGCAGCAAGATATACACTATATTCGTCACTCCTCTTAAACATTTCAAAAGCATGATGACAACTACAGTAAGTCCTCCTTTTGTTCATCAAAATGCATAATCACATAGAAGGAGCAAAATCTCCTGCCTACATTTCTCCTTAGAGCCTTAAAAGTTTCAAATTTTTATTCGCTCTCTATGAATGTGTGGAATATATGCAATATAAAGCAAAATGATTCCTCATATTTTCAAAATTTCACAAAGTAGAATAATCTTTAATTTAGGATTATATTTTTCTGAAGCACAAAAATGTGTATAGTGTATAGGGAGATATCTGTATTTCAAATGTTTCTCTCTGTGGATATTTTATTTGTGAAAACATTTCAGGAATGACCCAGTAAATGAGATAGTATAATTACATCATCCTATTTATTACAATCACAACTTTCTGTTAAATTCAAATACCATTCCTCAGGCTGATTTTGCTAATGCAGTCATCTTAGAGATGGTCAGTAATTCAGCATTAAAAAAGCGATGGCTCTTTCAACTAGTTTCTCACTTGCCATTTTTAGAAGCAATAGTGTGAAATAAAAGTACATAAAAATTAAAATATGTATACAACGACATATAATAACAATTAAAACGATATCACACAAGACCCTATTCCTACAGACAATTTATGGGCATCCTTAGTTTTTACAAGTTGTTTAAAGGACTCATAGAGTTCTTTTCTAAGTGCTTGCAGGGAACATCATTTCACTGTGGTAGAACTATCCATTTTGCTTCCTCCACAAAAAAAAAATAGCAAACAATTGCAAAACTCCAGTATTTATGGGGCATAATCCTGGACAGATGGCTTCTTACAAGACATCTTTTATGCACAGACACACACACACACACACACCCCACACACACATCTATGTATGTATATAAAAATACATGAGCATATATGTATGTATATTTTAACTGCAGAGCATCTACTTCGATGCTTTTGTGGGTATTAACAGTACTACAAGTTTTTATTAAATATATTTGCATTACTGTCATCATGATCCTTAGACAATATTCCCATGTTTCCTAGCAATCAACAGTTTTGAGTTCAAGACGATATTCATTTGCTACACACACATAAACTCCTAGCACACTGAATGAAATCAGCTACTGAGGACATAGGTTTGAAGCTTTCAGATTCCATTCAGTATAGAGAACTGACAGGAAAGCTGATAAATGGAACCAAAATGACAGTTATACTGTTCTGGTGGGAGTTTTAGTCATGTGTACCAAAAATTACTGCTACCCCCTGGTATTTGAAGGAGAAAATCAGGAAAGAGGAAAAAAATGAACTGTGCTATGATTTTTATTTCCATCTGAAGCTAATGAAGTTAATGCATCAATAGAAAAGTTGTTACCTCAGTAACCACTATGTATAACTGCATATAAATTCTAACACAACCTTTAAAAGTATGATGTCTATTCCAGTGAAAAGAAAAAAAAAGACATTTTGGTCTGTATATTTTGAAATCCAGAGTACACAAGGTAAGGCAGAGATTAACAATTAATATGAATTATTCAGTTTGATGCCATGCTGCACTGACCCATGGCAAATAAAGGTCCATTCTTCAGAGACTAGTTTTTGTGCAAGTAGTTTCTAAAATCATGAAGCAATTTTTTCACTCTTAAGGCCCTAGCCTTCTTTATGACACGATTATTCACTAGCAAAAACATTCCAAAGGTTGAAAATTAAAATATAGAATTCTTCTTGCTGTTCTGGACAGTAGAAACTTCTATAAATACTTTCTGTGTAAGGATACACTCTTATGGAATATGGGAAAATTAGGTTAGACAATGGCACCTATTTCAAAGGAGCTCCATACTCATTGGAGTATATAGCCATATACATAAACGCATAAATTGCTGTAAAATTATGTAAATATCAGAATAAGTATATGCTAATTAATAAATGCACAGATTTTTGTGCCTATGACAATACTGACCTGAACTAGCTATAAAGTTTACAGCTGTCTTTCAAATCACCACAAAGATCTCAGCCTTAGTTTCTCAGGCACAGGCACCCAGCTACAGAAGCAGATCATGAATCTTCTAATAAATGTCACAGCCCCTAATCAGTATCAGTTGCAGAGTGTGGTGATGATTTTTCTTTTGTTCTGCTGCTATGAAATTTCTTATCTTCATGTACTGGCCCATACACTAACCTCACACTTGCTATGGAAAATGGCTAAAAACCAGACCTGACCTGTAATAAAAATATTGCCATTTTGAGAGAATTAACTTTTTGTAGTAAATTAAGTATTCCCTTCACCTAATTTTCAGGACAAAAACATCTCTGTGTAAACCCACTCCAATCTGAGAGAAACATCAAAAACTTCTATAATTAAAGTATTCAAAGGATAGGAAATGTCTCATCCAGACTAGATGACTGAATTCTCAACAGTACTTATTTGAAAGTGTTTCCCACTAGAACATCCCCCTACATAAGGCAGAGTGAAAACTTTAAAATAGCATGAAATTCACTTTGACTCTTACCAGAAAAGACACTGGGAATCTTGGAAAGAAAACTTTTCACTGTACGAATAGGAATTCCATTTTTCTCATCTTGCATGCGGGCTATGACGTCTTCCATCTGAACAGAGACGTTAAAAAAAAAAAGAATAAATAAATTCAGAATTATTTCCTAAAATTAATCTCCAAGAAATCCTAGATCAATCTTTCAGAATGACAGATCAACTCTTTCTATTTCTTTCTTTAATTTATATTCTATAATTTTATTGAACAGTCTAAAACTGCAAATAATTTATTCATGAAAACAGTAAAAAAATATATGTATTCAAGGACTCTTGAGAAAGAAATAGCAATGCAGAACAACTTAGTTAAGATTACATTTAGTTAAAGTACCTAAAAGAACTTGTCAAAAACCATTGATGGATATTAAACTTCATGTTTTGATTGTTTTAATGGTATTATACCACATATAAAAGCAAAATAGACACACATAGACTTTTAGGGGACTGATAGAGTTCTCAAACAGAATGTTCAAAACAAAAAGAGAGCTTTTAAGTTCAAAGCAAAAACTCCTGCTTTTCTTTTGAGAAGGGGGAAGAAAATACAACATGTTGTAATTTTGCATCCCTGGAGACACCAGAGCCAGAAACATAAGATTTCTTTGTAGGTAATAATGGAGTGGGTATAAAAATATTTTAAATCAATTTGCTGATTTTCTTATATATATATTTTTACATTAGCTCAGTTTTCCAACTCAATTTTTAGGCTAATTCGGACCACACATTTTATAAATTGTGCCTAACTCAAAGGTTCACTTTCCTATGAACTATGATGGGAAAACCCTTTTACTGGAAAACAAAGAATATTCAAGTAGAGTCACTGGCTTACAGTGTCAGTTTTACTTCTTGCCCATTTCATAATTAAAGTTTACATATTTGATCATTTCCATCTTTCATTCTTTGAATATCTAACTTCTCAAAATGTTCAATAAAACTCTGATGAAATTAATTAAAACTATTCTTTCTTTTCAGTTAAATCACCGACATACTCCATATGAACAATTCTGTGTGACAGGGCATTTTACACTCTTTTATTAGTCAAAGTTTAAAAATTTTTTTCTATGTCACTTCTGTACACCTAATAGGTTCCCAAAAAATTCCTTAAAAGTTTGTGGCTGGGCTGTGTTGTGGAAGCAGACTAACAGACAAAATTCTGTCATGCACCTATTTCCCCTGAAGGCAGATGTCCCACATTAGCAAATAGCAAAGCAGCATTGGGTGCAGCTGTGCATTAATTGGCCCAATAAGGGAGTTGTATAGAGCCAGGAAAGGGAACAGCATTTGAGCACACCAGTGGTGTACTTAGGAAAAAGAACAAATAGCCATACAAAAGAAACCCCAAAACAAAAAACCAAAAAAATAAACCAACCAAAAAAAAAAACCAAAAAAACCAAAACCACAAAAACAGAAAACAAAAAAATTTAGCTTGACTGCTCATGAAAAACCTATTTATACAGAGAGTGTCTGGAGCTTCCCGTGTTCCATGTACTTACAGATCACACATTAACAACCTAAGGAATACAAATCCAGTGTCATTGTCCAAACTAAAAAGCACACACAGGAGGCAGATATTCTTAGCAAGGTGTGAAAAACTCAGTCTATTGTTCAGCATTAAGCAATGTGCAAAATGTAAGAGAAGAAAACAACCAATATTCATCTGACATGGAATTTAGTTATTTAAATAGAAAAGGCTATTAATAGATTTCTGAAGAAATTGTCAAGCATATCTATACTTGTCAACAACTGTATATGAGATGGAATCTGTCCCTACATTTTTATCCACATAGTACCTGAAGGCTTGTATCAACCCCTTCCAAATTCAGTTGGTGAACAGTCTTATTGTGCCCTTAAGTGAATAAGAAGTCACTTAAATTCAAGTGAATATTTTTGCTGATCATATTTGATGATAAATTCCACACATGCAGAGTAGGCTTGTGAGAATATTGCTAGAACTGCAGAGTCAATAATGTGCACTACACTAGGAAAAACTATAGAAGACAATTAATACATAAGGCAGCACGCTAAAAGTGTATTTGCAATATAATAAGGATTACTACAAACACAGGCCACGCTTGTCAAACATAATATTACAGGTAGAGAGATGCAGTTACTGCTTGCTCAAGAACACAGGAGTGCAAATGTTAAATGCCCAGTGCTGCCAGCAGTCAGTCTTTTGAGAGTACATGGAATAAATTGTCAACTGACATTTACATATGCTTTCCTAAACTTTCTTCATGGACAGTATTTAATGTAAACAGCATAAAATCTAACTTTGAGATGGACTGAAGCTCTGGGAGAGTCCTCTGGTTTTGATTAGCCAAGTGAACTTTAGGATATCTGCACTGCAAAATTACACCTTCCCCTTTATATCAAGCTCATATTATTGCTCCGTGTTGGGAGTGAATTCTGCAAGGGAGTGAATTCTGTGCAAAAGGCAGCTTACACTCCAGACAGCACCACTGTGAACTGCCTGGTTAACTCAGTGAACAAAGATTACTTCCTGAGTAGGAATGTTCTGAACACACAACACAACAGCAGTCCACTAATTAGGTACAGTTGACCTCTTGCACAGAAATCTAAAAAGTTTCTTGTGGTTTGTGGTTATCTTAAATCTTAAACACAAGAACTCTAGAAAATGAAGGGCAATTTAAAAGAAAAAGTTTAAATTAAAGATTCAAATCTATCCAATCCAACATATGCAGGTGCACAGCTTAACTTCCAATATACATAGTTGCTATTTCTGTTTCGGCTGCTATAAATTCAGCAAATATATAACCTCTTCCACTGAAAACCATCAAATTTAATTATATTTGGGAAGCAGCAGTAAAGGCACTCTTCTGTCATTCATCAACAATGACCCAAGACAATGAAAAGGGCAGAATAGTTTAATTAGAATGATGAAAGAAAATCTTAATCTAATTTTGCTCAAGAAGCCTAATCTGAGAAACACATGCTGCTGCCTGATATAATAATTTTCCTGCCTGATGTATCATTGTTTGCTTCTGAGTCACCTGACCCAATACTCAAAAGTGAAATAGAAGCTTCTTCATTTCACCTCAGAATTAGACTGTCTTCTACTTATATGTTCTTACCTGGCTAAACCCGTCTGGCCCTCATCTTGCTGTGGGATCCTTTTTAGTCCTAAACCTTCTCAAATAACTCAAACAAACCCACAAATAATTTTCTTCCAGATCACTCTGCAAATGAAGCTCAATATGCTCGAGAAGAGGAAGTTGTGTAACCGTATCTTTTAGCTTTTCAGTCATCATTATACATCATTAACTGGGAAAGTATAGCTTATAGAAAGAAGCTCCAGTGCAGCACAGATTCTACAGAAGGCTTTCAAAATAAATGTCTTCATCAAAAAATGTGCCATTTGTTTACCAGTGAGGTAATTCTAGCCCTGACAAAAACTCACTAAACTTCTGATGCATAGGCAACTCAGAACAAACTTATGATATTAATATTTAAAACTTCACTTGTCTCCTTGTGAAGATAATTTGAAGTCTTCATCTTGACATGTAAGGACTCTGTGAAATCTATTTCAAAGCCTAACTCTATGACAACAGTGACAATGCATCTTGTCTGAAGCAAAAAGAAAGCAGATAATATCCTGTAATAGAAGGGCTACGGGATACAGGAGCTGTTGAATAATGACAACTAACTCTGCTCTGAACACACTGGGAGCTAGGCATGCAGGCATGCCCAGCTTACCCCAGGAGCAGAACCAGTGGAGGTCTTGAGAACATACAAGGAGCAGTATCCTTCAGCTACTTACAGCTAGGTGAAATGAGCACAGCTCCTAAGAGCAGAATTTTTATGGTTCCTCAGTGCCACCATGCCCCATGGTTTATGGGAGGAGACCCTGACCTTTAAACTTCTACATCTAAATAAGAATTTCATTGCTGTTCATCTGCACACCTTGCAAAAATTATCAAGTTGAACTTAAGGTTCAGCATCACTGCATCTTTAGAAATTGTTTATGTTTGGGTTTTGGTTTGTTTTTTTTTAAATTAATTCAAACACAACAAAAGAGAAAAACAAAATGTCTGTTAGTGCAGGACAAGAGTTTTTTCTTCCATTAAAATTGAGTCTAAATCAACTCCACGTAAAGGTGATCACTAGATAAAAGGATACTAGAAAAAGTCATTCATCTGGAATTAAGTTAGTTCAAAAGATACATGGTAAAAACTGGAAGCTTTGGCCTACTTAGATATAAACAGATGTCTTAATTTGATTTCTGTTCCTAAAAAATTAAATAAACTCAGTGCCACAGAATTAAAATTATACTCAGGAATACCAAAATGAAATAAGCATAATTTTGTACTCAGTTATCATACATCAGAATGGGGATTGCTCTTACGTTGAGTGTACTGGGGTCCACCCACACTACAGCTTCCTTAATTTTGCTGAAATCTTTTTTCTCCTTTTATACAAATGCAGGGGTGGAATAGCCCAGTGGGACTAGTTACAGACCTCATCCAAACTTGTTAAAAATTACAAAGAGTTACAGTATATTTTTTACAGTATGCAACATGTTTCCTTAGACAGTTTCTCCCTTCCCTACTTTAACACTTTACAGAGTCCAAGGTCATTAGTGCAGCTGGCCAGAAGGTGCAGGAAGTTTTCCTGAGCCTGCCCACTGTGCAGAGGTGTACATCAAGCAACATGGGACGAATAAAACTTGCAGGGTAGGAGACAGATACAAGGTTCCTTACAAGGGAAGGACCACTACATTTCTGACTCCTTCACTGACAAGCACCAATACAGGCAAACTGATTGCCAGATCAAATCAATGAGAAATAACCATGGAAGCAGAGACAGAAGGTTAATGGCAGATCTTCAGTTTACCCAGTGAATGAGGCAGTCACCAAAGTAAAATAAACAATCTCAGTTTAAGAATGCTGACAATTCTTTTTCTAAATCAAATGTGTAGAAACAAGACAGTTTTTCCATTTAATGCAGAATTGGATTATTTCAACTCTTTATTCCTACTTGGGATGAAAATCAAGTTTAAAATATTCAGAAGTTCAGAAAAGCACATTTAGATTTTTGACTAAAGCACAGTGCTGAAAGATGGCTCGAAACATGCAAGACTAATCAAACTGTTAATGGCAGTCATGCATGAACTCTCTGAGCTTGCTGATATAAAAGCAGTCAGTTGGGAGTTTCTCTAAGACAGCAATATTGCATCTCTGACCAGAGATGCAATATTTCTACAGGAAACAGCCCTAAGTACTCTCTGATGAACATTAAATTATAGAATAACTTAATCAAAAGAGTACAAGAATGACGGGTCTCATTCTTTTCAGAGCATCTATTTGCTGAAATAATTATTTGACATCATAAAATCCAATGACAAACCAACACAAAAGTTTCCAGTCATATTAAACAGATGCATTGGAGATAGCTTGAAGAGCCTAATTTTCTACATGTACCTATGATGTTGGCACCTCTGTGTCATGTTTCTTTCCTTCTGTATATGAAAACACTGGTGTGAGCAAATAGTTCATACTCTGTCCTTAAACAGAATACCTGTGGAGAGCAAAAGATGTTCTGGCTTCACATGTTGCACAAAGGTCTATATTGAACCATCGTCTGTCATTACTGTTATGGCTTAATTTGTAGTTGTCAATGTGAATTTCTAATTAAGATTCAAATTTATTTGCCCTACTTATCCATACTGTTTCAGATTCAACAAATAGGTAATGTTTCAGATTGGCTGTAAAACAAGAGTGGTACTATGTATACTAAGCCTGTTCTTACGTTAAATGAGTGCAGGGCAAACCTTTGTCATTTATTAAGAATAATTAAGGCTATTTTGAATTTATTTGAAAATTGATGCCAGTTCTGTGCAATTATTTTTGAGGTCTAATTAAATGAACAGTCCCACTGGGCTTCTCCTTACTATCAACCCTGTAATTTCATCATTGGACTTGCATCAATAAGAAAGGCTCTGCACACTTTGCTGATTTAAAACTGTGGGTTTGAATGATAATTTTAAGCATGCTCTTGTCTTATTCATGTAACTAAAATGCTGAATCATTAAAACCAGCATCTCATTTAAAAGTGCTTGTAGTTTAATACAAATCATACAAGAAGTTCTTGTGCTTTTCATATACCTTTTTTAATACTTTTTGAAAGAAGGACAACTTAAAAGCATACTTTGAACTCCTGTCATTAACCTGTAATTATGTGGCCTGTTTGGAAGCTAGAGCTGTCAATGATCCCTAGGTAAAGACTGAATACAGGTTAATCCCTGTCACATGAAACTGTGCAGTATTGAATGGAAAATCTTGAAGATACCATAAAGGACATTCTGTACTTAGTGATTTATGCCAAAAAGTCACTGTCTTTTCTCCGAAGGACTACCAGTGTTGAGCTCATGGTTTGATGCACCACTTTTTCTCTGCTTCATACACGGGGTAAACAGAAGATCTCACAGTAACCTTCTATTTCCACCTTCATTCTACAGTTATTTCTCACCGTGATTTCTTTGGATAAGTTGATTTGAAATCACTTACTTAATACTGTATTCCCCCCTCCCCCCTCCAAAAAAGTTCTTCTTTATTCTAATTCAAAAAGTAGTGCAAGTTTGCTTCTATCAATGTATTTTTTTGAGAACTCTGTGTGTCAGAACACTGTCAACAAACCTATAATACCGCCCTATTACTTCCAACTTTTTTCAATTAAATAAATTTTTCTCTCACCTAGGAATCCTGCATCTGGATATGTAAGACATACATCCAGTTCACTAAATGTATACTAATGCTATATAGCTGGATTGTGAAGAGCAGACTGAAGTACTTGCTAAAAACTACTCAACTGGCATTACAGAAAAATCATATAACTGTGGAGGAATCTGTCATACTGATTCAGCTTTGAAATCAAGAAAAGGTTATAGAAAATGCTATACTAAGTCTATGGAAAAGCAGGTAGTTGGCAATTCCAGCTCCCTGGCCCTCATGAAAATGCAACTTCAAACAACAGAAAACATATTAAGCAAGAAAAAAGGCTATATTTTTTTAAATTAATCACTTGCAAAATAATTCAAATTTCAAATATGTTTTAAAATTTTTTCAGAGTATTAATGCTTCATAATTTATTTTTACTCCGGCCTTTCCTAGCTAAGAAGCATTTTCTATATTTAGTAAATGTCACAATCAGATACAGAAAATATAAAAGGCTATGCACTGATGCAAAAATTGCTAGTTTAACTAAATGGCTCTCATATTTAAATTCCAGATAGATAAAGAAAGGCATTTAATTTTATTTACCTGGTTTTCTTGGAACTTAGAAACTTAATTACAATCAATTAAAAATACAAATTTCTCAAAGCTTGAATGCTACTGTTGCACAGCCAAACCAGGGAAAGCTTACCCAAAGGAGTGAAAAAATACATCCAGATGGTGAAATTTCAAAACCATCTAAGTCAATGAATTTTGGAAACTGCATTTCTGCTTTCAGTAAAATAATTATTTGTATCACATGTATGAAACTTTTTGGTTGGAATGTCAGAGGAAAGGGAAATATCACTATGGGCACTTGAGAAAAAAACACAGCTTCATGAAGGAGGTCTTGGTGAAAGACTGTTTCTATTAATAGAGAGATTTCTGCAAGAATACTTCATTCAGAATAAAATATACATTTTTAAAGCAGATAAACCTATAAATAATTTTTATTAATCTGTCAGGCCAAGATTTTATCTTCTAAACTGTGCTACCACCAATCAAAATATTATTTCTTAGGCAAAATACATATTTTTAAAAATACAGTCTTTCAAAGCCAAGGTGTTTCCTGAGTTGCACGGATCATCTGTGATATGATGGTCCTGACATTAAAAATGAAGTCTCCTATGTATTTCAGAAACAGAGAAGTTCAGCTGGAAACCTGATCTCAGAGATCCCAAATGGACCTTTCAAAACAATATTACAAAAGTGGTCAAAATGGTTTTTTTCCAAAAGAGAAGAAAGGTAAAATGCCAAAACTCAACAGGAAAAAAAAATTAAGAACAGATTCTGGTCAGTACACAGGCTGGGATTTAAAAGAAGAAAACAGATGCAAACATTTTTGTAGGAGATGGAAAATAAGGAACTAAGTTAGCTTATACATGGGTAACCTGGATACAAAAGTGAAATGTAGGCAATAGCACATTTTGCCTTCACAAAAAATATTCACAAAAATCTTAGCTATAACAGAGTTATGATATATTCATCCACCTAACAAAAAAGTGATGTTGCTCTGGAGAACATTTAGATTTACTCCAAAATATTGTCATTTAATTCTAAAGTCTGCAAAACCAGATGGTTTTTTTCTAAATTGGTAGATCTTATGTCATCTGTTACTAATGGTTTTAAATCTATATTTGTCTGGTTGAAATCTCTTTTCCTCACTTGTCAGATGATCCCAAACATTACAAAGCCACATCAGAGCAGCAGATCATTTGAGAAGCAGCTGCTGTTGCCCAAGGATGAAACCTTTTTTTAAAAGTGCAATATCATTATCCTTCAAATACTGATGAGGGGAAAAGTAATTACAAGAAATCTTTCAAATTACATTGACAGAAATAACATTTTAGGGCAAACAATGATTAATAGTTTGGTGATTCCTGCATTGCTCTCTGCCCTGTGGGAGGGGAAGACTGAGGGAGGCAAAATGATCTTCTGCTAATTTTCTGTTGAATAACAATTTAGAAAATGACCCTGCCTATATTTTAAGGTTCTGTAACATGCTCTAGACAATAAATAGTTCATCTTATTAAAAGCTGATAAATCACAGGATTACTTCTCCATTCACAAAGAAACTGCAAGGAGGAACATCTGTCATAGCATCATAGAACTATGGAATCATGGAATCATAGAATGGCTTGGGTTGGAAGGAACTTCCAAAGCTCATCTCATTCAAATGCCCTGCAATGAGCAGGGGCATTTTCAAGCAGAGCAGGTTGCTCAGAGCCCCATCCAATCTGACCTGGAATGTTTCCAGGGATAGACCATCCACCATCTCTCTGGGCACTCTATACCAATGTCTCACTAGCACATGCAGAAGATAAAGCCTAAGTAGTTTGGTGATTTCTGCATTGCTCTCTGCCCTATGCAGGAAGACTGAAGGAGGCAAGTTCATCTTCTGCTAATATTTCAGCACCTAAAGAACAAAGATACTATATAAAAACTACATTTCTAGTTCTCTTTGTCCTTGAAATTGCTCTGAGGCATTAAATTCCACTAAATACAGAAGTAAAACTGCTACCATCAAAATAAATTTTTACTAGTGACTTTTAAACCAAGCTCTTGTACAAAAAAAATGTTTTTAATTGCATTACATTATGGAAAGCTTTCAGTATCAATTCTATTTGGCATTTTAAAAAATAGGCTGTTGATGTAATACAGTAATGTAGCATTATATGACAGATGGATTGGTTGCACAGTAGTCTGTTCACCCTCTGTTACACAACTTACTTGAAAACAAATATTTTATTCTTATCTACTCTGAATAGATGGAAAATAGCCAGCTGTGGATGTTCTGGCTATGTCAGTTCTTAAAGCATGTTGAATTCACCCATTTTCACTTAAAGAACAATGCAAAGGAAATGAAAACAAATTAAATACTGAACTATTGATCTGCCAAGTGAAAAATGCAGATAATTAATGGATAAAGTCCACAGAAGATGCAATCATTGTACATTCCCTATGCAAAAAAAAAAAAAACAAAAAACACCAAAACCAAAACCAAACAAACAAAAAAACCCCAACCCCTCCCAAAACATATCAAGAAGAGTACTGAAATAAATGAAACAGAACATCAGAACATTTAAACCTTTTTTCATAAAAATTTAGCTACCAGCATTCCAATAACACCAGTACATTTTCCCTCCTTATTAAAAATCTTATTATCATCTCCCCTTCGAGCCAGCAGAAGCTCCAGGCCTGATCATCTTTTTATTCCTCTTGAGAAGATCACTCACACTCGAGTACTAATTTTCATGCTCAAAAGCAAAATTATTTCATATAGCTGTTGCTAGTAGCAATTCAGGAACTGCAGGGCAAACTACAGGTTCATGTAAGACAAGCAATGCATACAAATATTAGCCTGCCCTTCAGGGACAAAAATTATGTATTTCTACATGTCAAGCAAGTTTTTTTCATCTCTTATTGACTATACAGATTAGTCAAGCTTCTCATCAATCAGAACATTAGAAGATTTAAGATAAATAGGTTGTAGGTCTTCTTATTCAGCAAGGAGTAATAAAAAATAAGTTCTACATGCATTTAAAAACCAAAAACATTGGGGTGAATTTATGTGGAAATAAAAGGGAGGTTTTTCCCTGCATTGGTCTTTACAGTTTAAAAATATATTTTAAGTTGATTGTGGAAAAACACCCAAACAAAATGTATTTGCTATGAAACAAAATTTTAAAATGTAATTAAAATAAGGAATGTTATTTTGCAAAGAATGTCAAAATTGCCACTATTTTATTTATAATTTCTCAACATTCCCAGAGTTATTCCTGTATAGAATTCTAACTGTATCAGCCAGAGTCTAAGATGAATTTAAAATCTTATTTCCCTAAGACAGAGGAAACATTTCTATGGCATTCACAAAATCCTGGCGTTCTTCTAAAATTTACTTAAGATACAGCAAAAATAACTTGATTGACTGAATGTAGTCCATTGCTTCCTTTAGCAGTTATTCGGAAGAAGAGAGTTAGTCAGAATTTTGATAAGGGTTTTTGATTCTACACAATGAATGGGCAAAACAGAAATGAAAGTTCCTTATTTACAAATGAAAGCTAAGTTAGCCATACTCTTTGATCAAAGCAGGCTTTCACAGTAGTTTTCTTAAAAGAAATCATTGCTAAAGAGCAGTAACGCCAGTCCACACCTAATACCGTTGTATGTCCACCGCAAACACACACAGACTGACTTCTCGTCTTCATCGTTTATAACTAAATCTACCCCATTTCTTTCTCCACACATTGAAAAAGGACACAGTTTGTTGTCTCTCCCACTCTACACTGCTGTATTTTCACAAGGATTCTCTGCCATGTAATGATTCAGGAGCAATTTCAGTAAAGGTTTATTTATCCAAGCACTTAAACAGTTGGTAAACATTAAGGCTGAAATTTTCTAAGAAAATGGAAGTAACTAAAAACTTATTAATAAACAGTGAACTGACATATCAAAAGACAGTGGGTGACACAGCAATGAGTTTGTATGTTCCAGTGCTTTGTGAAATAGGAGCCCATTCCAGTGTGACACTTCCCAATTTATATTTTGATTGGTTGCAGCAAAATTAGGAAAAGTAGAACACATTTTGTGATACTTCCTTTCAGCTGTACGTAGTAATAGCATCAGCTCTAGCACACCACTGGACTTGGTCTGAAGGAATTAAGGAAATTTAAAATGGACTATATGCCTCTGTCTTATTTAATTTTCCTTTGTTTTTAAAAACATGAATTTGTCTTATGAATTCATGTTATATTTTCACAGAAAAACCAATCATACTTTAATTTCCTTTGGAATAAAGAAAGCAGAAAAGGCTATCTTGCCATCAAAACACTAGAGCTTTTGAATTCTCGTGATTTAGACACTTTAAAGTAAATCAGGTCTGGATGTTCCATATTTGCCCAATTTAGTCATAGTTTGACATTTACAGTATCTACATTTTATTTTCTTTTGCAGTAATTTTCCTTTTGATTAGAAATATTCTATGTCTTTATTGTCAAATCACATTTGCACCACAAAAGAAAGTAGAGCAGCAGTCATTAACAGATTTGAAATATGTGAACTTTGAAAATTCTGAACCATGGCTGTAAAATCATTTCTTTATTCTATCTGATACACGATTGAGAAACGAGATATTCTTTTGTTATAAACAAGTTTTGGTATTCACATATTATTATATGGATGTAATGAGATTAGAACAATTTAAAATCAGACATACTGTAACTTAAGAACCAAAAAATGAAAATGGATTTGAGCAAATTAAAGTTAGAAACCATAAAACCAAAAGAAACCAGAATTAAAGCCCATAAATCCGTTTGTGAAATTATTTTTTGCTCTAGAAAAAAAAAAATTAGGCAAAACACTGCAGGTATGAATTATGGAATGCTATTTTTTGGCCAAATTTTATTTTTCCAGGACAAACTCATTCTAGTTATTTGGTACAGTAAGCAGTATATATGACACAATGCACATTGGAAATTTGAATGCCATACCCATCTTTCTGTCAGTCATAGGGGTGGACAAGACATTCTCAACTCAATCTCAAATCTCTCCACTGCTATGTAGTTGGTTAATTGGAAAAGTCAGAATCTCTGTAATAGATCCAGTTGGATCAAACTGGATGCTTGAATCAGAACAATTTTCATAGAAAGTTACTTTCAGAACAGAAAAGCTTGATTGTGATAAAGCCATTTCTCACTTGAAAAATCACAAGTCTCTTGAAAGAGACTTTTTCCATCATGAGTTTATCTGGTTTACCAGTTTAAAGGATGGAAAGTAACTGGGTATAACAACTGAAGCACTACTTCAGTTAATCCAGTAGCTGTGTTAGGAAGCATTTAGAATTACCTGTCTCATACTGCAAACATATTAGATATGAAAAATTGCTGCAAAAAATGGGACTCTTACTAAAAAAAAAAAGCTGCATTTTCCTATACAGAGTGATTATGCTGAAAGAGACCTCCACACTAATAAATTAGAATATAATAAATAGAGGTAGTCTGCAAGCACCTACACCTTCCAAGCAGAAACCTACTTTTGGCTGAAAAGAGGTAATACATTACACAACTAGTCTTTATCTGGAGAAATTAAGGGGCTGCAGATGTTGTCTACAAATACAGAAAACCCTAATTCTGTTCTTTAAAATTGTTTCAAATGAGGTCGGAGAAAAGTAAAATACCTACACACATCATGAGTGATAAAATTCCTCTGGCATTTAGGAAAAACAGAACAAGTTTCATAAAGCACAGGAGTCACTTAATGAGGACTTCAGAATCCTTGATTTTCTTCTCCACTTTGCTACCAACTGACCTTTGACAAGTCACTGTAACCTCCAGCGGCTGCAAAATGTGAGAGACAACTAAGGAAACAAACACTAAATAAAAAACTTTCTAAAAACTTTAGATTTGCTGGAACATTGCAATGCTAGATTAAATTAAAGCTTTCCGATTTTAAAACAGACTGGAGTTTCTTTCAGTTCCAGAAAGCTGCAGAATCCTGACATTTTTTCCCACCCTATGTCTTCTCAGAGACATGAATCAAAGCCTACTGTAGTCAGTGAAGGCATTTCCTTTGATATTTTGGGAATAAATATTAGCATCACTAGACTCTGGACTTCTAAATATTAACTACTTCATGACTGTCACAGCAGATGTCCTCCATTTCTATCGAAAGCTAAGCTATTTATAAAGTTCCAGAAACTAAATTAAAGAGGTTGCATTCCACATACAAAACCACAAGACTGTATTTCTGTATGGTCCCCTCTTACAACTAACTTAACATGTTGGATGTTGATGTCTTGAATGCATTTAATATGTTAAACTTCTCTGAAAAGTTCATTATTCTGAAGGAGAATGTTTAGAGACATATTTGTTTACTGTATGCCTCTTTGTTCCATCATTACCCTACCACATCTTGTTGCAGTACATCATGTTGCAAGAGAAACATAAGGAATAACTTGTACACTGAAATGGTTTTAAATGGCTTTTATGTGTTAGACAAAGCAGAAAGGGAAGAGGGAATCACAAGGAGGGCAAAGGAAAGATCCATGGTCGTTATCTTTTCATCTCCTTTGAAACTGTGTAGATTTGCATTTTAGTTCATGGTCATCATACACACTCTTACCAGGATTTATTCCTTCGTACATAATCCTACTTCAAGATAATTAGATAGGATCTTTGAATTCGAACAGTGAAAAATGCATTTACAAAAATATTCAATGCCTCGCAACATTTGGCAAGACTTCCCAAAATCCTGCATTCAGAACAGATCACTTAGGTAAAAGCACTTAAACCCTATTTTAAAAGAAATCTTTATTTACAGATCAAAAATTGCCTTTTGGACATGAGTTCTAAAGGTGGTGTCTAGGGAAATCTTACAACATCAAGGACCCCAGATCTGATTGTTATGGCAAAAATGACAAATTCTGACAAACACAGACATTACATTTTAATCATTCCTCACTCTAAAACAGCCTCCACCAGAGAGTCACCATGGTGCTTCTAGTATTATCTCAAATATTTTATAGCTCTATTAGCATAGGAACTACTGTTGCAAGTTGAGAGTTAATATAAAAAGATGCTGACCAAAGAGGCTTCAGACTTCATAAATTCTGATTAACTCTGCTGAGATTAGACTGCAGATAGCATGACTTCTAAGATAGTATAAATGGGTAAAAGTAATAAAAATATTTAACCTCTGAATGCTATATATCCAGCATAGTTAGTCTGACATCAGGACATTCATGACACACTTGGACCAGGAACAGTCTTGAACATATTAATACCCAGTGTATACCTTACAGCCTAATGCAAACTGAAGATTTTTGCACCAGCATCGTGGTTTCAGCTAGGTGGAGTTAATTTCTTCTCAGTAGCTGTTACAGTGCTGTGTTTTGGATTTGGAATGAGAATGGAGTTGATATCACAATGATGTTTTGTTTTTTTGGTAAGTTATGTTTATCTCAAGTCAAGGACTTTTGTCTTGTCTCGTGCCTTGCCAGTGAGGGGCTACACAAAAGAAACTGGGAGGGAACACAACTGGTGGCCCAAACTGACCAAAGGGATATTCCACACCATAGAACATCATGTCTGGTATATAAACTGGGGAGCTATCTGGAAATGTGGCCAATCTGGGTTCAGGAAGGGGGATTTGGCATCAGTCAGCAGGTGATGACCAATTGCATTGTGCATCAGTTGTTTTTCCTTTTTATTATAATTTTATCATTCTTATCATCATTTACCATTACTGTTGTATTTTACTTTATTTTAAATTATTAAACTGTTCTCATATCAAACTGCAAGTTTTACTTTGATTCTCCTCCCCATTCCACCGTGGTGAGGGGGCAGAGAGGCGCGGGTTGAGCAAGTGGCTGCATGGTGTTTAATTTCCATCTGGGCTTAAAACAGCGAGGAGGAGATCAGGTTCCATTCTGAGTTGGTTTTGCCCTTGGTAACATTTGTAAACTCCCAGAAGTGAAGTTAAACCTTGGCTTAACTTTAGGAATAGTTCTAAAACATCACTGAAAGTCAACTCTGACATTCATTCCTAAGCAGTAGTCCTTTCTCCATACCCAAGTAGTTGTGGGCTGTGGATACAAAACTGCTGTTAGCAAGAAATTTTCCTGCTTCTTTCTAAGCCCTTGGGATATTTTTCTCTGTCATGGAAGATAGTAGCAGAGTTCTATAAACAATGAACACCTGCGACCTTGCAAAGCCTTGTTTATAGTACAGTAGAAAAATATTTTGACAATGGATGTTTTAGGATTTTAGCCAATCAACCCAGGGGGCTGCTGATCCTTTGTCCAATTAGACTATGAAGAAAAAAGTCTATAAAAGAGTTTGTAAAATAATTAAATAGATCAATCTTGCTGCACAATCCCTGCCTGCTGGATCTTCTCTCCTCTCCTCCCTATGGCTGTGGGATACAGTAATAGTGGGCATGTGTTAAAAAATTTTGATGCAAAAGGGCTGTCTTGGAGACATTGGAATATTGTATTGGTTTTAGACTTCTTATCAAACCATAGACTTAAAATTCTAGAATTTTTGTTATATTTATGAATCCACACAGTAATCACTTGCACATTTAACTGTACTTTCCAAATAAAATATATGAAAGAAATCCCCAGACATAGAAAGTTCATTAGAAATAATTACAAGATCAATTTGACCCAAAAAAGGAGGCAGTTATGGTTTGCTTCTTTCCTTTTTTTGTTATGTCACTTAGGCTTATTATCCTGTGAGACCATCCCCACTGTGTGCTCTAAAGCATCCAAAGGAGTTGTAACAACCAACGGGAAAGTGTGAATCAGAATTTGTTCCACAGTATGCATAGCAAAATGAGAAATCTAGACTTTATTCTAGGGTCCAAGTCATTCCAAGGACTATGTATTCCAAACCAGATCATAAAACTGTAATTGCTTACCAAAAAAAAAAAAAAAAGCAGCACAGTACATGTCCTTTGATAGCCCTCAGAGACACAGAAATTAAAAGATAAACCAGGTGCCAAAAAATAGAAAAACATGTGGGAATTCCATAGTTTGTTCCTACTGAGTATTGTTGCTGTCAAACCAATCATCCTAGAAGATTACTGCACCAGAACACCTCGCTCATACCCACAGCAAGTTTTCTTCACACTGGTAAAGCAGTAAGCCACACCGTTGAAATCTACTGAAATCCTTTTTGAAATTCTTTTGAAATACAAGGCTGAGCTCTCTCTGGCCTTGCCCTGAAGCCTGACTGAGGGTACAGCACCAGGATGGCCCTGCCTCCATCCCTCTGCAGTTCACACAGAGGTAACTGGGACAGTGCAGTACCCTGAGGGCTGCTCTGAGGCAGTACCAAACTGCTTTTGCTGCATTTTGTCTTGCATCCTTGCCAAGCACATACATAAAAAAATAATTAGTTCTTAGCCTCACTAATGCTCATCTAATGTCATCTCAGATGTTGTCAAATCCATGACTCCAGCACTAAAAATCAGATTAGTATAATTAATAAATGATTAACATGAAGTTTGTTTTAGAACTTCAGACATTATAGTAAGGCTTATATACTTAAAATATTCACAGTAGTTTTGTTACATTGATTACAAACTTATCATCATTTAAAACATTTAATTTCTCTAGATTTTTAAAATTTAACTTGCAGAAGTAAAACCAACAGTATCATTCCCTCTTCTGACTATACAGAAATAATTAATATTTACATCTAGAGAAGACGTAGTGATGAAAAAGTGAAGTGTGGACAAGAACAAATGAAGTTATGGAATGTCGTCTGTGAAGGAAGGGGTTATACATCTGGACTGAAAAAAGAAGAATCAAGATTACCAAATAGGGAGAGGACAGAAGTGAAAGACATAGACAGGTTTTTTATCTAGTTAAAGACATCCATGTCCATGGCAGGGGAGTTTAACTAGATGATCTTTAAAGACCCCTTTCAGCCCAAACCATTTTGTGATTCTACTGATCAATGAAAGGCACAAATAATGAGAGATCATATTTTGCATAACACATGAACTAAAAAAATTAAATTATATTAGGTAAAAGGTTTAAGAAAGAAATGTGTACATAAATAAGTTGTGAGACACGAGTTCAATTTAGCCAAATAAAATAAATGGTTTCTCAAGCTTCTGCAGCACATGTGAGAGTTCTTTAAATTTAAATGATATTTATGTTACCTTTACTGGGAGTTAAGCACAGCTTTCAATGCTGTTGCAAGAACCTCAACTGCAGTTATTAAAGATGCATAACACTATACTATTTTAAACACATTATTCAAATTTAGGTCATACTTTCTCATCCTTGGTATCTTCAAAATTTCACTGCAAAAAGTTTGGCAGGGTGTGACTTTGTTTTTGAGAGCCTTAGTAACTGTTTAATGCCTCAGTTAGGATGATGCATAACAGAGGAGTGTTATATATATTGTGTCTTTTGTGCATACAACTGAAAACAGTTCATACATGGAAGATGAAAGAAAATGGGGTAGGAAGAAAATGAGCCAGGAGTTTTATGATGAAATCAAGTAATAATGAAATGAATCAACAAAAAAACAAAGAAACACTTTTTGAAGAGAACCTACACAGCTATGCATGCTGACACATAGTGAACAGATACAAAAACGAGTTTTTAATATTTAGGTCTCAGAACTTTATCATATGTTCATCCTTTCCCCATCCCATCAAAATCTTTGAGAACCACACTATTGATCTTCAAAAGCTATTTTAAGTAACACTATTTATTTTTTAAAGGTACCATTTAAATCTTTATCCAGTGATTCCATTTTATATTACTAATGTTGAGGAAATTCTAAAATAGCACATTTTTGTTTCAAATCCGTATTTTTTCCAGACACAGCAGTATAATTATTTCAAGTTATTTCTGACTAAATGGGGCAAAAGCATCTTTGCTATAAACAAAGACCAACAGGGGTGCAAAAGGATGATCAACAATCAAGTGATGAAGTGGTGGAGCAGATGGGCAAGCAAAAGTTGTCCGGACAAAATAGTCCTCGTAATCAGCAGCACAGGACTAAAACGAGCCCACCTCAAGCATGTCCACCTAAGTAAGGATGTGCCTACAGGACAGCATTGCGGGGAAAACCTTCTTGCCTTTCCTAGATAATCAGCACAACAGGGTGCCTCTCTGAAGTGCATGTACACCAACACAAACAGCAAGAGAAACAAGCAGCAGGAGCTGGAGATCTTGGTTGTTCCCAGGATGTTTTTGGAGGGCACTGATGGTAAGTTCTTGGCAGAGATGATTGACAGTCTGAGGAGGTCAAGTGCCCTTTTGAGCTTCACATCCTCTAAAAAAAAAATGACCGGGGGCAATCTTAGCAGCAGTGATCAAGTCTGACACCTCACAACATGCACTTCCTCTTTCCTCAGAGTAACCTTTTATGGAGAAATGATACATAGATTTTACACACAAGCCACTGAAGAGAGAGAATGTACCTAGGCAAAAGTCTCCACACAAATACAAGGAGGTCCTGTCTGTGCTCTGCAGCAGTGAGAAGCCAAGTAGCCACATGAACACAAAGACAAGAACCGGACAGAGCCAGACTCACAGCTTTTTTCACTACAGGATTAGGTCTGTGCCCTATGTGCAGCCCCAAGGCAGTGGGGGCATAACTCACATTCGCCTACAAAGGACAATACATCTCTACTATTTGTAACTTGGTAAAGGCTGTGAAACAAATACAGAGAAAGCAATAAATTTAATCCACGCTTCACAAGGACAGACTATAAGCAAGTCAAACCTCTTTCCTTTCTCATGGTGTCTGTCAGTACTTGCAACCATCACACCATGTATTGAAGCAATCTAGTTTTTGTGCCTAGGGCACATGGACTGGAAAGACTGAGACAATCAATTTGAATTTAAAGAAAATCTGCCATAATTTAAAAGATACAGAATAATATAAAATGTAGAAAACATCACCATTTTTATATTTTTCATCATTCTTCCACTCCTACTGGACATGAGGTATCTTTAACATCAGCCTCAACAGCTCAAGGGCCAAAACAACGTTTTGATTTAATAATCCTTCTCTCAAGTCATACACACAAATGTCACACACACAAAAAGGACTCAATTTGAAATTGATTTTAGCTTTCTCTGAACTCCACCTACCTTATTAATATTTTACTACTTTCTGACCACTCCAGACTTCTTTTACTGTTGCTTAAGGCTGCAAGATAGTGAAACTCTTGTCTGCACCTCCTTGAGTAGAATACTGCTAAAGTCTTCTGTTTCTCCTGGCTTTAAATCTCCAAATTTGAGGTTTGCTCTTTTTTGCATATATTGTAATTGCTTTTTGTGCATATATTATGCTTGTAGCTTATCAGTTAAAACAAACTTCTTATTTTGAGGCTCAACCTTTAGCACATTAGGTAAGCTATATGATCAAGTGATATTGTTAAATAACAGTGCAAAGAATAAAATAAAACCCACTAAAAAATGATTTGCTTATACTGCACCACATGTTACCATGGAATTCACTTTTATTTCAGTCATAATAAAGAATAATTCCCAAGGCATTTAAAGGCTTATAAAATTCATAAATTCTTTTGTACTTGAAAGTGTGTCAACAGAGCCTCTCACCTAATAGTATGCAAATTTCTTTTGGATTTAATTTTGGTTCATAAATTCTTTTAATCAATTAAATGTAATTGAACTAAGAGTGATAGCAATACAGGAATGATTGCTCAGATAGGAAGTTAAATGAGATCATCAGTTCCTACCATAACATATAGCAATTGTGTCAGATTTTTGATTTGAAGTTTCACAGATATTATTAGATATAGGCAGGATTTTTTTTTTTTTTTTTTTTTTTTGCACATTGCAATTCAACCCTAATATTTACAGCTGGTCTTCTGAATAGTTCCATTTAAAAGTGTGCCACTATCAGTCTGAGCATCAACTTCAGCATTTTTTTTCCTCTGTGTGCCTCTCTGCTTTTCCAAATGTAACCTACTCTCCTTTCAAACTCTCATTACCCTCTCTGCATTCTAGGTGTTGGTAATACATTCTTGAAGTCTGCTAAGGTCTCGTCCCTTTTCATCCAGAGTAAGAGCAAACAGAGCTCTGTTCTGCCCTCCAGAATTCAAATTTTGACATTGCCAGGCTTCCACATAGTAAGTGTCCCCCATGTCATTGATTTTTCAGGTTGAGACTATAACTAACATCCTCAAAGCCAGTACAATAATTTGTTGGTAAACTACACAGAAATATCTTCCAAGCAGCATCTTGAAATTAAGTAAGCTACTGGTAGACAGATGGTTGAGCTCTGTTCCAACTCAATTATTTATGATTTTGTAGTTATGTAGATTGATTTCTGCAGTTTCATTTAGGTGTCTGAAAAACAAAATCTATTATTGACAGATGATGAGCCAGCTAATGAACACTGTGGAGTGCACATAGTGCAGGATGTACTGCTTCAGAATGAGAGGGAAAAAATTGCCAGAATAAAATAGCATAAAAAACTTCTAGTGATTTCTTTTTTATTGTTATTAGTGGAGGGCTTGCTCTCTTCTAAGTACAAAGAACTGACTAGTACTGGTGATGAATCCTCTCAGGAAATCATCATTTCAGTTTAGGTCTCGAGCTAGAAGTTTTCCATTTTCTTTGTGCTAATTCAGACCTTTCTATAAATGTATGAAGGCATTGTTGCCACTCCTTTCACAGCTGAACCATACCACAGACTTCTATCCAAATTATTAAAGAGACAATCTTTAAAAGAAAAAGGAGCATAAAGGAGAGGGAGAGGAAACAGCAAGTTGGTACACCTGGACAAAAAATCATACACTTCACATGTTTCCCAACAACTGCAGATATATTCTCAAAATATTTTCAGAGAGTTTGCGCTCATTTTCAGAAGGATAATCTCAATATGGCCATATCAAAAGACTAAACAGGTAAGTGCATACAGTATTTTAAAGACATTCAGTATTTTTTAAAAAGATATTTTAAAATTTAATGTTTTTTCTAGTATAAAATAAATATGCATTATGATGCATAATTTCAAAGGCTTAAGCTCAGGATGCAGTTACCAAAGAATGAGTTGTCATAAAATTAGCTCAATGAAAATTTTAATTCTTATTTAGAGCTGAGCACCTGCTCTTATTTACAATTTTCCACATTCTGCTCCTTCTATTGAAAAAGGGGATTTTTGATTGGTTGGGGTTTTTTTCGTACTTTTTTTTTTTAATTTCAATTCTACTGTATTTAAAGAAAGTCACTAGATACCAATATAAATATTAGTATTAAATAGTTTTTGTACTATATAAAGAATATTTCTCTTAATTCAGAATTATGAAAATGAAATAGAAGAGTATTTTATTTCAAGTTTAGTTTTGGTTTGTATTGGTAAAATTGAGTTAGAGAATTCTGAATTTCAACCAGTCACAATTACTTAGTGTGACAAAGATAATTTATTATTTTTTTGCAGCAACACGAAAAGTGTCTGCACAACAAAAGTGAAATAATGTAGCAGGACAACAAGCTGTATGAGTAATTCTGCATATTAAAAACCTGACAATTTCAAATTTTCTTCAATGATTTTTCCAAACAGACACCATTCAATTTTACGGATCCTGAATGCTGCGTCTTCCACTGCCAGATAGAGACAGACTCAGGACTCTCTGTTTTCTTCCCTGTCTCACAAGGAGGGTCAAGGAACCTCAGAGCTTTAAAAGAATAATAAGGTTGTCAAGGTTGTAGCTGCAAATATCATATCCACTGATATCAATGGAAAAATAATATTTCATTTCTGCCTTTATTTCAGGACTTTCAGAAAGTTACTTAGTAGACCTACCACTGATGGAGACCGTTTCTATTATTTAATCTATGTAAAAGGTTTATAAAACCAGAGACTTTTTTTTCTCATGCCACACTTTCTCTACTGCTGCTGACTTTCACATCCCTATCTGTGCTGAATCAACCACTCTGATGCTGTATGCACTAATGTAGGGGCAGAAAGCTCAGTCAGTGACAGTAGTCAGAAAACGATAGTGGGGCAAAAATTTGCATTCCTAGTCAGCACTGTGTTCCAAATAGACAGACACTGTACAGAGCACCACCACCTAATCCATTTAAACTATTGATCCTATCCAAGCCAATTATTTGATGGCAATAGGAGAATCCATCAGCAGAAAGACTAGAGGTATTCTTTCAGGTTCATTTGTTTGCAATTAGGAGTTTTAATAGCTTTTCATTGCCTCTTTTTCTCTAACTCACCTAAAACACCAGAACACATTTTTCTTCTATCATAGGACTCTCAGTTTCAATCTTTAATTTACCATCCCCAGGAAAAATCTCAAAATTAAAAGCAGTTAGAGTGAGAGAAGTTTATACAAAGGTACCTCTCCTTTCATAATCTACCAATAAAATACAAAGCACAGTGTCATTTGTCATTTAACATACAACAAATCTTTCCATGCCAAGCTCTCAAAAGAACAGATAGTAATAGAGAACACCTAGCTACAGATATGAAAATAGAAATATACTTATACAGTGCTTATTGGAATTCCCACTGCCATTAAGTTTACATAGTAGTGAGCACTTTACAGGTACACTTGCATTTGCTGTGCAAACAAGACAGAAAGAAACAGGAGTTTAGTTGGAGACACAATGTGATAAAGAGACTTCCAGTGTAAGCTAACGGCAATACTGTGTCATCTGCCTATTCTTACAATTACATTTTAATATTAACTGTTCTCATTTACATACACATTCAGATTTATATGGACAGTTTATTCACCACAGCCACAGTTTGGTTATATTTGTTATGCATACATGATTATATACAGCATCAAAAAAGTATAAATAGTAATCATATAAAGTATTTTAGAGTATCTATTATAATACTAATTGCAATAAAATAATTGAAATATTAAAATCCTTTTAAACAGAGTTTACCCATAAGAACTGAAACAGGAAGAGACTGCTTAGCTTCTATCAAAGAATCTAATAGTTCCAAAATCCCAAAGAAGGAACCTGTTTCAAAGATGGCATATGAATGTATTTCTTTTTGTAGCCACGTCATACATCCTGATTAAATCCTAAATCTGTGTATGTAAGACCTTGAATTACTCCACAAGGTCTTCATTTACTATGCTGTCAACAAGCCGGGCTGCTGTGAGAAAAATTGTACAAGAGCTCCTAACAGGCGGCCCTGTAAGGATGCATATACTCATACTGCGTGGGTGTCACGGATGGAGTGACGCACTTCACTTGTAAGAGAGAAGTAGCAACAAGTTTATTGATATAAAACAGCAGTTTAACAAAGCTGAATAGGAAATGTAGCAGAGGTTCAACAAGATTCAATGGCAAGGTACACTTCATTATTTACTCTAGAGAAGAGGATCAGATAAAACTGCCGGGGAGATCCCTCTGTCAAGTCATGAGGGTGAGAAAGGACCCCGCCACTCTCTAAACATCTTTTTGAGGGAGTTTAAGGTATGCTGGATCTATACCTAATGCCAGATTTAGGCAATGTTTTATGTCTAAGGGATTATGTGTGTACAATCAATCCCTCATATCACTTAGAAGAGATTTCAAAGTTTCAGCACATTTATTCCCTTTACTTAGTACCTGACTCAGCCTAAGGCAGTAACCTTGAGAAGTGTCCCAATTCAAGGGAAGATCCTGGCATGAAGCCCTCTGCCATGCACAAGAGTTCATCAGGCCCTGGGCTGCCCACTATTTGTGGATTATTTTCTTATAGTCACACTCACGTACCAGCTGGAGTTTGGTTGGCACATGCTCAAGTAGCCCTCAGCTGTTCAGCAAGGCTTATGGCCCTAGCTATGTTCTGTATCTTCCCAGAGTCCAGCTTAAGCCAGACACAGCCAGCCAGACCACCACGGATATCTAGTACTCAAGCAGGAAAGAAATAGAGGGGGAGTAGGTGGTGGGCACACCATCATAGTGGACAATTGAGCAATGCATTGACTTTTGAGAGTTTCCTTTTATATTCTCAGTATTACTGTCATCACCATGCCAGAACTTCCCACATTTTTAAACACCAAGAAGAAAGGCAACAGGAATTGTTCATCTTCTAATTTCTCAACAGCTCCTGGTCTTTATCTCACTACCAGAAGCCCTTCAAGCCAAGACTTAAGTCCTGCTCCCAGTCCATTTCAAACCATCAGAGCTGAGTCTAAACTTGAGTTTTATGAAATAAAGATGTACACCACTTGAGTAAACCATAACTAAAAACAGTCTTTGCTTTAATAACCCAATTTGAAATGTGAATGTTGCTACCCTTTATTGTTCTTAGGTGCTATCAGCTTCTTAGTAACTGCCATAATTAAGGCATAGCACTTCATATGGATTGAGATTTTTTTTATTTTTTTCATTTTTTAAGATGTTGTAGTTTTGCTGGCAGATAAATGAGTCATCAGTCTGTCAAATAAAAGAGAGCAAAAAGAGTAGGTAAGAAAATCTGTTTTTTCAAGGCTTTTGGAGGTCATGTAATCAGTGGGATTTTCTAAAAATTAATACAATTTTTATAAAGATGCTTCAATTTCAAGAAACAACTACCAGGCACTGTAGCCATGTATGCCTTAAAAACTGCTGACCACAGTAGATGCCCAGGCCGCACTCAGCCAAGGCTGAGGATGGCATTTCAGAGCCCAGCACTACACACTGGTGTCCTCACTGAGGGATGCCCTCCCCACATTCGAGCTCACAGCAGCGATGCCCATGCTCTCCTCATCCAGCCTCTGTTTTAACCCTGAAAGATTTCTGTGTTTCAGTGTCACTCAGCTAAAACTCACACCATGCAAAGCCTGAGGGAAACTTCACAGGATGCCATGACAGCAGCCAAAGTGGAGAGCATGGGTACCTCACCTTTGGTCGCTCCCAGCCTGCCGTCTGTGGCCATGACTGAAATGGCAGATTCCTTTCTCAGTGCTGTTTTTTAGAAGAATCACAGAATACAACGTAAGCTGATGTTCTGCTGCTGTAAGAATACCTCTGCTCTGGCTGTCCCTGCCCAGGTACCAGGGTGCTGAAGGAGAGACAGGTGCTGCCCCGTGCCAGGAGCAGGTCATTCCAGCCAGCTCTAACCAACCCACTGCAGGGCACGGCTAAGTCCCACAGCCCCCCCAGACAGTGCCTCAGGGAAAGTGTGTTTCAGAAAGGCCAAAAAATGCCTCTAGAGCAATGAGGGATGAGGGGAAAAAGTGTGAGAAACAGCTCTGGAAAGACCCAAGTCATCCCAGAAGAAGGCAGGAAGTTGTGCCATCTGCACTGGGGCAGGATTCCCTGGCAGCCCGCAGAGGCGGCCAGCAGGAACAGGTGGATATGACTGTGTATTTACCTAGCCCTAAAGTTAAAAAAAAAGGTCTCCTCCATTAAGAAAATACTACCAGTTTGGGGGCACTTTAGTGGTCTTGAAATGAGTTCATTAATGCTATTTTGTTATTGCTAATCTGTCTAAAACTACAAAGGTATTTTCTTTCAGAGGATGAAGGATACCTCACATGCAAAGGTATTTGAAGCATTTACATTTCTAATTGTGCCATTGACAGTGATAAATGGTTAGTTTGTTCCTCCCACAAATTTGCTGGTGATACAGGATACAAACACAGGCTCATATCAAAACTGAAAAGAGTGATTCACAACAGACAAACCCTGATATTCAGCCCTTTCTCTTTCCCTTGCACAATGGAAGAGTCTAGGAAACCATTCACATCTGCACGAAGTATTTTTCTCCAGACAGTTGCAAAACTTTCTTCCACTTGCCTGATTTGCTTTGTTTTTATGGTCAAATGGTTCCCCCAAGAGTGACTTTTTATAAGCTCAGACTGAGCCAGTGTGTGTGGTCAGAGGTCAGAGCTGTGAGGTACCTGATCTACGCACGAAAGCAGCACTGATATTTAACTGAGTTAGAAAGCTTACTGAGGCTTTTGAAAAACATCCATGAAGGCATTTCAATTTAATGTGATTTGCATGCTAATTCCATCAGCTCAGTGACAAAGCAGAGCTAGTGTCATCTGGAGTATTGAGAGTATTGTGACAAATCTTTAGATATTTATACTGTTTTCTATTGTTTTGTCTCTAGACTTTCTTCACTGGTGTGAACCTACACCAATTAAGCTAATTGAGAATATCACCATGTTTTTGGTGCAAGATTATCTTAGAGAAAGAAAACTCAAATATTTAAAAGGTATAATAAATTTGCATTTATATCAGTAATTTGGGGGTGGGGGAGGAGGGTTACTAGTGATCACTGTTTGATTGGTCCATGAAAATCATCACAGAACCAAGGGCTGATATGTTACAAATGCACCCAGCCATTGCTTCACTAGAATCCAGCAATTGCTGTGCTTATGACAAAAATGATTAGTGGCAGATTTTGTGCTGAAGGTGATGCAGTTGAGGAAGGAAAGCCTATGTCATGGTTTAATTCCTTTAAATTGGTTATCTCAATGATTCCTATCTATTTCAGCATACACATGCTTTTGATATTTATAATGCTTCTGCACTGAGTTTTACAGCACCTGTCACGTGGTCATGTGAACTGCACATTTATGTATTGTCTGTGTGTGTACTGTGCCAGCAGATGATGAAGCATTAAGCAGGGTGTTCTGCCAAGGGTTGGTAGAGTGGTGGTACAAATCATAAAATGTAAACATGTCGCAGAAAACAAGCACAGAAACTCCTTTTACAAATCCCAAAATGCATGTTTGAGAACATCAGAAATGAGCAAGGCTTTCCTGCTGTAGTTATATTACTGTCTTTTCAGCACTACAAAGGACAGCGAAGGACAGACAAACAGCATTACTCTGTTTTTCATATTATCTTACAGGCAAATATATTTTAAAATTAGCACATAATCTATAGATGCTCCATTAACAAGAAACTATGCATTAAATATTGCAGACTTATTTTAAGGTGGATACAAAAGTGACAGAAACTGAAAAGGCCATGATGGAAGGTCCCCTCAAAATTCTACTAAGAACTCGATTTTTCATGCTAATATTCCCATTCTGTTGACCCTTATTATGCAGAAAAAAAGTCTTTTTCAGCAAATTGTTCTCTTTGTGAATTGTTATGAAATTTCACTTACCGAAACACATTTCAAACAAATAAATGATATCTAATTTCTTCCAGATTATATTGCCATCTGAAAGACACCAATATGTGTGAATGAGATTATAAATTGTCCACTCTGTTTTTCAATTTTTCTCTCTTTGCATTTGAGGATTCAAAAACACCATGTTCACCGCTGAAGAAAATGAAGGAACATCCAAAATACAAACAGTGAACATTTAAAAATCTCTTAGGCTGAGCTAAGTATAAATTGAATAGTGCAAAGCTATAATAGGGCTGTGTTTTCTTTCACAAACAAGGCATTTATTTGGTTTTAATCTACTTACACACAATTGCATTATATAATAATCATATTATCATTGCATAGATATTAAAAAACTGGTAAACAGCAGTAACATAAATTGACATTTAATCATTAAAAACACCAAGCAAAGCCAAAATCAGGATTGCCAGCACTGCACTGCCTAGCTGTCGTCCTGCTCTCCCTTTTAGACACTAATATGACATTGTACTATTTTTGCCTCACCTCAAAAGATGAAAGACTAACTGAAAACAGCGAGGCATAGCTGACAACTCCATAGTTTTTGGTTTGTTTTTCCAGCCTACTGCTCTACTGCTTTTCAGCAGTACTGAGTTTTTGTTCAACATTCTCTGGACATGTAGGAGTCAGAATTAAACACTGTTTTTCAACAATGAACTTCAGAGAGCTTTTAAAAACAGAGTCAATATAGCCTTTTTAATTCAAAAGGCATTTTCAGCTTTTCAGAAGTTTGGGAAATACAATCATAAATGGAGACATTTCATAAATCAAAATGAAGTAACATTAGTGTATAATTAGAATGGAATAGATTTGATGGAAAAAGCTACTGGTGCAACTCTACTTTTAAAAATTATTGTTCATATACATAAGCCTAAGGATCAACACATATCTGCTTCTTTTTTTGTTGTTGATATTAAACAAAATCTGCACTACTCTAAGATGTGGTTACATAGTCTTCTGTGAGTCCTAGAGAAGGCGAAAGTCTGGGCTGTAGGAAGAGTAATTAAGCCTAACTGATCTGCACATAAGCTTAGTTTCAGTACATGCAAAATATTTCTTGAAGCTCTGGGATATGAAGCTAATAGTCCAATTTGTCATATCTACCATGAATTATGATATACAAAATGCATTGGGGGAAAATATTCAGCTTGATTTTATTACCTTCAGTGTTTCAGTTGAAATGCCTACATATATCAGGCTATCTAGCTCTTAGTCATTTGCTAGGCAATTTTATTTGCCATCCTTTGCTCAAAGAAAACCTACATGAAAGCTCAACAAAAACTACACAAAATACATAGAGTTCTGCATGAATTTGGCAATGCCCATCACCAAAGAACAAGCAACCACTGTCAGCAAGGTTGCCCACTTACAGACATCAGAAAAGCCACACTGACAGCTTCCAGTGGCTACCAATGTTTGCTTAGTGCAGCAGTCCCTTCACCTCAGGGAGAGTGATCAGAGTAGCAGGAGGCCATCTCCCTCTTCTCCCACCACACAGAAAGGGAGGAGCCAATGAGAAGCTTTGTAGCTGACCTGCTTAAAGCAGACCTGTTCAGAGTACAGAAATATGGGAAGAGCTCTGCATGTAAAAGCTTTTATATATTCTGCCCATGGACAAACAGGTGACTTCTGCTGCCACAGCTGGAAATGCCTTGAAAACACTCAACCTAAAACTTACCTGCAAACCTGCATGCTTTTGCCAAGGCAGAAATGGTATGAGATGCGAGATGCACAAGCAGCTGCTAATGAGCATTGTCTTCATTAAAGATCGAGGGGAGTTGTCTGTTTGCCATTTTAAACAAAAAAACTGAAAAAAACCCAGGCTTCTTGTAGACCTAAGTGTTTTATTTACTGGCACCAAAGCAGTGAAAGTCCGATGTCACACGTAACAACTTACCTTTGACATAAAAGGACGCATGGCCTGATGGGGCTACAAAGCATAAAAACTTCAAATGCATCTAGAGTAGGTATTCGCAATGTATTAGAGTTCAGTGTCATACAAAGACATTCATGGTACATCACAAAATCCTTTTAGATACTTGTGAGGGTCAGGCTTAAAGACTACTGGGATTCTTTGTAGTAATGCAAATGTAATGTTTAATCAGTACAATGATATCAAGTTGATACAAAGTGACATATATAACCATGTGAAGCTTATTATTGGTACTTTGAGGTATCAGTGTGTTTCAGACAGATTTTGGATGTTGTTTCTTAGTTGAAATCCATGATAGCTACCACAACAAGGTGTGTTGCACGGAAAGACAAACTGTTAATACATTCTTCCTATCAAAATTATCTTTTTCATTAATGCACAGATGGCAGGAAATCAGGATTAAAAGGCTGACACTTCTTTACATCTAGCTAAAAAGACCTTGTAGCTGTTATAAGTCTACAGGTTGTTATTGAAACATGAAAATGCATTTTAAAATTCATTATGATCTTCTTAGATCATTATAGAGTAGGTAATTTGAGTATATTTTATTCACCTACAATTACTCTGAAAGTAAGATTTGTTTATGCTTTTTTTTTCCCCCTTCCCTTTTGTTTCTGCAAGGAGAATGAAATATGGATTCCTTCATTTGGACACAGGAATGATGCAAAAGAAATAAACAAGGTTTATGAATATGCTCCTAAGATGTAAACTAGAGTCCTCTTCAATCTCTTACAGTATTTTCCTTTAGCCAGAGACTCATACTATGGTTTGTGGCTCTTTTACTGAACTGAGGAATCATTAGGTCTTATCAACAAAGGTGAGTGTTGCAGACAGGCATTGGTATTTGGATCTAAGTTAATCTCCTGTATAAACTGAGGACAAATTGTATAGTTACTTTGAAAGGAAGAAAAAGAGGCTTAGGACTCGAGATTATCTGTTTCGCTAAGAACAAACAGGTCCCATGTGAAGTGGTTTTAGTGAGATAAATGCTACAGAAGCACTGACTCAGAGCAGTCCAAGCTGCGGCTGACTCCACAACCCACCGACAGAAAAGTTTACAAGCTATTTTTTTCATTAATACTCATAATTGATTATTCCTTGAGCCATGAGATTAACCACTGCTAACCAAAAGCTGCAGTCAATACTGGAGGCCAAGAGGCACCACTACCTATTTACATTATTGCCAATAGTCTTCATCCCAAATGTGAGACATCCCTACATAAAAAAACAAGTGAAATTCCCCTAGTTCTGTTGGAAAGTTGTCTTGGTTTTTTTTCAGAAAGTTGACATATCACAACAGTACAGTAAGCATAAACGACACAGCCATACTGACTTGAATCCGCAGGTAGCCTGGAGCAGGATGTCTAAGCGTGTGGAGTAATCACCCAGCTCACATTAATCACTATCCTCATGAATCTGATTATCACCCTTCTCAAGGACACTTAAGAGTTCACCATTTTTACTGCAGGACTATTACCTTACTGCAATAATCCAAATGGCATTTTGTTTTCCTTTCCCCGCTGCCTGACAGAATCTGCTCTTGCTCTTTTTCATAAAAAGGAAAACCATGTTCCCCACACTCCTCTTTGCAGGTCAGCTTTATGGGGCGATGACAACAGACTGTTGAAGCTTTCAACAAACTTCTGCCCTATCACAGTGCAGCTAGGAAGTTGGAGATGGCTGATTAAATAGCAACATCCAAAGAGATATCACAGCAGAATCTTCCCCTCTATGAAAGGAAAACAAAACAAAATCCAAATAAGCCAGGAAAATTCAAGAACATTTTGAAACAGAAGTATCTGGAGTGTCTTGGAGCAGGTGTTTTGCATAGAAATAAGTAACACAGGATAATGAAGAACAGAGTATCTTGAAAAAGGCATTTCAAAGCACAACATGGTACGCCTCATAAACCTGCTATGCACTGCTGAGTGGCTGGTGAGTTTTAACACCAAGTCTCCTAACGGAAATTATGCAAATTAGAAAAACTTAAATACTTAGAATAGGATAGAAATGGCAGGAGATTCAGGTAACACATCCATCCTTCAGTCTCATTTAAAAGTTCCCTCTGCAACACTTTGGTCTTTACTTACAAGCTGTTTGAGGCAACAAGACAATGAAGAAAAAAGCAGCCGAGGATGGGGCTGACTTAGCAATTTTAATGTGAGAGAATCTTAATGGCTTAGAAAAAAATTCCCTAAATTTAGGAAAAACCCTAAATTACCTGGGTTTTTCATTTTAGTAGCAGTTCTGTAACATAAAGAGTATTTTTAAAACAGAAAAAAAAAGACCAAACAACATACATAGCTCTCTCATTATATCTGATCAATTCACTTACAAAGAAAGGAAATACTATCCCCCACCAGCTCCTTTGGCTTTGGGGGTTTTTTGGTCACACTATGAAAGAACGAAACTGTTTTAAAATGCTAGCACCAATGGTCATTTTAAGAAAAAATATACTATAGTATAAGTAACAAGAACTATATTTTAAAAGCAAAGGCAATATGCTCCTCTTTTGAAAGTACAGTTATTTTAACTGTGGTCAAAAGCTCATGTAGGGTGCTCTCTAAGAACTGAACTTAGGATTTTTTTAAGAAAAAAATGCACAAAACACCCAAACAGCTGCACATATTTAACATGTGTCAGCAAAGAAAGTTCTAAATAAACTCATACACAACATTCTGATCAAACAGGAACAGGCAACTGAACAGTCCATCATCTTGACACCAGAAATGTCTTTTTCATTCTTCCTTTGGCGAAAGTAACTATGTGGCTTTTATTGACAACTATATACTCATAATATTTTTCTTGATACTTTAAAGTGTGAAGACTTCCATATTTTTATTTCTATGCTTCCATTAGAAAACACTTCTAAAAGCCTGCAACACCTGCTTAGTACTAGTTTCTTATCTAATTCACTCAGAATACTCATTAATTTTGTGAAAGAACATGTAGTTAATAAACTACAAATTTAAAGAGAAATTTTTATGTAACCACTATGATTTACCTAATACTCAGGACCTAATTCACAGAAAGCACCTTTAGTAAGATTTTTACTTACAGAAGCAGAATTTCTCAGGGAGAAGATTTCTGCTCCATGAGCTGTCAGTCTGAATTAGGTTCGATACAGTGTGGTGACTATGAAACACAAGTTTGGGCTTAAGAGAAAGAAGATAGGTCCAAAATAAAGTTACTGCTTTTATGCCAACTGAGGTACACTCCACAGGGGAACTGCACAACGTAAGGGTAGGACGAAAACATTTGTCACTTTATGGACCTTTTTCTCCTTTTATGACTTTGTTTTAGCAGACAGAAGAACCTTTGCAGCCAGCTTGTATTACCTCAGATTCTGTGACACAGCTGTAACAACATGTCAACCACAGAGATTTTGTCTTAGAGCTGTCTCAGTGTCCAGCTCATGCCTACTTCATTTTTCTTTGGTTGGGTGGCTGGGAGTTTTTTTGAAGTGGCAGAAAACCATTGTTTTAAACATGGATTTCAATAATAAAAAACCAAACAGTCTAAGAGTTCACCTGAGGGATAATATACCAATATGCTAAGGCACTACGAATTACCCCTCCTCCAAAAGGATTTGCGAAGTATGGAAACAGATTCTTCCTCTGACAACTCCTACTTGACTTCCAGACCCTGAAGTCTTCCTAAAGAAAACATCCGCAGCCTTTCCCTCCTCCACTAAGCAGGTCACGCTTTCATAGAAGGACATCAGGTTGGTCAAGCAGGACCAGCCTTCCATAAACCCATTCTGGCTGGGCCTGATCCCCTGGTTCTCCTGCATGTGCCACATAATGGTACTCAGGATCATCTGCTCTATGACTTTGTCTGCCACTGAGGTAAGGCTGACAGGCCTGTACTTTCCTGAATCCTCTTTCCAACCCTTCCTGTGGATGGATGTCTCTTCCAGTCAAATGGCACCTCTCCAGTTAGCCAGGACTGTTGGTCAGTGACGGAAAGTGGCTCAGTGAGCACATCTGCCAGCATCCTCAGGATTCTTAGGTAAATCCCATTCTGCGCCATAGACTTGTGCAGGTCTAAATGGTGTAGCAGGCAGGGAACCATTTCCTCCCGGATTGTGGGGTCCTCATTCTGCACCCTGTCCCTGTCTTCCACCCCAGGGGATTTGGTAACCCCACAACAACTGGTCTTTCTATTAAAGACTGAAGCAAAGATGGCATTAAGCACCTCAGTCTTTGTCACTGTGTTTCCTAGAGATTCTCTTTACCCCTAATTTTGTTGCCAATGTACTTATAGGAACATCTTTTTATTATCAGAGGATGGCCTGTTCCGATGCCTTCAGATTTCCTTCTTGAAGAATGTCCTGCTTTCCTGGATTCCTTTGTGCTTCAGGACTGCCTCCCAAGGGACTCTCTCAACCAGTCTCCTGAAGAGGCCAAAGTGTGCCCTCTGGAAGTCCAACTTCTGCTGACACTCCTCTTTAATTCTCCAATTACTAAATCTATCATTTTGTGATCACTGTGCCCAAGGCTGCCTCCAACCATCACATCACCAGCCAGTTCTCTGTTCACAGACAACAGACGCAGCAGGGTGTCCTCCCTAGC
Organism: Corvus moneduloides; assembly: GCF_009650955.1. NCBI lineage: Eukaryota > Metazoa > Chordata > Aves > Passeriformes > Corvidae > Corvus > Corvus moneduloides. Next base: position 73,471,818 of record NC_045478.1, on the reverse strand, counting down.
TGTCTCTCTCATCAATAGTGTCAGGAAGTTATCTCTCACATGCTGCAGGAATGCCCTAGACTGTTTGCTCTCTGCTGTGTGCTATTTCCAGCAGACATCTGGTAAGCTGAAGCTCCCCAAGAGAACAAGGACCAGCAATTGTGAGACTTCTCCCGGCTGTTTACGGAGCATTTCATCTGCTTGTCCACCTGTTTGAGTGGTCTGCAGCAGACTCTGACCATGGTATCTGACCATTCCTCCAGAGTCTTACCCAACAGACGCTTAAGCACATCATCATAAAGCTCTAGACAATCAAAACATTCCTTAACACAGAGTTAGTCCACTGCCTCTCCTTCCATGCCTTTCCCTGAAACAGCAGACCAAAGGACCTTGCTAGCACATTGAACGTTCACTCAGTTGTTGCTCGCTTGTATGACACAGAAACAGCACCACTGACTCCAGAAGGGATTTCTGGAGATCATCTAGGCCAAGACACTGCTCAAAACAGTCAATTACACTGCAATTGAATGCAACCATCTTGTAAACTAGCAAAGCCTCAGTGGTCTACTCAGTAATTTTAGAACACTTGCAAGTGGTAGCATTAAAAATTCAGTGGTGTCGCCTAAAGCTAATAGCTTAAATCCTTTTGTTATTCCTGCAAGTGTTGTGTTTTTATCTAGTGGAACATTATGAACATCCAGTTAAAACTGTTACATTTTTGTAGAAAAAGCTAAGATGTTTTGCAAATAGCTTTGCTTGGTTTAAATAGTTCCTTTTAATTAGAGGGAGAAATGTGTGCTATAGCATAAGTAAAACACATTATTTAAGCTTTCACCTTTTCATTGATGTAAGAAAAACCTAATTAAACAATAGTAAACATTCTAAAAATGCACAGTGAAGTGAAAAAATATGTTTACTGATGAACACTAAGTAATAAAACATTAAACAGATTATAATGAATGGGAGATAGTTTTAGTTTTATGCCTGCAGGAGCTGGAGTTCTAAAAAATTTTGCACTTTTACTTAGACGAATATTTATTTATTTCTTACACAGCTCTTTATTGTTAAAAAAAATATTTTTTTAACTCACTGCAAATTTCAAAATAATGTTAAATATGGTATTGATTTTCTCTTCTGTCCACATCCAATGCCTAGAATCTGTCCAAAACCAAAGCACTCATTCTATGTAAAAAAGGTAATGCAAATCACACTAACATTTTTATATAGTGATGCTGAAGGGCCTGAAGAACTTTAACCATGTCAATGATAGCTCAATCTTGCTGCTGTTCCACTTGAAGACTGAAAAGGTTACCATGGGGACTTAACTAGAATAGCATTAGATCAATTATAGAGTTCAGAAAATGTCAGCTGGGAAGTACTTCTTGAGGCAGGCAAGCTGGAATTTACTTCACGAAAAAACAGGGAGATAAAACATAGATGCATTCATTCATTTACTTCCCAACATAAAAGAAATCAAGTTCATTAAGCAAATTTAATTCATACAAAATGTTACTAATTTATCTGTTGTTTTCTTTTTTTTTCTTTCTGCATATTTAATAAAGACTCCCTGTCTCCTTTCTTACAATTTGTTTGAGACTGAAGCTCTTTGTTACTTGGGTGATTACACAAATTTTCTTTTCAATGCCTTGAAGCTTAAGGGAAAAAGAGCATTGATTGACTATGAAAAGCACACTGATGCTGTATCCTCAGGAAAACATCAAGACCTTAAATTTCATTTCATATGAGACACAGAGCTTACAGAAAGTTGCAGGGTATATCCCACAAGCAAAACCAGCAGTAATTAGTAACTGCTATGAGCAGATCTTGGTACAGCATTTCAGCAAACTTAAACACCTTTGATGCCTGCAGTCTGATAAACATGCATGCAACATATTTCTGTATCACTGGGTAATCTGGCAAAAAACCAGCAGCTTTTAGTCTGGGGTTGTGTACTAAGTGCTCTCTCTCTCAAAACCTTTGTATAGTTTGTGCTAGAAATCCTTTGCTATCATGTATGTTCATTCCCAAGAAAAGTTCCTTGCAAAGTCACTGTTAATGCCACCTATGGAGAAACTTCTACACTAACTAAACTAACTGTTAAAGCTGTTTTTATTAGTGCTGTAATGACAAAAATTATTATTATTTCCAACTGAAATGGGGAAACAGAACTCCAGGAGATGTATATGCTACTGAGAATATGCAAGTGTTGCACAAGAACAAAAGCCAGTTTATTTATACAAACACAGCAATGTTTGTTCGTATCTAGTTTAATACTAAGAAAAGGAGACAGTAAGCCTGCCACTTGCTCTAGGTTTAATTGGACTGATGCTCCAACATCTTTACCAACTTTGTAGTGCAGATTTTGATGTGAAGCTCTGCCAGTATTCTGCTAGTTGATTTTCAAAATAATGCGGTTAATAAAGAGACAGAACTTTGTGCTACAGTAATGTGCTTAAATACAGACACAGCCATTCACTTTTCCTGTGTCAGTAAGAGGACTGAGAACTGCAGTGTTTACAGATCTCTTCAATTTCTTGTCAAGAAACAAAGTGTATTTCTTTTTCTTTCCCCTGAAGTTTAGTATTTCTTTCTAGAATGCTATGTTTCACCTTACTTTATTCACAAATAAAATTTCATGAGTGGAACCTGTCTACAAATTGCTACAGTCGGGAATTAGCCTGTGGCAATGAAGAGAACAAACAACAGTTCCACTCAATCACCTTTATGTTTTCATTACACTTTCTGAACTTCTAATGTTATCTCTATGTCTAATGATAAATATTGACTTGGAAAATACATTTCTTGTTTGTCAAGAGCCAAAAAACTGCTGCATCTAGCTTTTTGATAAGATAGTATCCATCACTGTGGAGATGCACCTTTTCCTGTTCTTGTCAAAGACTTTTATTTTTGCTTCAATAGCAATCACAGCAAAGAGAAAATAATCAGACGTACCCATGCAAACTTGTATAACATGGAGGTTAGTACATTTTCAAATACTGTGAGTGATACTTGTTGTTTCTAGTTAAATGATTAAATCTGCTACTCGAGAAAGCCTGTGATATAAAAGCTTTCTCAATTAGCATTTTTTTGTGTAAAAATATTAAACATTAGATAGTCTAGTTTTCAAAATGTGTTTGGAATACTATGAAATGAGGAACACATTCTCTTCAGAAAATTTGGTGCATATTTCAAACTGAACAGCCTAAGCAAGACAAAATTACAGACCCATGGCAGGTTTGAGTTAGTACCCAAGAGAAAAACCCAGTGACACAGCATCAAAGGAAGAGAAGTTACAGATGTTACACGAGTGGATAAGCACAGGCAAAACAGTGCATAAAAAGCTAAAGATGATGGTGGGAATCTGAGTGCCCAAATATTAACTGAGCATTAAACAAGTTCTTCCAAACAATTTCATTCTGAAATTTATTAAAATGGGAACAAGATCTGTTACCACTAACCAGCCAGGAAAATGTAGCAACACCTTGCTGTGAAGGAAAGACCCCAATACAAACTACTTTGAAACTTGGAAACCAAAGGGTTTGTAAACCTGAGACATTTGAAGAACTTACACTGTGAGAGGTGAATGTAAAAAATATCCATAGTGAAAGTAACAGGCAGAATTTTAAAAAGCATTTGAAAAGTATGAGTGGGACTAGATTGCACTTTTCCAAAACAAAGGGGAAACTATTTCAATTACAGAAATAATTTGGCAAAGTCTGGATTAGTGCTGCACAGCTGGAGAGGAAAAGTAATAAAGGAAATATTGTGCAAGAAGACATGGCTAGATTCACTCAGTCTGAACTGAAGATGTTTGTATTTGTCAGCCTGAGTTCTCCAGAAGCCAATAAATTTTTTTTAAAAGGCTTAGAAGAAAAATCTGTTTCCTAGTTAAGCTTCCAGCTGAACATGTAGGTTAGACAGATTTAGTTCAGACACAAGAAGATTTAGTTTCAAATAGAAAAAAATTATCAAATTGGCATACTAATTGTAGCTAAAATCCTATCACAAACAAAATTATTGTGTGACTTTATCACTGAAGAAGAGGATCAAGAATGATGGCCCATAGCTCCACAGACAGCCAGGGATGAAGGAAGGAAGATAATATAAAGGAAGAAAGATGAGTCACGGGAGCTAAATAACAGCAATTACTCCAAAGAAGATGGCTTAATTTTAAAAGTGAATGCTAGCTTGAGAGTCAAAGGTATATCCCAGTTCTGCCCTTCAGCCAGTGAGAAACCATAAGACTTTACTGGTAGCAGAGAACAGAAGTGTCACTTCAGAGTCCAAGCAAAAGAGTGGAGGAACTGCTTCACAGTGCTACTCTTAACTTTGACAGCAAGGGAGAGAGGTTGTAGCTGGGTTCCAAAAAACATCAAGGTTATGAAGGTAATATCATGTATTTGATATTTTTGTGCCCTTTCAACCAGTCTTATTAGTTCCTACATCCAAGGGACAATTTCAGCCCATTCTACCTCATGGTAAAGTTCCTAACATTAAATTCTTGCAAAGTTTAGGAGAACCAATAGCTAATTGGTTATATTGGCTAATAGAAGAAACTAATTTGAGAAAAAGGTGTAACTTAGCTATTATTCATTCCCTGTGCTGGCCACTCAGTACTCACGAAGCTCCAGACACTGAAGAAAATTTCCTCTTTAATAAGACTAGTATATGGAGGTGACACTGCTTTATAAGGCTGGGGGATGGCAGTTCCCACAGCTTTTTCTTCTAACTTTTATGTTTGCATAGAGTATGTTAATAAACATATGCACTGCTCAGAAATCACACAAGTTTAGTCCCTTACACCTGATAAGAACAAACTAAACAGATCTGATCTTTTTGAATGGGCAAGGGGAAGATCAGAAAAGTCTGAGTTCAAAATTAGTGGAAAAAAATTTACAAAGAGAAGCCATAAAAGACATATTACTCTTAAAGTGTGATTCTTTTAGTCAAAAGCAGGATGGCAATTCATTAGCTCTTGAACACTATATGAATTTTAAAAATAGAAGCAACTTACACTATTTAGCTTTTACCTAAAATACAAAGACATGTTAATAAGATATGGGCTGGGGTTTTTTCAGAATTTACTGGCACCAAAATCAAATGTAACTTTATTAGAGTCTGCATATATTTGTTTTGAGGACTTTAATGGGTTATATTCCAAGACTAGGGAACTAGATGCACAACCAAATTGTGAAGCTATTTAAAATGACTGGTGCAGACCTCTAATAAATAAAGGTCTATGCAGCAATACACTGATACAACATTTTTTTTCCTTTTTAATGTAACTTAGGAAGTGCTGCATCAATCCTCTGCCACGAGACAGCTGTCTACCACTGCCCAGTAAAATAAACTGGTCAGCATGAAGTCAGAAGCCATATTATTCTATAATTCCATTATTTTCAAGTACTTTTCAACATATTTGCAAGCTTAAATAAAAACATTTAAAAACCATAATGAAATTTAAGAGAATTTTTTTAACAGGTAGACTGTAGCATAGTCCAGTAATATAATCATAGATCATCTGAATATTCAGATGGGAGGTTGGAGTATATACTAATATTTTATATTCCAACTGTTGCTTGATATTGAAAAAGCATTTGTACTGCATTATGAAAAGTAACTACTCCTAAAGAGCTTTCTTATATTCTACAGATTTTAAAATTTCAGTAACCCACCCTAGTACTGCATTTCTATGGCAAAATAGGCAGCATTTTTTCAGAAGAAGCTCCAGTAACTCACTGTAACCAGATATAGTCCATGTTTTTGTTAACTAATGCACGTCCAAAAAAAAAAAAAAAAAATTAAAGTGATGAATAAGTAAAGCAGATTTCAATTTCTATGAGTCATAGCATCTTTGGTTTGCTGCCATAAAACTGGGTTTCATAAATTCACATCTGTGAAGATTCTTCCAGCACGTAAGCACAGCTGTCCCTCAGATGCAACTTGCTCCACATTTTCTGAGCATCCTTTTGTCTGTCTAGCAAAATTAAGCCTCCAATTAGTATCATACAAATTATTCTGTCATACAGGTAGCATCTTTCTCTTCCACTGGACACCTGCTAGGAAAGCTGAGTATTTGTGTGCAAGTTTTATCTTCCTTCAAACATAATCTTTTAAGATTATGTTACTAGATAAACCCCTTACACTCAACATGGGAAGGATTAAATTGCCTAAAGAACAAGTGATTTCAATTTATCAATGGCTGACACTCCGACAGCACTTATTTTAAAAGCAGTTTTACCCATCAGACAATATATGTGACTCTATTAATACAAACTCTACCAAAGTAGTCCATGTACTTTCTAAATCTATCCTGACCAGTTTAGTTTTTTTTTTTTTCACATCATTCAGGGAAATTGAGGTAACTCTTAAGGTCCACTCTAATTATCTGACTTAATTTTCTTTTCTATTGATCAATTGTCGTATTTACTTGCTTATTGTACAAGTGCAAGTTTGAAAATTAATTTCACACTAGAATTTGTTAAATATTTTGAGCATTCATCTCCTTGCCACATAATTTGTGATCCAACAAAGTTTTATTTCCAGGTTTTAGTTAATCCTAAATAAATCTTAGGTAGGGATATAAGATTTTCAAGCTGTATCTTGGGGGACAAGTCAGGGGCTTGGCTATAGATGGCATAGGGTGAGATGGAACATGTGGCAGGGACAAGGCCACACTTGGTACGCTCACCATGCCCCATGTCCTCATAGGATTGTTCCTGAGTTTACGTCAAGGACTTTCTTCACAATGCCTAAAGCTCTCCAACCCATGAGCACACGCTGGTATTCAAAGAATAGTTTAGTATGGATGCAGTGGAGACGAATCAACTGTATTAAAAAAATGCGTGAAACCGAAAACAATTTTCACACATCATCAAATACGCTTACTACTGCAATTTTTACATGTGGCACTATCCCCAGTATAAGCACAGCCAAAGGCATTTTCACACATTTCTTAGTTCTAAGAACATAGTTTTTCCTCCTACATAATGCCTCATGAACTACGTCACCACCTATGTATCTTTGTATTTCCTGCAAGAAAATACACAGTGCAGAATCTGTTTATATAATTATTATATCATTATTTCCACTGGTATTTCTTTCCCATAAAAACTGTATTTTTCATTCTGCTGCCACTTGAGGAATTTTTAAATAAAATGTGCACCTATGATAGAAAGAACTACAGGTTTACATCACTATGAGTACTTCCCTACTCTTAATCTTTGTTGACTTGTAAAATTCTTTAAAGAAAGCAATGAATAAAAACTTCCTGAATCTAATCTGTACAAATCAATAGTTTTGTTTTGTTGGTTTTTTATTGTTTTTTGTGGGGGGAAGGGGCTTCGGGGGGGGGATGTTCAGAAAGGACAAAAAAAAATCTAATACCTTCAGTTCATATTATTCCAATCAGTAAATTAAAGTAAAGTGCGTTTCCAACAGAAGGTACTGAGGAGGTATTCTGAATTTCCTTCTCATTCCCAGGTAAGCATGAGATACATTCTAGGCAGATGGGTACCGCAGATTTTTGTTTTAACATCAGCTTTCTAGAAAGTAGATTTTTAACACTATTTTATACTTAAGTTTGTTTTCACACTAAACAGCCCAAGGGAAAAAAAATGCTACTATTTCTTATCTGGGGCCAAGAGAAAGTCAAAACTTATCCCATGAGAAGGATTCTAATTAATGCTTCTAATGCCCTGCACTTCAACATCGCAGTCTGAGCAATGGAAACAAAGTGCTAGCATTTGATCTGTACTTGCTGTAACCAACAAGCTCTGTTGTTTGTAATTCATGAGTACAAATTCTCATCATGACAAAGAAGTAGTGGAAAACTGCTTTGGCAAAATTAAACAGTGGGCTGATAGCAAGCAATTCATTCCATACCTTTAAGCATACCTGTCATCTATCTTTGAATCTTTTCTAGCTTTAAATATAACCTTTCTGAGATAAGGGAAGGAAAAACTGCAAAGGATTTTCATGGTTTTGATTAACCATTGATTTATCTTGAGGTGTACTGATTTAGTCCATATAATCAATAACAGTTGAACTGGCAGAATATCACCTGCTAGTCTCAGTTTTAGGATGTGTTTCAGGGTTAGATGTGTTAAAGTCTACAGAATCTGTGTTATCAAAAAGAGTACAAGATGCTGTTATTCATAGAGTCACAAAATGAACAGTCAGAAAGAATACATTAAACTCAAGAATTACATTCATTAACATGTGCATCTCTGAATTGGTTTAGGCTTTGTCTCTAAATACAGTTCCACATCCTGAGGAGTGTGAAACGCTTTTCCACATCTTTGGAGTACCACAGTTATTTACATAAACAAATAGCAATTATTTATTAACTATTTCACAGCCAATTGCTTCAATAAAGGCATCTGATTCTGGGACTGAGGAAGGGCAGAATTCAAGGCAAAAATTGAGTAGGCAGTCTTGCAAGTACTTATTTACTTTGAGCTTTAGAGTATTGGCACTATGGCCTTATAATTGTATAAGGCTACTGGGATTAAAACTTGCCCCATGTATTTCTTCCTACTTTAGTGAAATGTAGTTGCTCTGTTGCACAGGATCCCAAAGACACTCAAAAGAAATCTGTAATATATAAAAACCAGGTTTTGAAACATTCTGCCACATCTCACAAATCTCCAGTTTAGGTGAAGAATACCAGCAGAACCAGTCATTCATGTCCTGCAGGCCAAGCAGCAGCCACTTCCCTGGTCTGCATCTGCACCTCACCTTTGTTTAACACCGTGTACTCATTTCCACCAGAACGTAAGAACAGTTGCCTGGAGAAGCACAGGTCAGAATCAGAAAGATAAATACATTTAGAGAGCTTAAATGTATTTCATTGAGCAGAACTGATCAATTCATCTAGACTATTTTAAGAATCAGCTAAAGGAACATCTTTTTGATACTTCAAGGAAGACCAATGAAATCCCAAAGGATTTGTGAAATGCGAATATAATACTTTAAAGTCAGAGGGAGCAACCTATAGACAAACTTACAGGAGAGACAATCTGACTGCAGCACTCAGGAAAATACTGGGCAATGCTAAACAACTTTAGAGGTGCATACAAGAGAACACGATGTTCAGCATGTGGTTTGTGAGAACACCCTCCCTCTGCACCCCCACCACCCCACTTCCCAATAACTAAACTAATCCATGTTTCCACATTTCATTTTATATAACATGGCTCTTAACAAAGAAGGGTAAAATATTAGATACCAGGGTTCAGTAAGTTTCTGATGCTGCCTATGCAACTGTGTTTTGATGTTCAAAAAGTAACATCTCAGGAATTAACTAGGTATGAAAATAAGAACAGTTAGGAAAGAAGAGTTAAGCACTGAAACAAGACTATCAAGAGAGTCTGCAAAGCATCTCCAAAAAGAATGTTTTAGAGTTAGCCTAAGATTACTTTTGGTCTTGCTTCCACATTTTTGGGAGGGACTAGATCTCCTGAAATCCCTTTTGGTACCATTTTTATGACATCACAGTATCTCATAAACAAGTAGAATCAAATTACTGAAGGAAACATAGGTAACTATCCAACTATCAAGAATTAGTCCTTGCCTGGAAGTTTGCCTAGGACTTCCTGTAGAGGACTTTACTGTATTAGCTAATGTTATTTTCAGTATTCAAAGGATGATACAGAAAACATAGTCACATAGCATTTGCTGTTGATTTGAAACTCAGAGCAAGCCCTTCAAGGGTTAGAAATAAAACTCCAATTTACAAAAACAAAAAAATAATAATGCAAACTCAATCACACTGAATTCAGTGATGAAAAAAGTGCTACACTATTCAGAGGTAAAAATCCCTTCAAAATAAGTAAATATGTAATGCAGAAGTAGAAGGTTTAGAAACAAAATATCATTTCTATTAACCATTCATATCATTTAAGATTTCCTGGAAAAAAGGTGGAAAAACATTCTAAACTAAATTCTGCATGGTTTCAGAAGATATTGTCTTAAAGAAAAAAGCAGTCTTGCTGCTGTAATCATCAGATGCCATTTGCCTGTGGCAAAATGCTACAGATTAAAAAAAAACTCTGATACCATCTCTAGTTGGTAACTTAACTGTTCTTTTATTTGAATGAATCACATTTTTCAAATTGAACAAAGGTCTTCTTGAAAAATTATTTTCATTAAGTCATTTACCTCTAGCACTATCATGTCATTATTCCTCTCATTTGCCCACTGAAGTTGCCTCTTATTGGGTTTATTATCAGTAAATACTGATATTTAGTCTCAGAACATTATGTACTTGGAAACCTCAACTGAAAGAGTAATTTTGCAATTTCTGGGAAGCAATTGATACAGTTTCCAAATTTATTAATGTTCTAAATGACACTGAAAATGCTAAAGTACTAAATATAACTTCCAGTTAGAACATACTGAAATTCTACAGAAGCGTTCAAGGTAATCTCTGAGATAATATAAGCACTTGCTATATCAGTCTTTTGAATAATTTTTTAAGACATATAATTTCTCATTCTTCTATAAAAAGTCTTCCCATAAAATTGTGCAGAGGATTTTCTACATCTATATGCTGTTCTGGATGAGTAGAAGCCTGACACAGTTTCCTAACTTTTCCCAGAAAAATGGACGTGTCTGAAAGAAGCAAACTTCAGTTCACCCAAGACAGCCCTACTAAACTTCAGCAGTTAATGAAGGAATTAATAAAAAATACTTCTTTCATATCAGAAGGGAACATGGTGTGGTTCAAGAGGAAAAGAGATAAAACAAAAAGAAGGAACAGAGTCAAATATTTCCTACCAAGAACACAAATACAGATAAACTAATATATTACCCCTTCTTTCAACTAATTAAGAATTGTTATCAAACATATGGGTAAAACGCATTCCAAAACCCAAGCCTTTCTAATTTTAGTAGTTAGTAAAAAAACACAAACAAGATTTTTTTTTCTCTGAACCGAAGATTTTTGTCATTAATCCAAGAAAAAATGTACAAGGATATTTCTAAATATTTTGTAAATTGATTTTAACACATACATCATTATTATTAGTCCTATCAATAGCCCCTTTGCCTTCAGCTAGGCTAAATCCCTGTTTAAATACACAAATCAAGCTTTCAATACCTTGAACACAGTTTTTTGCACTCCATGGTATGGGCATTGAAGATAAAGCAGAATGCATCACAGTTATAGGCCTGATGAACAACATTTGTTTGCCACATGCAAATTCCCATAGCTCACAAACAGTATTCAAGAGGCCTGATTATCAAAAAGTCACTGATGTTTCCACAGATCCTGGTGGATTTTGTTAGGTTACATTACATTCTAAAATCCATACAATTCAAAACTCAGAGATGACTAAAAAATGAAGCTGATTTTGTTTTACTGTACACACTTTGAGAGGAATTTAGGACCTTGAAAAAATACACCTTCATATTTCCCAACTAATGTAAGTATATAAAATATAAATATATTCGTTTACTGTTAATGCACACAAACCTATCATCCAAGTCAACCTAAAAGCAAGTGACATATCTCAAAATCCTTTCATTGCAGTGGTGCAATAACAGACTGAAAATTGATACGAGAAAAATGTGAAAATTAAAATGTATTAAAGAACAGAAAAACCCTTTATTAGCTAAACAGCCCTTAAATAGCCAAGAAAACTAAAAAACTATGTCCACAAATCTGTAGCAGTCTTCAGTGCAGTCTGTAACACAGAGCTTTGTTGAATCCCCAGCATTCCAGATGCTGAAGTACACAGGCATGTGAGGTATGTCAGGATCCCATATAATGCTTTAAAATACTATTTTGAGGAGATACAAATTTAAGGAAACTTTTCAAATTTGGCCCACCTCTTACTTCTGTCTAATCTTACATATTTTCTGTCATGCACCTATTACTTCACAAAATTATAGCTACAGATTAGTGTATGAGTTATCCCTCCTAAACAAAGCAGTATCTTAGTAAGTATGCTAATACAATTTGTGTTAGCAATGCTAGTTTTCAAAGCAACAAGGCATAATAGCCAGCTAAATTACAGTTCCACAAATAAAATTTTGCAAAAATTAACTATACCAGCACTTATTAGTAACTGAAAACCCATCATTTTACCAAGTATTAAATTTTTCCCTTCTTGTCAACGTCACCTATACTTTAAATTCTAAGCAAATATTTTATTTTTTAAAAAATAGTTTCATCTGAGGTCTATTCATGATTTATATTATTTTAATTTTTCATTCAGGGTAACTATTCATAACTGACTCTAAAGAAGGATCAAATAATTAAATACTTAGAAACACAGTAAAACCCATCTATTTCCTAAAAGTCATCAATTGCAGGTTTTACAGACATAATGTTAAAAGCTCAATAGGTATTCAATGCTGTTTGACATTGATAAGGTAAATTTAGAGACTTGCTCTCTAATTACTATAAACACTGAAAGGGCTAGCATCTGTGGGTAAAAAGGACTGATTATACTCTAACAAAATATGCCAACAGCATAGGGAAATGCACACAGGAATCATGGCTACACTTTCACTAGCAAGTTTTATGCCAATCACTGCATTAACTTGCAACTATTCCATAAAATATTTTTTTCACTGCATTCACTAGGAGTATTCTGAAAAGAGAAGGCCCAAATTTGGAGAGAGCATGAGTGATTTAATGTCTATGCCCCAAATGAGCAAACTATCCCTTCTCCATTCATGGCTTGTGGATTCTTAGCACAACAGGTTTGTTTAGTTTACTTTGGGTTTGGATTTTTTTTTTCTCAGCTTTCTTAAAGGACAAAGAACACCAAATTTGTTCTTTTCAAATTCACATTTATGTTACCAGGGATTAAACTTGAGCTCAATATCACCATTAAAGGGAAAGAAAAGTATTCTGGGCTCATATTCCTCGGTCATTAATGTGCTATCACAAAACATAACAGGATTGCAGCATATAGGAAATTGTCAGATGTGTGCCTAACCTACAGTTGGATAAGTAACCTCCAAGATCAACTGTCAGAGGATTCCCCAAGGGAAAAAATAGCACGTTCTTCTGTCACACACAGCACAAGAGTGCAGGTCCTGACTGAGCTTTACAGGCACTGCCGCAATCCAAGCAATTCGGAGTTTTAATTCTGAACAGAGTACATAGCAGACAAGAAAACATACAAAACCTATGGAGAATGAAGGAAGAAGGGAGTGGCAGGACAAGTCTAGACAGAGCAAAAGGATATTAAAATATTAAATAAGGTTCAATCTTTTGAATTACATCAGTAGTCACAATGGAGTCAATAGGAGCAGAGTATTTATAATAACAGTAACATCTGAACTTCAGTCACATGGACTAAGAGTAATGTCAGCTTCAGATCACAGTCTCCATACTAGGCAGGAACCTGCAGAATCTAGCTATCCCACAGAAGTTTCCTCAATAAGTTCATCTGGAAACCATGTAAAATAATGTGCACTTCTTAACCCGATACAGTCCTGTATCAGTTAATGTATTGGGTTTGCATGGCCAAGCTTTGGTAGCGGGGGGGCTGAGGGGTGGCTTCTGTGAGGAGCTGCCAGAAGCTTCTTCCATGTCTGGCACAGCCAGTCCCTGGTAGCCCCAATGATGGACGTGCCACTGGTCAAGCCTGGACCAATTAGAAATGGTAACACCTCTGTGTTAACATATTTAAGAAGAAGAGAAAAAACAGTTGTTACACAGATCTAATTGCAGCCAGAGAAGAGTGGGGTGAGAACATGTGAGAACAACAACTCTGCAGACACCAAGGTCAGTGCAGAAGGAGGGGCAGGCACTGGAGCTGAGATGTCTCTGCAGCCCTCAGGGAAGACCATGGTGAAGCAGCTGTGCCCCTGCAGCCCATGGAGGTCCACAGGGATGCAGGGATCCACCTGCAACCTGTGGCCCACGCCAGAGTGGGTAGATACCTGGAGGAGGCTGTGATCTGGTGGGAGGCCCAGTGGAGAGAGGGGGACCCTGCTTCCAGGCTGGAGCAACCTGTCCTTGGAGGACTGCACCCTGTGGAAGAGTGACCCACAGCGCAACAGTTTTGGGAGCACTGTGTGCCCATGGGAGGGACTCATGTTGCAGCAGTTTGCAGAGAGCTGCTGCTCATGAGATGGAGCCACGCTGGAGAAGTTCACAGAGAACTCCTGTGGGAGGGACCCCACGGTGCAGCAGGGGAATGACTCCTCTGCCTGAGCAGCAGCAGAAACCATGGCTGATGAACTGATCATAACCCCCATTCCATCTCCTTGCACCACTGCGGGAGAGGGTAGATCTCAGAAGGAAGGAGGGGTAGGGAGAAGGTGTTTTTTGAGGGAGGGGTGGGGGGAAGGTGTTTTTTAAGGTCTCATTTTCCTGCTCAGATTTTGTTAGCAATAAATTCAACTAATATCTCTACTTTTAGCCTGTTTTGCCCATGACAGTATTTGATGAGCAATCTCTCCCGGTCCTTATCTCAACTCATGAACCCTTCATTATATTTTCTCTCCCCTGTCCAGTTGTGGAGGGGAGTGAGTGGCTTTGATGGGTACCTGGCATCCAGCCAGCATCAACCCACTACAGTCAATTACAAAATTTCTCAGTAAACTAAAGGAAGAAGAGGAAAAAAATACCCCAAATGTAGTACAACATTCAAGGGTGAGTATATTGAAACCACAACTGATTTTCCATCATTACAACACCATTTAAAAAAAAATATGAAGTAGTTTCCAAAAGAAATGGTTTGGTTTTAAGTCAGATGCTTACTCTAAGGGGGGAAAAAAAAAGGGAAAGAAATAAAAAAAAAAAGCCTGCAGAATTCATCACAATTTAAAATATCCAGAAGCTGTAAACTGTATGAAAAACCACTGAGATCACATCATCATCTTAAATGCACAAAAGTGTCTAAAATTCTGGCTGCATTCTACTTTCTTGAATTCTGTTCCATATTTTTGAATGTCACAGTCCATCTAGCCTGCCAATTAGTCCCCAGGACAAAACGCTTGCTATGCAACTGTGACAAACAGGGCTTGCTTAAGGTAAAGAGCCTCAGCAGGCAAAAACATTAATTAGTAAATCTTCTTTTTTTTTTTTTCCCCCTCACATTAAAGTTGCCAAAAGCAAGAGAAGGCATCTGCTTATAATTATTAAAAATAATATCTCCTGCCAGTGATTGAAATACTAGTTTAAATTGCAAATAATAGAAAAATGGAGAAACTACTCTATTTGCAAATGATAACATGAAGAGTAGCTGAGATTTGCAAAAACTTTATTGTAAATAGCACTGGTTTAACGCAAATAGTGTTGTGTAATATATCTCTTTATGCATTTCAAGATGCTGCATGTTTTCTTACACAAAGAAATAGCAGAAAACCTTCTCAATCTTACTCTTTATTACATATTTCACTATTGGATTCTCCCAAAATATCTTACCCAGATATTGGCAATAATAAGAACAACCTGAAGAGTGATGAAGGTTTTTAAAAAGGCCATTTTTCCCCCTTATAAATCAGGATGCAGGCATAAAGAATTGTTTTTTAAGGGAGAGTGCATCCAATGGACATTTGGCAAAACTGCACAATGCTTATTTTTTGCTGCTTTGTTATGTAAGAACCCAAACCCTCTCTTAATTTGCTCTGGGATGCTTGATTCCAGGCCCACTGCAGTTCACAGGAACCTAGCCAGCTGATGTCATTAAGCTCTGATTCAGCTGCATCCTGAAAAACTGCTTGGAAAATAACATTAATTGGATTCAAATTGCAAATTCTATCAAACTAGGCATATTTTGGAAGCAGTAATTTAAATTCCTATTTGTAAGAAATGAAACGCTGGTGAAATATTGTTGTTTCATCTTATGGAATGCACAAGCAACAAGCTTCCTGATAAGAAAGGTTTTTCAGTTGCTACCCTTATTCATTTTGAATTTTCTCCACTCTTTCCTCATGATGTTAAGAGCAGAAACCTGCACAGAATTCAGAATGCTGACAAACCATATATTTCTGCAACACCGCACTCACTGATGTTCTGCTTTGCTCTCCATTCTCTTCCTAATGACTACTAGCATTTTATTTCCTTCTTTGACTGCTATTTAGCATTAAGTTGATGCTTCCATGACTATATCTGTAATGACTGATTGGTGTTTCTCCTTGTTAGAAAGTAACTCACTGTGTAGCAAGGACCAACTTGGAAACCATCATGTAATATATGAATTAATGGAAGAAAAGAGATCCCAATATTTATTTACTTGAATTTTACCTGCTTTTCTTTAGCCAGTCAGACTATGTTTTAAGATACCTCTGCCATTCCTCACAGTTAAGCCATAGCCCTATTTCCATAATAGCTTGCCATTGCACTATCCCCTTTTTCAGGTCATTTATAAATATACTGAACAGTTCAGAATTCAGACCAAACCCCTGTAAGTCTTCTCTCCCTCCTTTCATCACTAAACCAAATAATTTATTGCTATCCTCAGTTTTTGGCTTTCCACTGATTTTTTTTATCAAAGGAAAGATGTTCTTTCTTGGGTCTTGACTGCCTGGTTTTCACAAAAGCCTCTGGTTTATGAAACCAGATTCTGTCACTAGGTATGGGATGTCCAAGTGCAGCACATCATTCAGGTCACCCTCATCAACAATGAGCCAAATCCTTCAGAGAACTCCAAAACAATGGTTATGCGAGAGTAATTTTCACAAAACCCATGCTGAAACTTCCCAAGTATATCTACTGTATCTATATCATATTTATCCACCAGTTCACAAAGTCTATTCTAAAGTAATTTCTACTATATTATATAGAACAGAGACTTACAGGGTTGCAGTACTTTAGATTTCATATCAAGTCTTCTCTAAACACTGGCCTTGTGTTTACCATCCTCTAATCCTAGGCACCAAGACAATTTTAAATTAAAAGTTGCACATCACCTGGAGTAACACAGCTATTTCCCCCTAGAATTCCTGTAGCACTCCTGGGCAAACAACATCTCTTCCAAGCAGTTTTTTATCAAGGCAGTAGGTGCTCTCCAGGCATATTGAAAGACTCTTCCTGTTCCATATTTTGAAGCAGTATAACAGTCAGATACAATTAAACATTTCAAATCAGCAATTCAATAAACTTAATTAATCAAATTCACCTCTGTATGTTATTTTTATTGTCTGGGTTTTGACATCACCAGCATAAATTACCTGACTGATTAGTGATGCCAGAAACCCCACTGACACATTGGGTATAGGCAAAATTTATGGAGAACTCAATGTTTTATTTAATCAAGTAAATGTAAGAGTAATGAGGTCCACTGAGCTACAGAAATGCACAAACTCACACTTGCATTATTTCATTAAAAATAAACAGAATCTAAATGTGCTGCTTATAGCAAACACCTAGAAATTGGCGTTCTTCTACAAAAGAGAATCCCTGAACCTAACAAGTGAGCACAGGAAAATAAAAAGCAAGTGTTAGGTAACAGTTACCCATATTTGCATATTTAAGATTCTCAGATGATCTCATAATATTATTTTGGCCTTTTATATAACAGCAGCAAAACAAAAAATGCAGACATTGCTTTGAAGACTTTCCTTGCTAGCTTCTCTCCACCCACAAATACACAGAAATGAGCACAGGCATTTTGACTGCTGGCGTGCATGGGCAGAAAAATTTCTAGGACAGATGCTAGATCCAAGTCATTTTGCTCCATTACAATATAAGCCTGACTGAAAAATGAAATCCAAATATCTCCATTACCTAAACTACCATGTTTTATTGATTTGCCATTATGAAAGACAGGGTTTTTTTCCTTTTCTGCTAGTCAAACAGCCATAATATATAATGCTCTTACTTGAAGTTCCATGTTTGTTATTCTGAAACATTTATTGTCAGTCTTAAGTTAATACTGAGTGCTTTCAGAAAACTTGTTCAAACATCATCAGAATAGTAGCTGTTTTGTAAGGCATAAAAATCATATTAGATATGTAATAACAAGTACTGTCAGAGTGATAGAAGTGAATAAATCATAGAAATTCTTAACTTTTTTTTTCCTGGAATTTCCTCGTTACTTCTGCTAAAATATTTTTTATTCAGATTTCTGAACTTCTTCATGTATATGAATTTGCTTCCTTACATTTGATATTCGAAAAACATATATATTAATCAGATACTATTGTTTTATTAGGGGGAGTTTTTCAAAAGAGGTAGTCGAGCATGAAATTGATATTTATGAGTACTTTATTCCAGTCTTTTTTTTCTGAAAATCCAAACCTCAATCCAAATTTTGGGGGATTTTTTTTGAGGAAAAAAATGCTTTTACAATTCCAGGAATAGCATTCTATGTTTTAACCATGAAATTCAAAATGTACCTGGCATCCCAAAAAAAGCATTAATTTAAAAGAGTACTCTCTAACACCTATTATCTCCTGCAGAACAATGAGGACATAGAGGTAGGTCTTCTCCTGCCAGTAGACTTCCTCCAAGACATTCTATAAAATTCTTGACACCACAAAAGGCTGCAGGTAAAATAAAGAAATCTGTAGATGTAGGGCATATATACCAAGCAGACTGTTCATGCCATGGGATATTCAAAACTAAGATTTATGGGTTGTGGAAAAGTGTGCCAGGTGTGTCTAACAGAGGACACCAGCACCCACGGTTTGCCAGATACAGGAAAGAAAGTTATGCCAGAGCTTGTGTCACAGAGTTGGCAGTCTAGAAGTCCCAGGAGCCTCAGCTTGCAATCAGGCATGCTTGGGAAGTCTAGTAAGGATTTTGGCACCCTACTGCAGAACTGTGACTCAGAACCTCAGGAACCCTTGGCTGCTAACTGGATAATGTCACTGAGCAACTGTAGCACACGGAGAATGCTAAAATTTAGAAACATTACATTTCAGTGTTTCTAGGAAAGAGAAAAGAATCTCTGACTAGAAATTGATTAAAAAGAGTATAAATATATAATATAAATATAATTGAAATACCAAAGCCCACCCAAAATAATGAAAAACACAGTCCTTCTTATGCATGAAAACCCCTGCAATCTGAACTCACCAATATATTCAGGAATAAGAAACTTTCCTTTTCACACAGGCACAAAAATTAATCATTCCACTCTCAGAAGCTTACAACCCTGCTTAGTTGCAGACTGGGCCCAGGAGATCTGTAACCTAAACCCCCTGAACTGCTCTTCTTGAGTAGTAGAAATATGCTGGAAGTGATAAAGCTCAGATCTAGGTTTTCGGTACCATTCTAGGCAATTTGGACTATGAATAGTGGAAGGAGGGAGCAGTAAAAAAGAAGCCAGTAACAATACTTACAAAACAAAACTTTTAGAAAACACATACTAGGCTTCATATTTTAAAGACAGATTTCAAATATTTCTAACATTATCCTTTTAGATGTCTCCTCTACGCATTCATTACTGGTTTGAAAGTCCTTTCCATCACCTCCCTTCATTTGATTTTCAGGCAGAAACTCAGAATCCCAATTAGGTTTACCTTATACTTGCATTAAGATTTAATTTTTGAAATGATCTTGTCCTATGCTTTCTAATATTTCATTATATCAGATACCATTACATTCACATATCAGAAGACAGAAGCAGGAGAAGCCACTGTCTTTCCATTTTCCTAGAAAAGGCCACCACAAGATCCAAAACAGTTACAATCAACTGAAGCAATTGTGCATTAAGATGAGAGTATGGTAAGGGAAAATGACACATACTAAATATACTTTTTAAATATCACCTCTAAGTTGCTTTCTAACTCTCCTAAAATAAGCCATGCTGGTTTTGTAGTGAAGACAGAGCTCTGAAACACTTTTGGTAGCCTTGTTTGAACTCTTTTTCATTCTCCAGTTCCATTTCTTTCTTGAAAAATGCATTATCCTGCAGAACTAATGGCAAGTACATACTGGTTTTTTACTGCCTAGGTCACGGTGACAGAGGAACAACCATTTTATATCCTAATTACCTCAGCATGATTTAAAACAGCACAAAGTAGTGGAAGCATTTTTACACATCTAAGAGAAACTTCTCATGAAGGAAGATTAATAGCTGGAAGAAGTTAATGTGTAGAAGTTAAGAAAAATTGCATTCACTCTCCACCAAAACACTGTCACAACAGAAGGCTTTTTGCCTTCCTCATATTCTTCAAATATGATATATCTGAAAGACAGGTGAATCTTTTACAGAAAAAAAAAACCAACCTCAAAACAGACAGTTAAAAACCACCACAAATTACGGCTTCCCAGACCATACATTAATAGCCACCAACAGCTCTTTGAAACATTCACCTTGCAGAGAGCCATCCTGGATGACTAAGCTACACGAGGGAGCAAAAGGAGGACACAGCTATTACTCAGTGTAAGGAGCGAGAAAATAAAGATTTACACTTAAGAAAAATACACCAATTGCTCAGTGAAAGTGTTTGTAACTACAAAACTGTCTAAGCCTACATAAAGTTTTATATTCATCAGTTCCTAGTATTTAAGTCTGATGGAAAATTTTGAACTCTAGCTAACTGCTACTCAAGCAACTACAGAATATACAGAGATTCCATTAAATCAATTACAAAATAACTGACAGTAAACTTCAGAACCACAGAACGGCTCAGATTAGAGGAGGCTTCAAGGAATCCTCCAGGCCAAACTTTCCTAGGAAAGGGAACCTTAAAATGAGATTATTCATCACCCTGTCCAGTCACATCTTGAAAACCTCTAGTCATAGGGACTCCACCATGTTCCTGGGGAGGCCATTCCAGTGAATGTTTGTTCTTACTTAAAAAGTTTATTTCTTATATAAGGATGAAACTTGTCTTTAAAAAGACAATTTGCAGTTACAATTGCCCAAAGATAGCTTGAAGTGGAGTAATAAAAAAGAAATAGCAAAAAATGCAAAGACAACAGAAAATCACTCACAGAATCTTCCTGTTCAGTAGCAGCACTCATCAGAAAAAGTTACAGAAATGCATTGAATAAAGAACCCTTTGCAATTGTTAATTTAAAAATTTCCTAATTTCATTTAGAGTTATTCAGTTTTCTATTGTTTTTCAAAGAATAATTTTTCCTTAACAGATATGCTTAAAATTTCAACATTCTACAAAAGGAAAACCATCTTTTATTCCAGAAAGATTCTTATTAAGTATGGTTTTAAAAGGCTTCACTTCTGGATGGTATTCATACTTTAGCAATTCCAAGTACTGTCATTAAGAACCTAAGGAACTTGAACTGAAAAACATTTCTTTGGAAGAATAAAATATCACTACTAACATAAATATAATAATGTTTCATAAAATATGAAAATAAATTACATTCAGATACAAAATGCAACTTCATATTATTTTTTAGCTGGAAATTTGTAGGAGCAAAACTGTTAGGATGCCAAGAATCTGACCTTCAATGCCCCCAGTGAATCCATGGCTGTGGAGATCACATGGTATGTACCATACCCAAGGGCTAGATATCTAGTGTGAAGTGCTTCTTGCTGGCATTTCCTAACAGGGTGATTAGCTTTCCTGTGAACTCTTCTACATTAGTGCACCAGTTTAGATGACAAATCTATTTCCAAGGCAAGCTTTCCACTTAGCTGTGGAGACCTCGCATTATGAAGCAGTCTTCTCACAGGACATCAGCTGAATTCTTTCCACACCAAGGTAAACACAGAAGTATGCTCCTAATTATCCACTGCACCATGGGACCAGACAAGAGGCTGGCTGAAATAATGGCCCTAAAGTGTGTGTGATGGGGACAACACCAATTATTCTGTTGCACAGGTCTCCTCTCATTACCCCCTACTACCCTGTGTGGGGACCTTGTCACTCAAAGCTTTGTACCATACCTGACTGAGAGAAGCATTTTGTCTCATCAAACCAAGTTTCAGCTGCAGTCCACAGCCACTCCTACAAGGACACCGCCAGGGGGTTCTCCCAAGGGACCAATGCTGCTTACCCCACAAAAGAAACCTTCCTGCCCAAGTCCTTCTCCAGACAGTATCCATCTAAACCTATTTTAGGTAACCACCTAAAAGTAATGACGAGGACAAAATTAATGCACAGAAGAACTGCAAGGATTTACTCACACTCAAACAGTGATTTGATAGTCAAGAATTATTGTCACAGAAAAAAAATAAAAAGTGGTACTATAAATAAATAAATGCTGTCAGAAGGCTAGGTGACAGTCAAGACAGCACTCCAATACAGCCTGTTTCAAGAAAATAGCAAGATATGTTCAGCTTTTACTGGCAGTTTAAGAATCTTGAGGCCTTACAGTCACAACTGTAAGAATATCAGTGTTGAGACTAAACTTAATAGTTATAAAAAAGTGGTATCATTACCACCTGAAATGTTAGTGAAATAAGACTGCATCACAAAAAAGTGTCAACTCTCCTCCCATGATAATTCTGCTATTTAGCTTTATAAAACCAACACAACATGTATAAACAAAGTGGTACAATTCTTGAGCATAGGCAATCTCAAGGGATAACTATGACCCAGCAAATTTCATTTAAAAGAAGTTATCAAAAGGCAGGATTTGACTTTATCCAGTCATTCAAAAAATTCTTTTGTCACATGCAAAAAGAGTAAGATTGTGGTTTGAGGTGCTAAAGATGGTTTTCCTTTCAGGTCATGCATGTGAGTTAATAAGATATTCTTCTCCTCTACCTCCTTTATGATTTTCTTCCACAATGTATGTGGCATTACAGAGAAAGAATGAGCTACAGGTCTTCAGAATCTGAGAGAGACTATTTTCTGTTTCTGATATTTTATGGCATAAGGTGTATTTTGAACATTAAAAAAAAAAAAGTATTGTTTTATCTTCCAGTCACCAGAAAGTTCCCCAAAGCCCAGGATGCCACTCTGAAAATGACACCATGTCATCTGATACAACAATAACAAGTTAGAAACACAGTAAATGCTGCACAGTAAGAGCAGGCAGGCTGCCCATTATCTTCAGTTTTCAGAGTATAACTGAGTTCCCCTCAGCAGCATTTTAGATTTCACTTCATAAGCAAAAGAGACTCATGTATCTTGAAACCCTTAAAAAAAACAAGCTCGTCAAGCAGTTCTCATATCTTGCTTTACAATCTCACAAAGAACAACCCTGCCCTGAAGTTGTTCCGCTTCCTTGAGGAGTTTCACCTATAAAACAAATTCCATTTGAGATTTAGTCTCCATTTTGTTTCATATTATGGAAAATCTCCAAAGATATTAAACATTTCTCAGATATAAGGGCAAAAGAATTCTATTCTTGATGTATTTCACCAGTTTCTATAAAGGCTCAATGATTAGCTGTACAGCTAAGTATCATTAACTTAGCCTAACAATCGTAAGTTAATGACTCCTGACGGAAATGTCCCTGACAAGGAGCCACCAGAAGCAAAAGGTGTTCCCTTGGCATCCTCCATCTTGCCAAACATTTATTTTTAATATTTTTATTTCACTTAATAAAAAAATTGATTGAACAGCTGAAAAAGCCATTTAGATATGTCGGAATTCTTTTTCTGAGACACAGCCCACATAACAAAGGAGGTGGCATGATGTGATTAAGCACTATGCCAGCAAGAGACAGGATGGATGATGAGGACTTGTGGTGAGGGTCAGTGTCAGCTCAGCCTAAACAAGTCAGTAAGCAATTCTGTGGATCTGCCAGCTGCTCTGATACTTTGTGGTTAGGAAAATGCTTTCACACTACGATGCTTAATGAGTATTCAAGACATACTTTTACTGCCATAAATACACACCTTTAATACAGGATTTAAACATATAATAATAATGACCCTTTTGCTAAAAAAGCTGCCTTTAATCTCAAGGTACCTTCTCTGAAGAAGGAAAATTAATGCACAAATCTTGACAAGATCAAATTCCTTATGAAAAATATACAGACAGGGTAAACTGCTACCACACAGTTAGTATCATCTCCCAGATACAAACCCAGGCAACTTTCATATCTCACACATCTCTGTCCAACCAGTCAGTGACTGAAGGAAATGGGCTATACAAATTTTCTTTGCCAGCTACAAGCTACCTGTTACAAAGGTTCAGAAGGAAACTAGAAAATACAAACACTTTAAAACTTTTTTTGGGTAGCAATATTAAACTAGAGACCATTTTGCCAAACTGTCCCTCAATTAAAGCATGAGATATGAAGAAATGCTGGGGGTAATATGAGTACTAATATCAGAAAAAGCCTCAATTGCGTAAGATTCAGAGATCTGTGCATAAAATATCCCCTCCACTGAAAAGCAAACTGGTGTAAATTGCATTTCTAAAGTTGACAGAGCATGGCTTAGAGCCTTTAGAATGCTACTACTCTCAAACTAAACTTTGCTGCCTCACATTTGGTTCAAAGTTTAGCCAATGTCACAGTTCATCTTATTTAGGCTGTCTTTGTCACAACCAGACACAGGACAGTGTTTTTCCCTGTGAAATGGCACAGAAAGCAGTGAGGTAGGACACAGAGAACCTGCACAGGGCCTTCCAGGTATAATCCTACCACAAACATCCTTAGACATAATGTTAGGGTTCATATCTTACCTGAGTTTCACTGACCTCACAGACATTTTCTCTATATTGCAGATTGATTTTCCAACCTCTGTCTTGCCAAAGCTTGGACAAGTTTTATTCATCTACATTTCATTTCTTGAAATTATCTGTAGAGATTATTTCAACCATTGGTGCAGTTCCACAAATCTTTAAGTGAAGCAGGGTATTGTGTCATTGTTCTAAAGGAGGGAAGGTAGCCTTGCAGGTCCTGTTAGGTTTTGTCAACTCCTTTGACAACAGACTATACAGCTGTCGACAACAGCAATGTGCTTTTAAAAAGTTTACACCCTCTGATAGGATATAAAAAACTCAATTCTACATTTGGTTTTTATTTTGTTAGATACAATCTACTCTTCAACCTCTGAGCTAAAATTCAATTGGAAAATGGGATTTTCATCACCCACTCCTTTCCAAAATCAAGACCAACTTAAAATCCTTCTGTCTACAGTCTTATCACACTATTTAGTTTAATACTTATTGTTGCACAGGTCTGTAAAGAAAAAAGAACAATTTTTTCAGCTGTCAAAGGAAAAAAAGTCTATCCTTCCCATCATCAGCCTTGAGCTATTTCAACAGCCCATTAACAGTTTGAGGACTATCATCACGAAAGACTTATCTTTCTTCAGTTCTTTAAAAACACCTCTAGAAAAAAGAGACAGCACTTGCTTCACTCCTCTGCAAGGCTCCCCTCTACACTGCAGTGCTCGAGTGACTTTGTTCACCCCTTCTTTTGCCTTTTTTTTTCCCCAGTGTTTCTGTATTTCTGATATCATGTAACTAAAGCCTGAGGCAAGTGGTTTATTTTATTCTGCAAACAGACTCTGTGAAGGACTTGTTCAGGAAGCTACAGATTCTCTAAGCTTTGAAATACATCTCTCATATGAAAAACACTTCATTCTGATGACAGGCTTATTCTCTGGCTCCTCATGTCAGAGGAGGAGCAATATTATTGAGCAATAAGAGCCTCAAACAAGTTCCTGCCTCAAACAAGTTCAGCTACAAACAGCAGGACAAAACTGGGTTTAGGCTGGACCTGGAAAAAGCAGTGAGGGTAAAAAGACTGCAAAGCTTTTGGCCCTCTCTTATGAGGGAATACACTTATGTGGGATTTGCTGACATCTAAATGGATTTCATCAGGCAATGCAGGCATCTGCCTGTAAGCCAATCCTTCTGAGCTCTCTTTTTAGCCCAACACTCTTCTCTAGGGTGTGATTTCCCTCTGCTAAAGAGAACATCTACATTTGGCTGGAAAAAAGCAAATCCCACAAAGTATCTGTTTATCCGCATTGACCGTAAAGAGAATCTGAAGGCACTAAATCAACTGCACAAATATAGTAAACTAAGAAGAGTCCCAGCCGTGGCCTGCAGCATTCTAGCAACTCCAGCATCATTCCACCCACTGAGTGCGGTCCAGCAGCTGGGTTGACTGAGCATATATAGTGGTTGGATCCCTAAGAAATTTTTTTACATCATGTGTACTCTACAACACATCCACCTGCATGTCTGTCTAGGTTTTCTCAGGCAAAAATCCAGTAATCCTAAATTTATAACTCTGGAACATATAATGTTCTCAAAAGAACATCTTGTTTCAATCAGGGTTTCACACAACCTTCATTTGGCTAAGGAGATGGGACACTAGATATGAAGGTAGAAACAAGGAGAATCAGGTCATTTTCATTCACACTAAAAGATCCCAGCTCCTATTCAAGTCTACTTAAAAATCCAAACTCTTACATATGCAATGAAATTAAACAGAAAACCCATCAGTTGCTGGAAGAGCCAGACCAAGACTTTTTCTGTCCCATGAAGAAAGAGACAAGATTTCAAACATATTTTCAGTCGTGAAATGAAAGGAAAAAGACTTCACATTTCTGTTATGCAGAAACATAAAGGCAGTCTGGAAAAAGTCTAAAATATTTTGGGTTTACCTACATCATTGTTAAGGTTCAAAGCCATATTAAATCACTGCAAACTAGTCTGGATTATTCAACAATTTTGAACCATTTGAGTGAGCTGAAATGAAACAATATTTCTTGTCATAACTTATGTTTGATGAATAAAAGTTGAGCTAGACTTAGGTCTTTATTTGTGAGACTGAGATGGCTGTGTAAGGATGGAGGAAGCAAATCATGCTCCAAAGTGGTAAGGAAACACTGAACAAATGCATATTTACCAATTAATATGAAATCAAAAACAAATATTCACAAGAGACAGTGGCTGCATAAAAGAACACTAGAACATTGATAGACATTATCTTCGAGGCATTTTTTTCCTCACTGCACCCTAATCATATCTAAAAAAAGGGATGTGATACACTCCCTATTGAATTAAATGGGTTTTCTTCTGTGTTTCCAAGTACTCCTCACATAAAGTGTAACTCGTATTTCCCAAAACACCCAAAGATTTGCAAGGCTGACACCAAGATGGGTACTTTAGATTGGTAAGAGTTTGCATGCACTGCATCAAATGTATGAAAACAGAGGATTTATGGAGGGGAGATGAGAAAACAGATCTGAGTGATGTGCAGTATTTTGCAAAAAATATAATCAGGGAAAACCAAACAGAATGAGAACTTCATTCAAAACAAAGAAAATGTATTTTAGGTCTCTTGAAATTTGGAAGTGACCCTGTCTCCCATCATCAGAACTGCTTTTACTTGGTTTGGAAGTACAAACGGGGCAGACCAAAGAGTCTGAGAAAGATACATTTCAAGGAGTGGTCTTTTAACCTTTCAGATCTTTTTCTGAAAAACACATATGTCATCCATATTAAGGTACAGAACTGCTTTGATTTTAGCAATAAATATGTTACATCATCTTCATAAGCAGAAAGCAAAAACTGATGAACTTTTGTTATGATTTAAGTGCCACTGGACACCTGAGGAAGGTGCCAAGTGTTAATTTCACCCCTCTAATTTCTCTCTGAACTGACAAGTCATGAAGAACCTTATAAAGACAAATTGGAAGAAAATTATCAGATTAAAAATGTAGGAAATAATTTAAAGCTTTAAAATAAGGAGAGCGGCAAAAAGAGAGACAAAAAGAAAGAAGCAGAGAATGGAATTAGAGCTGAAGGAGCAATAGAAGCAGCTGGGTGAAGGGGTGGGAAAAGAAGAATTGATGCTTGAGAGTGAAGTCATGAAAGTATGGGGGAAGGTGTGGGAAAGAAGTGAGCAAGAGCCTGAAGGGAGGAGCAAAATAAGGGAGAAAGGAGACAGCATACATTTTAAACTATTTAAACATTTGAAGAAGCTTCACATTTTTACCATCTGGCAGCATATGCCGTTTATTATGAAGTGCTGGAATGTGTTTTGTGGTGCAGGGAGAACTGTTTCATGAGCTCATCAGAACTGGATAACTGGCCTGTAGTTATCTTCTGAAAAGTGGGAGAGGGCCCAGTGATGAGTCAGATGATCATATCTAATCCCATCACCAGTAAAAATTAAATATGGTTTCAAACCAAAGTCAAATATTCATGCTGATGCAAATGTCTCTGCTCAGCAAATTCTCCTACCTCTAAATAATGCATCACACAAGCATTTTGGCCAAATAATGTTTTCCAGGAAGAGTGCTGTTAGTCATCGTAGTGTTGCATGGAGTGCACTAAGCCTGAAATAAAATATCTGATTCTCTCTCTATTTCAGGGAGAATTTCATGCAATCATTCTTCTACTTTTAAGTTCTCAACATTGCTAAAGATAAAATTCAAAACAGAAAAAAAAAAAAAAAAACTATTCTTACAACTCAATTTTAGCTGTCTTTTTACAGCCAGACACACCTGGCAGTAATACTTGGGAGTAGAATCTGTCTCAATTAAACCTGAGCATACTTCACAGGTCTTCAAGGCCATTTTCCTTTATCAAACTTGAATTCATATTTTTATTTATTCTAACTCACCAGCACCTATGTATACTCACAAATTTCAGTGAGTCCAAAGTCCTACTGGAAAGCATATCAGGCTTTGTGTTCAGGGTGCTTGGAGCCATGCCATGGAACAAACCACTCTGATGAACAGACTCACTTGTGTCAAAGATTCCTCTTTGCTTACAGGCATTAATCTGTTGAAGATATACCATATTATATAATCAAGGGCATAAGAACAGTCTGACACAGGTAAAGTTATGCTGAAATTGTGTTCAGACTCACAGTTATCTGTCATGCTGTAAGCAGCCTTCATTTATCTGACTTAAGGGAAGAGTTATAAATGTTACAGAAGGCATGGCATAAGAGAGGTAGAATTCACCCTGTGCAGATAGACTTCCAAGGGTGTACCTGTAGGTAGGGAGAGAGCAGCTGAAAAAACTGGTATTAAAACTAGACAGGAAAAAAAAAGACAGTTTGTTACCTAACAAAACATGTTAAAAGAACTACGCATACTTTCCTGAAGGATGTATTCCAAATGTTTTATAAAAGAGCATAGGAATAACTAGTAAAGTACCAGAATCAAATAACAAACCATACTAAAGCCTGGGGTATTTTTAATTCTGCAGCTGTAGAGTTTACCACACTATCTGTCTGAAAAATCAAGATTCTGTAGCACAAAAAAAAATATAATTCTAGTGTAGCTTTTGGTAGGAAATAAAACCTAAAATCATAAACTGCAATTAAGCTGTTGAAGTCATGTTCACCTGTATTTCCATAAAGACTGACATAAGAGCTCAGAAATATGAATTCTTCAGTTTCACTTCAGCATCACCATTAACTGTCTCATGGTTAACCAAATATGCTCTTCAGGCAAACCAATCTCTCTTCTACATCTTCCTAGAACAAGAATGAGAATGTGAAGAATAAGTCTCAGTTATTTCTAACTCTGAGATATTATGATTTGCCTTTGAAAACTTTATCAGCAGGAAGGACATGACATCCCACTACTCATTTTCATATTCAAAACTTTTAATACAGAACTCAATCTCACATTTTAATCTGAAATCAATGAAAAACTCTAGCTGCAGACCTTTCTGTCTTGCAGGGAATGCATAAGACTTAGTTCTCAGTATTCAACACAGCATGTTTTCACAATGTATATTTTTTCAGATATGTATCATTTTATAAAAGCTTTTTGTTTCCCAACTGCAACTCAAAATTTTTGCAACAACTATAAAAAACATGCCATAATCCCTGACAAACTGGTGCCAGCAGCCACTTAGCAGCCTTGGCCAAATTCAGAAGCGCCTCACATACCACTGCAATCTTAGTATGACTGTAGAACAAATATAAATTTGACTCTAAATTGTGTTGGAGGTGGTGTTAAAAATGATTGGAGAACTGAGGCAAATTTGGCAAGAACTGGACGTTTGTACTCATTGCAAATCACTTTGAATTCAATCTTCAAACAAACAAAAACCTAACTGTGAGTTACAGTTTAAAGTGATCTGACCATCATTTTCCATGGTTCTCAAGGTAGATGAACACAATGTTTGCTCAAATGTCTCAAGGATGTCAAAAACGAAAATAGTTCCTAAAAGGAATTTTTAAAAATTCCAGAAAGTAGAACATATGCTTTAAATTCAGCTCTACATTAACAGGAACATTCATACCTCTCTGTTTACTTGGCTCTTGGTATAGAGGATAAATCTAAAGCAAAAAATCTCAGTCACTGGATCTCATGCCAAGAAGAAGAACTGTGGGAAGACAGAGATGCTGGTTTGTGTTCTCCTAGGCATTCTAGGGATTCAGGGACAAATTTTGCATACTTTATGCACCCAAGTTACTTTATGCATGCAAAACTGAAGGAGAGTTCTGCTGGAAAAAAAAAATTAATTAAAGAACAAAAGATTTACTCAAGCAGAGTTCCTAATGCCTTCAAAAGTATAAAATCTAGAGGTCTCTTCAAATATATTTTCACAATCCATTTCTTTAGAAAAGATTTTGTTAACAGTTGCTGTAAGTAGACAATCTGAACATATCAGAAAATCTAGAATGAAGTTTCAAATGGACTAGATATAATATAAAGTTCACATTATGGGTCATGAAATCTTAGAGCCAGTTTAATCCCTGAACCAGTTCTACTGCTTTTTATGGCAATCCACAGTTACTTAGATTCTAAAGCATCTTCAAACTAGCCTGACCCTCTAAGGGACTCCAGGCTTTGACTTCTTGAACACAAACCTGAGCTCACAGGATTTTACGACAAAATTAATTTACTGTATTATCAAATTAGGGACAAACAACTTTCATATCTTCAACAAGAGATGGCACTTTGCCTTCCCTGGAGAAACAGCAATTAACTTCAGGCCTACACCATCCACTTAGATATTATACAGAAACGTTGTTTCTTAGAGATGACAAAGTTTGATCACAGAAGGGTGCAAAGCGAAATACAGAATTTTGGAATGGAGTGATGGTGAGACTCAGATTAGCAGGAATTTCAAAGATTTGGATACCACAGGGGAACCAAGTAAGTTTAAATATTAGCAGAATGTGTTGATAACCAAATATAACAATCTGACTTCAGATGTCAGCATGATGAAAGTCTAGGAACAGTACTAGGAGCCTGAAGCAGGTCCAGATGTCCTGAAAAGTTTCACCTCATTAACAACAACATTGAAAGCCATGGTGAATCCCAACTGATTTACATCCTTGTTTTTAAGGCATTATTTCATTTATATCTGTAATTTAATGCATTCTGCCACATAAATGAAAATAAAATTGCCTGTCTGCAAAGAAGAGATGGGGAAGAAGAGGAAGCAAGCAAAAAAGTATCATGGTATATCTAGAGTGCTTACCTCCACAGCTGAGACAACACAAGTCTGGAGATATACAGAATAACTCTACATTTGTAAAGTAACATCCACTTATCAGTAAATTAGAAAAAAATGTAATTAAGATACCAAAAAATATCACCCCAAGGCATCATTTGTACTTTTGTAAGTTGCTATCTGCCTGTGTCCTACAGTAAAACTTGCCTATCAGAGCAGAGGGGTGAGAGCACTCCTTATCAAGTCTGCCAAGGTTATGACAAAATTAATTTGTGATAATATCACAGTGGGGACAAAAGAAACTTCTGCAGCTTTGATGGTTCCCAAGAGATGGAACTCTATTTAGTAAAATGGGAAGATATCACTTCCATTCTGTCTAGCAGTGGACAGTGCTCAGTGATAAACCCGCTTAACAGAGAATGGGGTGCAGCATGGCTTACTCAGACTGATCAGTATTTCCCATAATAAGAAGCTTTTTCTAGTTGTTTATAAAATTATACAAAATAAACCAGTGAGCTAAAGGCACCAAATGCCTGACATGTGCTAAAGACTTTTGTTTGAAAATATTTCAGAAAAGCCAATAACTCCAAGAATCAAAAGAAAAAGAAAAAGAAAAAGAAAAAGAAAAAGAAAAAGAAAAAAAGAAAAAGAAAAAGAAAAAGAAAAAGAAAAAGAAAAAGAAAAGAAAATATTATGTTAATATTAAAACAACTCCTGCATTTTAGAATAGAAATCAGTCTGAAACCTGGCCAGTCACAGAGGCCATTCTCCCCTGAAATCCAATGGGCTGTATTGGGCACTCCTTTTCAGAACCGTCAGTTTTTAGGAATTCAAACCAGAAATCCTCTCCTGAGCTAAGCAACAGTTCTGTTCACTTTTGCACTCTGCAGATTGGCCCACTTCTGCTGTAGATCTCTTTCAGGACAATCAAAACTCAAAATTGCACTGACACTAGAGCATTCTGTATTTGAATAAGGACAAGAGTTCTCAAACCTCCTACCTGCCTGTATTTCTATATTTATATGAACAAGAAATAAGTACAGAAATAATGAATGCTTATTTAGCAAGCACCTTTTCTTTGGCATGTTACTGTTTCCTTCCATGAGGGGGAAAAAGTAAAGCTTAACAAACCATTTTGAAATGCTACAATACACAATGTCAAATGCTGTAGTAACAGCAGCATATCTCAAGACCTGAACTCTGATGTTTGACTTTTAGGCACCCTTGAGAAAAGCAAACTGCAAACTCATTCAATGTATGAAAATTAAGTTACAGTATCAATGTAATTACACAGAAAGTGCCACACTGACACCTTGTAGTTTTCTAGCTGTTGGAGCAAGGATTGTTGGAGCTCTACTATGGCTGCATTTTGCAATAATTACTACTTACTATGATTATGGAAATCAGAGATGAGGATACTAAACTATTTCTTATCTATTTGAATGTTATGTATTAGGGCAAGGGAAACAAGGAAGGAGGACAAGAGGAAAAAGACAGAATAAAGGTCATATGTGGTGGTTCAAGTTGGGATCAGTGAAGCCCGTGCACTAACTACTATGCAAAATGTAATTTGTTTGATCTTTACTGAGCTGTCACTCAAGCATGTCCCCAGGAAATATTCTTCAATAAATGAAATTTTGTTATTTCTGCCAGTTACGGGAGGGAGCTGCTGGTGCTGGTGTTAATGACAATCACCTAATTGTGTTTATTGAAGCAAAGGTACTTACCTAAAGAGTGGAAATCTTGTTTCTGACAATGAGCTATAATAAGCAAAATAAAAGTCCTTGAAAACATAATGCAACTTCATTATAAAATCTCCAGATTTTTCAGAATTATTTAGGTTGGAATACACCTTCAAGATCAAAATATCCAACCGTGAACCCAGCATTACCAAGTCCCCCACTAAATTATGTTCCTAAGTGCCACTTCTACACATCTTTTAAATACCTCCAGGTGTATTTAAAGTTAACTACTTCCCTGGGCAGCCTGTTCCAATGCTTGACAACCCATTAGGTGAAGAAATTTTTCTTAATATGCAGTCTAGACCTTCCCTGGTACAACTGTAGACCTTTTCCTCTTCTCCTATTGCTTGTTACTTGGGAGAACCCAGTAACAACCTCCACCTTTCTACAAACTCTTTCAGGCAGTTGTAGAGAGGAACGAGGTCTCTCCTGAGCCTCCTTTTCTCCAGGATAAACATCCTTGGCTCCCTCAGATGGTCCTTGTAGAACTTGTGCTCTAGACCCTTTACCAATTTTGTTTCCCTTGCATTTAACAGAATTTTGACATTACTCAATTAGAACAAAGAATGTCAGAATAAAAGAGCACATACAGTTTAGTTTGGGAAGTCACTGGGGCCATGGACACTAAATCAATTTCAGTTTCTTCTCTACTGCTTTGGAGATAATTATTTTCTTTTTATTTAATGATAATCACAGATGAAAGTAAGTACTTTTATAAATGTAGCAAATCATTTTAAGAATGTCTGAACCCTGCAACTCTCCACTCTGCAACAAAGTCTGGACCATGTGATAAGAGCCATAATGTAGGACAGATCCTTTGACACTTGCAGTAGCCATCACACACTTAGAACTCTAATCACTCATTCCTTTTCCAGTCACGTGAGTCATTTGGAGAACAGGCCAGAAGCACAGCATTGTTTAAAGCAGGATTCTCCCTCACCAAAAAAACATCCAAACAACCTAGTTTTTACACAAAGAAATACAGGGAAACATGCTTACACCAGGATTAGCTCTTGCTTGCGAAGAGAAGTGTGCTATTTCTCACACCTCTCCTGATCAGCTAGTTCAAGTCAAGACTCTTCAAGCTTATTACAGACAATGAAAAAGTGCTTGAGGTAGGAAAATTATTAGACCTACAAATCATGGTTAGGGTCCTGTTTAAAATGAATTTAAGACTTTAATTCTTCTGAATGCAGGAAGACACAGACACACATAGTTTCTTTGCTCACTTGTTCAGCTGGAACACCCTATTTTTCTTCTGCACCAATTCCTCTATCTCCAGCTGTCTCATCGTCTTTACTCTTTGACTTTTCCTTTGGCTCACAAAACTTTCACAAAAGAAAACGCAGCTTAGGGACATGGAACAGGAAAAGGGAAGGAGGAGTGCTATTTTCTGTGTATTGTTTTGAGGCTCCACTTTAGCTTTCTGGTTGATCCAGAAATGTAACCATTTCATACATTTTCCTCCAATAAGTAGATGATTTTTACATCCATTACTTCTAATCTGACACATAACATTTCTTTCCATGGAAGGCAAACACAAGGAATATGTAAGACTGCTCCAGGAAACTAACCATGTCAGTTGGGAAGAACAAAAACCATGAGTTTGAATCTAATGACAAGTGATAACAGTTTTCTATTTTCAGGGTGATAGATATTTCCATTCCCTCACTAATTTTACTAGAAGGCAATGTTCATGTACTTTATTCTGAAAGTTCATTTTTATATATTGTTCTATAAATAGCAAAGATCAGTTCTTTCAAAGTCAAATATTTTACTTTTTAACAACCACTACTACTCCTGTGTTCCACTCTTCACTGAAAAAAACCAATGATATTAAAACTCCTTACATGTAAATTACCTTACAGGTAAGCAGAAATTTCTTCTGCTCCCATTTATTTTCCTGTAACATGAAATCCCTGTCTGCAAAGCCAAAGCAAGCTGCAGGAAGCTACGGTTTGCATATCTATAGAAATAAACCAAACAGCTGTGCATAGAGGAAGATAATAAAAAGTAGTTTTGACAAAGTAAAAATACATGAAGACTTACATAAGAATTTTTAAAACCAATTAAACTATAAAGCAAACAGAATTACATTATTAGATTCATTCTCATCCATGAACAAAATTGCATATAGCAAGTTGCAACTTGTTGCCCCCAGTTAAGCACAAATACATTCTCAATCTTAAATACACATTGAAACATAATCAGATTTTATATATAGGTTTGATTAAAGTTACAGTTTCTGTTATGAACAAAGCTTTAACTGGGTCATCTATAGCTTAGGCAAGAGTTTAATCACAGCTTCTTTCTGCTCTTAGAATAAAAAGTAAGATTTTCTGAAATGCATCACTTCTTATCTTTAGACTTTTCTGCTATCTTCACCATGTTCTGAAGAGAGCTTGCCATTTTACTTGACCTCAACATACCATTACACATGATAAGCATGGAAATTCATATTTCATAAAAGGACAGAATTTCTCCCTCATGGTAATACTTAAGAAAGTCTCATCCTTTTCCTTTCCTTTTTCCATCTCTTCCAAGAAAATGTGTGGTTTTGGCATTTTGTGAAATGTTATTGAAACAGCAAGTCACCTGTCTTCTAGTATATGCTCTTAGTGCGTAAAAAACAGCTCACAGACATTGAGAATTGTTTTTAAAAACCTGGTTTGATATGGAGTTTCATAACATTGCATGCTCTGGACTGGGCCAGACATCTTTCTTTTTAAATAGTTCCTATGTGGGCTGCTGTGTAACCACAGGACAAATCATCCCTATGTTGTTACTCGGACTTGTAGTAAGTGCAGAAATGTAATGCAGCATTTTGGGGACTGTGAGGTTTGTACCCTGCAAACTTACTCTAAACTGATTAATGATGAGAAGGACACGGTGTGTCTAAATAAACAGAAGCCATCTACATCCATTAACCTAATGGATTACAGAGGAAAAAGAAATCCTTATCTCAGGACAAGAAAGCTAAAGGGCACTGAGATTATTCAGAAAAATATTTAGCTTTTAGTCTATTTTCTCTGGTGTGCTGTCCTCTGTCTCATAATGCTGCTCTGCCTTACAGCAGTCAAAGATAGGTAATTCTCAAAAATCAACAGAAATGGCTGCCTTTGAAGTCAGCCAAATTCAACTTAAAAGGTTTACTAGAATGCTGATGCAAGTGGCCATTTTGAATGCATGAAGTCTCCTAATTTTCAACACCCAAAATGTAATCTTTTTTCAATAAAGAACATATTTCATTAGCATTCAGCGACTTGTACTGAACTATACACAACTGCAAAGTATATGACTTGAACTACATAATCTACAAACAAAAAAGAATTCTGGTTAGTAAGCTACCACCAACAAATTTCCACAAGAACTACTATCATCATCTTGATTGCATTTTTATAGCAGGGAATTTTAGAGATCCTTGAAATTTGCAAGATTATTTGATTACATAAAAAGGACACTAGCTGTGCCCTGCTCAAAGGAATATATTCTTCCCATACATACTTTTAGTCCTAATAAGCAGCACTGGACATTTTACAGTCTAAAACTCTGCAGTGGTCTCATTTACATAATTACATAATTATTGCAGAGTATGCATGACTCTTTTGGGAATGCTTTCTTTTTAAAATCAGTTTAAAAAAACATTAGAGATTGCACACGTATTAAACTACTTCTTCATAAAAGCGTGTCTTGCCATATAAAGGTATTTGAAATGCTAGATCTATGCACCTGGTCAAAAATTACTGTTAAGGCCTATTTTGTAATCATTGCTTTTAATTTACCAAGAATTGTAACATCTCTTTCTTACGTTCCTTCCTTCCATCAGCAGTGAAGAAAATCATTGCCTCCTCTAAAAGCAGTCTTGACTGACCACCTAGATTCAGAGGCACACCCCTGAATTTCCAAATTGGACAAGTAAAAACAAATAGGTTTTATGAGACAATGGCCACCTCCTAGTTCCATAGAGCTTCCCACATTCAAGGCACTAAATTTAAATCTGCATGTCTTCATTTTCCTGCAGGAACAATAAAAAAACACGCACTATACAATTTATCAAGTTGTCCAAAAGCCTGCCACACATAACACCTCAAATAGGAGAATGTCTCACCGGTAGCACAGCTATTTCCTAGAGCAGATTTTTTATTTTGGAGTCCACTTAGCATGACTAAAAAAAACTTTTAATCTGTGCAACAAGTGTGGCAGCCTTTGAAATCTTCCTCAAAAGTACGAGTAACGTGTACTAGAAGAAAAGCAAAAAGCAATGAAAAGTGTGTGGGGTTGTTACTATTACTTTATATGGGACTCAAACTTTATAATTGGCTGAACCAAAAGAAGAATAAAAGATGTAGGCAGTATCTTTAATAGCAGTACTTTGAGGGGACGAAGAGTGAAGAGTGACCCTAAATATTACCATACCATGTTTTAAGGCTCCTTGCCAAACAGAGAAAGTCAAGCTCTGCACAAGCAGAACAGTCAAAAGGTTCAGTAATTTACAAGCTTTTAGGAAATTTTTAGTTCTGAGATTCTTTGGTCACAGTGTAAAACCTGGCATGTCAGACCATAAGCTTCTTTAATATTAAGGTAAACTAACTTTTAGGATGGCTCCTGCTTCAACCCTAGTTGAGGCCCAGCTGGTATTCTGTCACTGGCAATATGGCCTTAGCATTGAAATCTTATTATTTTTCACACTTCCCTTTTGCCCCTACAAGGAAAAAAGAAATAATAATGTCTACAGTAATAATGTAGACATTAATTTACAAAATGAAAACAAATCCCACTTACTAGGCTTGGGGGAAGAAAAAAAAAAACCAAAAAAAACCACAAAAAAAAAAACCCCAAATATGTGTAATTCTGCTCAGGGTAGTACCAGCCCTAGGTGCAATCTCAGTATGCATCTTCAACCATATATTGAGCACTTTTTCTAAGAGATTTAATGATGGTGATAATGAATTTTGAAAGTACTACCTATAAGCAAGCCAGTAAATCCAGAAATAGTTAAAGCAGGCAGAGAAGGCAGATGCCAAAAGGCAAGAGTTTTTGAAGTCTGCAAGTTTACAGAAACAATTATTTGCATGCTGCATTTAGTCCTGAGCGTCTGTTTTTATACAAACTACTCCTTCAACTACATAGTCTAGAGAAAGTCTGTTCAAGACTAATGATCCACTGCCAAGACCTGAGGACCTAGCATGTGCCCTCTTTGGTATGGCACTACCCTACATCATCTGTTCTTCCATTCCCAGCCAAAACCAGGTATCAAAACTTCCACCAAATGCACCACACCCTACCAAGACTCTTCCAGATTTGCCCTTTTCATTTTAGGTACAGTATAATTGCGCAAGGAAGACAGAGTGCACGAGGAAGCAGTATGGAATATCTCTCTTACACATAACAAACAAAAGGGTTTATAATAAGAGACTCATCAAGACTTTCAACTTTTGCAAGTAGGCATCTCTATTTGCCATGCAGTCCTGTCATCTCACTATTTTTGATTAGCAAAGCTGATAAAGCATCATACTGTATTTACTTCATTCAGCAATTTATTACCTCATAAATAAGCGCTTGTGAATTCAAATATATTAAGACATTTTCTCTTCTTTAAAGGCATGTCAACTTTTTAGGTTACCTCATTAGTTTCACATAACAAAGAGTTTCTCAAACTGTAACAGTTTGTATAGAAGGTTAACAAATTTCAGGTACTCCTTAATTAAGTAAAAGTATGACTTGCTTTATTCCAGACTTAATAGAGATATTATTGAAACTCTGAGCTTGCTGTGTCTTTTTATGGAATAACAAGTCATCATACAAGGCAAATTCTTTGTGGCAATCAAAGCCCTGAAATTTTTTAAGGCGCATATTTGCTCCATCTCACTTTGGTGTAGTTTGTAGATATTGGTAAAAAAAAAATAGTTTATGAATGCATTTATTTTTCACTCGTGTTTTCCATTTAGCCTCATGGATAGACTGCTGTTTGTTGTAAATGATTTCACAGGGAAATGCATTTTTAAAATTCAAATCCTTCTTCAAAGTCTCCAATTAAAGCTGCACATACTCCATTTGTATTTTAATAGTTCTCTGTTTTACATACTATAACACAGATCTAAGGATGTAATTAGTGGTTTTTCTGAGAGCATAAATTTGCATAATGCTTGATTTTGAGTATGATAAGGTCAAGTAACATTGTTTTGTTAGATCAAATGTTCATAACTAGCTATCAACAGTGTGCATACAGTGTTGTCACTGGTCACAGGTCACATTTATTTTCAGAAATGTATAAAACGCACCTTAATCCCATTCTTAAAAGTATAGTGAAAGAGAGAGAGAAAGGAGGAAAGGAAGGAAGAAGAGGGAGGGAGGGAGGGAGGAAGGAAGGAAGGAATTCGGAAGGAAGGAATTCGGAATTCGGAAGGAAGGAATTCGGAAGGAAGGAATTCGGAAGGAAGGAATTCGGAAGGAAGGAAGGAAGGAAATCGGAAGGAAGGAAGGAAGGAAGGAAGGAAGAAGGAAGGAAGGAAGGAAGGAAGGAAGGAAGGAAGGAAGGAAGGAAGGAAGGAAGGAAGGAAGGAAGGAAGGAAGGAAGGAAGGAAGGAAGGAAGGAAGGAAGGAAGGAAGGAAGGAAGGAAGGAAGGAAGGAAGGAAGGAAGGAAGGAAGGAAGGAAGGAAGGAAGGAAGGAAGGAATTCGGAAGGAAGGAATTCGGAAGGAAGGAATTCGGAAGGAAGGAAGGAATTCGGAAGGAATTCGGAAGGAAGGAATTCGGAAGGAAGGAATTCGGAAGGAAGGAAGGAATTCGGAAGGAAGGAAGGAAGGAAGGAAGGAAGGAAGGAAGGAAGGAAGGAATTCGGAAGGAAGGAAGGAAGGAATTCGGAAGGAAGGAATTCGGAAGGAAGGAATTCGGAAGGAAGGAAGGAAGGAAAGAAGGAAGGAAGGAAGGAAGGAAGGAAGGAATTCGGAAGGAAGGAAGGAATTCGGAAGGAAGGAATTCGGAAGGAAGGAATTCGGAAGGAAGGAAGGAATTCGGAAGGAAGGAATTCGGAAGGAAGGAATTCGGAAGGAATTCGGAAGGAATTCGGAAGGAAGGAAGGAAGGAATTCGGAAGGAAGGAAGGAAGGAAGGAAGGAAGGAAGGAAGGAAGGAAGGAAGGAAGGAAGGAAAGAAGGAATTCGGAAGGAAGGAATTCGGAAGGAAGGAAGGAATTCGGAAGGAATTCGGAAGGAATTCGGAAGGAAGGAAGGAATTCGGAAGGAAGGAATTCGGAAGGAAGGAATTCGGAAGGAAGGAAGGAAGGAATTCGGAAGGAAGGAATTCGGAAGGAATTCGGAAGGAAGGAGGGAATTCGGAAGGAATTCGGAAGGAATTCGGAAGGAATTCGGAAGGAATTCGGAAGGAAGGAAGGAATTCGGAAGGAATTCGGAAGGAATTCGGAAGGAATTCGGAAGGAATTCGGAAGGAAGGAAGGAAGGAAGGAAGGAAGGAAGGAAGGAAGGAAGGAAGGAAGGAAGGAAGGAAGGAAGGAAGGAAGGAAGGAAGGAAGGAAGGAAGGAAGGAAGGAAGGAAGGAAGGAAGGAAGGAAGGAAGGAAGGAAGGAAGGAAGGAAGGAAGGAAGGAAGGAAGGAAGGAAGGAAGGAAGGAAGGAAGGAAGGAAGGAAGGAAGGAAGGAAGGAAGGAAGGAAGGAAGGAAGGATGCCTGAACCCTCTCACCCTCCCTTAGGAAACTTAGTATATGCATGCAATTTCCCAAAGCTGTTTGAATTAGGTGATTTTTATCTTCCAGAATATAACAAAACCAGGAGATATTTGTCATATGTACTTTGAGTTTCCATTTTAAGTCAAAATTCATTTCAAATCATCCCAATGTAATATCTGTAATTAAATTTCAAAAGAAAATCAGTTGGCTTTTAAAGTTGATTTTTATTTCAAGGCTTGTGAAATAGCTAAAATTTTCTTTTGTTCAAAATAAGGACTGATTAAGGGATAAATGAAAGGATAGATGTGATCTACATTCATTTGCTCAAAGTATAACCTTTATTTTCATTTTGTACATCCATACAAAAAGGGCCTATAAACCACTTAAACCAGGGAAAAACAGGTACTTATCTGTTTTTAACTCATGTTTTACTGCAATAAAGGACATTATTTGCTTTAGTCAAGGTAACAGGTGCTTTGAAGCCACTTGGGGAGAAGGTAGATTGATACCTTAATTAACTTCTAAGGGATTTTCCTGATTTTCTCCATAGCTCTGCACCGTTTCTCAACTTCTGGACTCCATTCTTAGGGAGTTTCTATATGGACTATAGGAACAGAGAATTGCTCATTGATTAACAACGTGTCCCAATGTAACAATGCTGCCTCACAATGGGAAAAGCTTCTGGAATTCACAGGGAATGGACAAAGATAGTTCATCTTTCTTTCCTGTTCCACTACAGACAGCAACAAATTAATTCATTGTATGTACCTGCCACATATACCATATGACATATGCATTGCTTCATATCCACAGAACAAAGAAAGATGCCCAACTTCACAGATAATGCTGCAGGTTTAAATTGATTACTGACTGAAGAATGCAGAAAATGAACAATATTAAACAAAAGGCAAATAAATGTTAAGTGTTAGGGATGACACAAACCTTTGAACCAGTAGATCTTCAAATCCGTAATTTCATTTTGTCATAACTTTCAGTGCTGTTGTACAAATTTAATTCTCATAGAGTCAAAATTACATTATTCACTACTGTTACTCAGGAAAAAGCTACA
The DNA here is from genome assembly GCF_009650955.1 of Corvus moneduloides. Lineage (NCBI taxonomy): Eukaryota > Metazoa > Chordata > Aves > Passeriformes > Corvidae > Corvus > Corvus moneduloides. The sequence goes on along the minus strand of NC_045478.1, from coordinate 73,430,172 downwards.
ATCTCACAAAGTGTAAGAAGGAAGAGGAAGACAAGCCCAGCCCTTACAGCTACTCATATTCTCTTAGATCTATATATAAAACTACTCCTGCAATCAAGCAAGTGTGGGCTTCGCCTTTGAAAGCAGGTGTCAAGGTACAAGGTTAGAAGTCCTACAATACTTTCAAAAGCAATGTCAGAATGTTTCAAAAAGTGGTATACTGGTATAGTCTTCATTTGAAAAAAAAATCAAAAAGCTGTTCGGAAAAAGAGCTCAGCCTTATTTAAGCAAAATCATGAAATGACATTGCACTTAATCATTGGATCATACTGAGGTCTTATTCCTACATAATAGCAAATTACATTCTGCAAGAATTTAAAAAATTAGCCAAGATATATTAGATAGCTCGGGCCTTTCTTTCTCTTTTATTATATTGCTAACTGCGCTTGTCATAACAGATCTTCTGGTTTCTAGCAAAGAGATGCATAATGAACTGCTTTGTGGGTGGGCTACAAAAATGCTGACAAACTTGACCATTTTAAATTACTTCTCTGTAAATCTCCTGACTGGAGTGCTCTGCACGTAAATTCCAGCAGCAGCAGCAGTTGCTGCCATAGCAACAGAGTTATTTAGGAAATAATTTAAAGTACCACATCATATTCAGCCTCTCATGGAAGAAAGCAGACTTGGCAGGAGGATGGGAAGTGGAAAGAGAGATATAAGGTCTATGGCTTTTAACTGACAAATGAGTTGGTATGTTTCCCATATTCACCAATGCATAGGAAATGGTACAAATCAATGCTTACCTTTGCATAGTGCTTCAGCAATTTTACTGTATTTTTGTTATAAAATCAACCAACACTCATGAACAACTTCACAACTACATGAGGTTCTTGTCAGCCCATTTCTCTAGCCTGCCAAGGTCCCTCTGGATGGCAGCACAACCTTCTGGTGTATCAGCCACTCCTCCCAGTTTTGTGTTATCAGCAAATTTGCTGAGGAGGTACTTTGTCCCATCATTCAGATCACTAATGAGGATGTTAAACTTAGGACTCTGTAAAAATCCCCCTGGCACACCACCAGTTCCTGGCCTCCAACTAGGTTTTGTACTACTGATCAACACCCTCTTATTGTGTTATTCATATAAACAAATAGTAATTCTATGAAGTACCAATCCATGTGACTCACCACTGAATGCAGAACAGACACAAAAAGATTTCTACCTTTACCATCTTCGAAGACAAAACATTTATACTTGGAGACCAAAATAAGTATTCCAATCATCATTAGAGAAGAGAGGAAAACTTCTTGGGGTTTTTTGAAGACAAAGCGTTCGTGTGAAGTGAGCATTTTTTCACTAGCTGCAAGCCCCACTGAGGTCAAGGAGGCTGCATAGGTTGGAATGAAATCCCATCAGAAAAGTCTGGCAGCAATCTCTCTAGATTCTACAGCTAGCTTCCAGCATAAAGCTTTTCTTTTTTTCCCCTCACACATAAAATACAGCCTCATTCATGGAATTCTCACTGGAAATGAGAATTATAAGAAGGATGAGAAATGTGTTATTATAAGTACAAATACTTCAACAGTGAACACCAAGTAAATCTAACAGATTCTCACGAGCAACACCAGTTACAGCATACCATAATCCTAAATTCTTCCTTATTTGGTACACTGATAGGAACTGAATTTCTATATGCATGCCTCCATTGCTTTTATTCCATCCCCTATACTTCGTGTAGATAAATGAGTAACAGAACTTGTTCCTAGACATGATTATGGCAGCTACATCCACACAAGTCAATAGAGACACATTTTCCTGCTCACCATCATGTTTTCTGTAAAAGATATTCTGCATTTCTCTCGAGGCATGATTATTTGCAATAATAATAAGTGTTTTCCAATCTATTATTAAATCACTCAGCCTTTTATATATATTTTAAAAATTAGTATTTGTCTATGTACACATGACTCCAAAACCAGCCATATCAGTGTTTGCTCACCTGCTGTAGAACGAGTGTAAACCTACACTACTGAAAAATATCCTATTGTCCAGCATAGCCTTGACAATACTCTTCTGGGTTAGCTAGAAATGCAATGGAAGAGTTAGCCACAGGTCTCACCTTTCCATCTTAACAACCCAGTACAAGTAATGAACTGTGTAAACTCATTCTTAAAAACACTGTGCAAGCCAAATCTATCTTTCATGGCAAAATTCTATTCTTTTACATACTGGAGACTATTCTGTATCAGCTCTGTCGTACACTGAAAGATGTTCTGCAAGGATGCATCGATGTTTGCTCATCGATCTTTGTAAAAGATTTGTATCCTCAACTTGTAAAAAATTGAGTTCTTAACAGAGGTATTGCTATCCATCAGAACATTCTGTGGGCAATATAAATGTCATAGTGTACAATAAGTACTCTCTGCCTTGCAGATACAGGTGTTGCAGTATCATGCAATATCATGAAGACCAGTTTATCATAATCCTGTCCCCATCTGTGCCTGAATGATACAGCTCTCACACAGACCCTTTTCTAAATGGTATTTATGCTGAAAACTACACTGCAGTGCTTTTGAGGATATATCATTAGACGCTACTTCACTAAAACTCAGAGTAAACATACTGGAAATTTCTCGTACTGTTGAGTATCTGAGAGAGGAACTGCATACCTCCCACCCTTGTTTTCCATCTTGATTAAATTCTCCAAATATTCACTGTTTCTAAAAGAAGCATTGCCAATAGTCACTGACCTTATTAAAACGTGTTGGGGATAAGTTAACTTCTCCTGTTGGTCTAACAAAATTTACTATAAACCCCTGCCCTCACCTAAAAGGAAAAAAAAAACCGCAAACCAAACAAGCCTATTGTCCAACCAATGAATTGCATTTCTGTTCAAAAGAACATTCTCCAAGTAATGCAGTCAAAATTTGCTGTTATATACTAGTAGCAAAGATGAAGGAGAACTTTTACTTCACATCATGAGGCATTGTTGCCTTCTGAGTCACAAAACTAACTTAGTTTACAGTTTTAGTAACGAAATTATTTGATTGACCAAGGCTTTAGTAATAGACTATTTGATTGGCTACAGACTGCAATACAGACTGTGTCCATTTTTTTATTGCTTACTACAGCTTTAAAGTATTTTTCCCCTGTCTGTACCATTACAAGCTACAAAGAGAAGGAAGTTAATTTACCTTGTTACTAGACCAGAACACCATGTTTTGTTGTTATTTCACACGGACATTTCCCAGTATTTTCCTTTTTTCCACTACAGCAGGAAAGTTGTCTTTGGCATTCTAGCATTGTTTGGTCTAGAATATGCAAGTAGAGGAGGCAAAAAGCAGGAAAATACTTTCCATAAATCAACAGATGTTTCAAATCAATTTGCTTCAGTCACATTTGTTACCTTCCCTGTATTGAGATGTCTTTAGAAAGTAATTTAATTTTGCTGTCAATTAATAAATGCAGAAATTTCTGCTCAAGTTCCACCAACTGCAGTTTCATCTACATTGCATTCTTATTCTCTAGATATGACATAAGTATCAAATTCAAATATCACATGATTTAAGAGTATAGAACCTGTTTAGTGATAACATCAACTCTAATAAAAAGGTTACTTATTCATTATGATTTCCTTGTACAGTCCATATTCCTTTAAAAATTTCTGCTTTTGGTTAAAACTTCCATTACAACTCTGATTCAACATTGAATATCAGTAGTTTCTGTCTTCTGTGAACACCAGTTTTTCATATGAACATCTAGCAAATAACTAGAATTAGGAGATAAGGTTTAATAATTACAGATCAAATTTCCATTTGATCTGTTGAAAGGTACTGTAAACAAAACTTTACTAAAGCATCACAGTTTAGTGTTTCTAGGTTAATCCATGGGCAAAATCCGAACATTTCCAACAAAGCATTACCACATGTCATTCCTGAATGGCCTGCCAGTATGAATGGGACAAATAGAACTGATGGGAAAAGAAAAAAAAAAAACCACAGAAAAGATGAAAACACTTGAAAGAAGGTAAGAGAAACATCAAATCAGAAAGCAATTGTTTAGGGGGAAAAAAAAAAGAGACCAGTAGACACATTTAGATTCAAGGACCAATTTTAACCTCAAAATACAAAATATACACAGAGAGACATTAACTGTATAGCAGGGCCATCGCTTATTCTATGTTTAACTAATTTAGTTTATTGTGGGTTTTTTTGGACAAGATGTAAATATATTATTCCTGGGAAAATTAAAAAAAAAAAAAAGCAAAGAAAAGGGGGATTATGAGGATAAATATTTAAAGTGGTTCTCAATGTTGAAACTTTAGACTGGATGACATCTGTGACAAAATATTCAACCACCAAACCGGGAGAAACATTTGTACAAGGGAAAACAAGTCTTTTCTCATTCACTTCAAGGGAGACTATAGATGCACACAAAACTTTCACTGTAAGCTAGAATCCAGATGAATAGGAGGATATTAATTTTTTCAAGCCAGAGTTAGTTTACAGCAGCTTTTTTCCATTTAAAAAAATTGCAAGGGCAACGAGCAGTGGAAGGTAAAGTTCTTCACCCTTCACCCAAAGTTTGGGGCACAGTGGCCAGTGACAAGTGCACAGCCATCCCACCAGCTAAAGATGATTATCACTGGACTTTAAAACAATGCTAGAATCCACCAAAGACTGAGATCTCTTGGACTGTCACTCAAAGTGACATTTGCAGATACATGCAGCCCCAAACAGGGAAAAGAAAATACTAATTTATGTTTAATAAATAAATACAAGGATAAAGATTAGGATATTGTACTGGCAAAGCTGCCAAGTCATTCTGAAACAAAAGTAACCTTCTCTAGCCTGGGTAACCTAGATCTTAGAATTTCATAGGAAAGTAATTTTGTTTGACGGCTTGTCTTGTTTTTGTCTGGGATAGAGTTAATTTTCTTCCTAGTAGCTGATGCAGTGCTGTGGTTTGGATTTAGCATGAGAATACTGTTGATAAGACACTGATGCTTTTGGTGTTGTGGAGCAGGTCTTACCCTCAGTGAAGGACTTTCCAGTTTCCCATGCTCTGCCAGGGAGCAGGTGCACAATAAGTTGAGGCAGCATCATGAGGACAGCTGATCCGAGCTGGCCAACAGGATATTCCATACCACAGAACACCAAGGTCAGTATAGAAACCGGGGCAGTTGGTCAAGAGGGGCCAATCGCTGTTCGGGGGGCTGAGCATCGGTCAGCGGGTGGTGAGCAATTGCATTGTGCATCACTTGTATTTCTTGGGTTTTATTCCTCCCTCTCTCTCTCCTCTTCATTACTATTAATACTATTATTATTGTTGTTGTTGTTGTTATTATCATTAGTATTATTAGTATATTTTTCTTTAGTTCAATGACTAAACTGTTCTTATCTCAACCCACAAATTTTACTTTTTGTTTTTCAGATTCTCCTCCCCACCCAGAAGGCAGAGCAGTGAGCGAGCAGCTGTCAGATATTTACTTGCTAGCTGGGGTTAAACCACGACTCTGTTTTAATACAAAGCTCCAAGAGACCATTATGGCAATCTAATCTGACCTTATATATAACAAAGTACAAAAGAACTTCCTCTAATTAATTCTGCAGCAAGCCTAGGACTTCTAACTGGGTTGGAAAGGACAAAAACAAGCCTCCTGCATCCACTCTGTCTTCACAAATATTTTTTTCCTCCAAAGAACCTTATCTTCTAACATACATCAGCACTGTTATGAGCCCTTTCAGCATACAATACTAAGGAACTCAAAAATACCCAAAAGTTCCTCTTCAGGAGAAGGTGAGCAATATACTTCTCTTTAGCACTCTCAGATCCCAATTAAAACATTGGTTCTCAGGCTTCCATGCTGGAGTCAGTGTTTTAACTGGTTTCACTAAACAGAGTCACTCCATATCTTCTGTACTTTTTTCTCCTCTATTCTGTGCAACCAGAATGGTATCAAGGACACCTTGCCAATGTATGTTTTCTAACATTAGCAGATATAAAGACTTCTCCGGTTACCTAGATCAGCTAAGTCATGTGCCACTGTGAATGTGCATTTAGGGAAGAAATTGTTCAGGAGTATTTAGGTCACAAATCCTTTCCATCAGGGGCATCTGGTATTAGAATTATAGACATCTGCCATTTAATGTTTGTTCTAAAAGTAGAAACAGCTTATCCTTAATAAGTATTTAGTGTACTGCATAAGACTTGGCCAGAGATTAAATTTCAGAGTTGCTTATAGAACCTTGTTTGGATTTTTTCTTGATTCAATGCTCCATGGCATATCTGTATAAATTCAGAAAGTGTGTTTTTATCTTAACAACTAATAAGAGCATTCATAATCAACTTAGAACAGTGACTGTACCTCTAAAGCAAAGGTACCATGGTGATAGGAGAACTCCAATCGCAAAAAGCTTAGACTTAAAAAATGTCTATTATGGGGTGTTTTGTGAGGCAGAGTCCCATTACTGGATAAGGGGAAAACACAGGTGGTGGTGCAAGTGAAGAGTTTTAGCATCTCATCCTCATAGACTCCCTAAGTAGAGCATAGATTAAAAAGTGATGCACACACCTTAGGTCTGAATTCGGATGGCTCCCAACAGCAATGCTGGAAGCTAACTCATCAGAAGCACTGTGAGAGCACAGAAGCCTCATACTTCTTTGTACAAAACAGGGAATACAGCAGAAAACTTCTCAGCCTGTGAAAGAGTTGGTATTATTTTGCCCAAATATCTTTTCACCAATATAAAACACCCGGGGAGTAAGCCAACCAAAATTTTCCATCATTTTAGTGCAAAGTAGAAAATGTACCAAAGGATAAACAACAATGGATAATCTGCATTATAGAGAGTGCTGCAGCACTCTTTAAAGTGTATTCAAGAGGATGGGTACCAGGAACAGTTCTGTCAGCTGGAGCAGACACAAATGGGCTCCACAAGACAAAGATAATCATGAGATATTCTGCAAGAGAATATTAACTAATCAAATAGATAATAAATTAATGTTTGCCTTCTTTAAGAGAAGATCGATTAGGAGAGTTATCTACAGAATAGGTTCATTTTATAAGAAAATAACTGGTCACAGCTTTTCCTATCATCTTGGCGTGTTTTGGATATAATGTATATTTAGAGAAAGAGTGTGGGAGGTCTGTTACTTCAATACACTTGACAACAGCTTAATATTTTGGAAAAGAGAAGGTTCTATATGAGAAATCTTTTGCTATGACAGTGGACAAACAATTATTGTGGAGCCCTGGAAGACTTTTTCTTGTGTTAGCCAGGAACTGGTGAGGAAACAGTTGGTAAAAGAAGCTGTTATTAATCTTCCACCAGTTTATGGAGATGCAACCCTGTTGGCTGAAAACAAACTTAGGCTGGCTGGAGCTTCTGACTTCACCAAGCAGACAAGACCATTACACATTTACTAGAATACCAAATTTGCAGGGTACAGATGCTTAACCAGTCGCTTCATCCACTCTCACGAATAACCAGAAAAAGGAAGCTGTTAAACACAACCTGTTTGAGAAAATGTTAAAGAGGGAAAGAAAGAGTTATCAAACTTGTACTAATTCACAGTTATGTGTAGACACACATACACACACAAAATCTGCAACAATAACTAAAATTAGCCTCTTTGTGGCTGCAGCCACTTTCACTTTTTAAAAAGGTGATCTGTTTCCCAGTTCTGCGAATGCACACAAAGAGAGAATATAGTCCTGATAAAAAGCTACTTCCAAGAGCTTTAGAGTATGTTATTTTTGCATAACAGTTTATTTTAAAGGACTCCACTAACCTATTAAGAAATTCAGACAGAGTTTACCTATTTGGAATATGGTAAGACAGAGCAAGATAAAAAAAGCAGGAAAATTAAGCAGCAGGAAGAAGGATAATGGAACTAACAAGAAGAGTATTTTGCTTTGGATATTAAGATGCACCAAGATACCACTGGTATTATGGGCTTTACACTTCACAGGAAGGTGATAAGAAGACAAAAATTTAGTCACTTACCACTACCACAGACCTTTTTCAGTAGCAGCATAAAAATTTGAGTTGTAAGTTATCTCTGGGCCTGCTCATTAAATCATCCAATTAAAAAGCACTTTATCACCCTCTTGCCTCCTGGTGCAATGCAGGCAGGTTTGCTGAAGAACTGTTCCCAAGCTTGCAAAACAATACCATCAGGCCTCCAGCAACAAAACCCACACCTCATAGCTATGGAACCCTGGAAGCACATGGGAACCACTATACAATAAAGTACAATTCATAAAGTACATAGCTAGTATGGAGCTATGTTTTGGATTTGTGATTATAACAATGTTGGCAACACAGGGAGGTTTATTTATTGCCAAGCAGCACGGACACAGCATCAAGGCCTTTACTACTTCTCACCCCACCCCACCACCAAGTGTGCTAGGAGGGCACAAGAAATTGGGAGGGGACAGAGACAGGACAGCAGACCCAAGGGGTAGTCCAGACCATACAGCATCATGCTCAGCATATAAGGCTGCAGAAAAGGAGCAGGGCATTCAGAACGATGGCATTTGCCTTCCAAGTCTCCATTGCGGATAACAGAGCTCTGCTTTCCTGGGAATTGCTGAACACCTGCCTGCCCATGGGAAGTGGTGAATAAATTACTTGTTTCACTTTGCTTGTGCACACAGCTTTGCTTTCCCTGTTAAACTGTCTTTAGATCAACCCACGAATTTTCTCAGTGTTACCCTTTTGATTCTCTCCCCGATCCCACAAGGGAGAAGAGAGAGTGAGCAGCTGTGTGGGGCTTAGGTGCCAGCTCAGAATAAAGAACAACAGTCTTTTTTATAAAAATCAATGATAAAACTATCACCTGGATAATCTTCCTGTTGTGTGTTTAAATGACTTGAAAAGTACTCTGTGTCCTTGGAATAAATTGACTCAAGCATAAGAGTACAAAACGCAAGATAAGAAGAGAGATCAATAGAGTAATGTGCAGGTAAGTAGGTGAGCCAATAGATACTTATCAGTGGTAAAGCAGGTAGTTAAATATAAATACAACACAGCCTACGATGAGAACACTGATAAATTAGAAATATATCAACCACTGATTTAATGTCAGTTAGTACACCTGCAAGAAAGTCATCAAACAACAAATGCTTCCATATGCAAAGCAGCATTAATGAAACTCATTATCAACAAAATGGGATTTATATCCAATAACCAAAGCACAATTTAATTAAAATTCCTTTTAAAAGTCAATTTTAAAATACTAGATCTGTTAAAATGAGTATAATCTACTTTATAAAACACAGACAATTAACATTTGGAAATATCAGGAAGAGATTTCATTATAATTAGGCGGTTGGATGATCAACCCTCCATAGGGAAACAACCAACCAAAACAAAACAAAAAAAATCGGCCTCTCCTTGAGTACTGAAATTGTTTCAAAAGGAAACTAAGGAAACTAAATCCATACCTTCAGCTGTTGCACCCACCAGCATAAAGGCCTGCATTCTTCAACTAGAAAACTTTGCCAAGTGTTTTGCTTCTAAGCCAAATATTCTGCAGTGCAAGAGGAGGCATAAAACCAGATCATGCTGAAAGTCAACTCAGCACCATTGTAAGTTGTATCTGTTAGTTGTTGTGTCAAAGACAAATTACACAGTTCACCTTAATTGAACTACAGGAAGGTTCTAAAAATACATAGCCATGTAGTCCTACTAATGAACAGATCTGCCTTACCATTTTGGCAACGTAAATGCTCAGCAACAGTCTGTCTCCTGCTAAGACTTAGAGACCCAGTCTCAATACTAAACCAACAGCAAAAAAACCAAACAAACAACAAAAAATAAGCAAACAAAAAAACCACACTGAAAAAACCCCACTCCATCCCCTAAAAAGAAACAGACCTTCACATGACTTCATGGAATACAAGAATAGTTTAGGTTGGAAGGGACATTTAAAGGTCACCTAACTTAATCTGACCTATACAGTGTTATTAATATTTGTCAAAATTCAGATAGTCATGAGTATGCAGTCAGAAAAAGGTTTTATTATTTTCTACTAACTGTGGTTCAGAATACTCCCTAAAAGAATAGTGCCATTTTCTGGCAGCTTTAAAATTTGACCACTCAATCAGGATCTTTTGGTTTATGCTGCCATTATTAATTTTTTTTTTTAATTTTATTCTGCAACTGGGATACTCAAATAGTAGATCTCTTTCAAAAGCATATACTAGCCTGTGTATTAACTGGCTGTATTAAATGCATTAACTGTATTAATCAGATTGTGATCAGTCACTAAAAGAGTTACAGTAATGCTTGTTCCAACAAGTATCTACAGGGAGTATTTCAACATTTCAAAGTTTATGATGATCAAGGACTGAAATGGTGATTGCAAGTGGTCATACAGAGACACATGAGAAAGAATACAAGCTTGAAGCTTAAGAGTCTCCTAAACAGATAAGAGTCAAGATCTTCACAACAACTGAAAAAAAGTATAACAATGTCATATCTTTGATCAATCAAATCAGAGTAAGAAAAGCCAATAATCTTTTGGCAATTTATTTCCCTAAACATATTCTTCTCCAAGCACAATAATTTCATGTAATAAAATGAGATGATAGTATTTCCCAATATTTTTTTATGCTGTTTATCATCAATTCATCCAATTAGTGCTTGAAAAAGCACATGATTTTTTAGGACACATGCACTGATAAGAGTATGTATTTCAAAGCAAAATCACAACTCTACAGCTTAGTTTTCAATCACCCACATCATTCATCTAAAATAAAAACATTTGAAAAATGAACTAAAGTAATAGAAACTGTTTCAAAACTTTGTGTAACCTTGGAACTTCATTTTAAAACTGGAATTCAAAGTATTTCGAACGTGAACGAAAATAAACACACTTCCTTTGAGGGAGTATGCTTGAAGTCAGTCATGAAATAATGTATCAAACATTCTCCTCGCCTTTTTGTGTGTTAAAAAAGTCTCATTTCTTTCAAAGAGACTCCAAAAAAGGCAAAATTCAGAAACTGCAAATTCCATTTAAGGAACAGTGAATGGAAATATATCTGGGACATTACTGCAGCACTTTTAAGCTGTAAGATCCAACAGTACCTTGCAAGAAAAAATCAATTTGTCAGGCTGTGAGATAAAAGGCATTTTCTCTTGCCATATTAGTGAAGCATTGACAATCAAAGACTCTGTTCTTCTGAACTACAAAGTCTAGTGAGCACTTCAAGATAGGAAAAAATATGAACAGCCAAAACTGAAAAAGGCCCTTGTAGACTATTATTAAAATAAGCTAAGAGATTTTCTTGCTTAAAAAGTAACAAACAGAAGTCATTGGCTACAGTGGTTAAGAAGACATATGGTTCCAACAGAGCTTCTATAAATATCACTTGCAATTGTTAGTTGATTTACTGAGTTGTAGCTTTCACAGCAATATTGCTTGATTAATATAAAAAGAAAATATATATTTTTGCACCCTCACAATGGAATTGGAATTCTTAGCCTTTCTTAAAAATAGTCAATGATGACAGAGTGCACTTGGATACAAGAAAATTTATATGCAAATAAACTGGTTTTCATGTATATCACAATTCAAGAGCACCAACACTGTCAGCTGAGATGCTTCTATTATTCTGGCATCAACAACTCTGATTTTCAGGGTCTCTGATTAATACTGTAAATGTCATTAATCCGAGAGGATGTTCAAATTATGTCCAAAATAATTCTGCTTCTGCTTTTTATTTAATAAGGTCTTTCTCCTTCATTCATTTAAGATGATTGCAAAGTTCAAACTGCTGCAAATTCAGGCTTCACTTATAAGACTTGAGTGGAAGACAGGGGTAATAATCACTTGTTTGCTAAAGGTCATGGTTTTTAATAGGGCCTCTTAGATTACACTCACTGAGAGTCTAAGTCTGCACAAGTGACTATTTTTGGATAACAGCTATGAATTTGACCTGTTATATTTACCTCTGTTTTACTGGTAATGTGTAAATTGTGTGTTCTGGTCCACAGATTGTAGACTATGTAAGATTTAGAAGATAAATCCTGTGGCTCTCTCATTACTTTAGAAAAGGCAAAAAATTTAGAAGCTTTAAAGGCCATTATATTTACAACCAGACTAATTTGCTATGAAAACTGTTATATGGGACTTTTGGTAACCTACCAGCAAAATTAACAGTGAGCAATTACCAAAACATTATATCTACACGTATCAGTAGATACACAGATTTTCTATTGGATCATTCGTTATGTACCATAAACAATTCAGACACCCTATTGTAAGGGTGTTATTATTAGGACAAGGATGTCCTAATAAAGTATTACTTAGATTAAAGAAGCCTGAATTTTGTTAAAGAAACGTAGGGGTCTTTTTACAGAAATCCCCAAAAGTTCAAGCAGCAGATGATAGCAGACATCTTTGCTGCTACCTGTATAGGCTGACACCTGGGCTCCAGGGCTACAAACAAATCATATATTGTCAAATTCCTGGTGAAGGAATGCAAACTCAGGACCTGGGTAAAACAAACCCTGTATAGTAAAATTCAGATATAAAATGGAACTTGGGAAGCAATAAAAAAAGAGCAAGCAAGATGATCATGTTAGCAAACACAAAACAAGACATACAAGCAGATCCAAGAGCAATGACGAAGAAATACTTTACATCAACGTTACACTGTTTCTACCAGGATGCAGATACAATCCTTCACCATCATTCTAGAAGATAACTTGGTATTATTACCATAGGAACCTAAAGAGCTTAACACCAGAGAAATAAAAGGATACTAAATAGATCATGTTTGAGCTTCAGCCCTAAAAACTTCTGAAATTAACAATAATAGGATAATTAGGGATATAGATTTGAGTGTCCATCTGTGTGAAGCATTAAAATGGAACAACAACTCTGATTTGGTTGCTAATACTTTAATTACACTAAGAAATAAAACTTGGCTCTGTATATAAGGTGCATTTCTTTGGTCCACATAAACTTTATGTGGTGTTTAGTTTGGTTCCTTGCTCAGGGAACGTGGCTTAAATTTCAGTGCAATAAAATCATGCAAATTAAAGGATTTATTAGATTTCTACACTGAACTGAAGCACTGAAAATACAACTAAAGTTGCAAAACCAGATGTCCGATGGGTCATAAAAGTTCTTGTGACTGCAGAAGGAAAATCTTAGTTAGTCTCAAACTGTGATTTGTCATATATGTCTCTCAGACACAGCCAGAAACTGCACTAAACCCAACATAGCATCAGACTTAAAATCATGCAGTGTCTAGGACCATGACTCAACCTCATTAGCACACAGCAACATTCTAAAAAAACAATTTAAAGGGATATTGATTTTAGTGTTATGACTATAAGTTGACACTTATAATCGAAAAAACTCACAGCTTCTGAGAGGTAAAGATGTGTCATGGGTTAGCAAGCATAGTCCCAGAAGTGATGTTCTTGCAAAGGGGTGCTTACAGCTTCCTCTGTGACCTGACAGAACCTATCAGCTGGCCAGTTTGAATATGGACAATTCTTTAAGCCACTTAAAGTTGTGACCACCTCTGTGATCCACACTTAAGAATAGACAAACTCCCCCCCAAGCTCTCTCTCGTTTTCCGGTGCTGGGACAGGTGGCTGCAGGCCCCGTGTGGGGGCCAGCGGGCCCGGCCAGTCTCTGCTTGGGCCAGGCCGGGCCGGGCCACGGCCATCCTGGAGCCGATGGGTCCTGTTCCAGCCGCGGAACCCTCCCCACAGCCCTGCTGTGGGCAGACGGCCGGCTTGGCACCCCCCACCTCCAGTGCTGCCAAGATTCAGCCAAAAGCTGCACCGCTGTCCAGCAGAGATCCTGTGACCAACAGCAATAAGCTTCATTCCAGCTGCAAGGCCGAGGTGAGATTAACCCTTTTAGTGCTATGAAGAGCTGAAAACCTGAGGGAAGAGAAAGAGGAGATGCTTAAAGCTGAAATTCTGTTGTAAAGCTATGATATATCAGAGTACCCACTGTAATTCCATGAAGGCATGGGGGGTGGAGCGTTTAACTTGTACTTGTGAGCAAAAGCACCTGCGCTGAGATGAGCAGATGCTGACGCAGCTGTAATTTCATGAGAAGTTTGGACAGGGAGAGATGGAAGCAATGAGGACTTTTGCTCCAAATGGGAAAGGAGAAAACCTCAGTTCCTAGAGATGCTCCCAGAGATAGTCCTAAAGATGAAGATGATGAAGACCCTTTGCTCCCAGGGAAGGAGAAGGGCCTCTGTTCTTAGAGATGAAATGCTCCCAGAGATGGGTGAAGAGAACTTTTGTTTCTGAATGGCTCAACCTTAAAATTGTACCCCAAAAAACTTCAAGAGTGGACCCTTGAAAGCAGTTGTGGGAAAAGCTGCAAGTCGGGGAAGGGACTCACATGCGAGCAGAGAACCAACCTGGGCAGCTGTCTCATTGTGATAATGTTTTCATAGCATGGGCAAGAGAGACTCCTCTTCCTAAATGGACTGAACAAGGTTATTATGGAAGTGGTAAACAGACTGAACATCTCAAGGGTTGTCTTTTTACATTGTCACTTGGAGAAGGGAGAAAGGTGGGGGGAGGAGAAGTGTTCTGAAGGTGTGGTATGATTTTATTTTTTTTCTTCTTTTAGGTCTGTTAATAAACTTCTTTATATTCTTTCAAGTTTGGTGCCTGCTTTGCGTTTCTCCTAATTCTTATCTCACAGAAGGTAAACAGTAATGACTATTTTGGACCAAACCACTACAAGACGGTTTTGACAAATATATTGATTTAGAATCATGGATGTTAGAAATGACATAGTAAGGTGTTATTAATGTCATTTTATAAAAGTTTATGAAAAGTGAAAAAGAAACTGGGCAGTAATCCAAAGTGAGGAAAATATTTTATATCACTGGCAAAGCTATTCATTCCAGAGGACAACTTAGTCAAAACTAGAGTACCAGAATACCCAACATGGGTACACATGTACACACACAGTTTGGGAAATTAAATCCTGCTGCCAAAGGCACAGATGTCAATAATATCAACCCTAGTGAAAACAAACAAGCAAACAAAAATACACCACCAAAAAAACACCAACCAACCACAACTGCCAAGCAAAAGAAACAAACAAGGCACTTGATTTGCAGGTATAATCATGTTTCATGTGAATAATGTGTATGAAGCTGCATAGGTTCATTCAAATAATCACTATCCATATTAGACTCACTCTTTCCATATGAACACAAATTGAAAGACTACTTCAGCATCGTGAAGGTCAGGATATACTGCTGAAAGATACAGTTAAAGTATATGCTACAAAAATTAAAGCTTGGGGTAAATAAAGCATGGATTAATGTTCTTTTACTTACACTCACCATGACACTTAATCAGTGTTCTGACTAGCCTTAAATTCCTGAAAAACAAAATCTCACAAACATGGCTCTACACATCAGTTACAGATATCCTCTGAGTTTTTAGTGGCATGAATTTAAAAAAAAAAAAAAAAAACCACACCAAAAAAAAATCCCAGAAAACCAAACACACACACAAAACAAACAAACAACAACAACAAAAGAAAACCCAACCAGAAAAACCCCAAACAAAAAAAAGAACAAAAAAACCCCAACACCCCATGTGTTTGGGTTCCATAGAAACATGAAATGTATTATTTTGAATACAGCACTTATAAGCATTACAGAGTAAGATTAGGATGCAGTGGTTATAAAGCATAAAATGCCATTCTGTCAATAAAGGTCAGCACTTCCATCATTCTTGCTTCTTTCAGCACATGAGTTTCCCCTAGACAATTTACAGGAAATTGAACGGAAAATAACCAAATCATTGGAAAATTTGTTAAATATGCCATCTGGTCTTCACAGATGGGCCTGTACTGCAGGTCATGTACATCTTCTTTCCTCTGTCATCACTCACTGAAAAATTAGAAGCAGGTAAAGAAATAGAAGCAATGACTCTAGAAAGTGTATTATCAACACACCATGTGGAGATTTAGCCACTGTGTCTCCACTTACATTCCACTGGGAGACAGACAAAGTTTTCCAGGCTGAAGAAACCTCACTCAAAAGGGAAAAAAAATCTGTTGGTCAAAGTTTTGATCTGTAATGAATCACAGTGGTATTGTGAAAAACAACTGGAAAAAGGTGTATCAGAAAAATAAGGCAATAATGGTTATTGCAGAACTGCCATCACTATACTATACAGTGTTCAAAACCACAATGAATCTTATCATCAGTGTGCCTTCATAATCCATCTGAATTATCTCCAAATTGAAAATGGGAAACAGAGGCAGAGAATAACCACCATTTTTTCAAACAGGACAGAAGAACAATTATTCATATCCATGTTTCCGCTATCCAATTTTTAAACACACTCCTTGCTCTTAAGCAAACAGCATTCTGGCAACATTACAAGAATTCTGCAGCCATGAGGAATTTACAGTTTTTAAAGCATTGCACAAATCAAGAGTTTCTGTTGCTCCAACTTCCTTCATAGAGAAGAGGAAAGGGGTCATTTACTTTTGAGACAGATGCTGTTTCACATATTATTTAAAATAATACCTACCTTTTCCTTACCTGTATCCAAAGTTAAGCACGAACTGCCTATATGCCTTTCAGCTCACTTGATATGGAGGGGTTTTCTCAAAACCACTCAGCAGCACAACCTAGACAATTTTTGTCTCACGCTTTCAGTCTCCCCCTGCATGATCATTTTCAGCCTTATAGGGGGACAATCACCTGAGATCTGACATTAGGACAGAGATGTAACAGAGCACTCATCACAAATCATTCTAGACTTGGCAAAGAGTATGGCTACTGTTGAATTTATAACATGCTCTCTGCCACTGTTTTGCCACGGTGTTCTAATGAAGGTTATGTCCTCAAGACACCATCCATCTCTTTTTTCAGGAGAAAGGTGCCATGCTGGCTAATGAGTATTATGTCCTTTATTCTCACTTGTCAGATGTCATTCACTGCATTAATAGTTAATGTTAAAATTGATATATCAACTGTAAAAACTTACTTAGCTTGAAGAAGAACCAAGTTATTCAAAATTCGTCATTATATTTATTTTCTTTGAAGGAAAAATGGAAAACATTGTATTTTTTTTAATGTTTCATCTGTTTCCTTCTACAATGTAGCCTACTTCAGTGGAAAACAAAAAAGCTGGAATTCACACCTCTAGTACACCACCACCAGAGCCCCAGCCTGTAACAACTTCAGTAGTAGCACTTCACCAACATTGAAACCTTGTAGCACTACTTTTTAAGGAATTACCCTTAATCACTTCAGTGAGAACAGCAGTTACTCTGCACTTTGGGCCACATAAATAAGGCAAAATTGCACGTCTACTTCAACAAGGTAAATAGGAAAGAACTTAGCCTAAAAAAATAAAAGAAAAAAGAAAAGAAGAGGCACTTTCACCCTCAACTGCATCTTCTACGTGTTTCAGACATTCAAGGCTGTCCCCAGGATAGGTAACAATGCATTTCTAGTAACATTCTGAAGTCTAAGTGGCTAATAGATATGCACATAAAAAGTCCATCTTTTAAGTACTATTCAAGATAGCTTGGAAAAAGGACAAAAAATATATCAATGCAAACAACCACATGGCTATAATTTAAACTGATGCTAATATATTCATACCAGCCATGGCCTACTCAGCTAAAATCCATTTATCACGTCTATATGGATTATATGCAAAGGTCAAAAAGGTAGGATATGGGAGAAAAGTGAGAACACAGAACGATATTTCTTCTTGCTCAGACCTGTCAAGATAAAAAATAAAACCACTGACATTTGAGCCAAATCATGTCACCGACTGAATTTGTAGCAAGTTTCAGTTCTATTTTGGTGATCCTCAAATACTATTTTGAAGGTGATATGAAGACCATTCCATGCATTGATGGAAACATGAAAATTACCTAGTCTCAGCCTTTTCTGACTGGTCTCCCTAAATCACTTCAACACCTCTTGTTTCATACTTAGACTGCAAACCTTATGCACAAAAATTATCCTTTCAGTTTGCCAACAGAATGCTAAGCCCAGCAGCCTCCAGTGTGTAACACGAGTGCAGGCAATTAACAGCAGTGTTTAGACTGACTGATGGACGCATGGTGACAGTAGAGACTTCCCACCCAGGAAGCTGCAGAACAAGGATCAATGAATTAAAACCACCATCAAAAAGTTGAGCAACAGTTTGACCAGGCCAGTGGTACCAACATCAACATCTAACATGGAAGACCTCTTTATGAGACCAGCGTTCATTGTTTCCTCAAGAGAATCCCTCTCAGCGTCCCTGTTCAATGCGTGTTCCCTACCCAGGAGGAAGAGCACCACCTAGTGAAGCTTGAGCACCGTTTCTGGAGCACCTGCAGAATTCTGGGGGTCCTGTTCATCCCTGACTGTCTCTCCATAGTCACCAGCCAGAGCAATTGGTGGTATAGCTCCCAAGAATACAGAGTATTGCAAGTGACAGAGCGAGGCAATGTTAGTATTTTTCTCCCCGTGCCTCACACTCAGCACTTTGTCCTTGAACCTACTCCATATCCTTTAATACTGCCAAAAGTGACCAAGAATAAACCCCATATAATGATCTATTGAAATAAACAATTTTACAGGACACAAAGGATAGAATGCCTGTTTTAAGGGGAAGTAAGACGGATAGATCTTCAATACATTTAAAATTAAACACAGACATATCTAACATAGAGATGGCAAGTGAAGGCCCTGTGCTTTGCCCTGCACAACAGCACATCTTCTTTTCTGCAATTTATAGTTAAGAGATCCTAAACTTTGGAATGCAGAACTAGAAATTATTTTCAAGTCCAGTATCCTGAAATCAAAGTTAGCCCTTAATTTCTGGAGAGAAAAATACGTAAAGCAAAAGAATTCCAGAGCGTTGGCTATGGCTTGCGTCACCAGCTGTGCACCACAGTGTCTGTTAAAAGGCTGATGGCATGACAGTGACAGATGCATCACAGATAAATACAAGTACAGCTACATAAATAGAATATTTCCAGAGGCTTTTCTTCTGAATGTACCTCAAAATGAGATACAAACACTACCTCAATATAAGAACAGGACAGTGTGTTCAGTAAACTGCTGAACACAAATGTCAACATCCAAAAATAACGCTATAGAAGCGGAGTTGATGGTAAAGAGAAAGCAGTATCAGAACTATTTTTTTTCCATTCCAAACAAACCTAAGTGCTTCAGGTCACAACGGTCTGTAGAGCACCACATCGGTTAAAGTCTGAAAAGATTTTTCTATAGCAGAGGTACCATTCTTGCAATACAGATTTTTAAGAAATGAGCACAGATAAAGCACTGTATCAGTCATTCATCTTTCAAACAAGCCAAAGGTATTTCTCCTCACTTTTGGAAACCAAACCAATGCATTAACTTTACTGGGCATTAGTATGGCTCCTCTACTGTGATGGACACTGATATGCCCTCCAGATCACAGGAGCCAAAATCTAAATATTTCATGCAGGTAGTGCGATGACTCCACCAAGTCACAGACATGATTTATGAAAGGGTACTAAAAACCTTTAGCTCCTAGTGACTTGAATGAGAATTTTTGTTGCTTAGTAACTCTTAAAGAAACTGAGACATTTGAAAACTAGTAATGCTGTGAGCAGCTGTATGTACAGAACTCTTGTTTATAGCATCCTGGTTGTCTAAAACTGCATATTTCTAACTGTAGTACTTTACCATCTAATGTAGTACTTAGATGAACTTAAGGTACTCTGCACAAAGTACACAGATATTTACAGAATTTCACTTAGGCTTGTTTAATTATGCCTCAGACCACCTATTTTACAGATGACACAACTAACATAAACTACTCGGGACACACAGAAAATTTAGCATAGCCTTATAGGATACCATTCATTATTCACAACTAATTTTTGCATTTGCTACTAAGAAGCCATCCTGTTTCACAGTTTTGAACTTATGCCTGCAGCACTAAAATGCTAGCATCAGGGGTTTTGTGGTACAGCCACAAAATGTTCTGTATTTTCTCCTCCATACAAGCAGAAGTGTATAACATAAAGAGAACTCTTCCTCTAAAATACCTGCCTCAAGTTTCTGTAACTTTGAGGGTTATTCTTAAGATTTTTCATTTTTGATATTGATTCTACATCAAACGCAATTGTATGGCTCCTGCTGATATCAAGAGATGCCATGAATCTATATCTGAGGCAGAATCGAGCTCACAGAAGATTAATACTTCTTACTTTCTAGTTCAGAGAAGTGTAGGTGTTAAGAAGCACTAATATGTCTTTCAAAAGGCATTCAGTAAACTGCTTATTCATCCTGATATAAAAGGAAATCAGAAAAACTGTAGTTTTCCATCAGAATTAATGGTGCTTTTAAACAGCTAATCGAAATATTTCAGTGCAGTTCATTTTCATAACACGGAAGAAAATATACAATAGCGTTACATTGCAAACATGATATACTGTAACAAAAAATATTATATATTTAAATACAAATTGTATATATATTTTAATACAACCATTTGGTCACAGCGACTCAATTATGAATCAATAATCCATAGGTCTTAGGGCAGCAGGACTCTGCATGGCTGGAAGGATATGCATATGCTTATACACACATGTACATTCACATTATACAACCATCTTCATCATCAAGAATAAATGGAAGAAAAAAAGAATTCCTTTGGCGTTACAGTGAGCAGTTTTCACTTTCAGCTAGATAATCCTTGTATATCTGAACTGCATTGTGAATAGATCCTCTGTGTTTGCTATCTCTTTCTCTGTGGCACAATCCTTACCCCCTAGAACTTCACACTACATTAGTCAAACAGGATTCAGCACAGGTCAGAGAAAGAAAGCAAACACACAACTCCAGCAGAAGTGATGCACAGAAGCTAATACGGCTTCAAAATTCCCATTTTACCCAGTTTCGGTAAAAACAGTACAAGAATGCCAGGAGAATGATCATTTCACTGTAATGGATCAATTTCTAACCAGATGGTTCTTGGTGCTTATTTGGCTCTTGACTGAGGTATTTCAGATTTAAACCCGCACATGTTTGATATGAATACTACATGATAAATTCTTAGAGTCTTCCCCAAAAGGATTTCTTCTTTGAATGACACCATGGATCTATTTGACTTCCGTTTCATTTAACAGCTATCAAGATGTCCTCAACTGAGTAGAAATACTACAACTATAAAAATCTTGAAAAATAGGCCTCTTCATTGGAAAAATATGGATAAAATATATATTACAGTGTCATCTTTCCAGTTTCTAATCATCAGCAATAAATTTTTAGCCAGAAGTATATTTGAGGGAATAACAGTAAGAAGGCAGTAACAGTAAGAGAAAGCAAGAGTGATGTCTCTGCTTTTTAATGCCCTGAACACCTTCACGGACAAGGCAGCTTCTCTAAAACTAAGCCTGTAAAACTGTCTTCTCAGAGACACACCGAGCATTCCAACCTGAGAAAGATTCACAGCAGCATCTGACAAAGGAAGCTTTCAAACACAGATAAATACACACACAAGCACAAAACCAGCCCCAAATTTTTGGAGGCTAAGTAGTCCAAATGCCACGATCCCATTCCTCTCAGTTAAGAAGTCTGTATGTTATCTAGTAAAAGCTTCCCCTGACAGTTGCAATGGATTTATGAGATGCTCCTATACCTGTTCCTACAGCTCTATTTCTTAGCCAGCCTGCTCTCCTGCACTAACCCAGGCTGCTCTCATGCACCAAATGAAACTGCTGTTCCCAACTCTGCTTCTCAGACAGTTCAGCTCCAACGTCCCCTGTGGCTTCCCAGCCAGTCTCATTTCCACTGTATCTATTCCAGTTACTCTTAGAACCAACACGCACGTTAATAACTAACTCAACCTTTTTTATCATCAGCTTTATCATCAGTTGTAGCTGGTGGCAATCTCTCACCAAAAATCAAAATTCTCAGCTGATCCCTTCACCATGGGAAATTGCACATGTACTTTTTCTTCAATGCATCATCATCTCAAAGTTTCATCTGAAGATGTTTCCATCTCTACTGGTACTAAGCCCACCCTCAAAGTTTTCTTCCCTTATACATTTTGGCAAGATTCATATTACCACTACTATAATCCAGACTTTTCTTGCCCTACTACTACAATCTGTCCATAAAAAAAAAAAAAAAAAAAAAAAAAAACACAAACAGAAGGGAAAAAAGAATGGGAATAATGGAAGACATTCCAGGTAGTATTTTGCAGTCTTAGTCCTAATGGCTCCCTCTTCTGTAGAAAATAGTTTGCTCCATTTTTTACCAAAAATAAAAGGATTTTTAGTTTTTCCTCTGCTCTGAAAGGTCACTGTCACACCTCAGTTTACCCATCTGTAACACAGAGAATAGAACACATAGAATTCTATGTATCTCTTTCACAAAAGCTTTATTTTTTAGTCATAGTTGAAAACCAGCTATTTTTCACACTTTTTTATTACTATATACCTGCACAGTTTTCCTTTGCACAACTCTGTGAGAAAAGTTTTAAAGCATGTTGAAAACAGTAAATAAATTCTGCTGTTTACTTTGGTTTGTTCTTTCTAGGCTGGACCCGGATTTTCTTTTGTTTGTTTTTAGTAGCTAGCGGCAATCAGGACCAAAGAGTCAAAATTCTCAGCTGACCATTTTACTGTGGAAATTAAGCCAAATTTCTTCTCTTTTTGCAGCTTTTACAAACTGATTTGAAGAAGTGGGTGTAAAGGTTCCTATACTAAAAGTTACAACTATACTTCAACTGGTATGAGACTCCCGAATTGGGAAAATAACATATTTTTTAAAGTTGTATTTACATGCAAGTATTTTATTGTATTTAACAGTATAGTTCACATCAGCTTTGGTGGGGATCTGTCAAATATTATGGTATGATAGAGCTTACTATAAAAATTCCTGCAGTCCACAAAAATGTTTTAAGCCTGAACTAAAAGAAAACAAAACTCCAAAACAAACAATTTCTGCCTCGATATTGCACGTCACTCTCAACAGCATCATTGTTTCCATAGCTACAAATGTAGACTGCTTCAAAGGAAAGAAGCAGAGAAACTGAAAATGACAATGCACAATCAAAACAGGCACATACATTTTTCAGATGGCACATGTGGGATGGAGAAAGGAAGTAACATGGTGGCACAGAATGCTGTGGAGTTTTTGCATTTGACAGTAATGCCAGTGATACGAGCACATCAAGCTCTGAACAGGAAGCAGCAGTAAACCTCTCACTGCAGTATCACTTGATGTATTTCTACACCTAGTGGAAGGAAGAGGAGAACAGAAAGGACAGAAAATACCAGCAGGAATTACCAAAACAGGGCAAGTGCCCTTCTTGCTGATATAGCCACCTGCAGACTCAGACACATTTTTTTTTTTTTTAATCGAGTTTCCTTGGAATTATCAGTCATTCTATATAGTTGTGAAGACAATCAAATCCTTTATACTGCTTTTCTTATAAATTATGACAAAATTTAGATACACACTACACTGAGTACTAACTATAACCATTCCAGGAGAGGATACAGCAAAGCGAATCTGCACAGAGGATAGATACAAAACAAGAGGGTGAGAGCATACAGAGAAACAAAAGGCACTCTACAGGATCCAGCAACTATTCTGTCCATCTCTATTAAGTTCTTGCTCTCTAATTTCTCTATGCAAAAGCTTACTTCACTATCTACCAGCTACTCCAGGACTGGACAACACCCTCATAACTTATTGGATAGAAAGGTAAATTCTTTTCATCCTAGAGCAGGAATTCCTGAGGTTCACAAATGTGGACCTTTCCCCATCAATTCTATAATGATGAGTGTTGGAATAATACCAAGACCACCAACCAGACTCACACCAGTGTCTCTCTTCTTCGAAGAAGAAGAAACAGCATAATCTGGAGGTACAGTGTAATTTAATATATAAAACTTTAAATAAATTTATAAACACAATAGGAAAAAACACACAAACCCCCCACACACTACTTATCTCTAGAACCTTAGAGCACCCTGACTTTTCCTACTTAATAAAGTAACAAACAAGATACCTTCATAGATTGTCATGGCATATTTAGAAATGTATAGTATCAGAGTGATTCTTCCCTTCTCAAAGTGAGTGACAGAACTTAGAAAAATCCACCTAAAATGTCCTTCTCGCAGGCTCTAAGGAATACAGTTAACCATGATACCATTTTCTACCAACCATCTTTTTTAGGGAGCAGCTGATAAAGGTCACATGAGAGCACAGTATTATCTGCAGACTACACTGGAAGCCACCTCTGGTGGAAGCAGAGGAGAGGAGAGCGGTTATTAGAAGATGGTGTCACTATTTGCTCACATGTTGTCCCTGCATGGCTACTGCTCATTTACAACAACACTGGAAAGTATTGTGCTTTGGAGGCGTGGTTTCTATGAAGAATATCAGATCATGATAAAGTAAGGAGTTTGAGATTACAAATTCAGTCCTCATCATACATGAGTACTGGTATATATGACCTTCCACAATTGTCACAGAAACAGAACAAACACCTCATTATCTTTATTAGAACATTGAAAGCCCCACAGTTAGTGATTCTAATGAGACTTGGCAAAAGCTATTTTAATACTTGGGGCAGTGAGATAGGTAGAGAGCCAAAATCTCAGTCACAAGAATATTACCTTTCAGACCAGGATAATCTTATTTCTATGAAATAAAGGTATCCGCTCTCAAATTAAGCTAGTTCAGACAGCAATACAATAACCATTAAACTTGCAAATTGGAACTCCTAATACTTGCAGCATATGCTTGAATAAAAAGTAAGCAAAGCAGAGACCAGATTGATAAACAAAGGTTTAGCAAGAGCAGTAGTAGGTCTAAAATAGAAGCTCCTCACAGAAAATTCTTACTCTTTTAATTATTTGTGCAGAGATTAAAAATAATAATAATTAAAAAAAAAAAAAATAGAGGCAGGTCAGGCTCTGAAACTTGAAAAAGCTTTACAGTATGGGCCTTCTACTACACTACTACATCTCAAGTTTCTTCCCTAAGACTAGCTTGCAGCAGCAAGTTAGCATTGCCAAAATGAGATTTCTGCATGAAAAATTTGTGATGTTAAAATACTATGGATTCTCTCATCTCTTTTAATTGCTGACTGGAATGGACTCTGTCAGAGAAGAAGCAAAAAGAGGGGTTTTACATTTTTCAGATTTGCCTCAGGCTAGCAGCAGAAAAATTCAGGACTTTTTCTAAGGTATGTCAGTGCCAATGATGTGTCACATGTCATTACTTTATAATTAGGCTGATAGACAAAAAGAATAATGCAGCTGACATTCTATTAAAATAAAAATTATTCCCCAAGGCATAAAAACACTGACATGAGCATATTAAAAGGCAGAGTAAAAATTATATAGGGAACTACTTATCTGTGCTGCTATCTTTTCCAGATTCAAATAAGAATTCTAAGTTATGTATGTATTGAATATTTAATTCTCCTATGCTGATTTTTTTTTAATTCTTTTATGAAAGCAAAGTCTAATGAAACTCTTCTCTGCCTAGGAATAAAAGCTCCTATGAGAATAAGACACTATTTATGCTCTACATGACTTGAGATTACAATTTGATTATCAATTGTTCAATTCTTCAAATAAGCAACTAATCAAATAACAAATACATTTTAAAAAATAGAAAAACATCCTCTTTTTGTCAAGTGTTTGAAATTTACTTAGAGCGCAGTAGGGATTCTAATAACAACTCAGCCTTAAAAACCAAATTTGAAAACTCTAGAACTTCATTCTGTATAGAATTTTCTATCAAATGCTCCTGACAGAATCAGGATTTAGGCAACACAGAGCTGTAACTCCATGTAGTTCAGAACATACTTAGTTCAGATTGTGTCTGAAAGTTAGACAGACTAGCAGAATGACTAGATTACAAAATTGTGGTTTATCGCCAAAATAACAGTCTTCACTCAGCACAGCCAAATTTTAGCTCTTCATTAACATAAGTAAGAGATGTCCCACCTATTCTTTGCAAGTACAGATATCACAAAATGTGTGCTATTCCATCTCTTGATGTATAAACCACTGGAAGAAAACATTTCCACTTTCGTGCATTTCAGCAACATTACCCAAAATATAAGACTTCAAATTCAGTTCGGACTGAATCCAGCCAATAGCATGTTTATATTTGTTTCTAAAAACTGTTAATACTTTTCCAGTTGGCCAAAAAAGAGAGTCCTTCATGAAGCTGTCAGATCTAGTTCTTTGTTCACACAATGCTTTCATTCCCAACACAATGACAGACAGAGAGATAAGTATTGTGTTTTCAAATGTATTACAAGGAATCCTGTCATTTGTTGTTCCTATTAAAGAATTATACTCAGGGATGATACATTCTAAAGTGAAATTATTTCCACTTGATGACCCTCCTCTTATGTTCTAGACCCAGAATTTAGACCATGTTTGCTTACAGTACATCCTATTTCAAGAAAAGGCAGACGACTTTTTTGAAAAGTTTTCTATTATTTTGTTGCCCATTCCTTGAGTACTGCCAAAGGAAGGGATACTTAGTTTTCTCTCAATACTTGAACACAGTGTGCATAATCTGAAATTCTCTTTAATTCACCATGCTACAAAAATAAGTAGACAAACAAAAACAAACAGGGCAGGTAATGCTGTAGAAGGTCAGTATTTTTCAAAGTTTAATACTCATAGCACCACTTGCACTTCAGTGACTGCAAGGGAAGGACCACTGCTGCACTGAAGGATGCAAATTCATATCATCCCTCTACAGATATATCGCAGAGAACAAGCGAGGTGTTTGACGTCTTGATTTGCCGAGCATACTCCACAGTGGTGTGCCCTATTCCCACTCCTCATTTTCAAATCTCCCCTGCATCACCAGGACTCTCATCACTTGCCTCAGCCATTCCATTCAATCTGCACACTGCTCAGAGGCGATGCTGCCCATAGGCAATGATAAATTTTGGCATGAGGTCATAATAAATACCATAGGTTACAAATTTTACCACAAATTTTACCAGACTCAGCACAGGAAGAGATAAACAGTTTCTCTGTGTTGCCCATCTGTGTAGCAAATAAGCTGAGAAAAACCTTTTTTTCCAGCATTGAAGTAAATGGCAAATGTGGAAAGATTCTGTTTGGAAAGATCAAAAACCTATAACGAACAATATAAGATTTGGCTTACTGCTTTTCATATGTGCAGCATGTTTTCATGTATACAATTGCCTTTTGGAACACTTGTGGTGTTAATGGCAAGGTAATCTTAGTGCATTCTTAGAAGGATAACCACAGTTAGGTTCATAAATTCATTCACTTATGTAAAAGGAGCCTAATTTCACAAAATAGCAGCTACAACAAACTAAGTGAAATCAGCAACATATCTGAAAATAGGAAGAGAAAAAAAGCATGCATCAGACTTCAATTTGAGACTATTTTTTATTTTCTGGGAAAAGAACACTTACCACAGTTACTGATGATACTTCAGTTCACCTTTAAGACTAAACTGAGCATATATCAGATGCTTTCTATTACTGTTAACTTGTAAGGGGAAAAGTCAATGCCTCTAACAAAGTAAAAGCATTGATTTTTTCCACCTGATAAAAACAACCACAAACAAGTTAGAAAGCACTGTGTTCTAAGAATAAACAAGTAGTTGTATAATTATTTATTTCAGTTTGCAACAGCAAAATTATTTTTTCTCCATTATTATTAGAATTTGTTATTCTTTTTTCATAAATGCGACTAATTCTTTATTTAAAAAATGTATAAGGGCATCTCAGAATCTCCAAGAATTTACTCTCACTTAAATTAAAGCAGCATGATCACCAAATAAGCCTCATTATTACAGTTCAATACCTGGAAATTTTGTGTATTGATGTTGTTGGAATAACTACATTAGAAGTCTTCCCAGAGAAAAATTCTGGAGTGTATGTGTTTGGGGTTTTTTAAGTTGTGGCAATGGCAGATAAGTGAGATCTTTAATCAATTTTTCCCCTCGCATGAAATAATTTAATGGTTCCGACTTCCCTGCACGAGACAGAAATACTGCATTGTACAGTTAATATTTAGCTTTAATAAGTATTAATTCATTTTACAATTAGACTTTACAAGTGAACACTTGACCTCAAACGTGTTCCAGTCTCTGGCACGTCACCACCATCATGCATTATACGTATCAATGCAGAAGGTGACTGAAATACATCAAGTATCTCAAACTGAAAAGCAGCTGTTTCTGAACAAGATGCAATGTTGATGCGTGCAGATTTTACCATTTCAAATAACACATACAGTCATTTCTCTGTTCAAGAAATTGGAGAGAAACAGCAAAAATAATGGCTTCACTTGCTAGGCAAAAGAGTCCAGGACCTCACTTTCCTCAGCTTCTGAAAAATACAAAGTCTTACCTTTCTGTACACCAGCATGTTTGGGGATTCATCAGCCACCCCATTGCTGCTTTGACCATAATTATTTCCTTGTGCCATGTCCCACAAATTTGATCCGCTTTTGGATGTTGCACTGTAAAAGGTAAAAGTGGTTTCAATAGGGCATCGCCTCAGGTCTCTTTGCTTCCCTGATGATTAATGGACCTGACTTTCTACCAACATGTTATTAAAATCAGTGTATGCTCTTACTCCAACAGATATTTACATTGCAGCGAAGTTGCTAATTCACCATTTACTGTCATTGCTCTTTTGCCGGTAAATAATGGATGTAAGGTGTTGATCTAATTTAGACGTTAATGAATTGTCACTCGGAACACACCGCTAACCACCACATCACACAGACGCCTCCTCACAAAGCGCTCTTTCCTCCTCTGTAGGGGCTTCACCAAGGGACGCTCTGCACCTTCCAGGCCAGTTTTGGGGGGACTGACTCGGCCCATGACGTGTATTCAGCAGTGCCCTCTGCTCACGGCTCGGGTCGTAGCAACTTTCACAACATTCAGACGCACAAAAAACGAACCACACGCTTTGAACTTCCCTGTAATTCACCAGCACATCTGTGCTCGTACGTACACCGGGGCAGGGGAGCAGGTGACGAGGGAAAATGAAGAAACAAGCCAGAACACAGTTCCGGTTGCTTTCACCTACTTTCATCACACTTTACAGCCGAACACCGGCTCCCTGCCAGCCCCGTCTCCTCCCCGCCCTCCCCCGGGTCACACGGGAGCTGCACTAAGCAGGAGCTCGGATCATGCCGTAGCTCCGGCTTTGCACGCAGGTGTAAGAATGTGCTCCATCTACAGACCACACCGGCGGATGCGGAGAGCCCGGAGAACCGCCGAGCCCTGCTCCAAGCACTACCCTCCCGAGCCCTCCCCAGCCCCCCAGACCTCTCGTGTTCGGGCTTCGCTGCCCCCCGTCCGCCGGCCGGCCCGCGCTGCCCCCGCACCGCCCGCCGGGGGTGCGCGGCTCTGCTCTGGGCGGCCAAAGGCCGGGCGGACAGGCTCGCCCGCGGGCAGCCCGGCGCGGAGCCCGGCGCGGCGCCCGCAGTTCCAGCACCGCGGACAGCGGCGGCAGCGGCGGCACCGCCCGGGGGCCCGGCGGGAGCGGGGCCTCGGCCCCCCGCGGGAGGCGCGGGGCGGGGGCGCGGAGGGGCGCGGAGCCCGCCCGCTCGGTTACCTCCTGGGCCAAGGTCACTGCGCGCTGGCCGCCGCTCCTCGCCTCCTCCTGCTGCTCCTGGCGCGCCCCGCGCGGTGGGTCTCAGCCGGCAGCGGGCGGAGGGACGCGGCGATCGCTCATCACACACACGCACACACACGCACTGCGGGCGGAGGCGCTGCTGCTGCCGCTGCCGCCGCCGAGGCTGCGGCTCTCCCGTGCTCTGCCGGAGCGGCGGCAGCTCAGCTCCCTCCCCGCAATGGAGCGGCCGTCACGTGGGGAACGGGCACGTCAAAGGTGCTGCCGCTGCCGCCGCTCCTCCACACAGCAGCAGCCTTCCTCCTCCTCCTTCCCTCTCCTCCTCTTCCTCGGCGCTCTCGGCTCCCTCACCGAAAACAGCGGCCAAGAAACTGCAGCTGCCAGCAGACCTGGCAGCAGCCCCTGTAAATGGGATTAGGCAACACTGGAGGGCTGAGCAGGAAGAGAATGTGGGCTAATGGGATAGGGGAGGGAAGGAAAGGGGGAGTTGGTGGGGAAACTGTGTCGCCTCCTTCATATTTCTTTACCGACAGCAACAGGGAATCTGCCTCTTCCTCTGTCTTATGCTGGACACCTCATGTATTTTTTTCATTGAAAACTAGGGAGAGCTTGTGCTCTGCTGGCACTGAAGACTTCCCTGAGCAGTGGAACAGAGAGAGCAGAGAACAAGTCTGTTTCATGCAGATAGGAAGAAGCCCTGAGGACACCTCAAGACACCCTCGGGACTGTTTTGCTATGTCCTAGGCAACTGCCTAATTTGTGAAGGCCTCGCATTGGCCACGATAAAAGAAAAAGATCAGGTCTGTCAGTCTTAACTTCCCCATCACTTGCAGACAAGAATACTTTGCTTTTGCAAGGGGTTTGAAATTCCCAGGACTCAACATTCACAAGAACACAAGATACTTAAGAGGTTAAGCTTTGGTATATTCCCATTTGAAAGTGTCTTTTCTGGAAACAGTAACTCTTATGACAAGAATGATCTTGCAAAAGAATCCTCTACTGCGCACTGCACCTTGTGGAGTGTGTGCTGGTAAATCACATAATTCAAGCAGAGAGGTTTCCATGCGTACTGGGTCATCTTCACCCTTACTTGTTCTACCTCTCTCACATCTCAGAGAGCCTCAAACCAACATTATCCTGCAGGAAGTTTGTTATTATCAACTACTCACTGCAGCTACTTTTAAGCTACTCTTTCAAACTGCCGCAGATGCCTTCAGATACTTTAACAGAGGATGTGGTAAATCAACTTAGGCAACGATAGGGAGTCACAGTGGCCACAACAAGATGAAGGAAAAAGGATAGAGCTGATCTGGCCTTCTTGGAGAGCTGAGGGAAGGAAGACATAAGTTTGATAATGGTCCTAGAATGAACACCAGAATAAAGAAAGGTGATCTCCATCCCGAATAGGAATGTTTTTCAGGGACAGAAGTAGTAAAAGGTGAAATGACACAATAAGAACCATCAGCTCTGTTCAATGAGATCCACTGGCAGCAAAGAAAAGAAGCTCTGTAGCAGACAGATATTGTGCGTCTCAACTTTGATAGAGGAGAATAATTTAGCATGTCACAAGGAAAAGGAAATGTGAAAACAAATGGTGTGGAAAAGAGAGAACTCTGGAGTTTTGAGGTGGAAGAGAACAAGGGAAAGAATTCAACAGCATGAGCATAAAGTGAAGAAGTATCAGTGTTGAAAGTAGTTGGCTGAGGAATTTATTAAGCCAAAGAATAAACAGAGAACTGAGAAAAGACCTGTTTCCTACTAAAATTCACTTGACATACAGTAGCATCTTGGTGAGGTTACTAAAGTCAGATCAAAATATTAATCTTCCAATAGATTCTCTGATTCAGCCCAGCCCACCGTTGAGAAATGGGAACCAGCAATAAAGATCTCAGTCTCTAATTTCCCCAGCTTTCACAGACATCCCAGACGAGCAGCACTGCAGTGTTCAGAGCTCAGTGACTTGACTTTGTAAGTCTGACAGGTGCACTAGAAGACAAGGGAAATGCCTCCCAAGATGTGCTAAGAACACAAGTGACACCCTTGTGGTTGTATGGCATCAAAATAAACTCAAAATCTTATTTATCAGACAGGTGTCTAAATTTCTTTTTCAGAGTAAAATGGGAACTGCACAAAATATAATTCAAATGTAATTTTACCCTTAAAGATGGATAGGAGGAAAATCCTTAAAAATATTGATAGTGCACATATTCTTTCCACTTGCTCTGCCAGCCAACACTTAACGTAGTAATTGTGTTAAAGGGCATAAAAATCAAACACTAGCAAGTTTCCAAAAAGACCAAATATTTGTTTTCTTACTCTGCCTCTTTTTGTTGCTAATGTAAGGGAGAAAAGAAACCCCCATAAAATGAAACTCTTTTGTACTACAGTTCTTGGACTACCTACATGAAATTGTTCAAAATATGACTTCAAACTGCCTACTTTCTGTAAGGTATTCTGCAAATAGATCTTGGTAGCAGTTATGTGTCATTGGAAAGCTCCCCAACAAAGTGACTAATTTAGGCAGCAACATTTTCCAAGCTTTTATTTTCTGAGAATGTCCTTAAAACTAAGGGCAGAGGCATCCCCAGCTGAGTTAGATTTTGGCTATGCTGCCTCCAATTTTGCCTTTGCTTTAACTTTGTTTTAACCATTCTGATTATTTTACAAGTAAAATACAAACTCCTATACTAATAGGCAAGGTTTATATATTTTCTTCAAAAATAATCAAATTTTATTAACATAAATGCCGTTCTGAAGCAGAGCAATTACTTGGGCCCACTGAAGTTAATAGGTGTTTCTTCAGGAACATCAAAAGGAACTGTATTCCACATAGTTTTTAATCTTGTCTTCAGAACCAGAGGAATAACTTAAACATCTCAGCGATGTATCTCACAATTACAAACTTGCTATACTGAAGCACACCAAAATTTTTTCAACTTCACCAGCATGTCCACTGTCTAAATGATGTAGAAGCTCGGAACTCTAATGAGGTTAAGCAGAAGAGAAGATCAGAAACAACCCAAGAAAATTTCTTTTTGCCACCACTTTGTGGTGAAAGAGACCCTGGGCTGGACTACTACCATAAATGCAAGTAGAAAGAAAATAATTTCTTTACAAAATATGTAACAGGATATTCTCATTCTATTGTAGTTGGGTGTCTTTGTTCAACGGCCTACAAAAGGCTTTATTTTATAAATTACTTACACATCTTTCCCATGTTGAAAGTCATCACTTATCTCATATACAACCAGCATTAGCCTCCCCAGAAAGCATGGTCTGCCAGAAGAGGAATGGCCTTTTCAAAATGCAAGGCAAAACTACTCATTAATAAAACAAAGATGATGGGGAAAGGCTGCCAAGGGGCAGCTTTATCTAACGAGGCAATAAAGTACACATGATTGAGCAAGGTGGTGACTACAGTTTCTGTGTTTAGCTTGCACTGTCAGTACAACTCAGGCATTCCAATAATATCATATGCACATGGCATTTTTAAGTAAAAATATTATGTCAGGATGTGTACAACAATCTATCTGGACATGATCAGAAATTTTTCTCTCTGTCCTGCTGGCCAATGCTGTAGCATTATGTCAGTATGCTGCCTATATCCATCAATTTATCTTGTCTTATGCCTAGACTAAATGTTCTTTGGTGTAAAGACATGCTGGGCAAGCTCTTAGCACAGCATGATCTTGTTCCATGACCAAGTTTTTAAAGCTTTAGAGCATTATAAGCAATCACATTCAAATTTACTGAAATAATGTAAACATGCTGGTCAACTAGGCTCTAAACACTGACATGAGTTAATACTGTGCTACCTTAAAGTATAAAACCTGGATTTTTTTCGCTCGCCGGTTAAGTGCAGAGACAATCCGCTTACTTTAATTGAACTCATATATTTGTGACCCTACCAAACCACAAGTGTTTCACTGCCAGGCTCTGAGCAGATACCTAGTGATTCCAGGCCCAGTCTTTGGCCTTTGTGATGAGATCTGAACACCTGCTCCTTCAGGAGTGAATTGCAATCAATCTATTTAATGTAGGTCTTCAAATGTCATTGCAATGATTACAGGTTGCAGTATATATTTTCTAGAACTGAACCCAGGACTGACTTAGAAACTTCACCACTTTCTTCGTGGCATTGTTTTTAAGCTCTAGGAATTTGGTTTGTCACCTACCTTCCAAACCAATTGAAACGTTAATTACCTTTGTCAATTTATGATGATGATGATCAAAGCTATTGGTACTCTGACAGTTAGGGACGGAGTTAAAAAACAA
The DNA here is from genome assembly GCF_009650955.1 of Corvus moneduloides. Classification (NCBI taxonomy): domain Eukaryota; kingdom Metazoa; phylum Chordata; class Aves; order Passeriformes; family Corvidae; genus Corvus; species Corvus moneduloides. The sequence continues at coordinate 73,396,278 of NC_045478.1, read as the reverse complement.
CAAAAAGATGGTTTCTAAAACATAAAAGAAGGAAGTAGCTAAAAAGAAATCTGGATTTAACAAAAAGAATTCTGATCTGACAGAAAAAAAAAATGAGTCATGGACAGACAGTTTCACAGGAATGCAAAATTATTAGAAATAAGGAAAGCCCATATTTCCATAATCTTTTTTTTAAGTAATGTGTATATATATGTACACTCCCACAGAGAAAACAGTACAGTTTATACTTCAAACTTTAATGGAACAAATTTTATCCCTTACTGTTATTGTAATAGAAAATCCACAGCTACATAGAATTTGATATCAATATAGTGGCCCACCGAAGCTATCCATGGAAATCCAACAGCTTCTCTAGACAAAGCAGAACAACCTCAAGCAGTTACACTGCAGTCCTGACAATTTATCCAGTTCTAACTTCACCCAAAAGAGGGCAGGCTTTCTCAGGCAAAGAGAGAGAGGCTACGGTAGCTGGCTGACACACTACTACAATTTTTTTCTCCACCTGAGAGTTACCACAGCTGGCTATACACCATCATTTCATCAAAAAGTGGGAGTGTTTACAGAAATGAAACATAGCACATCACATTCCTTCAAAACTGCCTGGAAGACCTGTGATTAATAAGTCCTGATCTTACAATAAGTTACAAGCTGGAGAAATCAATCAAGCATGGAGGAATAGAACTAATCTGCAGGGAAAAGAAAAAAACTGTGGAGGTTTGAGTCAAATTTGGATCTCATCATACCAACATCCTTGACTCAAGAACTTGACTCAACTTCTGAATCCTGGTCTTCCAACTTGCAAAATAGCTCTTGGGGATGCTTTTTCATTTTGTGTAAAAATATTATTATTGACACAGAACAAATCCTGAGTTCACAAAATGGGATATTTTGTCTCTGCTTCAGATAAAATAATTAAAATAGGAGTGTATTGCTCTCAGCATCTCCTATCACTTGGTATTTACAACACTCTCCCCAGAGGAAGAGATGAGCAGTTTATAGGTTAATATCTACATCTTCACATGCCATATACTTCACATAGGAGTGTCCAATTACTGAGCAACTTCATACAAAGTAAGGAAAGAAAACACAGTGATTGTGGTTTTGTATATTTAGCTACAATGCTTTTAGACCAAGCTACTAGCTTAATTCAATCTGACAGTAGTCTCAGGTTAAAAAAAAAAAAAAAAAAGGTTTTTTTGTGACTAAACCAACAAAAAACTCCAATAAACCAAGGATCAGGCTTTTTCCCTTCATTCCTCAAGAAAATCACTCAGGCAGGCCTGATTCATAGGCCAGTACTTGCTCAGATCAAAATAGAATAAGCCACTTATTAAGGATTAGTTAGGAAGAAGACATTGATTTAGAATCCTTTGGCATGAAAGGGCTAGAGAGAGGAGGACTCAGAAGCCCTGTAAAGGGAGGGAGGAAAAAGCACCATGTATGAGAATGCCATGGTTACAGACCAGAACAGATTAATTGTCAAAAGACCTCATAACAGAATTAATGGCAGACACCGAGAACTAGCTGGAGGAATAATTTGTGTGGCAAAGAACTGAGCTGATAAATAAAAATAATGCAGCAGAAGAAAACAAGGAGAAAACAAACAAAATCTAAAAACCATCACACTGGTCGCAGTTAGCAGGGGGTGGTTCTGGTAAGCTGTTGAAATGGTTTTGGGGGAAGATATCTTGAAGTTTTCATAAGGAGACACAAGGGAGCAACTGAGAAATTTTGAAAAGTAAAAGTTGTCCCTTATTGTATCTGATCTCATCCTCTATATACAGAGACAGAATTTCTAGGAGCTCCTGTTAAATAGGTAAATGCCAAAAACACAGAACACAGGCTGATTTTTGCAGGTTTTTGTCAGTTCTCACAGGTGTTTTCTCTTACTAAGTAACAATTTTTCTAAAACACACGTTTTAGACTGCAAGATAAGCTTACACATACCACTAAAGTACGAAAAACTGTGGCAGCTATCAAGCCAGGAAATAGCTTCAAATGTTAGCAGCACACCATCATAGGTAGCCTGCAAGTAGCAAACTTGCCTATGCAAGCTACTACTGAAATTGCCCACTTTGCTCATTCCCTCCAGCAATCAGAGTTGATGTGACTTAATCTCATTAATTCACTGAGCTGAATGCACTGGAGAAAAAGAGAGCTCAGCAGTTTAACAGGCTTCGTTCATCATTTTTCTTTCCTTCCCCCACCTTTCATTTTGAAGTTCCCTCTATCATTCATGAATTCCCTGCCTCATATCCACAGAAAATGTAATAAAACAGCTTTTTCCCCCAAGGTTGCTTTGTTTTTCTAAAGATTTAAATCAGCCAGAATCAATTTGCTGATTGTGCATCACAAACTGAACCAATCTACATCCATTTATATCCAAGTACACAATAAATACAGTCATTCTCTCACAGGAAATGAACAGAGTTTTCATTCTTCTAAACTCTACATAGCATTCAGGCTAAAAGGAGACCTTTATTTTTTAAATCATATTCTCCAGAAACTCAAAGGACTAAAAATTACAAAAAGGAAATAAGCAGGTGTCTATGTTGGCTAAATAGTCCCATTTAACAAAAACAACAAAAAAGTAATAGAACCACAAAATAGGGATGTGGGTTTGCTGGGTCTTTTTCAAACCACATTATAAACTCAAGTCCTTCCCAGAATGCGCTTCTTACCACAAAGATTGTTTTACTTCAGCCTACAAGATTATTAGCAAATATTCAACTTCAATACAATTTCTCCAATGTTAAAGGAAACATCCTTAAATTCCGAAGTATAGATATAGTTTAAAACAGTTGGCTGAGAAAACAAATTATATTTATTTTTTAAAAAGCACCAAACCCTTGGCTGTATTATCTCTAAAATCATAACAAGCTATTTATTTTTGAAAAACAGTGTATCTAAACTAGATAGATTTAGTACTTCAAAGCAGTGAGTCAGAATACTTTAGACAGTCAAGAAAAGTCTCACAAAAATCCTGTATCATAATACTTGCCTCAGCTTTCAATATTTGAGAGTCAGTGAGTAAAAAATGCATCTTTCTCAAATTATACTGCAATATCAAGCCACTTTGCAAGCAAGGAAAACTAAGTAACCTTGAGCTCATAGCCTGAAATGCCCAGGCAGTGAGGTAAAACAAGAAGGAAATTAAAATATGCAAGACATGCAGGAAAAGAAATCTAATTTTGTGTCCTTTCTTTGCAAACTTTCTGAATTTTGGTACTCTGCACAGTGTTATTCTCTAGTTAAAGAACTGCTTAACACAAGGATATATGCATTTGGCTTTGCCACTAGATTTTACTTCAAATACAAGAAGCAGACAGTGAAGCCTGATGAGGTATGTGACAGATAAAATGCTTAGCATGAAAGAATTATTTTCCCCCTAATATAGCAAATAGTTAAAACTTGATTTTTTGCAAGAGAATGGAGACAGACAGAAGGAGGAAAATAAACTGGTATTAAAGAAAGCAGAGCTTTGTTGTGCTAGACTGGGAACTGAAATTTTATGCAAGACTATCAGGTGACCGGCATGAGATTTGTATAGTATAAAGGCTTATCTTGTATGGGAAGAAAGAACGATATTTAGCCATTGGCCTGTGGATAACAGAAGAGAGAGAGATAGGGGCAAATGAATAAAGAGGTCCTAATAGTGAAGGCAGGAAGGTACCGTGAATACACCCAGACTGAAAAATGTTCCACAGTGGGGAAGGACAGTACTACTTATTTAATAAGGAAGCAGAGTGAAATCAGATTTCACTATCTCAACGAGTCTGTATGCCAAATGAAATTTGTGCAGCTTCCAATGGTAAAGCATGAGAATGGACTAAGATGAGAGAGAGGAAGCAAGGAAGATAATTCAGAAAGAAAGAAAGAATTGATCCCACTTTCTCTGCAAATTGGTTAGCTTTTCAGGATAAAATTAATGAAACAAAAACTAAAACTAAATCTAAGAACATTAAAAAAAAAAATGAATGCTATAGAAAAGAAGAATGAACCTGGCTACTCACTTCAATAAAGAAAAGAAAATTAAGATAAGACTCAGGGAGTCACAGGAAACCAAAAGACTTGGAGATTCAACCAAAAAAAAAACAAACAAACAAAAAAAAAAACCAAAAAAAAAACAAAACAAAAACAAAAACAAAAACAAAAAAAACAAAGACCAATATAGGTACAGAGCAGAAAGAGTCCGCTGTTACCAGGCAAGAACAACCAGTCTTTAGTTGACTATAAATAACAAGGGAACAAGTTCTGAGCAACTTTCAGATGGGGAGAGCATGGGTTTATATCTAGGAATAAGTTTATCTAGCAAGGAACACAACTGGCTGCAAAATAGGAAAAGCTATTTATTAGTCTAAGCCACAAGAGATTCCAGGGAGTTCTCTAAAGGCAGAAAAAGTCACAACAGGGACTCCAAAAACCTGAGTAAATGGCTTTTATGTGTCAGAGGGAACTGAAATTTACAGTCATAAACTCATAGCAATGTTCATAGTTCTTTCACACTTCCTCTCTTATGCATCCTGTCATCTGATAGTGCTACAGGATGCTAATGCAAAGGTTCTACTCTGTGTGTTTGACCTCATGGTACTACTTGTTCTACATGCACCAGTCTGGATATGTAGGATATGTAACAGATGTCATTTTATGCCATTATAATGCACTTACATCTAGCATAAATTCATCACAGAAAGTGGTTTCATATTTGATAGTGGAAGAATAAACAGAAGTGAAATCTGGCTTCAGCTCAGTTCACCTCAGACCAAAAGCTCACCAAGCACAAAGCAGCAATCAAGATACTTCCTTTGGTGTACAGGAGACATTCAGGAGTAATTCAATGATTAGGTCCACAGACTCAGCCACAGCTCTTCCCAGCTGATGTTTCCTTTCTGAGTTCTTTGGAGTTTATTTCTACGGCCATATTACCATTTCAGTTCTCATCAATTGGAAATATTTTTCATTCTCCTAAAATATCAAAATTTGCAAACACATAAGAGGAAGGACCTTGAAATATGGAACCAACGCTGCAATTTAGACTGATAATACCTTGCAAAGCAGCAATCACTTTCAGCAATCACTTTCACAGCAAGCTTCATCAGACGTGAAACTCACATCCCGGAAGCAAACAGCAGATACAGAAATGTAAGTACACATGCCAACCTAACCACCTTTTCAGCCAACTAAATATCATTTTGAAGAAGCATGTTCCAGTACATTGTTACTAATGTTCTAAATACTGTCTAAATACTGTAATACTGCTTTGCCAGTCACAACACAGCTATCGATTGTCCTTCCCAGCCTCATCCCCAAGGCTAAACACAATATCCCAATAATTTGTATGCAGGCATCTGTGAAAATGGAAGGTCAGTATTCATTAACTAGAGCAAGAAGAGAATAAAGTAATGAGCTTGAACAGATGATGATTAACAGTAACATGAAAATGTTTCAGTTCTAAATATCATCAGGTAATAATGACATCATCACAGGGTACAAGTGCTGCATTCAATTCCATCCTCTTCACTCTGGCCTCTCTCCATTTCACTACCCAGCACTTGGGCAATGCTACCTGGATAGCCTCTCCATGCCAGCAATTCAGAGGGAAATGGATAGGACAGAAGTCACACTTCCTCCTCCTCCTTCTACACAGTGCTGATTCCTGACTCCCGCAGTCTGCAGAAAAGAGAGGAATTGCTACTCAGTAGGGCAGTCTGTGGTTGCAGAGAGGAGAGCGCTTTGAGGCAATGACTGCATGTCTAAGCAGCCAAATTTACACTGCAGTTTTCATTCTGGGACAAAAATCCTCCAAGAGTAAGTCCTACAACTCCAAAGAAATTAGATGCCTTACTCAGCTTTTGCTACAGACTGTAACAGAGGCGCCCCCACCTCACAGGCCCTTCCTTCCTTCTCAAGTCACCATTGTCCTCCTTCCTAAAAGTGAAAATGCTGTCATAGTTTTTACTGATACCAAATATTCATAGCTTCATCCATCGGCACGAGGAGGTGAGGAGGTTTGCTGTTTCAACATACTAACTTTTCTGCAATATTCCAAGATCCTTCTTTGCCCAGCTGTCTTGCCAAAAAAAGACATTACTATTCTCATAGTGGAAGCCAAGTGTCTCTAAAACATTATTAAAGCAGCCTAGCAGAAATCATCTCTAGGACAAAAACACCATAATTAAGAGGCAAGAAATCAGGTTTGACCTTTAAAAGTTCCAATAGGTTATTTAAAAGGTGATATTTCTTCCTTTAGAAACAAATGATCACTTAAACAAATGCAACACTGATGTCTGAACCAAAAAAGCACCCCTACCAACAAAGAAACCTAAGCATATGGTAAAGTTCAACTGGCTTCACTTAACATTGAAAAAATATTTTTGAAGATTTTCTTGGAACAGTATCTAAAACATTACAATTAGACACGTGAAGCAGCAAAAAAAGGAATGCGAAAAGGAGATTTTTAGGGCACACAAGTGGGACACAATGCATGATAAATCTTTTTTCAGATCCTTACCTTTTCAAAAATGTGTTTAATTAAAAGAAACATATTTGCATTACTAATGCAGATTAATTTGCTCAGGTTGCTCAGGTCACCAAATGCTTTGTGATTCATAATTATTAACAGTTTTAACTGCCTCTGAAAATTAAATTAGACTACTTGGGAAAAAAAGTCAAGAATCTTCACCGTTCATTTTGTAACCAAACATTATTTACTGCATTCACCTTTAGGTACCAATTTACATAGTCCTTGTTACCTATACCAGTGGGCTGTAATACGAAGGTTTGGGTCCAGGGTCTTGTTTGGCTGTCTTTTGTTCTAAATAAAGAATTTCACTTTCTGCAAATTGCCAGAGGCTATGACAAAAATACCTCTTTCAGGAAGGCAAAATGGGAAAGAATTTCTTTCTATTTGCTCTGCTTTACAGCAATTAAGTTACATCCAGGACAAGCAGATAAACTGTAGAATCTTCCCAATTTATTTCTCAAAGAGATGGGGAAAAGATTGAAAGTATGATTATCAGAGAAACATCTCCATTACAGACCATTGGAGGGCTCTAACTCCTAGTTATGCTGCTGGCAGCACAAGTCAGTTATGGGTTGCTGAGAAACTACCTTCTTCCTTTCCCGTGTTGTTCCCCTCGTTAAAAACATACTGGCTTCACAAAGTGAGTGCTAATTGACCTGAAAAAACTCATTTCTTGTGTAGGGAACTCAAAGTCCAACTTGCTCACTGGGGCCTGAATTTCACCCTTCAGCTACAGTGCTGAGATTGAGTGATTGGTGCTGAGACAGCAACTGTCCCCTTTCCCTCCTCTGTCCAGTTTTCTCTCAGTCCCGAACTTCTTATTTTTTAATACTTTCTGTATTGGTGTACTGAGTTTCCAGGTTACCAAGGCAGGCAGGAGCTCAGGAGCGCTCAGAGTATCAATACAGGGCTCCAAGCAAGGGATACCTTCCCAAAGTGCAGAGAAATCCTGAAGTGATTCTCAGGACAGCCACAGCTTCCCGACTTGAACAGCAGGACCCCCATAGGTGAGGACAGGCCTAGCAATTCCACAGCTTTCAAAATCCCATTTCACGGCAATTACCTTAGAAACCACAGCTCCCTCAGGTTCACTAAGGCTTTGGTCTCCATACCCAAAGAAACCCCACCTGAGAAGGCTTCTTTGAAACCTCAGTCCAGCAGCATCCTAAGGACCCAGTGAGTTTGTTTCTGATACATAACAAACACAACAGAGATATTTAATATGAATACAGGAGATAACTATGGGAGAGAGAAAAGTGCAATTACCCCAGATCACAAATGGGAGCAGAATTGGTGTGTTACTTGGCAAATGGCACTAAGACAGCCACTCTGGCCCAGGGAGCAAAATAAAACTGAGAAATTTGCAGGTATGAAGCAAGCAGATAGACAAAATTAGGGCAATGAATTTAAAAGAGAGAGAGACAATAGTACAAAACCTTTCTGGCCCATAGTAAGTCAAGTACAGTTAGATCAAGAACAGAATAAAAGGACATAAAGTAGGATTTTATTGTCAAACAGGGAAGCGGGAACACAGTAAGAGAAAGAAAAAACATTTTTAGGATGCAGACAGACATTTCTCTCTGACAACATTTCATCTTTCAAAAAAACTAGGTGTGGTATTCCTAGGATCACAGAAGTATGTTTTTCTTGAGGGAAAGAGACTAGAAGAAATACAAAATACAGGAACACGCGCAATTTCAATCAGAAGATGCATTATTTTGGACGCCAAAAATTGCATTTGCTTTTTATTTTGAGACATGTAGCATGTAAGGCAAGGACTTTCATACATTCCACAAATTATGCAGACTTGGATTTTCTGTAGGCTTTCAGGAAAATACTGTTTCTACAGGAAAGTAATATTAGGTTTTCAAAAGTCAGTATTCAATACCAACCCCATCATGGGATTTGTGAGCACTGTTTCAGTAAAAGGAGAGTGTTTAGGGAAAGCATGCTTGATATTTTAATCTAACAAATACCTTCATCATTTAATTTTGGACTTTAAATAAGATTGAAAAGTAGAACCTGATGCTCTGCATTCAAGTGCAGATAATTAGTCTACTCTGTGGGGAAAACCAGAAGGCTAAGGGATGTACTTCTGAACACTGATCAGTACTTGAGTATCAGCACTAAATGAAGGTGGTTTTATACAAACAGCTGCTTTTCAAGTTGTCTCAGCAACTTCAGGCAAAATTTCCTGAATTTGGTGAGGTTTATGAGTTCAAAACCTACAGACAACACTCCATTCTCTATTTGCAGATGGTTTAGCTTTTATTTATAAAATAAAATTAAAATTTCACATTTCTTTTAAAAAATAAAGACATTATTATTCTTGGAGAACTCAAACTTTAACCACATTTGTTACCTACAGCATTTGGATAGTGCTACAGACTCAAGATATCAGCCATCTCCTCCAAGATACTTCTGTTTCTTCTACTGCTTCAATTACTGAAAATAACTCCAATTTTTTTCATACTTGCATCTCTTAAGACCTCAGTCCTATCACCAAGTCCTTGTCTTACTGGGCTGTAGAATTGCATTTCTATGGGAAATGAAAGAGGGTACTCTTCATTCACTTACTCTTGGGAAGTGTGGCATGGCAGTTTGCATGCATATGGCTAATCTGTACTCCCTCAAAACAAGGGGGGCTGCTTCCTTATTGCAAACGGTTGCTAGTCCATCATATCCATCACAAGGTATTGTCAGAAAAAAAAGTGATTGCCTCAGGTGAAAAATCACACCAGGAAATTCACGGAATATGGAATCATTGGGCAGTGCTGAAACACAATCTCTAGCCCATCTAAGTTTCCTAGCAGAGGCAGTCATAAGGCCCAAACTGATTATTTCTCCCTCACCCACCCCTATTCCAGTTAGTGCACAAGAAGAAATACTATTGCATCACGTGGATTGTCAGAACAACTGGATGGTGGAGCTGTAATCAAGGTCTTTTTAAAAAGACTGGGCTCTCAAATTTTTCTGAGCTTCCCCTGAGAGTGATATCATATTTGTGATGGTGCAGTGCAAAAGTAACAAGGTTTAACATAACAGCTTCTTTATTCGTCACAGTTACTGTGAGTATTATACTTAGAATTATTTTCAGACTATCACATTAAAGATGCACTAAAGATGTGTGACTCCTTCCCACTCCTTCAAAAAAAGATGGGAGGGAGGGAGAGAGAAAGAAGATGAACTAGAACAGTTTGTTAAATTAACACATCTAATACTGAAAAAAAACACAAAGGCAAGAGCTACACCCTTAAAATAACCTTTTCAGTTTAATACAGATACTCTTTCTCATTTCCAAATTTAAGCAGGTATCCCTCCTACCAATTTTACAAGTGCTGTCATGTTGAGCAGTCCTTGGCTCTCTAGAAATGTATGTGCTCAACATCTTCTAAAAATAGTTCTTGGTTGTTCTCGCTGCAAGAATTATTTGTTTCAGACTATAATTTCTCCTTTCCATGAACCCAGATTCAGTTCTGTTTTGGATAAATTTTAATGTGTGAGCAAACCTCCTGACTTATACAGCATGATGTAATTGTGCTGACAAGATTCACTTCCCAAGGTAAAATATGCAATGGTAAGGGAATGAATAAGCAAGCATACAAAAGGCTGGTAATACCACCAAGTCATCTATTAAAGTTGTCTAGCACTTCTCTTAAAAGCGTTGAAATTGCTTAGAAATCTACCAAAACCTGTTGGGCTAAGTTTATTCCCACAAAAGGTGTTGGTCCTAGCCTGAATTTTCCTGAAGACTTCAAGAAGATGAAGACTGCAGTGATAAGGCATTTCGTTTTCCTTGCTGTTTTGGACTGTTATGAGCCAAGCTGAAGGTTAGAAATCCTACATTTTCAACCACTACCCTTTAGGGAGAAAGAAATTGTGTATTTCATATGAAGGTTCCACAAGAAATGGAGAGGAATAGATTTGGATGAAGAGCAAAGAAGGATTTTCCTCCTGGAAAGGCCACCTCAAAAACTAAAGGAGAAAGCAATACTGCTTCTAACAAAAGGACATGAACTGAGAATACGAGGCAGTAGATACTGGAACAGGGAAAGAAGCTAGAAATGAGAGCTGTTCTGTAGGCAGAGAGACAGATTGTACAGGAATCTGAAGGAGGACAGATACTGCTTTACACTGCTGAGTAATCCTGGAGTCACTTGTCCACAATGGTACCTTTCGCAGCTGTACAATCAATTTAGGCACAAGGACAAATTATGACAAGTCTAAGAACAAAGAAGATCGAGAGGTGACTTTTTACATGCTTGGACTGTCTGGGTTAAGAAGCGAATTCTTCAACCTGTTGCAGATTCCCACTCCTCTTCTAGGGTACTTTGGTGAAAAATAGTACCTCACATTTCCCAGCAAGCTCTCAGCTCACAAGCTGAAGAGGACAGGGGATGAAAAAAAACATGATCTAAGAAAATAAACAGAACCATTTATCTGAAGGAGAAATACTTTCTTCCTCAAAACAAAAGGCAAAGTCTAAAGGCTGTCTTCCCTCTTTGAACAGGAAGAGCTGCTTTGTTATATAACACGTATCACTGAAGCAAAAATTTAAGACTCACAAAAGTCTCAGAGCTACTTATATAGACAATCAAATCATATCACACAGACATTGCTGTGAACTAATAACAAATGATTTACTGGTTAGGTTTTCTTTATAGCTCTTCTATATATATTCGGAATTGGCCACACGATTAAAAAAAAAAAATGGATTGGGACTATGGGGGAAGAAGTGGGGGGTTTTATGTGTGGATTGGCAGTCTGAACTAGAACGGCACAAACTTTATTACTGCACAAACCAACACTTTTTGCTCTCTTAAGTACAACCTTTAAATGCAGGCCCTTCAGTCAGCAAAAATTTTTAACAATCTAATAGTACACTAACCTTGTGTTAAGATCTATTTTTCTCCCTTTTAAACCTTCATTTTTACTTATTATAAAGGAGTAAATTTAGCTTATAACATTATCTCATATTTTCACATCTAATGTTTACTGTAAGAATATATGAAAGACATAAAGAAACAAAGTATTTTTCTTTTCTACCTTTTTCTATCAATAATTTTGGTGGACTCACCTGCTCCAGCTCTCTGGGGGTATCTACTTCTTTCCATTAATCACAGAGGAAAGCTAGAGAGCTAGCATAGACTAGACATTGAACTTTGAGACTGCAAAGACTCTGTAATATAACCCTAGGTTACTTCCATTCAGTTCTATACTACATAAGTGTTTCAAACACCTTCCTAAAGCAAAAAACCTACTGAAAGTCACTCAGTTCTTAAGTCCTCCTAAGCTCAACTAGTACAGTTCTGCACTTTTGACTTGGATACCACTACAGACCATCCACACATACAAAAACTTGATATCCTGCATTATCTCATTCAAAGAAAATAATAGGAGAATTATTGAGGTGAATTGTATTTTGTGATGATAAACCAAAGTGTGGGTTTAATGTTTCTTCACTTATACATATTTAAACTCTTAAATGTAGGTTGAAAGAACTAAGGCTTAAGTTTACATGGGAACAGACTTAAGTAGTTAATGAAATTCAATACTTCATAAAAATCTTTGTTACAAATTAATCTCCAAATGGTAGTAAGTCAAGCCTGTAATTCCTCAGACTTAACCCTTCCATATATCCTGTCATATTTCCTTCTCTATTGCTATCAGTCTTTAATTCAGTACACCTCCAAAAAGATTCATCTAGACCCTAGGGGAACAGAAGCTGGAGACAGTCTTCAGTGACGTTCAAATCAAACTGACTGTCACATGGAATAGTTAATGCCAAGCCACAGCTTTTTCATGCGAACTTGAAAAATAAAAAAAGTAAGGCTTCTAATTTTACTGTTTTTTTCATCTTCTCTCCAGTCATTCTCCTTGAAATAATTCAAACTAGCAACTGTCTGCCAGGTTTAATTGGATTACCTTCAATTTTATATACCTCTTCATCTAAGCAAAAAGCAGTATGGAAAAAATGAGTAATTGTTGTAATAATTGTTTATTGGATTGCCAGAGAATTACAGCAGCAACATCACCACATATGCTGATATGGAATCATAGGTAAATTATGACGTATCTGGAGTAGATTTAAAAAAAATTCAGTGCAATCAGAACTCATTGGGAAGATTGAAAATCAAGAGCCTTGAACTGTTGCACACATTTTTTTTTCCTAGATATTCATCTTTCTTCTCCTTCCCCCACATACAACAATATATTTACTTTTAGAAAACATGGAACTCTTCAGCATTATTGGCTGTACTTTCGTTTTACAATAGGAGCATGCTCCACTGTATAAGTAAATATTATCTCAATGGAAACACCTCACACAAATGTACTGACTGATTTCACTTCTGCTTTATGATTTGCTCCAAGCATGCAGGTCCATTTGCTGCCACCTCTACAAGGATTATGTTTCAAACAAAGCCAGACATCACTTGCCACCCCTAACCTGCCAGTAACCTTCTTCATATCCAGAAAAATCAAAAGTGGACAAGAATGCTACAGGGACCAAATCTATCACATTAATATCTCATATTTGGCTTAATTTAGATTTGGCTTAATTTTTATGTATTTATTTACTTCGAGAAACAGAATATGTTTCAGTTCTGAACTTAATATCCCATTTTATAGGAAATAGCTTATCTGTCACCTTCTTCATCACATTTAGTAACCCTAAAACGCTAAAAGCAGTTTAGTAACCCTAAAACCTGAAGACCAAGTGAGAACACGCATACTGATTTGTTCCCAAGGCTATTATAGATGTCACTGCAAGCATATTCCCATTTCCATATATAGTGGGATGGTTTTTCTTAAATAACCTGACAAATCCATATGGTGTCTGACCCTCTTGGTACTGCAGTCACTAGCATGAAACATACACCTGCAAAATACTTGACTTCACCAGCACCACCACCTGCAGGAAGCTCTTCTTAGTAGGTATCTTTCCTACCCAACTGTCATCAGAATAGTGGTACCTACACCAAGGGCAGATATCCCAGGACTGCAAAACGCAGGAAGGAAATTAACCCGTATCATTAGAGATAGACTTGACCTTAAGTGTCTTTTCCAACCTAAATGGTTCTGTGATTACACCATCCCTACCATGTCAACAATGGGTGTTCTGAGCAGAGCAGAAGAAGAGCGCTAGAAGCACTCTGGCTTCCTGTTTACCCATCAGTTTCACACCTCCCAGACTGACAGCAGTATCTGAAGTTTTTCAGATATCTCCACAGAAGTCAAAGCTTTGGTGACAGGGTTTTGTTTAACCCACAGAAAATACGTTGTAACAAAGGTTACAACACATATAGATTTTTCCTGGTTTGAAGAATATCCAAGAAAACTTGCTTTGTTTTTTCCCCTCTCCAAACAGAGCGGCAGAAAATTTCTTTTATTTTTAAAATAGATCTCCAAAATTGGAGAGTCATGGGAAGAGACACTAAAAAGTTCCACAAAATAAAACTGTCAAATTACTCTGGTAATAAAAATGTTTTATACCATTTGTTTCATCAGTGTTCATTTGTAAGTTGCTAGGGTTGGAGAAACAGAGAATGTGTTAATTCCTGCCTAAAAATTAAAACAACCTAGATTAGAATTATCCATTAGAACTTTCCCCACTTTATGTGAAAACTTTCTTAGTTTTCTTTTTAAATCCATTCAAACAAAAATGTGTGATGCCCCTGTGATTACTATGGTCACATGAAAAGTCACAACCATGACAAGTCTGTGAGGTGTAAGGAAAAACAGATGCAACATTTTAGACTTAGGCTTAGAGATAAATTCCCATTATGATTTTTTTTTAGTTTTTAAGAATTCTCCACGGATTCAGGTAGATATGCTCATTTATTTCAATTGGAAAATATACACCAAGTTTTGCAGTAGGACATCAAAGCATATGGGGAACTCAAATCTCAATATGGTATCTCTTTCTGCTTGAGATACTCCACTGAAGACTGAACTCTGAAATTCAGAGGAAGATCAAAAGGGACACTGAATAAATGAATGTTTCTGGTGTTGATGGGGTTAAGGGAGGAGCAAAGCAATATTCCCTTGGGCAAGTTCTGCTCAATTTTTTCCTATGCAATTCTATCAATAGCCTGGCTCTCAGAAAGCAAAATTGTCTTTATACATCAACTCAACCAACACAATACAGAACAAAACAAAAAAAATTTCTAGTCATTTTATACAAAGAACTGTTCCATCTTTTAAAAATTCTAATGATTTTAACAGGAATTAAAACCTGACAGAGCAGTCCTCCTGAAGAAGCCCACAGGTTCACTGATGCAGAAATTTCACTTTTCAACTGCCTCTGGATTATCCTAGCTAAAAATTACTACAGCAGGATTTTTACTGGAACTAGAAAATGTATCTTTTCTTCTAATTTTCAGGAATAACACAGTTACCCCAGAAAGCACTTGAGTAGTAAGATTCATTGCAAGTAATTTATGCATTTTGTAGAAGCATGACATATAGTTCAACATAATGTTAATTTTGCATGATTCCAGTCTTGGTTGTTCAAGGAAATCTGACAATTTCTATCACCCTTAAATAGCATGGCTTCTTGGTAAGTATCAAGTTCTGACTAATCTGTTCTTTTTACAGAAACAATTACCTTACACTTTGTACCAATACACAGCAATCAAAATAAGGAAAAACTACAGTTACTTTTCATTGCATCGGTATTCAACCCAACAGACATCTTATCCACAGGATATTTTTGTGCTGTATTTTTGGGTACAATCAACTCTTTGAAAGATTCATCAAATAAATATGAGGTATGGCTGTCCTCTTCTCTCAAAAGGCACCCTTTCCTAATCTTCTACAATACACAATCAAAGCAGGATCTACTCTGACACAGGATAATCACCGGTTGAATCTCTACTTAAATATATGCAAAGTTTATGTCAGCAGACCCAAATTCTGGCAACAACCTGTCAAACTCAGCAATGTGGCAGTCAGCAAGGACAAATATTGAAATTCAACAGTAACCAGAATGAAGAAAGACAAGCAATAATGAAATGAGTGACTCGTCTGTTGCCAGTTGCACTGCAGATATAGAACACTATGTATGAATTGTCCCAAGTCTGCAAATGTGGCTTGCCTGAGTCGTCTTCCATGAGTTTTCCCTCCTATGATAGAAGTTCTACAACTGAATCCATACGTGCTCACATCAGTGGAGTCTGACTCCAACTTCTGATTCAGGTGCAGCAGACCTGCAGAGCACAAGGGGCCAGACAGCATTCCTGGGCCAATGTGTGAAGGAGAGCATCTCCAACACACCAAATGGGGGAAAACTGACAGATTGATGGCACAGCTGTCACTTTGAATCAGCAGGGAATGAATAAGCTTTGAAGGCTGAGTTAAGAGACACATGTACATAAGGTTAGGGGACAGTGTAATTCTATATTCTAAGAGGATGAAAGAAGCAAGGACAGAACTTTGACTGCGAAAGACAGCAGCAAAGACAGGATGAACTTTGCTACCATGTAATTATACTCTGCACAAGCACCAGCGCTTGGGATCATTAACACAGCAAGAGGCAGAGCTCAGACAGACAGTGCATAAGCAACTGATCCGGCCAAGTAACTGCCAGAGTTTGAATGAAGAGCAGCTAAGTAAATATTTAGGAGATAAAAAACCCCTAGTTACTGGGAAGAAAAAAAGTGAATTTCCACAGACAGCTAGTGAATGATACATCCTGTACAGCTGAGTCTCTAGGACATATCTCTTTAGTTTATGATTCTGTACTGCTAAGTACAATGGCGTCTTAACCACTACGCACAATACAACACGATACTGCAAAAGGAATAATAAGGTAGAATTATTACTCAGGGATACTTTTCAAGATGATCTCTCTGACAAGCTATCAAAAAGAGGAAGACAATGGCATTAAAAAGACAGATGCTCACTTTCCCATAAAGGCACTTAAAAGGTTTTAGGAAAATTGAGGATTCTTTCCCAAAAAGTATTTAGAAGACCATACCATCCCCTAGGAAATAGAGAAGGGAAAAAGTTTAACAACAATAAAAGTTCAAAAGATATTTAAACGCTTATTTAACCAGCTGACAATCATTCATGAGAGAAGACAGGGAAGCCCTTTATTGGTTAAGGCCAAAAGCACCAAAAAGAATGTTTCATTCTGTTTCCAGAGGGAGTACTTGAAGTTTAATGTAACAGAGAAGAACTGGGTTTTTCAAAACTTTTGGAGGATGCAGAAACCCAGATAATCTTCATTCCCATTTTTCCACACACACTGTATACCTGCTAGCAGTTCCAACCATTACTCAGAGCACTCTTTTGTGAGAAAAGCTAACATGATTTCTTTTTTTTTTTTTTTTTTTTTTAAATCCAGACATCTATTTAGGTAGGTAGATCTTAAACACATTTGGAAGCAAAAGGCAAAACCAGCTTCGGGTAGACCAGAGGATTACTCATGTCTCAACAGACTAGAGCTCCCCAACAGCTGCTCCTCTCTCCTACAGGACGTTCCTTTATTTTATGCAAGGGGATATAGTGCAGGTGGGATTTTCCTCCTTCTATACATCCCCAGACAAGAACAGGAAACCAAACAACAGCAAGCTATTCCCTCTTCTCGTTTCACCACTCCTACAGGAGAAGTCCCAGGGTCTCTATACATGCACACACTTGCTGTAGCTCCTCACAAGCAGCATCTCTGGGGCCCTTCCAGCACAGTCAGCCCTAGCAGCTGAGCTCTGCCTTTTCTAACAGCTGCTTCTAAACTGCTGCACAGCCACTGCTGGAAAAATAGTTAGGCTGAACCATATTATCAAGAAGTAAAAGAAAGCCTCATAATAATCCAAAAGGCATCTACTCTTATTTACATTTATTGTCAAAACAGTGCTTGCAGGCCTGAATCTCTCGCAGCATACAGCTTCAGTCTTTTGTCTCTGTGAGCAGCTCCCTAAGACATTCTGTCAGCATAAAAAAGGCAGGTGGTAGGACAACAATCCCTTTCCAAAGCATGCGAGATTTCCCCAATGAAAGTGAAAATCATTCTAAGGGAAGCATGTGGTCCCACTGACCCCCACAGCTACTTTCAACTATACCCCTATCCCTATTCAAACATCTTCCCTTTCTTTTCAGTATGACCGGATCAAAATGCTATCAAGAAGTGAGAAAGTTAAGAGACCTTTTATTTATGATTTTCAGTGTTTGAACCTGGTATTTGAAATACATGCAACAATGTCATAAGAATTACAGACAGAAGAAACAGTAAGATGTTTACTGTGAGAGGAAAAGGCAGTTCTTCAGAAGCCACTTTTTGGTCATACAGTATAAAAGAAATTAAGATATTAACTTCTCTGATCAACTGATCAGCTTTGACCATGAAGTCAAAAGCAGGAAACTGCATCACTGATTTTATTGCATAAATTTATAAACCTTTTAGGGCTACATAAAATAAAATAACTGCTCCATGGTACAGACTTGGAACTCATATTTCTATCTAAACAAAGCACCACTACATCCTTGGAAATCCATCTGATGCACAAAAGCATAAGAAACAGAGGTGATGTGAATTGTACCTAGTGCTCCTATCAGCCAACTCTGCAAGATTTAGTTTGAAACTTTATCTGTAATATCTTGTTCTTATCTCAGTGAGTAACTGCAAACACAACACAGCCTGAGAACAGCAAAGCTTGGTATGCAACAGCTATGTAGCACATTTGGACCATTGGGCCACCTGAAAGAAGGGGTGATTTCTGATGACAACGCTTTGGAGTGATGCTCAGGGTAACATTCTTTCCCTGGTGTCTTGAATTCTTGCTGCAGTCCTTCGTCTTGCAGGGGCAATAACATCATCTCTATTAGCCAGCCACCTTTCTCCCAAAACTTGCAGAAGCACTTGAGAGTTCAACTCCTCTGGCAAGTTACCAGACAGAATTCCCAACAGTTATTCAATGGAACTGCACAAACCACTTTTCTTTTGTTTTGGGTTTTGTTTTTATTTTGTTCTTTTTTTCAGCCAAGTGAAAAAAAAAAAGAAAAAGCAAAACAACAAAAACCACCACAGTGATTTGGATCAAGCAAATAGTAAGAGCTGGCTTTTCCCCCTATCGTTCCTTTCCCTCCAGAGCTCACAAAACCATGCTGCACAGTAGCTCCAGGGATGAAGAAAATATCATGTAACCTTTCCTAGTGCAGGTGTCGGACCTCTCATGTAAATCACCTATTATTCACTCTCAAGGACTACATACATTTTCTCAGCAGATGTGTAAAGCAGCCCTTTCTAGCCTTTCCAGCCATTTTTTTCCAGCAGAAACTCATGAAATGGTATGTGAATTTGCTAATAATAAGCTCTGCTTATTAACAAACCTATATGCTCAACCTTATTGCTTATTCTAGTTACACTGAAGCAGAACACACCAAGCACCAGACAGAAGTCCACTATTGCTACACAGTTATTTATATTGGCCAAACTTTCAACAGCAAATAAATCCCATTTCACCATTTCTCCACAGAACATATTATTTGAGAGAATTGCACAGCTTTTTGATTTGCCTTTTATAGCTGCCATTCCTGTGCCTTACACTAATGTGTTTTATTTACTATGTGTTGACATAATGCTAGTTCTTATTTTAGTCCTCTTAGCAAGGAAATAAGAGAGGAGAGCACAACATAGAAAGACACTCAAGTGGCTGGAAAGGGATCTGTGGCAGGACCTCTGGTAGACAAAACAGGGCTTATTAATCAGAATTGTTTTCTTGTACTTTGGGCACAATAAGTCCATAAAGCCTGTTTTTGTCTCTTCACATCTACCGTAGTAGCATAAAAATGAACAATATTCAGAGATTAATCACCCACCAATTTAATGAAAATAAACATTTGAATAAAATAGAATTTCCCTGTAGCAGCAGAAATGACAGCACAAACATTGTCTTAACTAGAAAATGAAGTCCAGGGAAGGGGATGGGAAAGACTAAGAGAAGCTGTGTCTGCTTCTTCCCCAGGAAAAGGTTTGATCAAAACTCTGATGTTCTTGGATCCCATGGAACCCAACTAAGCTAGAAGAGGCCAACTTTCCTTAGTTTAGCTATCCCATGGTGCATATTTCAGTGTCATCTTGTTTTGAGGGATGATGATAAACTTCTTGCCTCAACCACAGTCTCTGTAACCCAAGTTACAGCCAAGAATTCTGCACCTAAAGAACTTATTTATTACTTCATGCACTGAACCAAAGTAATTCAGACCTATTTCTAAACAAATTATTGACAAGTACCTCTTGTGCTTTTTCAAGTCTATGTCCCACCCATTCTAAAAGTAGTCTTCAGAAATAAACATGCTCAGTACCAGAGGCTGACGTGATTTTTATTTCTACTTGTCAAATGAAAAAACAAGAGTAGAGAGTTTTGTGTCTCATTCACATATCTCAATATGATCTCAGGAACTCGGCATTAGTGAAGTCTCACTGGTGTAAAAGGTGGTTGTCTACTTTAGGCTTACAAAATACAGTTTCCTCCCCATCACCCTTCTAACTGCAGGCTGTCCTTCATATTTGTTAAAAGAAAAATTGTGTGAGGAGACTGCAACAGTTACGGTTCAAGTTTTGTCTCTTTTCCCCTTCCAAAGAATTGGAAAAAAATTAAGCGGTTATAAATTAAAAATGCACGAAATGTTTCCTTTACACATTCAAAAGCTGACAAGAAGTGATGCCTAACACAATTAGATTTAGCCTTTTACAGGTGCTTTCTGGATGTGTCACTGGGCTCTGCACAATGGTCAGAAACCATCAGTCTAGTGCCAGGAACCCTCAGTCTCCTAAATCCATAATTTGTCATTTGGCTCCAGTTTCTCTTTTGCCTGGGTTCTCATCAATTCTCTCTCTGCATTCTTTTATTAGCAGAAGTGAATAGGAAAAAAATAAACAAGTAAAGGAAATTCAACACAATTCTTGGTTGTAGACTCCCACTTCTGGAATCCCAATCCACTGGGTTGCCTGCACCATTAGCCAAAGCTATAGAACTAATGTAAAAAGGAGGAAAGTGCTTCGGTATTGCAAGTCAGGCAGTGAGAGTTGGGCACTGTCCATCTTAGATGCAGGCAACTCCTTTTTACCATATCATACTTCAGATTCACCATGGACTTAAAGCAAAACAGGCCATATTTTTTGCAATTTTCCCCCAGGCCAGCATCATACTTCAGTGGACTTATTTTTGCTGCCACATGTGTTTTCTCAGACATAATATTTTCTTTTCTTTTCTATCAGTAAATTTAACAGGTTTCCCTACAGACTAATTTTTATCTGGTACTTATTTTCCCTGAAGAGCTAGAATTTTACCTAATACACTGACATACAATCAGCATAATCACTGCAAGCAGAACTCTGCCCTCCGCCAACACCACTTGAAAGCATACTGTGCAAAATCATAATATGGTGAAAAAAAAAATCCTTTACAACTCCAATCACATTCTCCAAATAACCACATTTATAGCACAATGTGTGAAAAAGGGTATAGATTTATCAAGCAGTTTTAAGAAAACACATTAACAGAAAAAGCTTAAAGGAGAGTGGTGGCCTTTTATTTATAATGGTGATTTTCTTCTGTGAAGAGTTCTAATGTGTTTTTCATCCTACTTTTGCAAACCCTCCTGTATTACTCATTCCAGTATTAAAGCAGAAATGAACACTTCCTTACATAATCTTAACTATACTTCTCTTTTGCTAATAATATCTAAAATTTAACACACTACAAATATTTGAAAGGCATCAATCCTATTTGCAAAACCAATTTATTTTATCAAGCCCAAAATATATAAGAAAAGTGTTAGTCACTTTTTCTACAGAATTTCATGTGCTGCAAGAAACAGATTGTACTTATCATGTTATCAAAAACTTACTGTCAGTTTACAAATATATTAGGCAGGAGTATTTCTCATGTAAGGAAACATTCTGAGTTCAAAACCCAAAAGAGTTAAAAGGGAGCTCTAACACATTACAGCACAGCAGTCTCCCCTTTCAGAAGTCTGAAGACCAAATAGCAGCTATTGCCCAGTGTCTTCCTTACCTCCTTGAAGACTCAGCTTTCATACCACCTTTTACACATATAGACTTGCGTCACTGTACACATACAATATGATAACTTACAGGAAAACGTACAATCTTTATGATCAAATTTCATCTCATAACAACAAAGTCTGAAAGTATAGCTAGCCATTAGCAACTAGATTGTAAGAGGAGACTTGTATGAGAAATGCGTCACCCTGAGATCTCTGTAGAATGACCTAAAATAGAGCACATGAATTATCCTCCAACTGCCTTCCCCCTCCAAAGCCTTTTACTGCTCTTTCTTCCATATTTTTTCAGATATTCAAGCTTGTCTAGCTCCATAGGCCACCTGAATCTTAGTAAGGTTCTCCCCACCGCAACTCAGCACCTGTTCTTTCTTTCCTTGCACTGCTACCAATCACGTCTCCCTTATGCTGCTTTACCAGAATCATCTTCTAATTGTCAATTTTCACAAACCTCTTTATGCTCCTCCAAGTTCTCAAATTTAATCTGTTAGTCCCTCCAATACTTAGTCCTACTGTACCCATCAGATCTAGGTTTCAGCCATATGTTCATATCTGTTAATAACAGTAGTGTCAACTTAACCTTTCTCAAAACCTAACTTTCCACCCCAGTGTGGACAGCAAACCCCTGAAAGGCAAGTGCCTGACCAAAGGTGAGAATTGCCCCTGGCTGACCAGGAACCAGCACGGCTCTGTCTCCTTCACTCCAGCCAGCTGCCACCCTCCAGTTGTACCTTGGTTTTCAGATGGTTAAAACTTCCATTAGGCTTTAGAACACCTGGTGTAACAAGGCCCCGGCTTCATTGTCCTTTTAATGCTACCACTGCTGTGTAAATCTCAAGTAGTGGCACGTCATATGAGAGACTTTATGGAATACATATCCTGATGCTGCTCAAGTAGCCTCTGTTACAGAACATGATGCGAGAAGATAATATTTGAGATCAGGTTTATAATCCCCCATCACACGTAGACAACAGAAGCACATTTAGAAGTGACCTCAGTTTATAAAATGGTCCATCTCTGAGACCATGTAAACAAAATGCCTGGCAGGTAGTGAAAAAAACCTTTATGCCCATGTGAATATACATGGATATATGTATTCCTATTTAGTTAATATTTTATGCCCTGTTATGGCTGCCTCCACACTTTTCTTCATGTTGTTTGTACCTTTGTGTGCACTGGAATCAATCAGCTTCAGTCCCAGCAGTTCTATTAGTTTTTATCTCCCAGCATTTTCTAAAAGTGGCTCCTGGTGACTTATATAAATAAAAGCAGCTTTTTACAGGAACAACAGATTTATAACTTTAATAAGACTGCCCTCCTTCCTGCATTAACGTCTACAGTACATGACAAATCAGGTTAAGCAAGCTGGTATCAAATCTGAAGCAAAATCCGTTTTTGAGCCAAACCTTAATTCTCTGAAGAGCTTCAAGCATATTTTGAAGATGTTAAATTATTGATAAGGAAAATCAATTCTTTTTCCAGCTCAGGCAATGTCATAGAGTCACAGTATATGCAACAATAGCTAAGGCAGATTTTCTGTTTTATTAACTTCATGACCCTTTAGAATTAAGTTACTACTTTTTCCCTCTTTAGAATCCTGATAAACAGTCACTACCAACAGCTTAACAACTTCTGTTAACCTCAGATAAGAATAAAAGATTTGTCTGAAAACAGACTGACAGAAACACACAAGAAAACCATGAGATGCCAGCATACTCCTAAGTTTATTTATGAACTCGTATTATTCCACCAATATCATTAAACTTGGACACTTCAGCAAATAAACAGCAATGCGTTCTGATCTGACCAGGAACAGTTTCCTCAAAGGGTCTGAAATAATAAAACATGTTCTATCCAGGAAGGCAACAATGTGGCAAACAATCCTGTGAGAAAGTTGGCAGATAGCAAGAATAGTTCTTGTGAACCTTTCCAAACTAAAAAATTATTAGTATCTACATATATACATTCGAGTCAGTCACAGTGATTTTATCCAGTATCCATCTCAGAGCTTTCCCAGAGAAAATCTTGGATATGGTGACGGAAGCATATTTAAAAGTACACCAACCATTATACTACAAGATACATAGAAGAGGGAAGAAAATAAAATGTTACCAATCTTTCCCATTCTAAAGTAGAACAGCAGTCATGAGTAAGCAATTATTTACAAAGGATCAACAACCACTCTCATGTCCTTTCCCAGAAACATCCTAACAATCAGTTTTAAGACTAGATGATGTTATATGGTTAGTGGAGAATCCCCTTGAGATTTCCTGTTGAAGTTGTCCAGTTTAGTATAAAATGTGCACGTATCTGACAGAGGAAAAACTGACTCTCCACGTTAGTTAGTTAGTATGCTTCTTCCATTGGATACCTGAGACTATACCCCAGTGTACTGTTACACACAGAACAACAGCCTTAACAGATAAAAATTAATAGCTGTGTGCGCACAAACAAAAATATATTTTGTCCCCTGAATATCCTACCCGTTAGGCCACCCTCCAAGATGCCTCTGCCAAATACAAAAGATCTGTTCCCAGTTCTCTGACGGGTGTCCCCAGAACTGAGGAAAAGCAGATTCTTTTCTGTAAGTGATGTGAGCCAGCAACAGTACAGCTCCCAAAATGTTCCCAAATTAAACCATTCAGCAAAAAGAATGCGGTTGCAATTAACCACTAAATAAGCAAATGTGTATTTTTGATGAATAAAGCATCTCTAAGAAAATCCCTTCTAAGTTCTCATATGAAACTCGCAATAGTAGTAAGTAATAAACGCCCGTTTTTCAATCAGCCTCAATTCAAATGTGAGATGGCAAATATCCAGACAGAAAACTATCTGAAAAACATACAAAATAGGCCCTCAAGATAGTGTCTAATGAATTGCTTTGTTGTAAGTGACTCTAAGTTTCGATTTTCACGGTACCGTTTCTAATTAAATGAGAAATCTGCTGTGGAAGTGCTCTAGCGAAAGCTCATACGTCTAGGTAAAACACAGCCACTTGCGGAAGGCAAATAACGGACGTTATTCTTCCTCCTTCTTCTTACTTAACTACTACGGCATCTGCCGCGTCCTTGCCCGCGGAGCCCGACAGCCCCCAGGAGGATGAGGGGGCAATGGGCAGCGCGGGTGGCGGTGTCCCGCAGCTCTCTCCTGACACCGGCGCCCACCGCCAGCCCTCAGCAGCGGCAGCGCCGCCCATCACCGCCACGGCACCCGCCCGCCCCAGCGCCGCCCCGGCCGGGCACGGCTCCGGCGCGCACCGCGCAGGCGCGGGGCCGCCTCTTCCCCGCGCGCACGGGCGGAAGCCGCAGCGAGCGAGGCCGCCCGCGCCCCCTCCGCGCCGGGAGCGCCCGAGACCCGCGTGTCCCTGCTCCCGCATTCCGCCGCGCGGGAGGGATGGCGGGCGCGGGCGCGGCCCTGCTCGCGGGGCTGCTGGCGAGGCTGGCGCTGGTGCTGTACGGGCTGTACCAGGACCGCGCCATGCGGGTGCGCTACACCGACGTCGACTACCGGGTGTTCACGGACGCGGCGCGGCTGGTGACCGAGGGGCGTTCGCCCTACCGGCGGGCCACGTACCGCTACACGCCGCTCCTGGCCTGGCTGCTGACGCCCAACGTGTTCTTCGTCGAGGCTTTCGGCAAGATGCTCTTCGTGGCCGGGGACCTGGCGGCTGCTGTCGTCGCCTACCGGGCCCTGCGGCGCCGAGGAGCCGCCGCCGGCCGCGCCTGCGGGTGCTGCGCCGCCGCCTGGCTCCTCAACCCCCTGCCCATGGCCGTGTCCAGCCGGGGCAACGCGGAGGCGCTGGTGGCGCTGCTGGTGCTCGCCACCCTGTACTGGGTGGAGACGGGCAGCGTGGGCAAGGCCGCCGTGTGCTACGGGCTGGCCGTGCACATGAAAATTTATCCCCTGACCTACGCGCTGCCCATAGCGCTCCGCCTGCGCACCAGGCCGCGCCGCGGGGAAGGGGCGCTGGATGCGGGGGGTAACAAAACAGCGAAGTTCACGTTCATGGCGCGCCTCTGGCACCTTTTTGTAAAGATGCTGAACTGCGACGTGCTGCTCTTTGGAACGCTTGCCGCATCAGTGCTGGCTGCCTTGACTCTGGCATTTTATCACCTCTATGGCTGGGAGTTTTTGGAGCATGCCTACCTCTATCACTTGACCAGGAGGGATATCCGTCATAACTTCTCTCCCTATTTCTACATGTTGTACTTGACAGCAGAGAGCAAATGGAGTTTTGCCCTTGGGCTCGCAGCTTTCCTGCCCCAGCTGCTTTTGCTCCTGGTTGTGTCCATAGCATTCTACAGAGACCTTGCCTTCAGTTGTTTCCTACACACCACTATTTTTGTGACTTTTAACAAAGTATGCACATCCCAGTACTTTGTTTGGTATCTCTGTCTTTTGCCCCTTGTAATGCCTAGTATTAAGATGTCCTGGCGTCGGGGCGTGCTGCTTCTTCTTCTGTGGTTCATCGGACAAGGGCTGTGGCTTACTCCTGCATACTTTCTGGAGTTCAAAGGATATAACACTTTCTTATTTATATGGTTGGCAGGCTTGCTTTTCCTTTTAATTAATAGCCTCATAATTGTTCAGATTATTTCACATTATCAAAAAGAAGCACAGGTTGCAAAAAAACTGAAACAATGGTAATAAACTGACCAAAATCCAGAAACAGCCCTACTGTCCTTGATAAGGCATCACGTATCACCAGCCCTTTGTTTAACAAAAGTGCATGTAAGTTGTACTAAAGCACTTTGTATGTAAATGTTACTGTTTCAGGGCTGTGACAGCACTGATTGGCCCAGTTACCTTGAGCAGCCCCAGTCCTGCCCTGAGCAGTGTCAGCAGCTGTACCTGTCTTCTGTATGGGTCTTGAAACTGTGTTGCAACCCTCTCTCCAGCACTGCCTCCAGTTCTGTGTCCTCCCTGGAATCCCTGGAAGTACCCTGGACCAGTTCATCTCTTAAGCATGTTTGGGGCTCTGATGAATGGGCCCAACCCATCTGTACTGACTGTCTTCACCTGCCGTCTCCAGAGACAGTGTGACTGTGCCCTGCTCTTTGACCCCTGTACTGGGATCACGCTCAGTTCCTGCTCATACTCCCTCATGGAGTAGCCCTGGCACCTTTTTCTTCATTCTCCATGCTAGTCTGCTTGAGGACCTTGGCCTTTGTCTAGAATAACACAGAAGATTTTAAAGGTGGCGTTTGATTATATAATTGGAGTTTGACAGTTTTGTACATTCCAGTAGGTCAGTGGGGTATTTGGCAAGGCAGTCGCTCAGTACGTACACTGGGGATTGTTTTTCTTTTGTTTTTACAGTAACATTTTAGCGGTGCACTGTTTGTGGCCTGTACCTGGTCTTCATGTCATTAATTCCTTGAGACTTCTAATTTATTTTAGAATTCAGGTATACCCCTCTTTCACTTATTTTTGCATATTCTGTTCTGTTTGAGTTTTTGAATAGATTTATTCCCCTTGCCATGGAGGAAGATATTCCCATATACCTGTCTTGGATCACAGATATGTATAAAGCTTAAATATTTGTTTCTTCATGCCATGATCTAGAAAAGAGGCCAGTGCCTTAAATTTCAGTTAATATACAGTTATTGTGGGTGTTAACAATAGCACATGCAAAGAGTCAAAGTACAGTTAGAATGGCACCTGTGTCCCAAAAGCACTAGAGTTTATACCAAAACAGTAATTGGAAATGTAGTTTCTCAGTGGTTCTGTTTCTCTGTTAAAAAGAAATGAAAAAATGATTCAGAGTTGAAGAAATTGATCATTTGCCAGAAAAAAAAGGAAGCTTTGAAATAAGAAGCTCTATAACCTGTCAAAACACACTTATTCCCAGAGGAGACACACGAAGATGTGGAACTGAGTGCCAGGTAGTGAGAGGAGAGCAGCGCCATTATGGAATCAATATTCTCAAGATCATCCCACAAGAGGTCTGATGTACACAGCTTTTGACAGACGTGGAAACTGACAATGTGTTTTAATAAAATCTAGTTTACATAGGCATATGCCAAATACAAGAATTTTCATATTTGCCTCACCTTTTAGTTACATCCAGTGTGAAAGTGAAACCCTTAGTGTGTAACATAGAGCAGGGCTTCAAGGCAAAATAGCTTCAACCACTTGGTGGAATTCCCAGTGATGTGATTGGGAAAGGGTATGGCCAAGTGGATTTGCTGTGCTGCCTCTCTGAACCCTGCTGTCTCCTGAGGCAGCCCTCTTCCTCAGGACTGTAGTGACTCCCACCTGTCTCACATACAGGATTTCCTTTCCTAGTTGTAATGCTACCTCGTGAGATGGAATTACAGTATTTTGATCTGTGAACTTTTCCCATTGCTTCTCAGCCCCATTGAGGTGGTTACATGAAAGGAGAGGAACCCCCTGAGCCCCCACAGCCCAGAGCCAAAGGGCATGTTACCAGGAATGAGACCATGTCCTTACACCACACTGGCCCAGTTTGGACATTCTGATGTGTTTGAAGGAAGGATGGTTTTCCTGTGATTTCCATGGTCAGAGTGTTGGGGCGTGTTTCTGCTCCTCCAGTGGAAAGCTTTTCTCTGCCATCTGCATTCTCACTTGCCTTCAAGTTGTGAAAATCCTGACAGCCTCTTTGCAAATCCAGAAACTGGATAAGGCAATGGATATTCTTTTGACTGTCTTGGTTTTTTGGGGCAGGTCTTAACAGATGTGGCACTGATTTCCTTCCCCTGGCTTTGTCTGGGATGAAGAAAATTTTATAGCACCAGCTTGTCTACATCTTCCACTAGAGGTGTATCGGTCAAAAAACTGGTGTCATAAGCCACTTGCACACAGTTTGATATTAATCAGCAAAACATCTTGTGTGTGCTGTGAGTGTGTGAAGCGAAAGCGTCCCATGTGGCTTTATTCTCCAAGGCAGAGTTGGATATACCCAGCTTCAGCAGAAGACTGAAGAGGCTCTTCTGTGTGATACTTCTGCTCACCCCATCCTGATGCCCAGGCAATGGCTCATTTTCCTTTGCAGCTGATCTTCCATTTTCCGTTACACATTTTTTCTGTTGTGAAAAGCATGTTTTCTTCCCTCAGAGCAATGTTCTGTATCGCTTTAACAGACCTACTTATGCTGTTTGCAGACATTTCGACACCTCTATTTTTCCCTTCCTGTTGGCAAAGAAAGCAAATGTAAGCCAAAAGGCATTTCTAACCTCAAAAACCTTTTGCAAAAACCAGCATTTTAAGTTACTGTATTCATAACAGAATTGCGATGTTTCTTAGGTAAGAAGTAATTTCCTTATGAAAAGTACATTCTTGATTTTTTAACAGCTAAATAATTTTGAGAAGGCAGATTTTTCAGCAATTCCACACCATTTTTTAGAATACAAATTCTGAAGCAGCAACAGGAACTGAAGGGTACCTTCCCTTTGCAGGTCAGTACCAGTCCTGCAGCAATGATTTGAGAAAGCCAGGCATAAGCAAGTTTTAAAAAAGGCTTTTAAACATGGATTTACAGTCGTCATTTTAATAATCCAGGACGAGTCCCTCTTTTTACAGTTGTTTTCTTAATCACCCAAATGTGTTTGGAATTTAGAAGTAATTCAAGTAACTCATAAAAAGCTGGAAGAAAAATGAACCGAGTAGGAAAATGAACCAATGAGAAAAATTAACCAAAGGGGATAAATGAAAAGATATTTGAGAGTTTAGATCTTGCTTTTAAAAAAAGATTCCATAGTTAAATGGAATTATATAACTCTATTCATTAGAAAAAAAGGGATAAAGTAATTTAGTCAAGTACCAAACAAGTTACGGTTCTTGAACAAGTTATGGTGAGTAGTTATAATGCCCTTAAAATTTACCAAATTCATTTCCTATGGAACATTTATTGCTTTTGCTGCTGTTCAAATTATTTTGCATGATAATTTTATGTCCATTTATTTTCTGGTAATTAGGAACTGAAGTGTCTGGATATCAGTGTTCCTTCCTTACCATGAGTTGCAAAACTGTAATGCCGACTACTTTTTCTTTTTAAAGGTTGAAGTGCCCATTGAAATAAATGTGTCCCACCTGCAGAAATTTTTCATGTTGCGCTGAAACCAGCCCTTAAGCACAAAGTACAAGATGTGAAAGAGGAAGGGAAAAGAAGAATCAAGAAAACTAACATTTTTGCCTTGCATTTTACACTGCAGCCTATTGTCCAAAGACTCATGACTGGATTCTCAGGTGACTTCAGGCAAAGCTCAGAATTTAACAACGGTTTGCTTTAACATTTATAAATGAAATTACTCAAATAACAGGGTAAACAAAAAAATAATACTATTTCATTCAGTTTTAGTTTGAGGATGCTGAATTACCATCTATGACACAATGTACTTTGTCCTTAAGTTTAACTTTCTTGTGTGTTACTTGCACTGTATTGACTCCTGTAATAGTAAAGACATCAATTAGGTGTGCTAAACGGAGCTCATCTGTTACCTTTTTCAAAGAAACCATGAAGCTTTTGTATTTAACAGCAAGGGGAAACTCCAGCATTTTTCATAACATTGTATAGAGAAAGTAAATGTTAAAAGAGAGTAAATTATGAGCAAATGGTTTGCTTTTTTTATCTGGGAAGAGTGAGTCATCTACTTCAAAAGGGCTGCAGAAATACATGGCAAACACAGGGAACCTCTAAATATATGAGGTTTTCCATATACATTTGCCAAAGACAGCTGCAGAATGCATGTCCTAGTGATAGCAGCATTATGGAATAGGATTACCCTGAATTTAGGACAAACCTTTTACTCAGACTGAAACCCAACCACTCAAGCAATTTGCTTGCTTAAGGGCATATTTATGTGCGCTATATTCACAAGCCCAAACATTTACCTGCACGTACAGAAGCAAAAAGAAAAGTCCCAGTCAATACACCTTTGAATAACCTTTTTCAGAGCTACCCTCAGCAAAACGGGTTCCTTAGATATTTCTTATATTTAGCACTCAGAATCTCTAGCGACTCTAAAAATGAATTACGTAAATTTTGATGCATATGGAAAATTAAATAATATGCTGCAGGGATCTTGAGGTATAATAGACACAATAAGGAACCAACTAATTATGTATTTGAAGGTGTACATTCCACCAGTATCCTCATGTTTTTCATTATAAAAATCTACACTAGTCACATTTGTGTAGGAGACATGTTTCAGTCTTTATGCAGGATGAATGAAGTCAGAGACCTACATTTTGTACTAGTAAAAGCATCGGAAAGATAAAATTTTTTCTTGATGCAGTACCATTGTTTTGAGCGTTTTTTAAATTATATTTCTGTTAAGACATTAATGAATTGATGCAATAAATCCATGCAACTGTTACATGCATTTTTAATAGCTGGTATGTCTCTTTTTTGTCAGTATGGTGAACACCAAAATTTGTCAATTTTTAATGGTGTAAGTTGATAGTACTTGGAGCAGGATTCCTCCTGACTCCTTTCTGGCACATGCTGAGGGGGGTAGGGGCTTCTGCAGAAGAGGTTGCTTACTGGGGTGCAATCTTGCTTAATGTGTAGATAACGCTTTAGCTGTAGTCTCTTACTATTCTTAGAGTTTAACTTCCAGATATTAATGATCTCTTCAGATAAAACATTTCATAGCTTGCACATAAAGACATTACAGATGAGAGATCCTCCCTATTTTTCATGGATATTGGTGGGGAAGCCAGCTAAAACATCTGTGGGAGAAATGTCTAAAAGAAATGTCTGTACCTGATTAGCTACAAAGACAGAACTTCAGCCTTGGAAGTCAGCTGAAATGCAGGCAAATTGAGCAGTAAGCCCATACTGTGAAATTCCCATTATTTATATGGAGGGTATTCAATCAAAAGTGCTTTCCCATTTTACAGGAGGAAAATGGGAACTGACTAGCAATTGTCAGGCTGAATGAATATAACTTTCCTTCTTTCACATTATCCTAAGGGGGTCTATAGAATGTTATAGCCTACAGTAGCACTTGGGCAGTTGTACAGGTGTGACTTGCATAAGCTATTATTAGTCAATATTGTTGGTGTAGCAAGAGGTTATTAGTAAGCAGTTACTCTCAAATTGCTTTTTGAAGGTTAACTGAAGTAAAACCTGATTCCTGCTTCACGAGGCAGCAGCTGTGTTAACAGAGATGGTACTGTTTTGACAGTAATTTTCCAAGGAGAGCTGCACTCTGTGGCCCATATGCTTCCACTCTGTGCAAAAGAACATGAATTCAAATCCCCTGGTGATCTAACAGTCAACATTTTTTAATCTATCCCATGTCCCTCCCACTGATCCAATAGATTGAATTAGCCAGAAAGCAGGCTTAGAAAATGAAGTGGAACACAAAGTATGATTATCCTCCCCTTATTTTCTGCCCTGTATTGTGTGACTATGTTGAATAATTGAGATCACCTTTTGGAAGGACACAGTCCCATTTGAGCTAGGTGTTAGAATACTTTGCTAATATGAAGTACTTTACCCAAATGCACCTGAGGGAAAATTGACTGGTTGGGTTACATGGACTTTTGTCAAATAATTGTAAAGCTACTGATAATTTATGTCAGCTTCAATATTAGCAGTATTTTGTCATATCTTTCTGAGATATATACATATATACGTGTGTGTGTGTAAAACAGAGTAACTAAAAATAGCAATGCTTGTAAATTCTAGTTTCAAGCTTTCCTTACTCAAAGACTTTAGAGGACACATACAGCCATAAACTCTCTAAAAGAGAACAAATGCTATATCAGAGAGAATTAATAATTAATTAATAACTAATTATGTTGTTTCCACAGCTGACACCTTCCTGAAGAAAGTAGCACCTTTTTTTTATACACAGTCTGGAAATTCACATGAATAACAAGTACTTCACCTTAAAACTGTCAGATGTATTTGAAAATAGATTTTAATTACCATTAGCACTTCCAAGTTTAGTGCTGGCATCAGCCAGTTTGTTAATTCCAGCAGTACAGGAACTGAAGTCATGACCAATTTTCCTTCATGCTCTAATAAACTGGTTGATTAAGTATAAGAAAGTTTGTTGTTCAAAGTGAACCAAATGTTGTTTGTTCACTGGAAAGAAATACTGCATGGCCAGGACCAAAATTTACATATGCAGGATGGAGCAAAGTGATCAAGAAACAAGGGCAAAAAGTGAGGCCTCAGAGACCTTGACTGTTGTCTTGTCTCTGCCACTAATTTATCATTAAGAAGTGATTGCAGCTTGCTGAGCTGTTTGCATTTGCCACTTGTGATGGCTTGATACATTTAATTGACACCTTTTTTGAGCCAAAATGTCTCCTAATCTATTTCTGTAACACACTGCTGTAATGATTGCAGTCTTGTTTGAAACAATTATAAGTCTGACTGGCAGTAAACTGTAAACACTTAACTAAAGACATTTTGATTAAAAAATACTCAACATGCCTTTTTTTTTTTTTTTTTTTGCATGTATTTAAACTTTTTTTTTTTGGTGGGTTATGTTAGGCTCTCATATGCATTCCAGTGTTTCATTTTTAGGAGAGGGTGAATTACTGTTAAAGCTAAATGAAGATCTGGAATCAGATAATGGAATTCATGGTAAAAAGCTAGACAATTTAGAAAAATAATTTAGAAAAATTATAGTGAGCTGATACCATAATTAAATAAGATTTTATTTTTACTGGTCTGCTTAGATTGCATTGGAAATTCATATTGAAAATGTATTGGGAAAATGAAGCAGCAGACAACTCTGCAGCTGGTATAAATAATGAGAGATAATGGCTCAGGAACTGTTTCTGTATATTTGTAAAAAGTATATTATGATGTTATCCAAGAAAAAAGTTACTTGTTGAGCGGCACTATGAAGGCAAATTACAATTCTGCATTCATATACAGGTGAAAAGATTTCTTTACCTGTATCTTTCTCCAAAGCTTTTGTTAAAAGAGTCACAGACTACCAAATTGGAATCTGGACCAGATGTGCTGTGCCAGAAGCAGTTACAGGGAGCTCTCCGTTTGCATCAGCCTTGTAGGCTTCCCAAACAAGGGCTTGCTGAGTGCTGGAGGCCGTATCAGGGTGGCAGTGCACAGATGCAAACTTCCCCATAGCATGCTCAAAGTGATTCCTCTGCAGTTCTTAAGGTACCCAGAGGTTGCCTTAATCTATATGGTATATATCTCCTCATAAATCTACGTATATCTTAAATAGATGTAGATATATACACCCTATTTAACTATATATATCCACATCTGTAATAGTGCAGCAGCAAATTCAGGGACATCATGCCCATCCTGACTGGATAAACATCTGTTAAGGATATAGGAAGAAGCCCCTTTTGGTTTACAGGGACATGTCAGTCAGGCCTGAGAGTGGAAGGTAGATTTGTGTGGATCAAACTCCCTCTAGAAGGAAGGGGTAAAGTTCTTAGCTATTCCCAAAAGACAATTGGGCCTTTGCAGATTAATTAGTAATGAAAATGGGGAATAAATCTTCTCCTAATGTTGGAGACACAGGACACTGAGGGTGCTAAGTTTCATGGCTATGGAACAACTGATGCAAATACATAGAAAATTATGTCAAGGGCTATTAAATACTAAAACTATGTCCTCTGGTCTTGGGAATTCAACAAGCTGCAAATCATGGTGAAGTAGGGAAGTATTTCTAGGCAAATCTCACCTCTGTGTAGTTTTCCTCTGCATCTGTTGCTGGTATTTGGAGAAGGATACTGGTCTGATCCATGATGGTTGTTCATAGGTTCCTAACCACACAAGTGTCCCCAGCAGAGCACTCCCATAACCAAATGTGCTCCATTACTTGGCTATGCCCTTTATTTTACACCACACAAAGCTGTGTGTCAGATAACACCTCCGTTCTGGGTCTGTGTATCTGCTTGCTCTTTTCTTCCAGAGCAGACGCTATCAGATTGGGCCAGTAAACCCCAACTGCAGCTTGTTTCACTGGGATTTCACAGATGACAGTTAGCAGCTGGTAACAGATTGATAGGTGAGAAGGGGAAAAAAGGGAAATCAAAGCTGACAAAACAGATCTGTGTGATAAAAAAAAGGTGCTTTTAGCTGGCCAGGTAACTAAAAAGCAGGTAGATTGAGACAGCTCATTAGGCCAGGTTAATTCAAGCATACCAAACCCCTGGAGCCTGGCTGCCTTCTCTCCAAAAAGGAAACCACAGCTTTTACGGGACTTCACATGTTTTCAATGTGGAGAAAAGGAAGTCAGGGAGTGTGAGGGAGAAACAGATAAATTGGCACAACTCCAGTTACCTGTACTAATAATGGCTTGTGTAAATGCAAAATAAAATCAAGATCCAGCCCTTAGCCAAAATTGTCTTCTGTTTTAACAATAGTTTACCTTTAGCTCTGGAATGGTATGTACTGCTGTTTAGGATGATTAGCTTAGCCTGTAGGTAAGTAAAAATAGTTTTGCCTGAAGAAAATAAGTGGGTTTTTATCAGAAAGTAAACCCTTTCTACAGACTACTGCAGTTGACAAGATGTACAGTCAAAGAGTTTGGCAGATTTACCATCTAAAACATGATTTTAGTAAAAAGGAAAAGGCAGCATTCCAAGCATAGCCAATGATGTCTGGCCTGGATTGACCCATGCTGAGAAGTTGTTTTATCTCAGAAATTCAAGCCAGGCTGAAAACAGCTGTTGTGGTGGAGAGGCTGGAGATCTGGTCGCACCTGGGCTTGTGGCAGCTGTCTTTGGTAGATCCAGGCTCCTCAGAGACGTTTCCTCTGTGTATTGTGCATGTGCCTTGTTGCTCATTCCCTCTGTCTAACCTCAGCGTGCATCTGCGGGCTCACAGGGAAAGCAGCAGTCAAATTTTAGCTTCCTGTTCCCCATCACTTCCCTGTGAGAGCAGCCAAGCATGCCATTGAAATGTGACTTCGGAAAAAAGGAATTCTCTTGTGTTCCCAGTGTTTCGAATGCAAGAGTTAAAAGAAACTTCACTCTATGTGGTATAGCTCAGAACTGCTCATATATTACTTGTGTGACCACAGCCACTAAGGCAATTCTTTACTGTGACAGAACTGTCATCTAAGTCCCATGTCTTACATCCAACGACTCTGTGTAGATGTGATCCTGAGGTCTTTGAACCTGGCAGCAAATGTTAACCCAGTACGAAAGACTCTATTTCTCTGCTATTTGTTGGTTCTGATTTTACGGTGATCCCGAGAATTCAAAGAAAGCTATTGAAGGCTTCCCTGCAATCTGGAATAGATTACTGTTGGGAAAGTTTCTGCTTCTGTCTAAACCAAATTTGTTTGTTTAATTATTCTCACACTAGCACATTTTCTGTCATTTGCCTGCAGGCAGGCTACCTCTGACAGTGCATGGGTGCCACACTTGACTCTTTAATCACAACGGGAGCAGAGATTGTTCTGCACTTCTGAGAGCTGCCTCGACCCGTTTTTCACATTCAGGTTACAAGCCCAGCAAGAGACATCAAAGGTAAGCAGTGTTGCTCACAAGATGTTTGGAAATGCGTCCTTTAAAGCCACTAGTTAGCACTGAGATTTGCTGCACTTTTGTCTCTTTACTTCACACTCACATACTTTAAGCTTTGCCTATGCCTATGCAGACAGAGAAGTGAAGTTTTCTTACAGGTGCATTACAGACAATTTACAGTTCACGCAAGAATATTTTTTTGTTACAATTCATCAAGGCTAACACCATATTAATTTAGCCGTCTGGAAAATGACAATTTGATCTTTAGTGTTGATTAGTAGCTGGCATTCTGTCTAAATAGGAGGTGTCAGCTGGGTACTTAGCTGCTTGAGATTTGAGCATTACTTGGACCTAAATTAAAGTGTATTTTCAAAAACTGATAAAGTAATACAATTAATTCTTGTCAAGCTAACATGTTAGACTTATTTCCAGTGCTCTGACTGCGGGCCAAATCAAAACACTTTGCAAAGGAATCATGATGCATTAGTCACTGAACATGCATAGTGTTAAGCAGCTTAAAGGTCAAATATATTCATGAGAACATGTAATCTTATGTGTGTTTGGTGAATGAATAAGAAAAAGGTATCCATTCGAGGAGAGGAGGGTCAGAATATTGAAAAAAAAATATGACCGACGTTTACGTGGGTATTACAGATGTTATTCCAATGACAGATTTCTGCAAAGCAGTTTCAAGAACACTCATGAAAAATAAAGGATATACTTCAGCCATGAGAATTTAACTAGGTACTATGCTGCCATACGGCATAGCTGCTTTCAAAGCAAATGCAGGTTTTTTTCTTTTCTGGGAGACCAGATGGCAGAGAGGCTGGTATCTAGAAGCTGTCACACCTAGATCATCAGTATCAGTCAGTTGCATGGGACAGCAAGTAATTTTAATCTGGTAGCTTTTCAGTAGTTTATACAAATAATGTGTGCATTTATTTCCCAAAAAACCACAAAAATATATAGTAAGATCCTTGTGATAAATTAAACATGTTTTTGTGCAGTATTGACAAGTCAAAATATAATGCACCAGGAATGTGAACTATCCCTTTTCACAAGAAGTGATCCTTCTATCTTCAGGGACTTGCCAGTAACGTGTAATGTGCAAGCCTTCCTGAGACCGGTGAAAACCCAGGCTCTAACACTGCTGACCAAACACCTTCCAAAAGCATTGCAGCCAGTTAAATGCCTTTTATGTTGCTAGCGCAGATGAGAAAGAATTGATAGCAGCATAGGATAACACCCAAAACAGATGATAAATGCTGTATTTGTGGTTTGTCTCCTATTAAAGGCTCCAGAACAAGCTGCCAAGAACAGAAATTCCATGACAAGGTGTGACCAGACCTCAGTCAAGTTAAAGCATGTCACCATTTGTAATTTAGTTCAGAGCAGTAGTGAAGTGATTTCCCCAGATGTCCCCACTCTACGGTGTGCTGGTTTGCATCACAGAGTGCAAATACATTGGAACTTTTTCAGGATGTTTTTGCTGTGTGTCAGTGTGAAGGGGGACTTCCTTTTTTCCAGTAGCAGGAGCATGGCAGTTCAATACAGAGCAATAGCAACTTGGTCAAGGAAACTCCAGTGGTACATTTTGATAAATTTGTGCTTCCAGTTGAATATCTATTACAAGAAAAATTAAGCAGAAAATACGGCAGAGCCTTGAGATTTTCATCAATTAAAAAACACAAAACAAAACAAAAAACATTACATCAATAGTAGACACGGTAGTTCTGAAAATCATCAGTTAAAAATCTCAATTCTTTTTTTTTCCTTCTTGAAACAAAATATGTTTTCTGATGTTTCCTTTTCAGTTTTGGATTAGGCTTTTCTGGATTGGCCATTTGACATGAGAAAAAATTATGCAAGAAAAAAAAAGGAAAACATCCAACACAGAAAAGCAAGCAATCTTTTTTAAAAGTCTTTTTTTTTCTGGACTAAAACAAGAACATGTGATCCAATCTGCTTCTGACAATTTTCTGACAAGTTGCTACATTTCCTTTCATTTAATTTAATTAC
The DNA here is from genome assembly GCF_009650955.1 of Corvus moneduloides. NCBI lineage: Eukaryota > Metazoa > Chordata > Aves > Passeriformes > Corvidae > Corvus > Corvus moneduloides. The sequence goes on along the minus strand of NC_045478.1, from coordinate 73,358,273 downwards.
AGAGTTACTTCTTATTTGCATCTTGGAGAAGTTTTGTGGCTTCTTATTTGGGTGTTCTACCTAAAATGCACACAGGCAGTAAATAGTAAATAGTTTGTCACAACAACTGGGGATGGAGCAATATTTTATTAGTTCCTAACTCCCCTTTCTGATTGCAGTGGGACAGTGGTCATGTCACTGCTTGTGTTCCCAGGTGGCCACAGAACTACAAAAGCTAACAAGATAGTGGTTCCCATCTGAAAAAGCACACTGAATACATTGTTATTGCCAGAATAAATTTGATTACAAGTATTACAACTAACCAGAATACATAGAAAAATAAACAAACCTGTGATATGGTCAACCCATCATTTGAGCCTTTTTACTTAGTGGCCATTTAGAAAGAGAAATGGTAATCAGGTGCCTCTGAGGAGTTTTACCACTTCCTTGTTTTCACTTTTATTTTTATTTCATCCACTACAGTGTATTCTTATTCATTCTAAGAGTTCCTTCATCTTTTCAGTTTGTTTCCCCCATTATATCCTGTAATTTTATTTTCTGATGGTCTATTCATAAATTTAATAAAACATATACAAATAGTTACTGTAGATAATGCAGTTAAAATTCATTTAAAAACTGCAGGAAATTATAATAGCATTGTAGTGCACCAGAGTGGAAAGACATTCACTGCTGCTCTGTATTGCTGCTTTTCTGAAAACATACTTACTATCCAAAACTACGTCTTAAAATATCATATCCCTTAATTGTATATGGGTTTGTGTCACATTGGCAATTGACCTGTTTACATGTTTAAATTAACCTTGTACTTGGACTAAGCTCTGCATCTGAATTAACCATCTTTAGGCCTCAGCAACCATTCTGCTTCCTTTAAATCAGATCACTTTTTGTGAAACTTCAAAACTACCTACAGTATTTTATCCAAGAATTGTTCAATAGTCTGACCTGTGGCTAAAAGATATAATACTTGTAAAAATGTTTTTCTAGTCTTACAAAGCCATTTAATACACTGCAATAAATATTTGGTGTATTTACCATACAGTCACTCAATGAAAGCCCCATATTTTTGATGTAGATATTCTGTAGAAAGTAGGAATACTGTTCAACATGTTGGACATAACTGTAGGGTCACATCATGAGAGGGACCCCTGCCTTCTCCCTTTCATTTGCTTGGAAAGGAGCCAGGTCCAGCTCTGGAACAAAGTCTGAGGGCACAAATGTTTAAGTGGCCATTTTCTCTGCTTGCACTGAGGGCTGCTGTGCATAGATTGGGCGCACAGTGAGTTAAAACAAATAGCCGAAGTCTGAAACATTGCAAGACAGTTGAGCCAAGCTGAGCAGCTTCACAGCCATTTCACCACGATTCTTCTCCAAAAAGTTCAAACCTCTTGCTTAATATAGAAAAAAAATCAGCTTTCCTTGATGGGAAAAGAAAAACCTTTGTCTAAAGAATTCTTTGTAATGAGTTCATTTCAAACAAGGCAATCTCGAACTGCAGCCCAATCTGTCCGTTGCGTGAGGGTGATATCTGTCTATGAATGATTACAGATTACGTTTGTGCAGGACTGTTGTGCCAGTAAGACAACAGTGCAGTCCTGCCCAGAATGTTCCTGCTGCAGCAAGTCCTTAAAGAGTATAAACATATTTCACAAACTGGCTATGGGCTCTACTCTTTTATTTCAGAAAAAAATGATCGTTTGTAGTTCTGTGTAAACCAGCAGGTTCTTCCTTTCTTGCAATGCTCTGTATATGATTCTCAAGACATTACTTACATGATGTAAGTATAAAACCTCCATCTGTAACACCTTAAATTCACTGGAGGATGCTAGCACATATCTACCACCTTCTTTAAATTTCAGTGCTACCTAATTTCTGCCTTAAAAAAAAACCAAACAAATATAAAGATATTGGAAAATTCTAGTTACTGTACATTCTTTCAAACTGCTTCCTACTTTGGTCTAGTTTTTGGAATATACTTGAAATAAGAAATCAGCTTTAGCTGGTGTGTTTTAAGTAGCTGGCATCTACCTTTTTTTTTTTTAATTCATTTAAAGTAGGTGTTTAAAAACATTCAAGAGCATTCTGTAAAACGTTGTTCTTCCTTGATGCTCTTCTTAACATTAAGCAGTATGGCTATACAGGTACGAATTATTCTCAAAAAATATTTGGCCGCATACTAACAATATTCCAGGAAATAGATCCCCCCAAAATATGTCAGAGCTTCCCAAACATTTAACACTCTCCCAGAAATCCAAGGCTCAGGTGTCCTGACAGCCCTTCTGGGCATGTTTCTGTCATGGCAGAAAAGTTCAGATGCTGCTGCAATTCCCATGGCTTAGTCTTTACACCTGCACTAAGGGATATTTTTTTCTCCATTTGCCATGCAGATCAAGTCAGGAGACAGCAGAAATCTTAACTACAGCAGACTCGGCCTCCTGTTCACCTGAGAAGCTGAAACCCTGCGAGTGGGCAGGGCAAACAAACATGATGCAACTGCAGCATCCATCCATCTGGCAAAATAGATGGCATTGGGGCAAAGGGGAAGCTGTCAGGTCAGCTGGGACCTGAAAGATCATGAATGCTCCAAATCTGCTGAGCATCACTGGCAGCTATTTTGACTGAACAAGCCAAGCAGAGAACTGGGGGTTATTTATAACACAGCCCAGTGCAAATTGCGTGACACTGACCACAGTGACTCACACAGCCCTGGAGGTTTCTCACCTGCAGCTCAGGAGCCTGGGAAGACTCCAAAACTCTTTTACGTTTGCACCAATATGAGGGGCCATTTCTGTGTTAAATATGCAGAAACCCCAACGCTGCTCTTCTCTAAATTCGGAACTTTGCCCCTGAAATGCTGACTTTTTTAAGAGTGATCACCAATTTCTGTCTCTTTCTTCATGAGAAATAATAGGGATAAGACTGCTGAGCAACTCACTGTCTTTCCTGGGTCTGAAAAATTAAAATCTCATTTGCAGTACTGTTACTATTCGATTCTTTTTCCCAGTTTATTTAGGTTTGGAGGGTATTAGAGTGTTCAAGTGAAATGTTAGAAGAGAAATCTGAAGCATACCTTTCAGTCAACAGTACAGATGCATTATTCATTCAAATTTATCAAATTAGGCAGTGAGGTGACAATCTTTTACAGGAATTAAATATATGGTCAAGAGTGTTTGTAAATTAGCAATCATTCATCCTTATTCTTCAGTGCACTCTGCAATGTTCTGCGTAAAGTTAGAAGACTTGTCTTTCAAAGAGATCCAACCATTTGATTTACTTTATAAAATGGTTTAAAGGAGACAAAGTTTACAATGCTTTCCCATAATTTTTGATTCAATCAAGGGAAAAAGATTATTTTTAGAGTATATAATATCTATTTCGTATATATCTACTGCTCTGGCTGGGTCTAGTGAGAAAAGATCTCTATAAATCAACAATAAAGGAGTGACATTTAGAAACTGCAAATCTGAAAGGGAAATATGTTGCTGTTCTATTAAGGAGCTATACTAGCTGCCAGCTCCCACAAAAACTGGGAAGTTGCCACTCCACATGCTTGGTATCATAGCAGCATTGAAACAACTTATATTGCTGTTAGAAAGATCATTGAAAGTGTCTCTTCTGTCTGTACTTAACTGTGTGTAAGACCAACAACAGCAACCATGAGACCACACTAATCTCTTGAGATCCTTTAGAAATACAAAAAGGATATCAAAGGTAAAAGACGAAAGGAATGAACAAATCATATAGGTGAAGTTCACCCAAAGAAATTAGGAAGGCAGCCCTGAAGCAAGTAGCAAAATTTCTATAATGAAGAGGCCACTTGAGTTTTTGTTTGCCCATGCCTTAATCTGTCATGGGAACAATTCTCCTTTTGACTTAACTGTGCATTCAAACTACAGAAGATAGTTATGGCTTTATCATGATGCAGTGGTCTTCTCAAATTGAGCAATATCCTTTGAGCATTTGGGAAATATCTGATTCATATTTATCATATTAGACTTCTTTATGTTATGTGCATGAAAAACTCAACTCCAGATTAAAGATGTCCATGCAGAGCAAAATTAAACAGGCAGTAAAATAATCTCTCTCACTACTATCCCCCTCCCTTCTTCTGTTCCCCATGGTGCTTGAGAAAATGACTCAAAGCCAAATATTTCTGTGGGCTTTGCTGTTGATCAGACTGTTCCTATCTAAGGAATCCAAACTTGACAGCTGCTTTTGGTGCCATCCCTTCATTTGCTCTCTTGGCAATCTGCTCTGCCTTGTAACATCCTGTGGAAGAAAGGAGGAAGGAAATGAGAAATTACTCATGACTGTGGGCTAGAAAAGCAATAGCAATCATGAGGTGCTTTTGCATGATTGATCTATTAGACACTTCTGTTAGCAGATTTCACTTATGGAAAGTCTGCTTGGGTCAGAACTTCTTCCAACTCATTTTGTGAAACTCTTCTGAAGGCAAAAAGGGTGCAGAGATGTGATTCTGCTCAGAGAGGAGCCCTTTCTTTCTTGACTGTGAGTGGTTTTTACTACATCTCTCAGTCCTCATACTACTGAAGTGTTGGTTGAAAAATAATTTTACACTGAGGTTACACAGATCTTGTTCATCACATTTTCATTTTCACTGGCATTGGCCAGAATGTGATCATTCTGTTTGATGACAAATGCAGAGATTTTGATTCTAGAGTGAAACCAGAAGAAAAGATATGTCTCAAGATATGTTTGGAGTGTTGTGGGGGAGCAGGAAGAAAGGCAAGATAGTGAGACTGTCATTAGTGCTGAGTATAGTCATTGACATTGAAACCAGAGTAGTCTCTTGGATATCAGAATTCAGATTTTAAAAAAAATACCTTGGCTCTGTCTTATGGAAGGGAAGAAGCTGAGGAAGAAGGGGGCATGCCTGCTCTCTATAGAACACTGATTGCATCCTGTCTCCTGCTGCTCCTAGCCTCGCACTAACCACTCATTCTCCTGCTCTCCCCAGTGACATCTCAGAAGATTTTGTTGAACGGCTCCCTATCATTTCTTGTTGTTCTTGATGTAATTTCTTCCCTGCCATATGCTGATCTGGCATTGGGATGGATGCTGCCAGATTGTTTCTTTGTCATCAGGGGAACACAGACAGTCTTATAAAATCTCATGCCATTATCATATTGCCTATTTTTAGCTCTGCTATATAAGAAAAGCACAGAGGAGTTGGTGCTGTCACTTCTGTGAGATTCATGCTTGGTCACCAGCTTAACAACTTTATTTTTACCTACCCAGGGAATCACATGAACTCATGATAAAATCATTTTTCCTTCCTCTCTTTCTTTTACTTAGCTGTGAGATCTCTATGCTGCAACAGAGAGGAGAGGAGAGGAGAGGAGAGGAGAGGAGAGGAGAGGAGAGGAGAGGAGAGGAGAGGAGAGGAGAGGAGAGGAGAGGAGAGGAGAGGAGAGGAGAGGAGAGGAGAGGAGAGGAGAGGAGAGGAGAGGAGAGGAGAGGAGAGGAGAGGAGAGGAGAGGAGAGGAGAGGAGAGGAGAGGAGAGGAGAGGAGAGGAGAGGAGAGGAGAGGAGAGGAGAGGAGAGGAGAGGAGAGGAGAGGAGAGGAGAGGAGAGGAGAGGAGAGGAGAGGAGAGGAGAGGAGAGGAGAGGAGAGGAGAGGAGAGGAGAGGAGAGGAGAGGAGAGGAGAGGAGAGGAGAGGAGAGGAGAGGAGAGGAGAGGAGAGGAGAGGAGAGGAGAGGAGAGGAGAGGAGAGGAGAGGAGAGGAGAGGAGAGGAGAGGAGAGGAGAGGAGAGGAGAGGAGAGGAGAGGAGAGGAGAGGAGAGGAGAGGAGAGGAGAGGAGAGGAGAGGAGAGGAGAGGAGAGGAGAGGAGAGGAGAGGAGAGGAGAGGAGAGGAGAGGAGGATGGGTGTATGCTAAAGGACAAAGCCTCATGAACACTGCTCTACACAGTACTCCAAATCCTCAGCTGTCCAGGCCCAATTTCCTCTTTCATGGAGGCTGCCATGGCTCTGTTTGGTACACTGGCAATGTAAAAGGCTTTTGAAGTATGTGTGAGTGTAAATTACACCCTTTAAGGCCCCTCTACAGTGTATAAAAGAGCTTAAGTGTAAATTAGAAACAGATGTAAGTGTTTCCAAGCAGATACGGTATCACCTGCAGTAATGGCATGTGAAAAATCCTTGCACTTTTCTTAATTACCGAGTTCAAAGTAGTAGAAAAATGAATGATAAAAGTGAAGGGTTTATGTTTCTTTAATGCTTAATAATTTACAGAATTATGTGCTTACTGTGATCCAAGGAAGCTGATTGCTGCTAATACTTCAGGCTACCTATCTTTGTGTCCTCCAGACATTTTTATTATTAATGTGAGGTCAACTTCTGAGCAAGGTTCTTTGCTGTAGGCACAAATTCTTCTGAAAATGAAAGTGCTTCATTTCCTGGATGAGAAGATAAGCCAGATAATGCTGAAAAGGAGCCATCCAATCCCTGACCTGTGCAGCTTCTGCCACATGAACTCAGGATTCACTCTCCATCCCCAGCAGCATCAGCATCCCTTCCTCACACATCCCCAGAATAACAGCCTAGCAAAGCTGCGTGTTCCTCTGAGGAACAGCCACAATTCCCCAGCAGTGTGTCCTCAGCATCATTCCCCTGGCAGGGATGTTCACAGTATGGTCTGCTGTCCCTGTGGTACTTCCGAGCACATTTGTCTGTGTGTTGACCTCAGTAATATTTCTGTGGGTGCCTCTGGTGTGGTGCTGCTCCCCACCAGAAGAGACTGTCCTCACTGAGGTATTTTCTGAAAATTGTCTGTTGTTAGTCTGACTCCATTCCTGTTCAGTAATAAATCTTACATACTTTCCAGGACAGAAAGACAATTTTTTTAAAAGTATCTCCATCTAGGAGATTCTTTTTATTCATGTAAAGTGGCTGTGGGTCACATTTACTCTGTTCTCAGCTCGAAGACAACTAACTGCTGTCAGCATTTTGGTTTAGCTGTTTCACTTTGGCTCAGATGGATCCTACCTGTGTTTCCCTCAGAGTTTGCTTTTTAATCTTCTCATCTAGTATTCTGGTCTCCCTGTGCATGGAAATAAAATTCCAAATAAAAGTAATCTGGGTTCCAGCCAGTACTTTTTCAGAGTAATCTGAAAACTCCTGAAAACTTCTGAAGATTTCCTTCTAAAACCTCTCTGCATTTTTACCAAATCAGCTTGCTTTGCAATGTCTTTACAGACTTTGTCTGTCACCTTCTGCTTATCTGGTTCAGCAACTCTGACCTCAAAATGTACTTGACTTGAGATCCATGAGCTCTATGGACAAAGCAAACAGTCAGGCATACAGCACATTTCCCAGTAATCTAAATAGCTGTAATAACTGGAAATGGGTTTACACCCACACAGTTCCACAGTATTCTTAGCTCACCCTGTATCCTCGATAGAACTAGGTTTGAGGCCAACATTTGGAAGCAGTGTGGTAATCCAGGAGATTTTAAAATTCCATTTCTCAAGTAAACACAAGTCCCATCAGCTCCTTAATTCCTAAACTGCTCTTGAGAGCTGGCTTGAAGTCTCCCAAGCCATCTGTTGGGCAGCTCCTCTGGCTCCCAATGTGCATCACTGTCTAGAGATCCCAATCTGTTTCAGAGACTGTGGGGGAAAAAAGCTTATACACTGTAGTTTTCTGTCTTGTCTGATGTACGAGGCCAGTTGCAGGTAGGAGAGTAAACATCCTTTCTGAGCCAATAGAACTAGAGATGTCTATCAGTTTAATTGCTGAAATACCTACTTACTTCAAAAGGAGATTAATGAGGGCATTTTTGTTGACCGGATCCCAAGGTATTTTGTCGCATAGTGAAATTTTTGTGTGGTTCCTTCTTTTCAGCCATGACATCTTGAGGGGTGTACTCTTTTAATCGAGGATGACAGACATCCAGTAGAATGATCTAATTTATGACTTTTCTTTGAACAAGTAATTTTTATTGATTGATTTCCACTAGTACCCACAGGCATCTGATGAAACTTAGGTAATAGCCACATTTTTATTATACTTGCCATGAAAATATTTTCATTTGGATATTCTCCCAGTCACAGAAACAAAGCTATAGAACTTATAGAATAAGTTATAGGAAGGTATGTGTGAATTTTCTAGTTTGCCCTGGGAAAAAACAAAATGTCCCTTCTGCCACTGGCCTGTTTTTTAACTTTTATATTGTTTTTTACCTAAATGACTGCTGTGAGTTCAGGGCAGTACACCTAATCCAAAACCAAATATTATTTTGTCTACTAATACATCTACTCACATCTTTCCTCACAGAATAAGGTTAGCTTGCTCCCACTGATCCTAGTTATTTTATTTTGCTCATCCTTCCACTTATTAGCTGTTAAATATTCTGCCTGGCATTTTGATTCCCTACCACTGAACCAGAAAAGAAAGGCAAAGGCAGGATTAAGGGAGGAGGGGACAGATTTTCAGCTGTGTCAATGTTTTTGAGGAAAGCAGCAAGTAAGCCTCCTGACTTAGGTGCTGGGTGGCTTTCATGCACACTGGTTCAGGGATTGCAGAACAGCTGAATTTAGGGAGAAATCTGAGGGTGTTTCCAAATAACATTGGCTTTCTTGCCCTTTCATGATCTTGCCCTTCTGTCAATACAGAAGCAGGGACAGCAGTGTTTCTGTGTTGGAGCTGCAAGGTACCCTGAATTAGATGCTATATGAGGGATAAGGTGGCTGGTGATGTCAGCATTCCACATGTTGCACTGGAGGAGTCACTGTCTAGAAGGGCCCAGTCCCAGCACAAGGGACATCTTGGAGGGTTACACTGGGAGCCTATCATCATGTAAACTCTTGGACACAAGGAAGCTCTTTCTTCATGAAGGCTTTTTCATGAAGGTCCTTCCTCCAGGTATAAAATTTAAAGTAAACTCATGTAATTATAAATTGATCAGGCTTCTGAAGGTGACGCAAGAATGAAAAATCAATGTCAGTGTGTGCTTCTGCCCTCTTCTTGAGCTTTTCTATCTTCCTTATTCCAAGGTGCTCCTCTGGCCCATGGTCAAAGCTGGCCAGAAGAGCAGGCAGGATGTCAACACTGGTGAGCACCCCTGCACAAGTACAGTCTTACTGTGTCATTTTAAATATGTACTGATGGACACAAATGTTTGTCTGAGAGTATTTACTCCATTACATCCTCTTCTTCAGCCCATGAAACAATACAACATGATAGATTATATAGCCTGTAAGCATGAACACAGAAGCCATGCTCTCAGAAAAGAAATACTGGAAAACTGCACAATTCACTTTTAAAGATTATACAAAACTAAGGGTGTTGGACCTCACCCCAGTGCATAGTTTGATATGTTTACTAGTGATAGAGTGGTATCTAACACAGTACAAATAATGAAGTGTCAGCAAACAGGAATTGTCGAGCATAAGAAAAACATGAACTAGACCTCCTCAGCATTTTAGAAGTATGTGTTGCAGTATGTCAGATGGGTATTTTTATCCCCACCCCATCACTAAGTGAAGCCTTGCTCTTCCTATGCATGATATCTCTAGGAGCAGCCCTCTATCTGTGAAAGACTTCACTGTGAGGTGAAGGACATTGCTGAAGGGACCCAGCAGACCTTGAACAACGCTCACTGCTTAGCTTCTTAGTTGCAAATGCTTTTGTCTCTGAAATTTGCATGCATTTCTACTCTGAACAAGAAAAAAGGTAATGACAAGAAAGGACGGTCAACATTCAAGCTACATATCTATGCAAACAAGGTGGTGACCAAAAAGGGTTTCCCTGAGGAATTACTGTTCATGAGCCAAAATGATGAATACAACAGAGTGTTTGATACGATATAGCCTTGGCAAAGATCACCCTGGTTATGTAGAAGAACAAGCATACATCTAATAAAAGAACAAGACTGTGATCTGTATGATTTTGACAATGCAATGTTACTCATTATCCCAACACTTTTAGTTTAATATTCCTCTAATTTAATTCAGTTAGCCTAACCAATGAATAGGCGGCTCACACCCCCAAAAAGGTGAACCCATGGATCTGTTCAAGCTCCTACCCATACTGATTACATTATTCCCCCTCTAGTTTATACAGGGCAGGATTTGTTTTTCTGTACTGTACATTAGCATCTGAGATCTTCAACGTGAATCACAGGCCTGGAAGCAGATAACCTGTTAATTAACATTAGAAAAAGTCACTGCACCCTGTGATCTAATTTCTTATTTAATATGGTGAAACTAACCACTGCTCAAGCACTGACATGAATCCCCTATCCAAACAAATACAACACATAGGGTGGTGGAGAGGAGAAGGAGAAAGGAGGCAAGGAGAAAAGGTTTGTAACAAAGGCCAGTTTTGAAGCAATTTATGATTTAGCTCACTGTTGGTAGGCTTTGTCTTTGAAGCAGGTGCTTTCTTTAAGCTCAGGGACCTGCCTCAGGCTTCTGCCTGTGTGGATATTCAGCTCTGTCACCTCCATCAAAAGCCTTCCTCTTTAGTTTGTTCATACCCTGTTGGCTCAGTTTTGTGACCACACAGCTGTCAGGGAGGGAGATGCAGGCATCTCCCAAGAGCTTTTAGGAGTTTAATGCATTTTTGATCCAAAGAACACGTGTATGTTATCAGAAGCAGAGATTAGCATTTTCAGGATCCAAACCATGAGTTTTTATATAAGTAATACAATAACTCAACAGCTACAACTCCTTAACCAAGCCCTTTGTTCTACACCAGCAGTTTTCCTTTGCCCTCTGTGTACCTGTGTTTTCCCTTTTGTTCTGCGCATAAACACACATTCAGATGCACATATGCACTGATATCTACCTTTCACGTTGAAACTGAGCCATATCAAAGCCTAAAGAATGTTTCAGTAGTATGGTTATCCAGATCAGTGCACATTAGAGCACTTTGTGGACTATTCTGAGCTCTCAGCATTGAAGCAACTCCTCCAGTGTGCTACTAATATCACCTTTGCCAAGCAAAATGAGGATTTTATAAAAAATATGCACGTATCATATGCCACTAAAAGGTACTTCGTATTATGTGGCTTCACAATTAAAAAACATCTAACATAATGTAGCTCCAATATGCAACTGATCACAATACAGGAAAAATCAAATATCTCTGCGAAACTGGACATTTTCATCTCCTGCTGGGAGTATGATTATGCTTTTCAATATGCTAATCTGAGTCACACAAAGTTAATCTTGCAAGAGGCTTTTAACAATCTTTTTTAGTCATTTAGAAATATGCCTTGCTAGTTTTGCATAGGTTATGAAAAATAACCAAAGAGGTTCATTAAAGCTTTTGTTTGAAAGATTTTTTGTTACAGATTTTTTTTAACTATTTGCTAAAACTGAAACAATATTTTAAGTCTTATCTACTGCCCAATTAGAAGTTTGGGACAAAATCTTGCTTCACCTTATTCATCCACTAACTGCTCCTATCTGTATCTGCTATTTTCTACCCTAAATCTGTCAATCTGCATCAGCATTTTCGCCTAAAAATCACATTTTCTTCTCATGTCCTCTGATGTGCTCTATTGTGTGGATGTTTGCCTGCCACTGAATGTTCTGTTATTTTCTCTTTTCCTGTCTTTCTGTGGCCAGTTCTCCCTTTACCCTTTCCCATTTACTATTATGGATATATATATATATAAACTCCCTACACAACATCAGAATTATTTATGAGGTGGAAAAAGAAGGGATTCATATGAAAGGGAAGTGGGGAATCAGAGAGATCTGCTTTTTTTGTCTCTTTCTGTTTCTCTTCCAATTTCTACTCAAAAATAAAAAAAATGGTGCCAGAAAAATTCCAATAGCAGATAGTCTATTGAAAAAGAGGTTTGCCAGTCAGCCTGAACAATCATTTGTTAGCTGTCAAGATGGAAAATGCATCTTCTGAGGATCTGAGTGAAGTCTTTCAGCTATGACCCAGCACTGAAGGAAGTCTGATCCTTCTCCTCCTTTGAAATCCACAAGCAAGATCATTAAAGTGTTTGCCTTATTTTTTAATTTCTTTTTCTCCCATCCTCTGATTCCCTAGCCTTCACACTTGCCTTTTTCTGACCTCTGCTTCTCTCCTTTGATCATTGTCCTCAAACCAATCTTCTTTGAAGGCTGTTACATTCCCCTGTGCCTACTGAAGCAAATTCCCTTTCCCCTTACTGCCTTCTTGCAGTCACTTTCCCACTTAGCTTGGCCAAGGGGACAGTGCTGTAGATATAAACCCCAGGGGATGTCTCTATTGGAGCAAAAATATTTCTCACCACCTGAGAAACAGATTTCTTAATGGCTCCACTGGAAATGTGACTGGCCTCTCTGCAGCAAGTCTTATGCCTGATGTGTCTCCAGGAGGCACAAACGAGGCCATAGCATTTTGTACAACTGGTAAGCAAGTTTGGGATCAGATATTTGGATTTCAAAAGGGAAACTTTTGATATTGTATACAAAAAGCATACTGGATAAAAAGCATGCAGCATGTCCAGCTCTGTCAGTGAGCAGAATTCCTGATACCAGCAGTTTTTCAATGCTACATTTGAAGCTGCTTATTGTTTTCTCTTATTTCCTCTGAGTTCCAATTGGATGTGTATTACTGCAGAGAATTTTTCTATGAAGCAACAGCCATCAAAAAAAAAAAGCAGAACCAGCAGTTTGGATATAAGTCTCTCTCTATGTCTCCCTCTTAACTGGCATTAGAAGAACAAGTGTTTCTAATTTTACCATGGTTATGTAGCACAGCAGGATTACAAAGCTAGTTTTGAATCAAAGTGCTGCTGTGGAGCAAGTTTCTGTTTCTGGAGTCCAAGCCAACTTTTCTTGATGTAACTAGAAAGAGGGACAGAGGTCTCTAATTAACTACACAGGGCACAGCTTGGGCCGGCATTATGGCAGCTGTGGGGGCAAGTGGTGCAGGATAAGGAATGCTCTGAGCACAGACTTGAAGACCATGCTTTCCAGCACTAGCTTTGGCACAGATTTTTCTCTTCAGCTTTAGGCAAGCAAGCTGGCCTTGCTGGCTCAGTATTCATGCTGCCCCCTTTCCCAGGCAATAATGACAATTATCTCTTTGTAAAGGACTTCAGAGAATTACAGGGCCCCATAGCTGCTGTGGCCTGAATTCCTGGTTACATACAGGCTCTTTTTCAATGCTTAAAGGTGGATTTATGCAGCCAATGATGTAAAGATCCTTTATCTATCACAGTTGATCCCTACGTATCTGGGACACTGTTGTGTCCCTGACACCTGTTACTGGAAACTATCATCAAGGATTTGGCTTTCTTCTAATGCAAGTGTCCCTCAGTTCTATTTGCTGGTGTAGCCCAATTACCAAATGTGGTCTCTTCCCACTGACAACTTTTCTGCAAGAAACAGAGCAGCATAATCTATTTTCAAAGTCAAAGCCTATTAAATGAAAATGTCTCCAGCTCCCAGTCAAGGGCTAGAAAACATGCAGCTCAGAATGGCCATTTCCACCTCCCACTGTAAAAGCAGCATCATTTTTTCTCCCAGTGACTAGATCTGCTGCCATGGTTACAGCTTCACACAGAGTAGGGTCACCTTCCCTTTCAAGAAAAATCAATGAAAGATTTAATTTACACTATCCCCATACCAGTCACTTTTTACACCAGTTTTTACTGCCTTAATGTCCCATTCTCCAAAAATGAAGAAGCAAATGGGGTGTCAACAAACAGTGGAATGGAGATGAGGGAAGCAGTTGTCAGGTTGATTAATAGATACCAGCACTGATTAATTAAACAGCTCTGTACATTAACAAAACTCTTAAGCAATATTTCCTGTTCTCCTAACTCTTGCACTTGTAAGTTTGCAGCTATTATGGAGTTTAATATTTCCAAGAGACAGAGCTGTTTTGGTAATGATAGTGGAAGTTTTTATGCTAAGACATATTTAAAAATTGAAATTGACTTCTCACGTCCTTGGGCAGCTCTCTGCCTCCCACCACACTTAATTACAGAGGACAAATGTACAAACCCAAAACCTCTCTACCTTTTTCACTGAAACATGCTTTCCTAACACACCAAGATTGCCTACTAAAGTGACAATAAACTCAGTTTTTATAGAGTTTTTTTGTTTCAGAGGAAAGAAGAGAGCAAAGTGTGGAGGTGACTGAGCAGCCACCCATGCTGCAAATCGTGTTTGCAAATGCTATTAAACTGAGCATGGCATTAGAAACTGCCAATGTCCTCAAGACTATACTATTTTTCTTTCACCTATGATTTAATGAATAAAGTGGGATACTTTCACTACAGCTCTCAGATGGGTTTAAGTTACCTCAGCCCCACAAAATAAGGTAGCACCTGATTGCAATAAGTTTAGTGGCTTTATTCCCAAGGTGACATTTCTCACTAAACCTTTGCATCATTAAGGCAGTCACCCATTGATGCACAAATGCTGCAGAGGAGGTTCTACCCTAAGAAAGACTTCAAGGTTTTGGAAAACCCATCTATTTTTAAGCATGTATCACATGGAAGAGAAAGGGAACCTAAGACCCACCAGTCGCTGTTGACTCTCCAGACCCTTTCCCTGGCTCTGGGTCCCATTTCTTTCCTTTCTGCCAACTTTTTCTTCTCACAACTTGAGCAACCAGGTAGGTCTCTGCTCACAATACTTCACGCTTAGGATTTCAAAATTTTATTTTAGCCATGCTGCTGAGCAGCACAGTTAGCTCAGGGAGGAAAATTCACCCTGGAGGCCACTTCAATTCATGACACCTCTGGTGCAGCTGACAGCAAAGTGCTACCTGTGAAGGCTTTATAGATAACACCTCTCCACTGACAGCTGACAGCCCATTTATCTTGGTTTAGATGCCACATCTGCTTGACAGAAAAGAGTTGAGGGATACCACTCCAAGACACATTTAAAACATTAAAAAGTGGAAAAAACACTTTTCTTAACAGGGTAACCCCAAGCCAGGGGCTCTCTTCCCACAAAATACTTTCACAGTGAGGACTGAAGAAGCAGGTTAAATTTTTAGCTGTTTTGTCACTGAAACTGAAAGATGCATTTCCTGAACTAAAGGCTTCATTAGTCTTTTGTAGCTGAAGACAAACCTATAGGGCACAATGCAGACTAACCATAGGTTGACACTGACATGAAAAAGAATTTAAAATCAGATTTTTTGATTGATCTTCTAGTGGGCACTTTTTAAACACAGAGTTTAGCACTGTTGTGTCTTTAAAGAATGACATCAGGTATGAACCTGTCCCAATTTTTACCTCTGAAAAATCTGTAATCCACTTGGAAGAATATCTTCTCATATTTAACAAGCTGAACTCCCAGCATGAGTCCAGAAGACAAATCTGGCTTTAAAGACAACTGTTTCATCATGGCTTTTGTGGGTAGCAAGAGGCAATCAAGACCGGAAAAAGGTATTTAAGTTTCTTAACTGAAGACACTCCTCCCTTATTATATTTCTTTACAGCTTAAACCTTCCATGTTTCCTTTGTCTCTGCTCAGGGTAACTATGTTTTGAGAGTAAAGTCTGTTCTGACATTTTGCAGTTTGGGAAAGAAATCCAGGACAGTATGCACTTCTGCTAGTGTCAAAGAGGAAGCACTGACAATGCAGATAGGAAAGGAGGTACTGGAATGAGCTGGGAGCATTGCACCCAAAAGCCAAAAAACAACCATGCATTTTTATCTCATGTGTTACAAACAGTATATGCCAGGAAAGTGTTGTCATTGCTACTCACAGGTCACATACTGCTGAAGGAGTGTGCTGGTGAAAGAAAAGCAAAGGCCCATCTGCAGAGCCAGAAGCTAACACAGAGCACTCACAGCTTTCTTTGTGGGTAAATTATACACTAAGCATGCTCAGAGACCCAGATAGATGGACATATGTTGACACTTGCAGTTTTTATTCTGTCTCCTGTGTCATCATAGTCAGGCACCAATTTAGCCTTTCCAAGTGAGATCATTGCATCAAAGTTAAGCCTGGGGTTGCCCTGTTGCCCGCTCTGCTCAGCTCTAGACAGTACAGGAAAGGGCAGCCCTACTTCTCCATAATGTCATTGCAAAATGATACCAGCATGGATCTGAGCTTGCTGTTACCAGTGGCTTTGAGGAGTTTAATCTTCATTTAATTTGTTCTACTGAAAGGGTCACCAACAGGCCACAGTATTTCATATAGCTGTCTCTTATTTGGTTTCATTGTTACTGTGTTTAAAGCCTCAAAAAACATGCATTTCTTTGTCTGTGGTGTAGTTTTTCTGCCCTTGAATTCCGGTGATCCTTTGTGATATCCGAGCCCCCTGAAGCATTAAGATGAGCTGAGATGAAAATCATACTAACTGCTTCTCAGAGATCATGCAAACCAAAGAGAATAGAAGCAAAACACAGATTCAGTTGCTTGATGTCATAAGGCCCTGATTTACCTCCCAATTACTACTAACATAAAATTGCTGTTGCTGGTGATGAAAAGCCTGTGGACCTCGACAGCATGTGCACAGTGCTGTTTATAGACAACAGCCTCATAATAGCTGACCTTGAGGAACTCTGCTGGGTCTGTAGCTTTGCTTGTCTCCTAATGCTTCCTGTAAACAACAGCAGCTGACAAAACCAATGCAGAAGAGAGGGAGAAGGAAAAGTATAACTTCATTTAAAAAACAAATCCACAGCTAGTCAAAGCAATTTAATCTGTTAAATAATTGTGTAGGCACTGCCTACACCCATGTCCCACTGACTTCAGCCTCCTTTGTGGAGAGCAAGAAGTGCTGGTATCAACCAACTGACCTGTGAGATGTATTCTCCTCTTACTCAGCAAACTGAACTGTAGCAACTAATCACCATTCAACTCATGTTAAATAGAGTCTCTTATTTAATTTTGGTACAGATTTCAGGGTTTTCCACGTGACATCTCTGGCAAATTAGCAGCTAAAACATAGCTTCTGTATATCATCAACAAAGGATGTACATTATCAGCAGCTAGCCCATTTTCAGAAAGATAGCCTGAGGCAGGAAAAGACAGCTATTTCTGTGGGGGTTAGATTCCTGACAGATTCTCTAAGCTTGCCCTGCTTTCACCTCCTGCCCAGCTCTCTGCCACAGACCTGCCTCCCTAATTCCTAGGTAGCACCTTTATTTCCATGTGCCATCTGCCCTGCCATAGCTATGCCTCTGATGCTTCATAATTCACTGCTCACCAGTGGCCTCGCCCAGGCCAAAACCTTTTTTACAGCTACAGACAGATTTTGCTCTCTTATTTGATTTTCTCTGGCTTCATCCAAGTTCTTGAAACACATTGTTTTACTTTTGCTTCATCCAAGTTCTTGCAACACATTGTTTTACACTACATTTATTTTCCTGCTTAACATTTCTGCTTATCAACCCTGCATGAGCTGAAGCAGTGCTACTAGCATTGCCAACACGACATTCCATGGTGGATTTATGTCCATGAACATGAAATGGTGTTTTATTACCCAAGGTCAGTCTGAACAGTCTCTTTGGCAATCTGTCTTTTCCATTTGGAGCTATGACTCCAGGTGCCAAAATTTCCTTCAGCTAGATTTCTTGCACAATGAATGAGCATGCCAATACTGTTCCTTTCCATAGGAGACATCGTGGTTTGTAACGTCAGCTGTCAAATACTTTAGGTCAATATTAACCATGATGGGAACAATACAAAAAACACT
Source organism: Corvus moneduloides (assembly GCF_009650955.1). Classification (NCBI taxonomy): domain Eukaryota; kingdom Metazoa; phylum Chordata; class Aves; order Passeriformes; family Corvidae; genus Corvus; species Corvus moneduloides. The sequence goes on along the minus strand of NC_045478.1, from coordinate 73,340,639 downwards.
CCAAGAAGTTCATCCCCAAAGCACTTACATTTGTTCTCTTACTAATGATTTTCCAAATCTTGCTGCTGTTAGGGGTGTAGTGTAATACTGAGAGCCAAGTGTGAGAGTGCTTGTGGGGAAATCTGACAGATGATGAAGTCTGACTAAGACAACAAGCTGGGAAGGCACTCAACCCCTGTGCTCTGTTTTCACAGAATGAAGGAAATGTCTGTCTCCAAGACAGACAAAGATGGCTTTCATATGTTCAGCATTTTAAAGGTTTGAATTTCTGATAATGGCTTGTTTTGTGCTGAACTGTGGAAAAAAGATATCCGCTATGTCTATCAGTGTCCCCTGAAACTAAGTCATTAGCTGATACGAAGAAATGTTCAACATTCCTATTACATTGTATTTGAAAGGGATTCATTTGTTAACTCAGTAGTTGATCGACATGGAAAAATGTCTGCTAAATTATTATGTCTTGTGATCTTCATGTTTGCTAGGATAGAGGAGTAAAAACATATTTTAGCATATTTAATCTTTTTTGCAGTTGTAACATTTTTGCTCATTCTAGTAACAGCAAAGAAATTCTAGAAAGGCAGTGACCTGGGAAATTTATAGTTAGCATTTTGTGACCTTTATCTCAACAGCTTTTTAAAATGAAGATTAAAGAAATAATTAGACACCAGAATTAAATGTAACTTTCAAATGCTCTTGAAACCTGAAATAGCTGCTAAGGAAAGCAATGTTGAAGTTTGGGATTATAAGTTATTTAATGAAAGACAATTACTTACTCCATCAGAAAAATCACCCCCCTGTGGTGCTCTGATCAAAAACTGCTTTCTTCTTCTTTGTTACCAGCAGTAAGCATATCTTCTTGCCTGGTAAGAGAAGTTGTTCAAATCTCTGCTGTAGGGGATGTCTTTTCAAGAGTAGGAGGGTTCACAGAGCACGAAACTACAGCAACATATCCCTTCTGCTGCTACTGACTTTCCTGTGGGGCCTGTCTTCAGCTTGGTTACTTGCATGAGATTGCACTGTCCCACTGTACAGAAATGTGAGGATAATTTGGGGTGATCAGGCAGTACAGAGATGGAGAAGCCATATGGAGATACCCAATGTTTCAGGATGCAAAGCAGATTCTACTGGAGAAGCTTTACTTTGGGGTCTCTTTTGCCTTGTATCTCATGCAGTTAGTTTCCCCGGTATGCTAAATGCATGCAAATTACTGCAATCTTGATTTGGCAGCACTTTGCATCTCCTTTTCACCAGTTGCCAACAAACTGATAAAACCAAGTTGAAAACTGTTTAACATTCAGAACACTACCACAATTATGAAGGAACAAACTGCACTGGACTTGAAAGATCCTCAGGAACAAAATTTTTTCAATTGATAGTGCTTTACTCTTTGTGGAGAAGTCAGAATTGTCTTTTTCAGGTTAATTATATGTTCCTAAGAAAAGCTATTTCAGTTAGAACATGGATTTCAGGAGTAATATTCTCAACAGTTTCCCTCCATCTCTTGTGCTACTTTTATAGTAGCATTAACTGTCTCCTGTTGAAGCCCATAATACTTCAGCAGCTGCTCACTTTGAAATGACAAAAATCCCTGCTGACTTGGGATGGCATAAACATGTTTAAAGACTTTTTATTTATAGAAAAGACTGAAGGACCTCTGTTTGTCTCATTCTTCTCAAGTAGTGCTAGCCAAAAATATTTCAATGCAGTGCTTTTCAGTCAGAGAACACTATTCCAAGGAAATTACACCATTTAGTGGAATTGCGTTCATTAGTGCCAAACTCATAGGAGAAACCAGCAACCATCATGATACACACACAGAGCAGATTCCAGACAACAGCTTGCCTCAAACTGTGTAGCCACCTGATATAGCTGTAAGAAACTGGGCCAGATCATACATCTGGATAAAGCATTATTATGTGTGACAGCCTGGATGGTAGGTGATTAGCTCCCTGGGAACCAAAGTGTCCAGGTGAAGTTCATAGTATTCTGCTCAAGAAAGAAAGAAAGAAAGAAGAAGAAAGGAGAAGTCCTCAATAAAACTTACTTACTAAGTGATATGACTGACTCATTTTGTTAAAAAGCCAGGTAGGGGAAAATTCAAGCCCATATTCAGACACCCATATTTGGACACATAAAATTTAAATGCTCAGGTATAAAATAAATGTATAGATTTTCATTGAAGTCAGCAGAGATCTAATTCTCCATACTTTTGCACCCATGGAGGTACCTACTGACACCTGAGATGTTCTAGGATATTCAAGACACCCATGGGTACGATAAATTTGATATAGGACCCACAGAAGACCTGAACCCTTGTGGAGCAGCAGCTTGAGGCCGTGCGGTTTCGATGAGCATTGCCATCAACAGTTTTCAGTCAATACAGGCAATGGAATTCTCAGAATTTGTCATTTAATCAAACCTATGTAGTTGCTTCAAGATAAGCTGAACAACTCTCTAGAGTTGTTGGTTTGTTGGCTGGTTGGTTGCTTGCTTGGTTGGTTGGTTGTTTTTTTAAGAATGAAATTGAAGTGACAAAGTGAGTCAATACTTCTGTTTAGTAATACTGCTACTTTACAAGAGTAGGTGTAGGTGGTCAATACCTGAGTTTCCCTGTGGGAACTAGGTGAGAGCAGAGCTTTGCAGGTTCTTCCAACCAGCCTGCTTGGGCAACAAAGGATTGAGTAAAATCATTGTCTGTACCACACAGGTTTGACAGAACAACACTGTAACTTCACTCAAATCAGGGCGGGCAGTTTTTATCTATCAGATCTGTCAGAAAAATATTGCTGATATTTTCAGGACTTCCAGACAGGCAGTGGGAAGAAGCATCATTATGTACTCATCTTGAAGCACCAAAGACAAGAGGTTTTACTTTTTTCCAAGGCCTTTTTTTTCCAAGGCCATTTAAAGAAGCATTGATATGACTGACCTACAAAGACATTTGTGGGCTAGGGAGAAAATAAAGCCAAAACCTAACTAAAGTACTAGCATAGAATTTTACAGGAATGTGAAATTGCTGTGAAAATATTTCTATGTTTATACAGTAATTGAAGTACAGTCCAAGAAGCATGTGGATAAAACCCTTTACTCTGCCTTTATGAATTATTAATTATAACTGGGCCAGAAAGTGACTCAGTGGAGAAGGGGAACCAGGAGAACCATGTGCTTCACTGGGTAGGAAGGGAATAGGAAGAACAGTTTGCAGCAGTGATATTGATTCCTGGCCTCCCCATCCTACTGGTATTTCCTCCTCCCCCATCATATTTCTCTGACCTTTAATATATATTCTTCAGTGTAAATATTAGAAATCATTGTCCTTAATTGTAAGCAAGTTATATTTGGAAGGTATTACTGAGAAAGATATTATAAGTCAGTAAGTCTCATTATGACCTGACCAAAACCTAGTCACATTTGAAAACTCTAGTCTGAAAATATAGCATGCTAGGGAAAAATGATCCAGTTTTAAGATTAAAACATGCTTCTATCTTCTTTAGAAGGGAAAAATGCAAGGAGGAGATAACTCTCCAATATTATCTAAGCAGGGGTGTACAAGAGCCGGTGGAGGCCACTTCAAAAATGTTGTAAAAAAAAAAGCTTTAGGGGGACTGGGAAAGAACAAGGATAAGCCAGAAAATACAGGAAAACTATTTCTAGGCAACACAACCTCACTGTTTACTAGAGCAAATAATGTTTGTGAAAAGTACAGAAGTTCTCCTGGACATACACTAACTCCAAGAAAGACACTTTTGTCATAACACGGATCTTGCAGATCACAGATACATTTTGCTCATAGGTGCTAAATGGCTCCAAAATAAAGGGGAAAGCATCACAAACACTAGGAAATTGACTGATATGGTGCAAATTACTTGCTATGTTTTCAGACTTGTATTGTTCTGAAATAGATGGAGTTCCTAAGTTGGTGGCACATTTATTTAGGAAGAAAGCAAAATACCTGCTTTAACTGAACATTGAAATCTGACACTATGACATAGAACATAAACTTACAAGTAGTAAGGTGCTGCAGCATAAAACATCTCTTGAACCTCTACTTGGATTTAAAAATCTCTTAGCTCTGCGTCTTCCAGTTCAGTCCACATATAATGCAAAAGGAACAGCTTTAGCTTCCCCAGAGGAGCTGTCTGACATAATTGTAATTCAGCATGTGTCTACTGCCAACATCTGAGGCAATGCTAGACACAGTCACCTTAGCAGACTGGCAAAGAATAACCAGGAGTGCAGCTTTCTGATTTGGGGGAAGTCCAGCAATGGTGGGACACAGTATAATTAAAATTAGAAACAGCAACAAATTAAATTCTGATCAGTAAAGATCATCCCTTCTCTGTACATGTTACATCATATTGTCCCTGATAGTAAGTCTTCTTTCCCATCAAAATCACACTGTTCTCTCTTCCTCAGCAGAATTCTGCTCCCCTCTGCACAGAGCAGTCTAAACCCAGATATGACACTTGGACTGTTTGTACCCTGGTGAGGTCTGCTGCATTTTATACAAATTAAGCATTGTCCTTGGTACTCCAGAACAGGATGAACCTCTTTTCCTATCTTGTTTCCTTTGCAGAGAAAGCACTAAGCATGTAATTGTCACCTCTAGGAAGGACAAATGGTTTAAGCGATGAGTTTCTGCAAAATGTAGCAAAGCCTGAAGAAAATTAAATCTGTAAGCATTCATCCAAGCTCACTATAAAACAAACAAACAAAACTAATGACATAACAAGAACACAAACCAAAAAAAGTCCAATTCTTGCAATAAAAATACAAGTCTTTTTTGGCTTGATAACCCAATGGCTCCCTCTGCAGGGTGACACACCTCACCTGGATATAAAATGGTCTTGCTATGTAACTGAGGTATATCTCAAGCTGTTTCCAATGGAAGCTGACATATTCTTAGGACCAGTGAATTCCCTGCGTTCAGATACGATTGTGTATTATGTGCAAAATAAATGTATGATATATTATATTTAAAGTACATGCTGTCTCACTTGAACATCACTCTGTCAAAAATTTTTGTAGGTACCAGTTCAGTCCCTTTTCCCACTGCTAAATCGATGACACCTTCACAAACCTCTTTGCAATAAGGCAGAGATCTCAAATTTATTGTGCTTCCCTCTTTACTTAGCAAAGACCATGTATCTTTTCTGTTAGAAAAGAATGCAATTTTTATGAAACAGTGTTAAAACTAGTTTAAAAAAATACCCAGAAAAAAATAAGAATATGGAAGGGACTTCACTCAGAAAAACAACAAAGCATTATTAGTCTGAAAATTCTATTTCTAATAACAATAAATGTCTAGATAAAGAAACAAAGGCTTGGTTATCAAACTTTCTAATATTTGACATTTTCAACATAATTTCTGATTCTATTCATAATCTTTCAGAGAAAGACACAATCATTTATGTGCTTCTTTGTAGTTCTTCAAGGACCAGTTATTAGAAGTTGATAGTCAAAAGCTAAGGCTTGGGACGTACTGTTCCTGGGAAACATTTTGTCCACTTTAGGTAGCAACATGTCCTTTTCTAATCACTAATTTCTCATTCACCTTGTAAATTGGCAGCGTATGGTCTCCCAAATTTCTTTCAAAAGCTGAGTGTCTCTTACAATACCCTGATCTGGGCATATAAAATGTAATTAGAGAAAACTCAAAATAAATATGATTATTATTCTATCACACTTTATTGCAGCAGTGGGTACAAATAAGCCATTTCAAAACAGTTGTCAAAGCAAATGCTCCCCACTGTCAGTACATTTCATAGTAATTCTCTGGAAACCAGACATGCTATTAACTTTAATAGAAATAGCTCCAGGGCAGGAGACAGACTGCTATATCCTAAGCTTTTACTTAAAATTTTAAATACATCTAAAATTCATGAGCTGGACTATTTTGTGTAGCCATAAATAGACATCTTACTTGAACTGTTTATTTACTGAGCATCTCTAGATGCTGTTATATACTCTGTATATATATGTATGTACTATTCATATGGCTACCATCATCTCCTCACACTAGAAGAAATAGCAGGCATTTTTCTAGTGGTTTTGAAAAGAAAAGAGTATCTTCCCACACTTTTTTCCCCCCTATCCTGTCCTACTAGCCCCTCACTTAGAAGCTTTCAGGCAACTGAGAAACTAAAAACTACACACAGTTCTATGGATTGCAAAGTTTCACTGGTTTCTGATGGCTTCAAATAAACCCTTATTTTACAACTACCTCTATAAAGCCACAAGTCATGATTAATAGGAGCCATAATGTGACATCGAGGTGTACACTGGTATTGTGTGATATACATAGATGCTCTACTAACACAATCTACCCCAGAGATCTTTTAACCTCAGTGCTGAAAGGGTTTAGAGGCAGACAAAAATCCTCTTCTGTATTTTACCTCTAGGAGGACAATTAGAATTCACGTTCAAGAGCCCTTTGAACTCTCTTTAGACCCAACCAGCAGACATATTACTGAAAGGGTGCTAAAATAAGTGCATATTTGGCATAAGGAAAGAAAACCCTGCCCAGTTTTGTAAGGGCCTCTTACTGAAGGCTTCAGCATGACTTAGAAAAGAGTAATTGCAGATGGAATTTGCACTGACACTGTTCTAGGTATCAGTCATGGCCCATCCCATGTACTCAATACTCAACTCACACCAGCATAGCAAACCAAATGAAAGGCACAGGGTATTGAGGGCATATTGCTGCAAGTCAATTAGATAAACCATGAAGACAATGGGATATGTGAAGATGACAAGTATCTTCTCGTTACTCTCTCAGGTCCATCCATCACAGAAACAAAATCCTGTTTTGTTACACCTGGAAGCCCACTATTATAACAGAAATTCAGTTAACACAGATAAAAAAGAGGGTACCAGAAAGCCTATTAAGTAAGGTTTAATAATTCTATTATCCTGGCCTCAGTCTCAATCATTTATCTATGAAGATAGACTGGTGAAAACCAGCATGGCTAATCAATACACATACACTTTATTCCTCCGCAGAGTGGACATCAGGCTGCTTTGAGAAGTAACAGATGGAGTCTTACCTTCACCTGGAGAAAGTCTCAGCAAGGCTAAAAATTGATTTGGAAGCACTTTAATATGCTGCTCCAGCACCATGCCTACACAATCTATACAACCAGCCTATCTGGCTGCATTCTCCAGAATGTGCAAAGGCATAGGGTCCTCAAATTATCACGACAGGCCTTTCCTATTAGTTACAGATATCTATTTCCTATACTTTTTCAAAGACAGAAGTATATGCAATATAAACAAAATATAATAGACATGAAACAGTGAATCTGCCCATATGCAGAGGAAACATGCAAGAAAAACAGGTTTTTAGGAAGCCAGGCTCATTATTCAGTCAGCAGGTACCGGGCTGAGCAAGCCACAAGAGGGAGCGCAAACACTGCTGGAAAATGCAAGGAAACGCGAGGGAAAAGGGCCAGGGCCAGGCAACGCTTCATGCCAAGTCTGTTAATAACGTGCCTTCTCTTTTGTACTAAAAATCAGTTAATTTCCTCTTCAGATTTAACGTGTTACAAGTTTTTTTTTCAATACTAATCTGGTCAGGAGAGAGCAAGAAAAAAGCACTCTTTTTATTTGAGCTGGATAAATGGAATGTAGAGCCAGGTCAGAGCAGCAGGCAAGGCAGCCTTGGGCATCAGGCAAGTGGAACTCAAAGGCTGCGGCGTTTGCCTGCGGCAGAAAAAAAAACGGAGATCAGCTGTGCGCTTCTCCCTCTTGCTTCTCATCCCGCTTTTGCTGCCACCGAGGGAGGGACGGGGGCATGTGCCAGTACCGGTCCAACCCCAAAGGGGCACCTACTGCCAACCTTAAGCAGCAGCAGGAACAGGCATTCCCATTCTCCGGGACAGTTCCAGCCTCACGCCCCTCCTTTTTTCCTTCTTGAGAGACAACAAATAACACTCTGTAACTGTGGTGACACAGACTGACAAAAGAAATACCTGACTGCAGATATTTTCAAACTGAGATGTTTGCATGTGCATCGAGTATGAGTTTGTGAAATCTTCCATCGTCATAGCCAGGTTTTTCTCATCTCTTACCTCTGGATATTAGACAGTCAAATTCCATTCTTGAGCTGAAGGTTGTTTATATAAGCCAAGGATAAGTGTATTCTTAAAAGCTGTTCTTTCTGGGTGGTTTAGCACAGTATAGTGGTTGCATATCCATTTCACTTAGCTGATGCAGTATTCTAGCAGGAAACAGCAGCAGGAGACTGATGTTATGCAGGGGACAAGAGCAAAAAGGGTATGCTTGTGAATACTGATCTCCTGACTGATGTAATCATTGTGATAAAAAACAGTCATAGTAGTATAAGGCCCAACTCTTCTGCAATGAAGTTAGATACGCTCAGCACAAATCTAGTTTCTGCTGGGAGCTGAAAAAGGAGGAAGGTCACATGGCTGTGCAGCAGATCTGTTCCCATTCCGCAGTGTCTTGCCTCCATGGGATCCAGCACAGCAGCAGAAGCCCCGGCACGGGTAAGTCAGTGGGCACAGCTTCAGGATTCATGACTGCCTCAAAACACAGGGTGAGAGGGGATCCCTTCCCCAGCACAGAGGAGATGCTGAAATGCCTCCCAAGAGAGTCTTGACACACCAGGTGCTGGGAGGCAACAAGCCAACTGAGGCCTCTGCATTTGCAGATTAAAAATGGTATTTTAGCTAAATCATCATATGTATTTTTCTAGTAATGCATGATATCAATGAAACATCCCTAAGAGAAATTAATTTGCTCTGAGGTTATTATGGTACTCACCACACCCATAACTTCCCTTTGCATGTCAGGATCATGAATGTTCTTACCAACTAGTTTATCTAAAATCTTCATTAATTATATACCCTGCTGTAGGAGCAGCTAAGTTGGGGCCCTGTGGGGATCGCCTTGACAAGCCTTTTCCAGCCCCAGTGTTCCTGGAGCTATAGGCTCCTTTACTCTCTCAACCCTAACTCTAACCCCAAAGGCAGCTTGGCACTGTGGCAGGGGTCCTTATCACCAGAGGGGGCAGAGATTCAGAAGAGTGGAGTTGGCAATGCTGCCACCCTGCTGTGATGCCTTTGCACTGCCTTTTTGGCTGCCAGTGTCCCTGGAGGCCCTGCAGCTCTCTGAAGCCTAACCCAAACCCTAATGCAACTTGTGGCTGCTGCTGCGATCCCCATCACCATGGCTGTCCCAGATTCCAAAAGTGTACAGTGAGCAATCTCGGTACCCTGCTGTGATGAAATTTCTTCAGTTCATGAAAGGAAATGAAACCTTGCAATTTCAATGAGTATCACTTCATGAAGTTTTGGTTCATTTCATGGTACTTCATTCCATTCCGTTTCAAAATTCTCCTAAGAATTTTCTTTTTTTCAATTTCATTTCATTTCCTTATATTTCCTTTCTTGTCTTTCCATTTCACTTCATTCCTTGATTTCTCATTTCCTTTCCTTTCATGAAAGGAAACGAAATCTTGCCATTTCAATGAAAATCATTTCATGAAGTTTTGGCTCATTTCACTGCCCTTCAAACAGAGTAGCTAAGATAAGAAATTTACCACAACTGCTAGTTTTTAGTTTTCATATACTGTTACATGATTGTCAGTGTGGTAAATATGTTGTACATCAATTAATGAAGAATTGCACACTGTTACTATTAATTACTCAAATTTTATCTTCATAAATCTGAACAGTGGGTAGTTTCTGTTTACAAACCCTCTACTTGTTCTTTAGAAAGGTTAACTGAAATACTGAAATACTATTTTTTTCTCAGGACCTAGTACTTCCCTTCAAGACGTATCCAACAAGCAACAGTATCAGATCATGTCCTAGTTGGTGGGGAAAAAAATATTTCACCAAGAACAAAATTATATAAATAAGATCCATTTAATTATTCACTGAAGGCTCAGTATACAGAAAACATTAAAATACCAAAAGTTCTGAATGGCAATCATAAAATATGCTTTAAGAAAATTTAGAGTAATGACATCCATCAACAATTTTAGCAGAGATTTCCGTACTGTGACCGAAAGTGAACTACTTGGAGAGCTTCAGATGCTGAATCCCTTCAGTATTTCACAGTTTAAGAATATAGTTTCCTTTGGCAGCCCACAGACATTGCCACTGAAACCAGTCTCCAGCCTCAACAGTCTACTGGCTGAAATCCATCTCATTCTCATGTCTCTTCAGTTCATCCCTGCAGTGGCTTTACTTGGATGACATTTACTTTTGTCTCGTGTTTACTGCTGTCATCTATTTGCTCAGTGTCATCACTGGTGATAATAAAAATGACAGAGGAAGAGCTGAAAGTCACTTTCTTCTTTGGCCTGTCCCCTGCTTTCTGAGACATAACTATTGGTCGTATTGGTTTGTCACTCCCTGTTGCTGGTGTCTCTTTCATTGTCCTCTGGAATCTCATCAGGCGAAAGCACAGGAGTTGCAAAAGGCAGTGTCGAAACTGCAAAGAGAATAAAGAGAGTAAGGTTCAGCCTCCTAAGTATTCACTACCACGTACAAGCCAGTGAAAGGCACGGTACAGTAAATGACTCAAACTAAGAGACTTCTGCATAACTTCTGAGTTAGTTTCAGCAACAAAACATGGTGCCTTTGTAGTGGGTACTTTTTCCCTCTACATCTGAATAGGATCACCGAGCCAACTGAGGGCACTGAAATGCAACTGAGTATTTTACCAGTCACAAGATCTGCAATCCACAATCTGCAAAAGGCAAGAGGACTAGGTTCCAAAGCGTGCTATAATTGTATTTCCATATTCAAAAGTTACACATTTGATCCAGCAGGGAAAGAATATTCTCACAAACACTTCACAGGAGAATACAGAGGGAAGGAACAAGGGGAGGAAGGGGATACAAAGAGATGTTTTCTTCCTTTTAAGTAACTCCAGGGTCTGGAATTTTAAAATAAGCATTTAATATCACAGATGTAAAATGAGATTTCAGTGGTTAGTAACAAAGAAGTCAAATGTTCCCATTGAATATGGAAGGAACAGAAGTCTTTCAGCTAACTAGCAGCTACATATGACATAGGAAGTCTGTTCTGCTGTGTGACTAAATAATGTGAGGTATTCAGTGAAAGCTCATACCAGCACATAGAATGAAAATTTGAGTAGTAGTACTGTATTAATTCTCTAATTGTGGTCTCCCCTTCAACAAAACAAAGATCCAGGTATGAGGGTTAAAGGATGCGTTCCTTCAGTCACACACATTTAAAGCTCAAATATGATCCTTTGGGGAAGATCTCTGTTTTTACCAGAAATAAGTGTGCAACTTCCCCTTTGTTTAATAATCTGTAACAAGACTTGCCTGGAATGTATGATGAAGACTTCAATCAACCAACCAAAATATCAAAACAACCCAAACAAAAACAACAGAAACCCCACACACAACAAACATCTGGAAGCAGGTGGGAAATAATGCACTTTTTCTCAGAAAAGGGGCTAGGACATTTTTTTGACAGCCTTCCATTTACCTGAGTTAAGGATTACTCTGTATTATCCTGCACGGCCAGTGCCTCTGTTTTCCCAGATACCATGCAAGAAGCAATCTGACATGTCAAGTTGGAACAAGGTTTTGCTGTGGAAAATTAATCCTACTCTGACACAGGGAAGACAATAGCTCAGTCCTGTTGGGAAATGAACTTAGCTAATTACAAGATCTCAGAAAAAGATAATCTGGTGCAAAAGAATGGTCATGTGGAAGCCTTGACAACTCCAGAGGTAATGGTCTACCTCGGAGTAGTGCAGAAGTTAGAAAGTACAAGCATGTTAGAACAGAGCAGATAAAGGAAGGCTATTATAGAGACCCCATTTTAGGATTCCTTCTGAGGGCAAAATAACCCTAAAAAATTAAGAAAAAATACTAAAATTTTGGTTCTAATCTGGAATTAGAGGCAAGAGAAAAATACTTCACAATGCATCTCCAATAAGTGTGTTCAGATGATTGATTCTTATCCTGGCTGTGTCTTTACTGGCATTACACCTGGTACCAGTTTGATTTGCTGCTGGGTATCAGAACCCACGAAATGTTTTTAGATATACTACTCAGCCTGACAACTAGGTACAGAGTCAGTGCCAATGTATTTAAAAAGCCACTCTGTTGAAAAAGTCTTTTTGAACATGACTTGCTAGCTTCCCATATCCAGGACAACTCTGATATTGTGCAGCTGTGTAACTGTGGATCATTCTGCTGTGAAATGAGCTGTGGGGGAAGAAACTGCTAGATGCCACATTAGAGGCCTCCTGCTTTTACTCAGGAAAGCATTGAAGCTCCCCCTTGCCCTTGGTCCTGAGCTGAGCTGCACTGCAGCCTTTGCTTGGCTGCCCACGTGGCTGATTGGACCCACTGACTTGGCTGCCTCGTCCCTACAGGCTGCTGGCTGGCCCAGGCTGCTGCCCAGCAACTGCAAGCCAGTGTAGGAAACCACAGAAAATTCCATCTCATATATAATGAGCTTAAAGGTAAGGAAAACCCAAGAGAATCCCTCCAGCAATCATTCAGTTTTTTTACCCTTTGTCAAGGGATTCTATTAAACACCAGATATCTTTATACTACCTTGGTTTCAGAAGTTTACAATGTGTATGTTACACTTCCAATTTCAGTCCTTGTGTTGCTATAACACAGAAGTCAGAGGCAAGATTTTTTATTGCTAAAACCCAGACACTCATTATTCTAAATTTTCTCTGATGGAGTTCTACTGTGGTAAGGGAGTGATTCAGATGAGGTCTTCTAGTTGCAGTCCATTTCATGGGTAAACTGTCAAAACCAGACATTTGAATTCTGACACTCTTTCCTGTCCCTTTCATGCAAGTTAAATATTTAAATTCACATATAAGCAAATTAAATTTCTAATCTGGTGGTATTTAAGCACCATCAGGGACTCTACTTCTTCTACATTGTCATCATTTACCGTAGATGTTCAAATTTTTAAATAATTTTTCAGATTAAAGGATATCAGACCTAAATTCCACAACTGTGATACTGGCTACTAATAATTCAAACAAGAAAACCTTTCATGTACCTACCTTTCTACTCATGAAGATATAGATAACTGGATTATAAGCAGTGCTTGACTTGGCAAAGAAAGATGGGATGATAGCTACTGTTGGAGTTACAAGGTTGCTATAGCCATACGTTATCAAGAGGGAGACCACTGCATAGGGCATCCAACAAATAAGGAACGTGGAGATCATCAAGAAACACATTTTAGCCACCTTCTTCTCATATTTTAGAAGCTTGATGACTTGAACCGTCTGGAAATCTTCTACACAGCGAAGCTGTAGAGGAAAAAAGATCGTAAAATAAAATAGGTTTTGTTTTACTTGAACCTGAATAGTTCTACATTTATTTATAAGTAACTGATTCACTCTTTTAGTTTAAGGCACAGACATCATACACCTTATCTTATAAACCACAATCTTCTGGAAGTTTACATCATGTTTCTCAGACTCTTATTCTCTACATTAAGTGTAAAAATACAAGCTGAGAAAACATAGAATAGCCAATCTACTAGAAAACAACAAATCATGCTGCAGATGTAACAAAGCACGCTGCAGTTATAAGCATTTTAGAAAAATAACTTGTGCTCAGCTACTGGCATAAGCAATTTCAGTTTACATTAGTGGTCCTTTATCTGACTACTCAGACAATCCTGTAGATTTGTGTCATCAGAAATATTTAGAGAAAATTTCATAAATAGATTTCTCTGTACTACTTTGCCACATAGTTTTTTACTCTAAAATTATGAAATCTCTAAAGCAGAATACTAGGCAGCAGGTTGCCATGTTACCTCAGTCACAAAATAAGGAAAAGATAAGACATGCACATGAACATACTCCACAAATGATCTGTTGTGCCAATACTGTGGACCATAAACTTGAATGAGTCCAGACTAACTACCCACAGAATATGAATCAGTAACGCTTTCTCATACTAAGGATTTGAACTGAATTTTCAGGTGGGGATCTGATGTGGATTGGTAAGCATAAGCAGTTCCCTACTTCCTCCCAGTAAAACCACATAACAAATAGACCTCGGTAGCTCTAGGCTGGCTCTCTCCCAACCCTACAACCTTTCTAGTGGTACCTGGCATAGATGAACATCAAACATTCAGAAGTTTGAATGGGAAGTAAGAGTGCAAATTTACAGCTTCAGTACTTTTCACTGAGAGTATTACATTAAGGGAAGTCTTATTTGAAGTAACTTACCATTCTTACTGCATGCAGAATATGACCATAGCAATAGGCCATGATCCCAACAGGTGCTACTAGACAGCCAAGGAAAAAAAGGAGCACAAAGGAGGTATCATAAGGGTCCTTTGACTTCCAGTCCACCGAACAACCTAATCCATGAATTTCCAGTGTGTATCTGTTCCAGCCCAAAAGAGGCGCTCCAGTCCAGGCTAGTGAGTACAGCCAGATGTATGTGATAGCCCGCCAAGACCAAGAGAAGTCAATCACCTTCGCATGGACCACTCGAATGTAGCGTTCATAGGCAAGAGCAGTGAGAGTCATAATTGAAACAATTCCTGTAAAAAAAGATAATGAAAATCAAATGATTCACAAATACTGTAAATTGGACTGAACTCCTCTTGAAAAATGTTTCCTTTGTTAGCAGGTTAATTCAAAATTACCTAGCTCATATTATGAATTTAATCTCAGTAAGATTTTTGGGTGACAGTGCATTACTCACTGACTATTAAGCCAAACAGAATCGCCAACTTCAAACTACTCAGAGGAAGAAGCTGATGTCTGATCCATGATGTACAATGGCTAAGAAGTGGGACAAGGTAAAAAAAGAGACCAAGCCAATACTTCTTCCCAAACATTACTTCATTAAGTGAGATATCATGGTCCAAGGTTTGGGGTTTTTTCTGCTGGCAGTTGTAGGGTTTGTTGTTACGCATTCCTTTGGGGTTTGTGGTTTCCTTTGGCTGTTGTTGTTTAGGGTTTATAAAAGAAAAAGCTATCATCTAAAACTGAGATAATCAGCAATAAAAAAATCTCTTAGAAACTTAGTGAATTGAGAGCTGAGACTGAAATTAAAGAAAGCCTTCGGCAAATGAAAGCATAGATGTGCACCTTTAATATGAACAAAACAAATAGAATAATTCCAATTTATTTCAAGACATTCTGCAAGTCTTTGCATTCCAAAAAGAACCAGGAAGGCAATGCATTACATTGCTGAAGGTGTCCCATCTGAAAGACATTCAGTTATTTTGAGTGTCCTTTTCTATCGTGCTGCTTTCATAAAAATATCAGTCCTTGTTTATTTATTCACTCTCTTCCTTTTCTGTCCACCTCAGAGTACACAATTATTAACATGTTATGACAGAAATCACATTATCTTCAGCTCTCAGTATTATCCTATCCAGACACTTCTATAATTTCGTGAAGTCGAGGCAATTCTGTCTTGATTAGAATATAAGGATTTCTGTTTCAATGGTCTGTAACACTTGATGATCAAAAACCAAATTACCCATCAGGCTGATGCCATGATGATTTTTTGCCTTTTCTTTTATACCTTTTTTATAACTTCTGTATTCTTAGTGGTTTTTTGTCTACATTTTTGGACTTGTTCGTCAAACTAAGAGATTAAACATTTTAGAAGCCTTGTAGCTAGGGACCAGTGTGCCCCAGACCCCAAGGTCCTCTCCAGAACACATTCTGTAAACTAAGATAGAACCATCCAGGGGAAGGTTCCTCGGGGGGGGGCTCACTTGAGCCTCTCATTGGGGAATTTTTGATAGATATGCTAATTAGTAAGACCTATAATGATATACCAGATCTATTGTGTGTGGGCATTGCAGGGTGCATTTCAGCGCTTTCCACCTGGACGTGGTGCACCTAAGGATCCTTAAAAAAAATACAGAGGTAAAATCCCGTTTTTCCTTCTAACCGTGTTTGACTCTTGATTTTAAGAGGAAATGCCAGGAAAAGGCATCAAGACAACTGCCAGACCCCTGAAATCTGTTATGATTCAGTCATCAAGCTCATAAACAACAATTCACAGCATTCTGTGAGATTATACAGATACCTGTGTCTAAATCTGTATAGATTTTATCTAATACAAAGCACAAGTATTTTTTCATGCATATGCAGAGCATTTAATTTCTCCAAGTACATTCATATGTGCCATAATGTGCACTTATACAGCTGTAAGAAGGTTAACTGTGCAGATTTCACTACCAAAGAGAGAATAACCATTATTTTTTATTCAGCAAAAACCTGATCTCACTTTGAAAAAAGGATAAACATTTAATGAAGACAAATTAACAACAGCACAGAAGAACCAGCAACATGGATTTTAGGAAGGCAACTAAAGAGTAACAAAATCTAGAGCAACACATAGCCTCTCCGTCAAGGTATTCAACAGCAAAAGAAGTTTATTATTAACCAAGTATCTCACAGTAGGATATCCTTTAGGATTCTAAGAAAGTTACTTTATGCTGCAGTTATTAAAGATTTCCCTTTTTATACGTGATGAGCTTAGAACACTTTCTTGATTAAGAGAATTTCCCACTCTAAAAGAAAACACGCCACACTCTTCCATATATCTCTTTAAAATGAAACAATTTTTATTTTTTTATGTGCTTTTTTCTAGTCATCTTTAAACCTTCATCACAAAAAGATGTAGATATAGTTGGACATGCAGTAACCTTTCACATTTAGTTTTGTGGGGTTTTTTCCTTGTACAAATCATTGCTGTAGAATTTCACTTTCATAGCTTGAAATTGCACTAGCAAATGTGGGCCAGAAGGTTTCCAAAGACCTAAGGTTGGGTTTGTTGGTGGGTTTATTGGGATTTTTTTTTTTAATGAAGTTGAACAGTAGTCCTTCATGCCCTTTTTTGTAACCTAACATGCTGAAAATACATTGAACAATGTGGATCTAAGCAAAGTATTTGCAGGCATTAGAAAATGACTACAGGATTTTACAGGTACTATTCTACACTTACACTGGCTCAGGCAAGTGCTTTATTCAATCAAATGTGGTCTACTTCCTGAACACAAGGTAAGGCAACAAGTTCCCCTTCCATTTCCCTTACCCAAAGATTAGGAATTACAGAATTTTACCTGACAGTTATGATAGTCATCCACAGGCACGTTTATTGTGGAAAATCCACATCACTCAACTAAAGGCTCAGTTTGCTTATAGAGCATTGCAGCTTTGTCTGATCATGGAGAGAAAGAGCAGCTCCTCAGGATGATGAGTCAGAATACCTAAATCAACCTTTTGCTCCTTACCACCTTCCCTCATTGAATGGTGTTCAATGACTAATGTCCCTGTGTGGTCTTAATACTTCCCCATCCCTTTTATGAGTGCTGAATTCTAGCCATGACAAAGTAATCAAAAGCATGCATGCTTGACTGAAAGTACAGGTGCTCAGAAGCAATAATTTACTGAGTCCTTGACACTCTCAAGGAAGGCATTAGATGCTCAATATCTCTAAAAATCAGTATGTGCACATAGATACTTGAACAATGTTCTGTAAAGCCCCTTTCAGTCTGAAACCACTGTTCTTCAAAGACATACTTGAATTTTGCTCCCTGAACTGTAAAGGGGACCTTGGACAGCCTGTTGGACAGTATGCAACAAAATGCAAATCCCTCTTCTGTTGGTATTCAAGGCATGTCTGGTAGCAGGCAGACATGAGGCAGGAACTGCAGGTCACAGCATAATATATATATGATTTATGCATGCATATGGCTCCATTTTCTATGTATCATTCAGTTTCTGTAGTCTAGTACAGAGGAAAGCTATGAATTTTACTTCCTTCCCTGCCCCCGCTCCTCTCTAGGAGCTTTTCTGGAAATTATTAGATTTAATTCTGAGTTGCATATTTTAATATGATGAAATATGTGCCGATTAAAAAACCAAATCTGTTACAGAAAGACATTATGTTTATTTTTTGGATATTAGCTCCCTCTTAGCAAAAATGTGCATTTCAAACCAATTTTTACCTTTTATCTGAAACAAATTTTGTTATGCTTCTTGAGGTACTGGAGATCTACATATTTTGATTCGAGACTAAGACCCAAAGTTCTGAGGGTTGATTTACTCTACCAGAAAACCACTCTAACTCTTTCAGAAAGATTTTACTGCCCAGTGTTTACAGTGTCATGTCTGACATATAGATTTTCATCTCAGTGAATACCCCTATCTGTAAGTGCTGATTATAAACATAAACACTCTCTGTGTTTAGGAAATGATGCTAGTTTTAGCTCTGATTTAAGCCTGGGCAATTACCCTAGCACAAATGGGGTCATTCCCATTTAACCTGCAGATAAATGTAGCAAAACTGAAGTGTCTTCTTGTTTAAGCCACTAGCTTGCAATTCTGTGTTGCAACTCCTCTTCTTCTCCAGTAGCCAGCTGCACAGAATCAGAGAGCAGTGACAAGCTACTTCTTGTTATTTAGGAATGTCTATTAGGAAAATCCTCATTTTTGCCATTTTGTCTTGTTTTTCTACCAAAATACTGCCTTTAGTGTAGATTTCATCATGTATCATATGTGATAATTATTTCTTCTGTATTCAGAGCTTTTCAAGGAGACATACTAGTTCTGGATAAATCATTAAATACTTCAAGCTACATAGTGTATGTCAACACAGAGCCTGCAAAACACAGCTAAGCCATACTGCATTGTACCATACAATGTGTATATTCCGACTTTATAATCCTTAATTAGAAGAAAAATATTGTGGTGCCATCAGAACTGAAGTGTTAACCGAGTTTGAATAATCACAACAGCTTCTGCCCTCTCCATGCAAGATACACCTTATTTTCATATTGAGCCCCTGACCCAAACATGGCCTATAATTTGGTCAGAGGTGGTATCAAATATTGCCAAAGACTGAGAATTGCTATAGAGCAACTGCAGCATAATGTAGCAAGTAAGACCCAATTCTGAGACAGACCGTGGCTTCTGTCAAAGGACATATTATTTTCTGTATCAATTAATCCTTGCCCTACATGCAAGTGCTGAATAACTATTTTGCATACCTAATCACAGAAGAAAGCCACCCTTCTGCAACCCCTCCTCACCTCTTTTCACATCTGAAAAGCTAGACAGCAGCAATTTAGTAGAAGCAAATTCCTTGTCCATGGAAAGAAAAGATGCTGTTTCACTCTCCAGTTTTGAACTAAAAAATACATAACCAGTCTATTTGAATTCAGCAGTTAGGCACTACAGTAAGTTTTAAGCACCAGCTATGCATCATTTCTAATTTTTCAAGCAATTTTAATATCTGCATTCAAATCTAGGCAGGGGAAAAATCACTTCTCTTGGACATAATAGACTTCAACTATATTTTATATGCAGCTGTCCTATAAAATTATGGTGAAATAAATCATCTCTTCCAGATTCAATACTCCAAGTGATTAACTCACTCTGGAGGAAAAAAAAAAAGCTAAAGCTGAAAGCATGTTGATTGAGCCTCCAGCTATTTGTAACACAAGATC
The DNA here is from genome assembly GCF_009650955.1 of Corvus moneduloides. Lineage (NCBI taxonomy): Eukaryota > Metazoa > Chordata > Aves > Passeriformes > Corvidae > Corvus > Corvus moneduloides. The sequence goes on along the minus strand of NC_045478.1, from coordinate 73,321,161 downwards.
CTAAAACTATCTGCTGAGTAACAATAGAAAACGCTTTTAGCGAGATTAAATCAGTGCATATAACATACATGGGTAATGCAAGAGGGTAATGCACAGCACACCACTCTGCCTCTGTGCAGGGAAGACCCTTAGATGAACAGGCTGTAACTGAAGCCAGGTCCACAAGACACTTTAAAGCAATTAACCCTTACTTCAGTATTTGGTGGGTGTGGTGGTGGTATCAGCTTGCATTGAAACAAACAAATAAAAGAACCTCAGCTGTACACACAGAAGCTTTTCACAGGAAAGTACAGTCTGTAAAGCTCTTACAATTTTTCCCATGCTCTATTTCATGTTACTTGAATGGAGTATACACCCGGATATCAACATTGGTTTGGTAGCTCATCAAGATCTAGCTGCTGTATACCAATGGTAATTTGTCCAGAAGGGACATAATACTTTTAATTTTACATTAAAATCTGGCAGTGTTTTTTTATCCTTACAAAAACAGCTTGCAGTTAGTAACAGACAGAGGTCTCTAATCGCACTTCAGTAAGAGTAGCCTTTCAATCACAAACAAGGTTTAATAATATAAAGCCTACCCCAGAGTATACCCTTACTATGCAACCTTCTGTCAAGAAACTGCCTCAGATAAACAACTTCGGTTCCTGTTCCTCGAGATCATTCCTGTAATAAACCAGTTTTTCCACTCCTTTCTTCCTTTGCACAATGAAATTTATCAGAAAGTGTTAGAACACCAGTACTGGCCAATGGTTTAGCTACCATTACTTGTAGCTGAAGTGCTTTATGCTCGGGGGTTATGTGTGTACGCTCCACGTGATAAGACTAGCTTACCTCAAAACCCTCAGGGCCTATTTCTATGTACAGAAGGCATTAAAGCAGACATCCACTGCCTGGGGGTGAGCAGTACACAAATTTCTCTTGTGCACATCAAGTTATGACAGTTACCATCATTTAAAAAAAACCCTTGCATATCTGTGAGAAGCCAGCAGATACACATAAAGATCATGACATCCTGACCCTGTATTTCACAATTACCCTCTTACCTGAAGAAAGAAATTATCTGTGTCTGCTAACCAAGACTTTTGTGTATGTTTAGCTGTCAGGTGTCCTCTCTAGAAATTATAACCAAAAAGCTATGCTGTCAGTGATAGAGAGCACACCTCCCAAATAGGAGTTTTATTACTAAATCAGATAAAGAGATTACACAGATCTCTACTACTTAGTGCTTGGTTGACTACAGACAGGGAAAGAGAAGCTTTTTACATAAAGACAGGGTGGCAGACGCAGTAGGATCAGCATAGAGTTGACTGCACACCTCCATAGAAAGGTGACCCTCCTGGTATAAATACATCACTTAATTGAAGCAGCTGCCATATCACATCAGGATACATCACCTGTTACAAAATAAACACTGGAACTCAGTGAAACAAAATTAGGTGGGGATTATTGTCTAAGACAGACAATGACGTCATGAAAGCTTAGACTAAGACTCGTCAGGTAATCATTCATGTCATTTTCCCTACACTAATATATGAGGTGCTAAGAATGGCTTTGTAGTAGAGAAAAAAAGCCCTTCTTGCGGCCTCTGCTATGGAGACATATGTACCTAAACAGTATCTTGACTTCAGACTCTAAGGAGTTAAAGAAAATAGGGACTGTTATTTGTGTGACAAGGACAGATGTTCAGTAGCCAAAAGGATCAATTTTGCACTGTAGCAAGCAGGTCTCTGCACCTTCTAAAGGCTCAAAAAAAATCTTCCAAGTCACAGAAAACTTAGGCAGTAGCACAAACCTCAGGTTCTGAGCTGTGCAATGCAACTCAAGAGCAGATATTACTACATGGATTTGTCTCATGATAAAGTTATGATAATGCAAAAGTAGACTATTGTGAGGAACACAAAAACCAGCCATCTATTCCTGGACAGACCATCTGTAGTTCTGCTGCCATCTTCTCAACTTAAAAGTTTCACACCATGAACATCTGCTTACAGTGTCTAAGTTCTGGATCTTAACATGCCTCCAACTGGCTGGCAAAATGAGAAGCACTCTTACAAAGAAAATGCTCAATTCTTCAATGCAAAATTATTAGAAGTGTAGAGAGTGCCCTCATATCTGTGAGAGAGAAAGAAAGTTGTCATTATTATGTAATGAAGGCTTCTGAAAATACAGATGCTACTGGTTTATTTTAAGCATAAATGTCACCTATTTATTTAATCATATTGAAATCCTTAAGAGGAACACAGAAACACCTTGATCTCAGTTTCAAAACAGTACGAGGAAAAACCTTGTAACAACACGTGAAGATTTAAAATGAAGCTGCTTGATCATGATTTTCAAAGTGATTCCTGATTAACTACAGTAACTAGAAAGAATCTGATTTTTAAAATGTATTGAGAATTAGCTCTGAATTTGAAGTGAAAATCCTATGTTAAAAAAAAAAATAAATAAATAAAAAGGCAGATTTAATATTTTGTCCCAAACTTGTCCACTGTCAGGGGAACCTCGCATTTATAAGTCAACACATGCAGAGAACAACTTACACCAAGTATTGGGTCTTAGGGGCTGTTCTTCCAATTAAAAAAGAGGCATAAGGATGGAAAGTAAGACTGACAGCCTTCAGACTTGAAGGGCTGGCACAGAAAGCTCACGTAGCAATGTCCAAGTTTATACCCAAACATGAAATCACAAAGCTGTAAATAAAGAGGTTTTGGTCATCTGACATGAAATGAGCTAGACTGGGTCCAACCCCAGGACATATCCACACCACTAAAGTAATTTCACATGATCTGTTGTGGTTTCATAGACTCCATATCCATGGTATCAGAGCTACCACCACTTTATTCTGGAAATATCTTTATTATGTCACTGTGGCTTATTGAGCAATTGAACACTGCAAAGCTGTAAGTACTCTGCTTAGTTAATGAGAATTTCACTTTTCAAAGATGTCAATTTTGTATGTCTTCTGATCAATGAGTGTACTTTGTACTCCCAAAAGTTCCTGGGGAGAGTGTTATGCTTGGAGAAACACTTGTAGGTAATACACACATAAGACTTCCATTACAGTACTTTCCCTACTACCATCACCTCAAGATAATAGGTGACTTGGTCTGTTATATACAAGAGAAGTATATTCATTAAGATAATACCTGGTTACTTTGAATGAAATCTTCAATCAGTATCTTCACCACTACTGGGGGGGAAAAAAAACCAAAAACAAACAAGCAAGCAAAAACAAAACCAAAAAACCCACCAAAAAATCCCCTCCCCCCCCAAAATAGAAAAAAAGAAAAAAACCCACAAAAAATCCAACCAAAATACCTAACCCCAAACAACCACAAAAATTTACCAAACAGAAAAACACAAACAAAAAACCTTCGAATTACTTTTTTTTTCATAGACACATTACAAAATGAAAATAGAAGCCATGGTAGCAATAATCCAGATGGCAAGCAGAGTATGATGCTACCTGCAGGGCATCATTTATACTTTTTTTTCCTCAGCATTGACATGCCCCTGCTTTCCTATGCAGGTGGGGAACCACTTATCTTCAAAAACAGGAAAGAACAATCCCTCTATTTCTAGATTATAGTATGAAAACAGTGCTGTGGAAGTTAAAATTAGACATCACTTTATCAGATTAGCATTCAATTATAATAGCTACATTAAATATTTTCTATTACTTTACATGCCAGTTGAAAAAGGTAAACTCAGGCACCACTCCTGAACATTAAGTTGTGCATTTACTCTCCACTTCCATATGATCAACTACACACAAACACACACTTTTCTAATAATAATAGTAATAAAAAAATTCTTCCCAATGAAACACATTATGGAAAAGGAACATAGCGTGACCAAGTACAGGAAGATGTAATTTTACAAACCACTGATGCTAACTTGACTACTCTCTAGATAAGGCCCATGAATTTGCCTACATTTCTTCGGAAAATTTCTTAAATAGAGGGATGCAGGAAAGCATCAACACTGAATATATTTATAGTAACAAATTACATAGCACACCTAAAAATAAACAGAAATTAAAAGTCACGTGATCAAGCAATTTCCTTGCCAATTTATATACCTCATTCTTTCTATTTCTACTATTTCAAAAGATGGTACAAGATTATTATAGTCTGGTTTTTTTTACTCTTACTATGTATCTTATTTTTTGAACCTATATGGAAAATGCCTCCATCAAAAATAATAACATATAAAAGATAAAGGTAGGAACAGAACTGTACTTTATGTCCCCTGTGTAAGATTAACGTTCAGTTGTGTGGCAGCATCTGTGAGGCAGACACTTGAGTTTTGCAAGAATTTGAACAGGCTGAGTGATGGAGACAACCTTATGCTAGTGAGGTTCTCTAGTACTTTCCCTGACAACAACAGCTACACAAAAGTCTGAGAGCTGTTGACTGCAGAAATCATCTAGTACCAAACCCTGCACAAACTATTAACTACATCCTGCACCCACCATAACTTTCAAGACATAAGATTTTTGCTGGGCTACACAGCAGCAGTCAAATCAAACATGAGCAACCACGCATCTTTGCCCAGTAGCCCACAAAAGGCAGACTACAGTGCCATGTGAAACAAAGATTATGTGTGCAGGAAAGCTACAAAGCTTATTGAAGACTTTAATGTGTCGCCTTAGAGCCAATTTTCAGTGCATACACATCCCATGGGTACGGTGTGATCCACCTCTAATTTATACACCTCTGCCAGAAAAAGCAGTATCTGACATGAGCTTTAGATTTTTCTGACTAGCCAAACATTTACTTCACCATTAGAAACACAACCCTGTTCTTTTGCAGCATCATTTACCAGTAAACAAAAAGCCATATTCCTTTTAACAGGCTCCATGTGCATAGCTGGACTGCAACCTATTCTTCTGCAGACTTCTGCAAAAGAAGAAGGGAGGAAACCAGTGAAGAGCTTCTAGGTTTTGAAAACAGAAATAGCGTAAGTACTCCTTCTGCAGTGCTAAAACTTCATGGGAAACAGTGGTTTCCCAAAGCCCAACTGTGTGACACTGTTATGACTGAAAGATGGTACCCGAATTTCATATATGGACAAGGAAATTGAAGCCACTGCCACACACTACATAGCTTTATAAACAGACAAGTCGGGACACTGGGAAGGCTGCTGGGGAGCAGCTTTCCACCTGTTCCATGGAGGCGGGACACTGCTGACCCTGCACCCCGAGTCATACGTGCTCCTTATCCACGGATTGCAGCGCTTCCTCCTATAGAACAGAGTCGTTTATGCTCATGAATTCTGCGCATCACTCGGTCAACTCGAGACCCCTTCTAACAGTGCTGCTGCCGTTTTCCCTAAGTGTCCCGTTACACCGGCAAGGGCTGGAGGTCGAGAAACTGATTCTCGAAGAATTTCTTTTTTTTTGCTCCGGGTCGTTTTCTCCAGCACTGTCGCTTTTTTTACCAAAAAGCGCCCGGTCCCGCCCCGCCAGGGCGGCGAGTGAAGCCCCCGGCCGGAGCGCCCCGCGGGAGAGGCAGGGATGCGGCGGTTGGGAAGCGGGCACAGGGCGGTTGGGGCCGGCAAGGGAGCGGGACGGGGCAGTTGGGGCGGTTGGGAAGCGGGAACGGGGCGCGACACCGCGGTACAAGCGGGCGGGGAGGAAGCCAGCAGGACAGGGAGGGACAGGCGGCGCCCGCGGCCCCGGCACCCACCGAAGAGGCTGCTGCTGAAGCCGTCCCAGACGCAGCCGGCCGCATCCCACACCCAGCGGCTCCTCAGGCAGGACATGAAGGTAAGGCTCACGCCGAAGACCGACACCAGAAGGTCGCTGAGACTGATGTTGACGAGGAAGAGGTTGGTGGGCGTGCGGAGCCGCTTGAACTTATAGTAGAGCACCAGCACTAGCAAGTTGTTGCACAAGCCCAGCATGCCGATGGTGGCGACCAGCAGCGCCAGCAGCTCGTAGGTGCCGGCGCTGAAGAGGGGCCGCTCGCCCGGCACCTCCTGCTCGGGGGCCGCGGGCTCCAGGCAGCTGGAGGTGCCCGTGCCGTTCCCCGCGGGCATGGCTCCCGGCCAGAGCGGGGCTAAGCCTCCCGGCCCGCTCCCAGCCCCATCGCACACCGATGCTCTGGGCAGGAGGAGGAGGAGTCCCCGCTACCTTCCCGCCCACGGAGGGCGCGCCCTCGAGTGGCTTCGCCCTCGCCTGCCCCGGGGCGGGCCCGGGTATGGCTCCTTCTGAACGAGCAGCTCGTCTCGTCCTCTTACCGCGGTGAGCAGCACGTTTGTGGCGGGCATGTGGTTGTTGTCTCCTCTTCCTTAAAAATCCTCTGTGCGCTTTGTCTGGGCCACGGCTGCCGTCAGCAGCGCTTCCCTCACGGGGGCCGCGTTTGGGCAGACCTGCTCTGTGGCCAGCTCCGGGAAAAGGTAGAACCGATATTTAGGCTTCTTCCCCAGATGTCCTGCCAATGGAAACTCCTATTATGGCGATAGCGTCTTTCTCAGGAGGTTCCCCGCAGTGCTTACAGCTTGGCCCTAGGAGTTGGAACCCCACAAAGCGACCAGCAGCGTCATGGCCCGGGCAAACCTGTGGTGCGAGTGAACGCTTTGTCAGCCATGGGGCAAGTAAGACACCACGGTTTCCACCGTGAAGTCATCTATTTTTATACCTTTGTGTCCAGTGTTTGTTGTACAGGAGTGCCCTAGCAGCCTGTGTACAGCTTTAGCTGGCGTTAGTCACGGTGTTGCCCTGAGCCCCAGCTATGTTAGGTGGCTGTACTGTCTCCAAACCCAACCCACTCCTGAGTGTTTCATAGGGAATTTTGCTCATCATGGTTCTACACTCAAAACACCTTGCCAGACCAAGCATCAGTTTTCCTTCCAGCAGGAAGACCTAATTTGTTTGCTTTAATATGTGCTGATATGTGACAGCCTTCATAAGGGCCCAAAGAAAACTTTCAGTGTAGGTCTATTCTTACTTTAGTTTTTAAAAACAAAAATCAGCTGTGAAAGCAACAGAATTTTAATGCATACATGTCTTATCAAAAAATAACTTTTTTTTTTCTTATACGCAGTGGTATTAAATGTCTAGACTAAGGGTGAACTGCGACTGAAAACATGGACAGCTGAGGTTGGTTTGATGTCTTTCAAAACACAACTATGTGCAAATTATGGGCTTCTCACGGCAATAAATCTTATATGACAAATTACTGGTGCAATACAAGGCAGTAGGAATAAAGTCATAGGTCAGAAAAATAAAATGCTGATTAAAGTAACTATTCTTATCAATGTTAACTTTATTTACAATCCATGTTGTTAAATCCCATAAATAGCATGGAATCAGTAATTGAAACTTACTTCAAAAAGCAAGTTCAGTCTGTTTCTTCAGCACTGGCCTTCAGGGTTTTTCTCATTATAAAGGAAGGAGCAGCTTCCTTTCTCAAATCAATTATATGTTTTTTACCATAAAAGCTTTGTTTACAGAACACATGACCTTCCAGAATTTCCAGTAATAGACCACAGTACTTGAGCATGGGTTTTAGGAAAGGCATAACTTTGTCTTTTCTCATACACGAAAGAGATTTACCTGTGCATGACAGACCATGTGCAAAAATATTATGTCAGTGCACAGTCATGGGTTCATTTAGGACACTCACTGCATTCTAAAAGTCTAACAATGACTGGGCCAAATTAATACTACACCTCATTAAGAACAAGACATCTCTATCTTCTGCCTCTAAAGGAAGATCTTAAATTGTGTATATTTTTGTCCCTGCAAAATGAGAGAATAGGTGGTAAGAAGAACAGGGGGAAAATGTAATTTAGTGAGTAGTACATGCCAGACAACATACTGTCCATTGGCAGATTCCATTATATACTTAGGGTTTCTAAGAGGTATTTCACTACAGCACCTGTCAGAAATACTCTCTCAATGTCTTTGAATTTATAGAACACAAGAGAACCCATAACTTGCATTTTACAAAGATCATATCTCAGAATTCCTGGTTTGGGCTTTTTTGCAGCACAACTAAATAGATCCATAAATGTGCAATCTCTTCAATGCTTTATTTGCAATGGTCACATTATTAATACTGTCAAATTGCAAATGTTATTCAGGTGGTCTTGGATACTTCATGAGCAGAGTTCCATTTGTCTTCCATGCAATGTCACTTCTCATATGAGGCCCAACAAAAAGAAATGCTCTTTTATTGTATCATCAGGTCAAAGGCAAAGCTGGTAACAGAACCCCTGACCCAATTCTTGTCCAGCTTCTGTTTTGCCTAACTCAGTCTAGAAAAATGCAGCTATGGCTTTAATAATCTAATTCTTTAGTCAATCCTTTTCTGCTGAAAAAAGGATTTTACCTTTGCTTTTACTGTTGCATAATAGGATAGACCAGAACCCATTAGTAAAAGTATATTTGTGTGACTTACTAGAATTGCGTCAAAGTACTAAGCATGTATATAGCTGAGCTCATGGGATTAAAAAAATACAACAAGGAGCAGGAATAGAAGGTCCCCAGTCCTGTACTACAGAAACAGTCTCTGAAACTCCCAACAACTTCCTAGATCTCTTCTGCAGCAGTCCTATTAACATGTTGTCTGTTATGCACAATTCACATGGGGTGGAAGAATGCATTGGCAGTAAATTTTCAGGTGGCCAACATATGCATAAGGCAAACCTTAAAAGCCAGACTTGGAACTAATAATTCACAACTGGAAAGTTTGCAGATGCCTGGGACTGTCTTCAAAAGTTTTTAGTATTTAGTAATTTGAAATGTTTCAGCACACCAGAGATCAAGTGTCACATGTTAGAGCTGAAGAATCTGAAGCAGAGTAAAACTGTCAAAAGTCACTGCTACTCTCTAAGGTTTGGTAGAAATAGAACCACTAACCATGACTCCCAGTACAATGGTCTAACTGCACCATTAAAAAGGCTTCTGCAGTGAGAACATTGTAGGGTGGAAGAAGAATGCTTTAAGGAAAAAGAATGCTTTAAGGCATTCAAGAGACAAAATAGGTATTTGTTTCTTGTTCACTGAGTTATGTGTTGCTTCCACTCATTTTCTTTGTTCTCTGTCTTGTACTAGTGTGCCTTTAAAGTCACAGGCTCTTCCCCATCTTTCCTGACAAGCAGAGAGTAAACAGGAAAGTCAAGCTTTTGTCCCTATTAAATACATCTGGTTTAAGAGTCAGTGTTGGGGTTTTGCTGCCTGTTTTCAACTTTATTAACTTACTATTTCAAAGGACATGGTATAGAGCCAGAATGCAGGTCACTGAAAACCAAACCAAACCAAAGTTCCCAAAAGCTCTGGCTACCTGGCTTCAGCTTTTTTATTTTTTACAGTGTTCTCCTGGCAATTTTTTTTCTTACACATTGTTTTTGCTATTCTTTAGCCTTAAAGGCAGATGAAAGCCAAGTGATTATTCACTGTATCTATATGTAGCTGCAGTGTGTATCTACAGAGCAAGGGTGAGTTTGTGGACAGAAGAAACCTTTCATCTGTTCCCAACCACTTGACATTAAAACAAGGCTTTTAATACATATGTACACTTGTTGATAATGCAATATGTAAGTAAAAAAACCCCCAAATGCACAACCCTAATGTCAAAGGTTTAAAGCTAGGGCTTCATCTTGCAGAACTTGTAATCCTATGTGTATAATCTAGTCCATATTGGGATGTGAACTCTAAAACTAAATAATAAAGCAGATAAAGTGCAAATGTTGCAAGAGTGTGCAGATATTCTGGGCTGAGAGAAATGCTTGGCCCAGACACAGTTCACTGAAGCAAGCACAGGGGTTCTCAGCAGGGGACAGGGACCCAAGCAGGCGGGGAGGTGATGTGGAGCGGTCAGAGCATCTGTTGTGCAGTTGGAAGTTGGCTGCAGCCTGTTCCATGATGTGAACTCTGGTATACCTGACGTGCACAAAGAGCTGTACTAGCTGCAGGTGTGATTCATCTCACCTAAACGATGCATTTGAAGGTTAAGCACCTAAGACCAGTAAGATGAATCACTCTCTGGAAGTGTCTATTGACTGGCACATAAGGTGACTTGAATAACTAACTTTTAGATGCCTAAGTTAGGTGAGATGAACTTCATCTTGGCTAGACAAGCCTGTGTAGGACTGTGGTACATGCTCAGGCGGCAGATGCGTATTGATGCCTCTGTGGCACTTGTTTCTTGCAGAGTAGATTAAAAGAAATGGTGATATATACTTGTGCCTGCTGACATCATACTGTCCTTGGTTGTACAGACACAGCTCATAGGGCAGCCTGAATTCTAAACACTAGCATTGTAAAGCCATTATGAGACCAGCAACACCAGGTTTTGCAACAATAACACTGTGAAATTTGTTTGTGATATAAACTGGTTTTTTTTCAAGGAATAACCTTGCATAGTAGTTCATACTTATGCTGCGGCTTCCTGTTAGTCTGACAAACATAAACATACAAACATAAACATACAAACTCACTGCTCTGTTGTCATTTTCCAGAGCCCAACATACAAATCAATATATAATTTATAGGAAATACAGTTTCTAAAACTATCACTTGGTCATTTCAGCTGCTGTTAGTACAGAGAGGAGCAGATGCACTTTATGGCAAGGAGTGCAATACTGCTCGTGGGGTGTTAATATCAAAAGCAAAGTGAAAAATTGAGCCAGTAGAAAAAAAGAGTGAGCTTATGTAAATGTCAACGTTTAAGTGCCCCTTAAACACTTTTTCATGGAAGAAATCTAGTTTTTACAATGCTAAAACTTATTACTTGCCCAGCTCCATACTGGTCAGAGAGTTCAGCCAGTCTGAAGTAGAGCAGCTCCATCCTGATTTGACTTAAACAGCCAGGTTTAATGGGATGTTTATAAGGAAGAAATAGCAAAGGATGGGTAAGCTTACCAAAAGAAAGCATCTTCAGGGACTGATTTTTTTTTTTTTTTCCTTGTTAAAGGGCTGGACTTCATCCAGATCAAAATCAGAGTCAGAAACAAAGTCTTTTATGTCCCAGAGCCTCTTTAGGGACAACTAAGGCCAGATAAGATCCACTGTGTTTTCTCTGGGCTGTTCTGAACCATCATTTTACTTGGGGAGAATTTGCTTCTGCATGAGACTGCCAGGAAGAGTGACTGGCAGCCTGGTACAGGCAGGAAAGGAGATCTGTCACCTTTTGCTGTTTGTCTTCTTCAGTAGCTTTGGGTTATTTTGTATGAGCCAACAAATTACATGGTCAGAATTTTAAAATTTGCATGGAATATCAGAGAATTATTGTAGTTATTGAGATAAAGATTGAAAATTACTGATTTTTCAAATGAGGTGCCAGTCCTGCAATGAACTTGCTGCAGCTCTTCTTTGCACCCATACAGACGTACATATCATTGTCTTTGTATCTGAGAGCTTCCAATGATTGAGACTAATAGGATTATGTGGTAAGAGTTGGGAGAGTCAACTTCTGAATAAACATCAGTTATATCATATTCCATATCCAGTGCTTTCCACACTATCAGTAATGGAGACAGTGAAGGAAATGCTTTTCATTCAGTTAATGCTACTGTAAGCCTACTAATGCAAGGACTTCCTGACTCATCAATTAAATATTGAATTTGCCTTTTAGACTTTGCTTATCTTCTAAAGCAATTCCTATCTTCTCTACTTTTTTTTTTTTCAGTCCACTCAGTCATCACATCTTATTTTAAATTATACTGTACTTTTTTTTTATTTTAAACATTGAAGACAACAGAATCAGCTGGTACTGAAAGCAGGGAATTCTCATTTGGGGTTTCTTTGTGTTTTCATTGTGGTACATAACATGAAGTTTCCACATGGGTTTTTGCAAGAGAACAAAACATAGCTTTCTGTTGTTAACCCTTCTGTCATGGATGCCAATACCTTTTATGAACCTTAAACTACTGCTGGGAAATGAGAATATAACCTGATGTCATACAAGCTTAGATGACAGAGACTGGAAAAATTAATCAACAGGAAGCACAGCATAGCAAGAATTCAGCTGGAGACAGTATATCAAATACACCACAACTCTGACCAGCCACTGAGTACCTTGACACACAAAGGAAATAGTTTCCTTGAGAATTACTGTTGAAAACAGCAAAAATATATGCTCAAGCTATCCTTCCCTTTTCCAGGCATCACTGCTGCTTTTCTCTGCCACACTCTTCCTTCTTCTAATCAAAAGAAATGCTCATTGCAGTAGAGAAGAATTACCCAGAAACTTTTGTGTTCTTCCCCTTGAAATGATAGAATTTCAAGCTGTTGGATTGCTTGTGTTAGGTAGATATCATCAGACACCTCTTCCCCTGAAGAACTAGCTATTTCATGCAGAGATATTTCCATGCATTATTTTTAGTAACTCTGTTTAATACCAATTAGTTGCTTTCCCTATATGTTTCAAAAATGTTGCTCAGCTAATACTCTGAGTTGGTGTGAAGACTATTGCCTTTATCTGTTTTGTTTTCTTTGAAGAAGTGACTTGAATATTCTTGAAACATGTCTGTTTGATATCAGTCCTCTAGATTGCCATAAGGAAATACAAAATATAATTTCTCCTTTTCTTTCAACTACAGAATCTCCACAGAGCTGAGACTCCACACTCAGGAATTCAAGAAAGCCTTGTCCAGTAAAGCTGGCATTAGCCTTGTGTGAAGTAATAGCAAAGTGGATCTGGAGATCAATAGTAAAGAACAATACAAAGAAATTGATTGGTGTGGTCTACAGAAAAGTGAGTTTAACAAATAGTCTGAAATTCATCCTTTGCCTATTATGGTATAGCTCAGTAACATGGCATCAGTATTCCTTAAAGATATTGAAAAGATGAAAAATGTGGATACGAATCACAAATATTATGCTGAGACCTAAAGGAAAGGAGAAGTAGGCAAGGAACAAAGGTCCCTAGTAGGAGAATGTACCAACTAAATTAGTGAAGATATTCCGAGAACTGCTGAAAGGAAGAATAAGCCACACAAAGAGGCTTAAATTTTAACAGTTTGTGCAATTAACCTTTGGAACAAACATGTTGGATTCTCCATCTTTTTGTGTCTGAAGATCAACACTTGACACCTTACCACAAATTATACTTTAGAACAAAGTTTGGGCTCAGTGTAGTAATAAATGGCTGGTATTTATTGGTCTCTAACAGAAAAGAGGTGAAAGTAGAGCTAAAGGTCTCTTCTGTCACAAATTACATGCGATAAAATGAAATAATCTCACGTGCCAGTTTATTTAGTGATCCTGGTTCATGACCTAGGGGCACTCAGTGAGTAGGATTCTGTGATGTGATGGGATGTTGTGACATCCACAGTTCATTGCACTGTTTGCCAGCTTGAGGCGCTAAGCCAGGGTCTTTTTTTTTTTTTTTATTCTGTAATGTTTGGTATACCTGTCATGCAGCTGCATCTCACGTGAACTCATGTGGGAGTTTAAAGAACAAAGCAAGTCTTGGCCGTAAGAAGAGCTCTCCCTCTTATCTTGCTCTCTCCTAATAAAGGATGTCTGGAAAGAAGCATCATGATAAGGAGAGCTGCTCTGCTCTTGAAATGATTGATTTCAAGAATGCTTTGGAGCAATTCCAGAATCTAGTTGAAAAAATGATCATCCAGAAGACCAAGGAGAGTTCAGGCTTGTATACTAAAGATGATGGTAAGATATATTCAACTTGATGGAAAAGTGTAATTTTCACATGGAGAGAACATACCGTAGAGAGAAGACGATAAGAAAGACCTCAAATCAATGTTCTAACTGTAACTGTTTGATCTTTACAGAAAATAGAGAGATTGCACTAGGAGAGTTCTTTTCTCCTCCTATTAGGATTTCTGACCAAGTTACAAGGCCATGGTGATCACTCACAAAATATAATTGGTGGAGTTGCCCCATATAGAAGTCAGCATGATGCAATGTTTCTGTAAAAGCACAAACCCGATGAATTATGTAAATACACTTGCTAGTTGTAAATAATGGGGGTAAAATTTTGCTTTTCTCAATGCAAGTGGCTATTGCTGCTTGAAAGGGTAAACTTTACCCCACGCACCATTCAGGTTCAAAAAAAAATCAGAATTTTGGTAAGGAAGAGAAGAATACAGAAGTGAGGAATTTTTATCTATTCTTTTATCTGTTTCCTGTCATGCATTGCAAATTAGGTAGTTTTGAAAAGAGCAAATATTAAGACTTCTTTTTTCTTTTCAAATGCTTTAGTGAATAAAATGTGAGAAGCTGGAACTTGCACGTTATTGATATTGAATGAGAAATAAAACCAGAAGTAGGGTGGATAAGAAAGGGATCTATAGCTTACTGGTTTTAAACTGTGTGGACATTGTTCTTCCCATACAGATGAGATAGACTATGATAAGTTCTATACAACCACACAAACACTTTTTGGTCCAGCAGTCAAGGATCAGAATATTCAGGCCTTTTTCAGGAAGATCGTCAGCAACCCTGATGAAAAGCCAGAATGGCTTGAGGTAAGGAATTCTAAAGTTTTATTAAATATAAATAATTAGAATTTTAAATGGTGACAATATTTATCTGTTGATTGAATGTTGTTCACGAGTCTGTTGTTCATGAGCTCCATGGCATAATGAGGCACTCTCTTGTTGTTATTTATTCTAGCTGCCTGAAGCCTGGGTGTGTCCTGGTCTTCAGAACTACTTCAGTGATGTGCATTGTCCTCAGGCTTCTTGACAAAATGCAAAATCTCTTAAACTACAGTATGCCATTTGTGCTCTGAGGATAAGCCTGTCTTTAGCTAAACCTTCAGAAATGCTTCCTCTTTTTGCTCCTTTCCTCTCTTTTCTCTTTCCTCTGCTTCCTTGCCTTTCTCTTCCCCTGTTCACAGCATAAATCTGGACCTTATTTTGAATTTGAAGCATTAAAGGTAGGGCAGGATTTTAGTCGAGTTTTGTAACCAGAGAATTCTGCATATATTATTTGGTCCTGTAGATGAATGAGATCCATGTAATCAATTTTTCAGTCTCTAATGGTGGTAAATAGCAAACCTGTGTAAAAAGCATGTAAGAATGAGGTAACTGTGAAATGGTAGATCCGGTTTACCCTCTTTGCATCTGTCTGCACATGTCTTAAGGATTTCCTCTGCCAGAGTTGCAAATGCACTCTGTGTTTAATATCCCTTCCTGGATTTTTAATCTATCCCATTTGTAAGTTATTTCTGAATCTGCCTAAAAAGCTTATCTCCACAGCATCCAGTTCTTCACATTTTGTGAAAAAGTACTTTCTCGGGGATTTTTTAAACATGGTGCTCTTTTTTATTTGCATGTTGCACATTGAAAAATGAGCACTTGCTCTAGAAATGTGTCTTTTATGAAGATGTTTCCCATGGGTAGTGTTTCAAGCAACTGTTCTATAAAAATTACTGGTTCTTAGATTGTTAGAGCCAATCCTTATCAAGGGCACTTGATTATTACTACATGATTTTTTTGTTTGTTTCTTACCCAAAGACAGAATGGTGCAGAAGGGACAGAATTTGCAGCGCACAATGACTTTCCTATGGTAGCATAGGTGGCATTGCATACATGGCAAGTCCTTGCTGGACTTAAAGTCTTATGGCAGGGTATTAGCAAGTGACATGAACTACAAATTTGTCAGCATATTTACATTTTATGTTACTCTGGAACATCATGCTAATATTGGAACCTTGAAGATACCCAACACTTGTTTCTTACATGTTACCAACAATTGCTATCAAGTAATTTCCTAATATCATCCTAAAAACGGTGTGTTCAGCCATTTCTATTTAATGTTCTGTATGGGAACATTTCTGGTTACTACCTTTCTTAACCATTGTTTTTGATTATAGTGTCACATTGTTCACGGATTTTGCTCATGTCAGGCATTAAAGATTTCCTTCAGGAAGGGCTTGGGGCAAATCTGGAAAATAGCTGACAGTCTGAAGGACTGATTGTCCTTCGTTTAGAGTAGCAGAACAGTAGCAAATTATGTTCAGGCTCATTTGTTTATAAGAGAACTAAGGGAAGCTCTGTATGTTTACTGGAGTGCATATCATTTACTCCAAAACCTTACTGAGTTTCCAATGGAGTCAGACTAGTTTACCAAATTGCATAATTACATAAATAATTTGGCTGCATAATTGCACAAGCAAGCACGGCATGGGATGTAATAAAATAGGTGAAAACCCTTTAGTTTCCTTATGAAATCTGTGCATGATTTGCTTGGGATAAAAATCCCCAGAACCTGTTCTATGAGCATTTCTCAAATTTTACCAAGTGTGAGCTCACTGATGACAGCCTTTTAATATGCCTTGTGTATAAACTTTCTTTCTTGAAAAAAGTGGAGTGTGGTATACAATGAATCTTCAGCATCTCACATCATGCATTTCATGTACAGATGGATATCTTCTGAGCCTATACTGAGTGGTGTAGGGAATGAAACAGAAGTATTTACTATTTTTCTATTCAAAAGAATCCTGATCAAAGTGTTAATCTGGGGGTTTTTTTTCCTTTATTGTCTTTTTGCGGGGCAGAAATGTTTAACATAAAGTAACTGGAAATTCATCCATGACAGAAGTCATAATTCAGTTGTAAAATAGACAAAGATCAGACTATTTGAATCAGACTCAATGTTGTATTTATTTCTTTACCTTGGCACAGCCTTATCCAGCACAGTTTGAAATACCGTACAGCACTGAAAAGCTGCAGTGGGTTTTTTGCTTTTTTGTTTTCTTTCTGTTTGGTGAGTAATCTGATGGTCTGTATGTATTACAAGCTATCTGTACATTTTGGAATATAAAGCCAAGCTCCGTTCAAGTAAAAAAAAAAAAAAGAAAATTTGGTTTATTGGTAGTCTAGGTAGAGAGGGAGCAACAAAAACTTAACGTTAAGAAAACTACTGGAATTCTTCAGGCTTAGTTTACATGGAAACAGAATTGATCATTTGCCAAATTTACATCAGCCATAAGTTCAGCATCAGATTTTGATCTCTGTAATTGTGGAAGCATCCTATCCATAATGATTGGATCAAAACACATCCTTCCAAGATTATTTGAATGGGTTCCAACAAAATAAAATGTGATTGGTTTGTGTCCTACATATTATGTGGTGGTGGCATTTTAAAATTTTGTTTCTCTGACAAACACTGCAGTTCCAAAATGCTTCAGGTAGTTCTGGAAAGTTACTACTGTCAGGAATGAAGGCAGTGTTCTGACTGGCTAACTTTGCCAGAGATGTACAAGTATAGGTATATACAGCTCTAAATTCTTTTCATCTGTTTTTAACCTCTTGACAATCAAAGATGTCCGCGTGTAGTTACTGATGAGGGTCATAGACACTTTTTTTCTTCCACTCATATCTGTAGCTCTTCTTTTGTTTTATTATTTCTAAGTTGAGTCTATTTAACCTTTGGCCAGACTAAATTCCACTTGCTTTTCTCATACTCCTTAGTCTTTTCATTCCTTTTAAATGAAGGTTTTCTTTTTCTGAAAAAAACAAAAACAAGCACTCAAAGAAAACCCCAACAGCAATACACACACATACAAAACACCCACAAAACAAAACCAAACCAAAAAACAACTGCAAATCTCCTCTTTTACATGCTTTAAAACTCTGTTGAAATTATTATTGGCCTTTTAAGACTGGAAAGTATTTTAAGTAGTCCAGCTGAGACTAGCTGTTGTTTGAGAGAGATAATGAAAGAGACAAAAAGGCCTTCCTTACTTGATACATCCATTCTTATAATGTTCATTACTCTACTAGTTCTATTAGACAAATCCTATTTATTAACTGCAGCTTGGACATACCTTTCATGACCTCCTGTGAACAATGGAAGTAGCCTTGATTTTCTTTCAGCTGACTTTTTATCACTTAATTTTTCAAATGTATCATTAATAAGACTTACTATCTGTAATATCCTCAACAGCCATCATGCTTTCTGCTGTCTGTGCTCCAGTTTTCTAATGATTTTTTTCTAGATGTCCTGTATTTCAACCTCATTCTTCTGAGTTCGCCTGCTCCTTTTAGTACTGCTGAGAATGCCCTCGATCTCAAAAGTCAAGAAAGAGGGATACACCTCACTTTGTTCCTTTGATATGTCTGTTTTATCATTTCTCTCTCTCTCTCTCTCACCTTAGCCCCCTTCCCAGAACTCTATCCCTGACGCTTTGTTCCTCTTTTCCTAGTATAACAGATCTAATTTTTTTCAAATTTATCTCTCCATATCTGGCCTCTCTTTAGCTTGACAAAATCTTCCGAGTTTATTTCCACAACCTAGAAAATTATGGCCTTGTATGACTGTTCCTTTTTCTTTAACTTACTGATATTTCTCTTTTTCAAGTCCTTCATGTTCAAGGATTTCCTAGGTATCCAGCAGTCTCCACAACAGTACACCATGTACAAAGGATAGTTTTTTATTTTAAAAAAAATTAAGGTTATTTTAAATCATCTCTAATTAAATTAGGATCAGCCCTTTGTCATTTGCTGGCTTCACAGTTTAAAAGGCTTATCCTGGACAGCCCAACAGCTATCATTTATTAGTGACTTGGGAGGTTTACCTCTGAATCGCCTTCTCAAAGGTAGTTAGCTCTTAGAAAGCTGTATTTTTTTGGAGATAAACATCTGAAGTATGTGTAACTTGCATTTTATTTCACCATCAATATCTTGTAGACATTATGGGCTGGGGCTTGTTGGGACCTCCTGTGTCCATGTTGGAGTCAGCAGAAGCCATTTCCGCAGCTGTAAGGGATTTCTAGGATGCTGTTTCTTTGGGCAGTGTCCTGCCTTCTGGGCAGGAGCGAAAGTGGCACTGTCTCATGTCTGCAGGAAGTGCGACAGGACACACCTACATGTGCACTGAGAACTTTCCTCTCTGCTGGTTTTAGGGCAGCTGCTGCCCAGCCACTGCACCTGGCATCCTGTCAGGACTCTGGAGGGACCTGATGCTGGATAAGCCTATCCTTAAACAAAAAGTCCTCTTACCAAAACCTTAGTCCCCAGAAAGCTGACCGGCCTGTTCTCTGCTGGGAAATGGGTACATACAATTAAGAAGGCAAAATGTCACTCCTTTCAATAAGGGAAAGCGAAAAGATCCACGGAAGTACAAGACAATTAGCCTCTCTGTATGGATACAGGATGGAAAGATAAGGTGATAGGACAAGAAATTAGAAATAGGAATGTAAGGGACTGTGGTAGATAATGTATTCACTGAGGATGTATAATAGCTAATAATTGTGTATATGGAAAGGAGGGAGCTGTGAAGTGAAAGTTGAAGAGTAATGTGTGAGAATATTTTTTTGAAAGATGTACATCTGAGTGTCTCAAAGAATGAAAATGGGAGCTCTATTGTATAACATGGAAAATATTGAACTCGAATAAAATACAACATTTTGTCTCCCATCCAAAGGGGCATTGCTTTTAGAACTCATGAAAGGAAGTATACATAATGTCCATATTATGAGAAAGAAGTTAAAAAAATTTGTACATCTGAGTGGGACTAATTTCCTAAAGAAATTACTAAACTGCTTTTGGGTACAGAGCTTGAGATTTGTAGAGCATTTCAGCTGAAAATTTCACACCCTGGAGCAGAAATAAGCTACTTACCTGACTGTCCTGTGCAAGGATCTTCCTCATGTTCAGTACAGGTAGAACATTGCCATACATAGGGAGATGGCCAAAAAAGAATTTTTAAAAATAGTCATTATATTACCTTTTTTTTCCAGCAAATGGGAATCTATATATCTTTATGGAAAAGCTATTCTGTGTAGGCTAAACCACTATGCTACATTGAATGTCTCAGTTTATAAATACGGAGTCATCTGTTTTGTCTTCCTTTTGGTAGTTTTTTTTCCTAGTTGAGGTAGGTAGAACTGGAAAATGAAAATTGAATATGGTTATTTACAAACAATCATTACAAAGCAAAGCTGTACTAACAACTTTAAAAAAATAGATGGGCTGTATTCCTAGAAGCCCGGTGTAAGCTGACTTCTTTGCAAACATTGAAGAAAGGTTGTGCCTGAATATCAGATCTCAGCAGTCTAAAGTCATACTGACAACTAATGGTTAAAGGAAATAATACTGAGGTACTTACTCAAAGAATATTAAATTATTAAAGTGTGAGATAACTATTTGACTTTATACATATATCTTCCAGAAGTAGTTTTGCAATAAATTACTTGCTTAGTTCTATTTTGTTTTGTTTAGATTTTTGGCTGTTTCCTAGGAGAAGATGATGGCACGTCTTTCCCCTCGAAAGAAAGCATGGTTTTGCTTGTATCTGAAAAACAGCAGATTACTCATTCAGGTGACATACTTCATCTTATATCAAAAATTTTTTTTTCTAATGCAGTCTTCTAGTGCTGCTCACTTTCTTGAGAGTACAGTGATAAGATCACATCTGTCTTTGCTTGTTCATGCTTCTTCTTCTGTGTTCCAAAATACATGGGTTTTTACTAAACGTGGAACTCCCCTGCTGCATTTCCCAGTTCTCCATATTCCTAAATTATTTTGAAATGATGAATTTTTCTCAACCAGACTATTTATTTATGTAGTTACTCGTCTTTCGGCATTTTTTGAAAAAATGGAGGAAGAACTGGCACATCCAGAACACATTAATGATATTTAGAAATGCAGCATAATTAATTAAACCAAGTATGGGATAATATATGATGTATTTCATCACTGCCTTGCATTTGGTACCAAAATGCATTTCAGGAAGAGAAAATATTCTTACTCTTATAGTTCTATTTGTTTATGTTTTTCTTACTATTACAGTTCTATTTGTTGTTTTCTATGTCTGTAAGATTAATATTTTGTCATTGACAGTTGTCAAGAGAAAAGATGTCGTTAAGGGTATAGTGAAGGTGCCCCTTCTGCATTTCACAGTAACAGCCTCTCAGAGAGGAGTGCTAACTGTTTTTAGCAAACAGGTAATTCTAAATCAAATTCTTTTATTATTGCATTAGGCAGTACCTAAGGGAACTGAGTGGACTGTGACCTAGCATTCAAATTTTCTCGTAAAAAAACCTAGATAAAGGTTTCTCGTAAAAAAACTTTCTTATCAAAGTTAACTTTTTCTATATTTTTAAGTATATTAGGAAATATACATTGTTCTTGTCAATTATAAACCTACTAGACAGTCCACAAAAGTTGATAGAAGGTAGAGATGGCTAGTAATAGACATTGTTCATAGAAATTAATTTAATAGAAAATGATCTGCATTTCTGTTTAGAAAAGGTTTCCCTTAATACAAAATATGCTATTAGAATTAACTTTTAGGTATAGAGTGGAAATCAGAGAATTAACTGTTTTCTACAGCTACAGAAAATATCCAGAATGGACAGAGACAGTTGTTTGCAATTAAGTTTTATTCAATACAGCAACATCTAGAAGCTTGAAAGTCGTGAGTTTTACAACAATCTGCATGACACTGGCTCACAGTTAGTTCCCTCATCAGTAAACTGTAAGGAGATCTGTACCATTTTAAGTACAAATTCAGGCTTAAGATGCTGTTAAACTAAAATTTGCAAATTAATCTCCCAGATACTACTGTTTAGAGGTATGCACTTGTAGATGCTATGAGGTACATCACACATCTGTGCTCACTGGTGCTTTATATTTGTACAATTTTAATGCAACCAGTTTCTTTAAAGTTATTTCAGACAGTGTAGTAAAGCTTTAAAGCAGCACTAATGCTTTCTAGGGGTTTTAGCTAATTAGTGCATAATGGTTATGACAGGAGCGTTTAAACCAAGAAAGGACTCCTGCAGATGATTAAATAACAAAGCAGTGGTGCAGTTTTGTTAAATGCTGAAATAATTTATTTGAAAGCCTGTCCTCCAGAACATTATCCCTCTTATGTACCTATGAAAAATAATTTCCCGAAGTATAAGATTAAAAATAGCTCTCTTCCCTGCCCACTACCTCCCCATGCTATTTTCAAGTTGAATTGCCACCTCCTCATAGGCTGGAGTGATGTTATCTGACATCACTGACTGCAGTGTAAATGATTTTACACCCAGCTGCTTAACACAGTGAATCAGGAACCTCAAATCCCACTTATAAAACTGTTCTGAAATTGACTAAGGCATTACGACAGCCTCAAGATGTGCCAGGATAGGATTAGATTGGCTATTAGGAATAATTTCTTTACCCAAAGGGTTGTCAAGCATTGGAACTGCCGAGGAAAGTGGCTGAGATACCTATCCTGGAGGTATTCAAAAGATGTGTAGAAGTGGCTACTGGGGACATGGTCTAGGGGTAGACTTGGCAGTGTTAGTTTTACAGTTGGACTTGATCATCTTAAAGATCTCTTCAAGCCTTAATTGTTCTATGATTCCATGATTCTGTTTGAGGGCTTAGCACTGCTTTCTGCAACAAACATGGGCCTAATATGCCTCAACACCTGCATACAGCTCTACACCATCAGCTATTTCCATCTTACTCCAGAATATGAGACTTACCTTTCTCAGGTTCTCAGACATGGATACTGCCTTGACCAGCACGTAAGACCTGTAGGAGTAGGCAGCCTTAAGGACATACTCTAGTTACTACAGATAAAGCCAAGGCTGGTAACAGGGCATGGATATCCATCCTTTGATTAGCAGTACTCTTAAACTCTGCTCAAAGACTCTCCATGAGGACACTTGGCATCTCACTTTTATGGGAAGAAAAGCTTTGATCCTAACTTCTTGGTTTATGAAATGTCGAATTGCTGGGATGGGTATGAGGTGCCATTGAATAATTACTGATCAGGGGCAGGGGCAAGAGGAGGTGGAAAACCATTTGTGGGTGTTTCAGAAGGGAAAAGTTTGAAACTGCTTTTGAAAACTTAGTAGTTTTGTTAAAGTACATAGAAGGGTAACCCTGTCTCTGTTGGATGATGGTGACACTTTAAACTCTTCAGGTTTTGAGCCACATGTTACGCTGCCCACCAACAGTTACCTTTGGTGAAAGATGCTGTAGCAATGTGGGTATTCCTTTTTGCAGCCTGAAGTGCTGCCTCTGCCAGGGATTTTGCTGGCACTAGTTGATATGACATCTGGGCCAGCATTAGCTTGGGTTTCTGTATGACTCATCCTATCTCTCACAGGAGCTGATGCTGTTCTAGCTGTCAATAACCATTAAAAGTACAATTCCATCAGAAGGCCAGCTGATCTATACTCCATTGTAAAAATGAGTATTTTTTACTTATTTTGCTCACTCCAACATCTCAATGTAAAAACCCCAAACTGAACAAGAAACTATGAAACAGCTGTGAGAGAAATAGAAGTTTTAAGTTTTTCGCTATATAAAAGGGAACAGGCAGCCGGCAGGTTAAGGATCTTTTTCAGATCTTAACCACCTACTCTTTCAGTTGGCAATTATTGTTCTGATCTGCCTGTGAAGAGGAGAGATGACTTTGTTTAGACTTCTAATTTAAGAACTTACTTGTTATTTTGACCGTATCATTTTTGATTTTTCAGATGAAGGTTCTGGCAACCATCAATGTTGAAGTAAGTTCTTTTTTTTCTCCGTCCTGTTAAATAATTTTAAGTAAAAATCAGCATGTACTAAATAGAAATAATTAGAAACTGAGCATTATTCTAATGCCACATTTAACTTTGAGACTTCTGCATGATTTGTCGTAGGGTGCTGTAGGTCGAATAGTTTCAATTTATTCCTTCCGGTTATAGAAACAATTGAGTAACTTGATTTCTTTCCTCTGATAAATGAAACCTCAGATAAATGCTACTTTTACTACCAAATCATCCTTTATCCATTACCTGGCTAGAATTTTTTCTTCTAAAATCCAAAACTTCAATTGTCACTTTAAAATTAAAATAAGTAAAATTTTAAGCTTGTTAATCAAAAACAGTTCTATATTTTGCTAGTTAGATGATTGACTACACAGTATATACATTAAAACCTCGTTTTTACCCGGGGAGTAATAGAAGTACTCCGCAGCAGAGGCCCTACTATTTGAAGTCAGAAAACAGCTCTGGGCCTGAGTTGCGTTCAGTTTTTACAAGGGCTAATCTGACCTGTGGAATTAGTGCAGAGAGGTACCTGTGGGAAATATTCTTGAGACCCGTTGACTTTTGGAAACTTTGACTAGAATTAGAGCTTCTCCTGCAGGTGTGCTACAGGAGTAAATTTTAGTTGTTCCTGCTTTGCTTGTAGGAGCCATTTTCCCCAATCCAAATATGCAAAGGTAGGATGTCCCCCAGAGATGCCAAGGGGAAGAAGCTGGAAGAAGCTGGAGTGCTAGCCTAATGCTGCAGTGGGCTTCAGGGTCCCTTTCCTTTCTGAGCACTGAGCACTTGTCTTAAAATGGTTCCTCAATGAATGTGAAGAGTTTTTTGCTGCGAAAGTAGGACAGTATTTTGCAGCTGTGGCAGTATTGGGCACCATTGAAGGAGATTTTTGCCATAAGAAGTGTGAAAGAAATGTTTAACATAATATATGTTTAACGTAATGATATCTTTCAGTATAATGGTGTAATACTGTAATTGTTAGGATTGCGATTCCAAACAAATACAACACTAAAACTCATAGTTTTAGTATTTGTGAGCATCCTCTTGTTTCAGCTCTGTGTCAGATCTGTGTGGGCTACCCTGATCTGCTGTCACTGTTGTTACGGGCCACACTCCCATCCTTTCCCAGCTGAGATGTTTCCGCTTTTTCAGCCTTTCCTAGAGACAGGAAGAAGTAGGTTAAAAACAATTTGGATTCCTCTCCGTCTTTGGGATGGAGGATCATTGCTCCTGGGGATCATTCGATCAGTTGAGGTCATTACTGCTGAACATGACACTCTCTACTGTAGAGCACAAAGTCTTTCGGGGGAAAATCTTTGGTATCCCAGGGACATTTGATTGACTGGGGAGCTGACAGTGAAAAGGAAGGAGAAACCCATGCCCACAACCCTATGAAATCCCTCTATGTCTCAAAGATTTTATGGTATTTTGTGATGTCATTTTACTTTTGCTGAAGTTATTATATTCACTTTTTTTTGTATCAAAGTTATGAAATTTTCAGATGGCTTAGTTAAAAATTACCCTTTTCTGCTTTGTGCTCTGCCTTGTCTTATGGAATTGGAATTTTTATCTAATATTCTTATTTAAGTGTTTGCATTGAATATTCCTGCCCTTGTTCAATCGAATTTTTTCTCATCTTTCCTCTAACTACTGCACTGGCAAGAGAATTAAAAGTGCTTTTATTGGACTTGAGGTCCTTGAAATTTTTGATGGTTATTGAAAGATTTTGATGCTTGTAGGACATAATATTTTAAGCTATGTTGTTCTTTAAATATAAATTCCCGAATTGAAATGAAATAAAATTCTGTATTTCTTTGAGATAATAAATACCACTTTCCAGACAGTTGAAATGTATGATGCTAATAAATTTATTAACTTGGGGATTCTTTGAGAGATTTATCTTTAGAATTTGGTCACAGTTTTTCTAATGTAAAGCATGCTTATAAAAATGGAAGCTTTGCATCTTAATAGCTTTTATCTAAACACTTACTAAAAATCAAAGCACAATATCTTATGTGAGTGTAAATCATCACCCACCAGGTACTTATTAAAGATACGGTGAACAATACTAGTTGAAGACTTCAGCACCAAATGATCATAATGTACAGCTATGAATGATAGCTTATGATTAATATCTAAATAGCTAAACAGAGAAGGATGACTTTGCCTTTCAGGGCTTACATTTCACTTCTGATATGCAGAAATAATAGTACCTTCTTTTCTCACTATAATTATTATGCCATTTTCAACTGTTTTAACATCATCAATACTGGCATGAACAGCTAATTGATGAAGCTATGTATTTGTGTGCATCTTCTTGGAAATGAAGTAAGGTACTGAATTCAGGACTTATTCAGAGATAAGTTATCAGACTAGAAACATTCTGTCGATTGACAAACAGCGATGTGTGTAGAGGGTGGCTTATAGATTGCAACAATCCTTGTACTCCTGTGCTTTCTTCCATTCGGTGTCCTCATTTTTGAGGTGTTTCAGAATAGAGACCCACTCAAGCAGAGTGACAGTGGTCTTGGCCCTGAGGATATTAGGCCAGAAAGACTGTGAAACACAGTAGCACTAGAAATAAAATCCAGTGGACTGCAGCCATCAGAGCTCTCCTAGAATCATGATGGTATAAATGGAACATGAACTATGGGTACATTTGTTACAGGGATGTTATGGAGAACAGATCACTTCAAGAAAAACTGATTTCATTTCTTGATGAGATTATGTGACTGAGTGAAGAGTAGAGGCATAAATATAATACACTTAAAACTCTGCACAGTATTTGACTTGGCACCACACAACCTTCTGTTTTAAAGTATGACCACTGGGGAAAACAAACCCCACCAGAGTGTATTGATTAACAATTGTCCAGCTGACAGGTCCCAAAGATAATAGTCAGCATAGAACCATTGCTGAATGATGATGGGAATACTGGTAGTAAATAAACCACTCCTTTCAAAAATGGAAATAAAATGTCTTTTAAATATGGTGTAGAAAAGCACAAACAAATCCAGTGGATAAGCCAGACAAAGTGAAACAGAAGCTGTATTGAAAACAAGAGAGGAAAGATAAGAGCCCTTGAGTGACAGGATAGAAAAAGAAAATAATGAAAAGGTTGATCTGGTGCAGCTGCCTAGTTTGTCTGTCAAGTATGGCAGCACTAAGAAGAGAAGTTCTTACAACCTTTCCTCTAAAGCTGAAACTTGTTACTTTGACTGCATCATCACAAGCCAACACAAGAAATTAGTGACTTAACTACAAATGTAAAATCATCTTTTTCAAGCCATTTAGTCATTTTTATATGATACTGTTATAAGGACCTCAAAAAGCCACAGTTAACAAACTCTCCCATACAAATTACCAAAACAATCCACAAGGCCTCTGCAGGACTGACATTTTCCACGTTTATTTTAGTAAAGGGCACAAAAAATCCTTGTAAATGTATTACCACTTGCCCACAGATCATTAGGAAGAAAAGAAGCTTTCTCCTGCAACAGAGTGTTGACATCCTCTGTCAGGATTTTGGATCCTTTACACTAAGAGCAAAATCAATATTGTGTACAACAATGGAAATAAAAGTAGAAGCATCAGGAGTCTGATCCATACTTTGCAAGAGAAATTGTTTTACATTAATACCTGTATAATAGGAGGTATGCTTGAACAATGGCTTAATATGGGCTTATGTATATATTTGTAAATATTTGATCTACCTGTTGCGAAAATTAAAATTATTTAACAAAGTTGCTTATTTTCATAAAAATTCATTTCAATGGGATTTTGTTTTTATAGCTGAAATTTTGACTGGTTTTAAATTTCTTTTGTTTCAAACCAAATTGTATCCAGGTAAAAGCTTAATCTGCTTTACTATGGGTATCTGAGCTTGCTCAGGGTGCTTTTCCAGTGTCATTACAGTTCAACTAACAGTATATGTGTATTGTGTCCTCTCATGTGAAACATTTGTGCCTCTGAAGTGAGTCATTAATAATAGAGGTTGAGCCTGGTGCCTCTGTAACTTCATGTATGAGCTATTCCTGGAGTTAGAACTTTGAGTGGGGCTAAACCTAGTAGGTGCTAGTGCAGAATATACATGGTTTATGTAGAAGTGGTTTAAAATATGTACTTACATGATAGAGAAGTTAATAAATTTACAGAGAAAATCCTTCTTTAGCTACTCTTTTTATTTTCATCAGGATACTGCTTGGATCACTGGATGTGATTTCCTGCCTAATCTGAAATATGTTGTGGCTGTAACTGAAAGCACAGTCATTCTCTGGGACTATAAATCAAAAGAGAGACAGGTATATGTTAGATCAGACAAATGCCAAAATGAAACCTGAAAGTTGATCAGTCTTTGTTTCTAATATGCATTCACATCCCTTTGGTCTAACAGGTTGAAGGCTTTTAACTTTTTTCTTTGTAGGAACTCAGTGAAACAGTGGAATTTACACTAAAGGAGGAATACTCTTTACACACCAAATGGGATTAATAAAGTATAATAAAAGTTTGGAAGAAAAAGAAAAATTTTACACTATAGTGCAAACAAACCCCCAAACAATTTATTTTCTATGTGTGCCTAATGCACACGTGTGCACCTGTATATCTAATATGTGTGCATGGACATATATATATTTCAGAATCTGTTAAGAATCAAGGAACAGATTTTCCAAGGAATATAACATAGGTTCTTTTTGAGGTAACTTCCGGTTTTAAAGAAAATATTTTTTCATATCCTGTATTTTGTTCAGGACTTTCTAAGACCAAAAACATTTTGATGTTAATAATGTATGTCTAAACTGTTAAAGTTTTCTTTAATGCCTTATGCATCTTTTCTGACCCATATTTTAGCTTTTTCCTCCTGTTTCTGGGACTTCTCTTGGAAATTCCAAGTTAGCTGAGATGATGAGGAGAAGCAAAGTAAATATTTTTAGGATAAGATTGTCCTAGGACTTTTTTTTCCCCCTAATACTAAAAGGCTGCTTCCCAAGCTCAGGCAGGTCTATTTAAGTCTTTTTTTCAATCCAATTGGAGTTCTGGGAGGACGGCTCAGAAATTTATTCTCCACCTATTATTCTCCAAATTCCCTCCAGTCATTACATCAGTGAGAGTTGCAGATATGTTGATGAATAGGTGCAGCTCTCTTTCAGGACCACAGAAATAATAGTTCTGTATCTCTGTTATGTCTCTTTAATATTTCTGTGCTTCACAGGCAGCATCGGTGCAGTTAATTGCTATAGCATGTGAACAGTTCTAACCAGTTTAGGCTGGCAAGGATACTTTAATCAAATAACAGGTGGAGTCAGGCAGTAGAACCAATAAACAGTGTAATACAGATGACCCAAAATCCCATCCTGGGCCTTCCAGAAAGGTACCACAATGACTTGTGACAGTATTCGTTCCCACTATCTCTGTGCCTCAAAAATTGAAACACCTGCCCATATAAGTACACTTGGCACTCCCAGGCTGTATTATTAATTAGGACTCTGATATAGTTTCTTCCTGTGTGTTACTGCTATGTTTTGTGGTTTGAATTATTGTTTAATTTGGTTATTTCCAATTTTCTTGTAGATAGCATCTTATTTTTGAACAGGAAACCAAACCATATACAGTCTTAGCAAATATACCATATAGCATGGAGAGATCCTTCCTAGAATTTGTAATTAATACTTCTTCACTGAAATGGAAAAAGCTACCTATGAAACAGAGTCTTGCTGAAACTCTTAGGGTGTGCTTTTAACTCTGCTTGGTGATGGTCTTCCGTGAGTTTCTGATATCAGGAAGCAGCAATCACGGGAGCAACTAGAAAAAACAAAGTCAAGATTTGAACACTGATGTAACTAGATAAGCATGATAGATTCAGTTTAAGGACCCTTGTGCAATATCTAATAAACTCTCTAACATATTCCACAGAATAATGGTTTTGTCATCAAACCAATGAAAAACTGTCTGCTCTGTGTTTCTACGGTGACAATGTCAGATCACCTGGCTAAGGATACCATCTTAATGGGAGATGACAAGGGTTATGTTTATCTGCTTACTCTGACCAATGATGACTTCATAATGAAACAATCTAAAGCTGAAAAAGAATCACAATTTAGGTTCATGGACTCTGAATCTTTTAACATGTAAGTTGCATATGATAAAATATTAGCAGTCTTGTATTATGTTTTGTTTTTAATTTGGGTTTTGATTTCCCTAAATGGAGGATTCGCTTCTGTTTGTAAATTAACCCCATCAAACCAAAGAAAATAATTTTTGAAACTGCAGTAAGTAGGATTCGCTTGTTGTTGTGTGAAGGAAATGCCAGCATTTTTGGTAGAAGATTTTACAAGAGATCTTACAACAGAGAGGATGCAGAATAAAATTCAAGGAGAGAATTCACAATTACTGTTACCTGGTTTGACAAAGGAACAGCTTTATTGTGCCCAATTAGATGGAAGCATGATTGTGACTAGAAAAGTGCATGGTTCAACCCCGACTTTCTCTCTGCTTGCATTTAAGCTGGAAGAGTGGTTCTGTATCTGCCCTGGATATTAAATGTTAGCATTGGTTGTATGTATAACCTCACTGAAAAAATCCCTGTCCACCTACAGACACATCACAGTAGTTGCTACTGTAGCCTAATAACTTCTCCACTGATATCCCTAGGCCTAAACGCAAGCTACATGACGACTGGGTTGTGAAGATTAAGTATATTTCTGCCCTAAAACGTTTTGCATCCTGCTCTACAGACAGTATTCATTCATTTGTTTTGGATGACATAAAGCGACTAGAGGACAACCTGTAAGTATCTGACATCTTCTAGAAAGCAATAGATCTTCTGCTTTATAATTCTGCTGGAGATCAGTGCCTTGTAAGATGTCATCTTGTCATAATGAATCTGCCTTTTCTATTAGCCTTGTTAATAAAAACAAAAATACATTTGTTTAAATGCTTGAATATTTTTGTGTGCTAGCTTTTGATGTAGGAGAGGACTGTCCATATATGTTCAGTACTCACAACCCTTAAAATATGTTATGTTGACAGTTTTGTCTCCTCCAGTTTCTCCTTAGCAAGTAAATCTTAGTTAGAAAATTGATTGTTTTGTTGCATGCGTATCATATATCCATTCATTTAAAATCTATACCCAGAGAAAAATAAACTCAACTAAGTTTTATTTACAGTTTTAGTTTCACAAGTTTGAGTTATACAAGATTAAACCAAGAACACAATTTATTCTGAGGGCTGTGAAGTGGTTCTACTATGCAGCAGGAAAGAGGTTATGGCCTCCTTATTAGTGCCAAGTCCTTATTCATATGGCTCATCAGTGCTATTAGTTGATTAAGCTGATTCCAAGCCTAATTATTCTGTGAATTTAGAAAAGTTTATAGTACAATTAAATAATACAAATTGAATTCGATGTAAGAAGGACCTATAAAGAACATATAAATAGAACTTTTCATTCAAATGTCTCAAAAAATTGTAAATATTATATCAGCTTCTCAATTCCTCTGTGAGGTAAATCCAGAGAAATTAATAGACTTTTAAGGCTAGTAGCTACAACTATTATAATCTGTTTTATTTCTTGTGTAACACAGGCCATAAATATTCATGTAGTAGTTCTTGAATCAATACAGTAACTTTAAGTTTTATGAGTATTGCATGTCTGTTGAGGATGGGGAAAGTGAACTATGAAACACTTACAGATTGTCCAAGGTCACATGCGTCAGCTGAGAAATCCTGTTTGTTTTTGTTGGGAGCTTTGGAGAAATAGGATTAGTTAGAAGAGAAAGAAAACTAAGTCTGCAGAGCCAAAAATCTAGTCAAAAGTGTAGATGCTACCATCAAATACTTCAATGAAGAACATAAACTGCAAATACCTTGGTAGTTCTTTTTCATTTCACACTGTCAATAGTGTCTCCAAATGCAATAAATACTTATCTCTAAGCAGTTTCACAAAACAGGTAGATGAATTTATGTTTAGACAACTGAAAAATTACACAGCTCTTAAAATGAAATTAATAGTCCTAAAAATATCTATAGGTCAAATCATTTTGAAATGTCCATTTAATAAGTAACTCTTATTTAAAAATATTATTTACTGGTTCTAACAAAAGAAATTTTCCCAATTAACTTCGCGTCAAGGAATTGTTATTGTACTCAAAGAGGGATGCAGTGCATCTTCTCCCTTATGTGACTTGAGTTTCTTTGTCAATAATGGCTGGTGAACACCTATAATATTTTCTTGTAAAGTATTTAAAAAAGGGAGGTATGCATATGGTCACAGGGTGCTTCTGTTACAAGGCCATGGCTTGGACAGGACTTCACAGTGCCAGAATCCCTTATTTCCACTGATCTTGGAAAAGTATCAAGACTGTTCATTAAAGAGCTAATGAACAGTTATATAGAATTATAAAAGGTGAAAAAACCTTACAAAATCTGTTAATCATACATTTAAATCAATTGTTATTTTACATCATCAAGAGAATCAAGACTTCTCTGTTAGAGCTCTGGAAAAAAAATCTTTTCTCCCTCTAAATAATAGGAAGCAAGCAGCCTTTTATTTACACCTGCCTAGAAATAACAAGCTCTTTCATTAATCTGCAAAGTTTCCAGAGTCTTTTGTTAGATTTACTGTCACCCCCATTTATGGTTTTCAATATTAATGGCTACTCTAGTCCAGAATAGATGAACTAATACTTGTCTGAATTTCAAAGGAAAAAATTAAATGTATACTCATTTAGTTCTGTACAGCTTATTTACACTGGCAGTCGTTGTTTCATGGGAATGACAGGTGTATACCTTGCTATTGCTACATCCAGAAATCAATAAAATATTCACTCATTAGTAGAAATGGATAAAAATGGAGAGATAAGCAGAAGTTGCTCAAAGGATGGGTTTAGAAGGGACACTGAGTCAATCTGAATCTGTGTTAGTTGTTTGAATTCCCATGCTTTAGCAGTGAATGTAATAGAATAGCTGTTGAGTTTCACATACTTGTCTCATGTTGTTATACAACACAAAATAGATCATATAAAGAATAGTCATTATACAATACATTGTACAGAAGCAACAGAAAAGTAACTGCATGTAATGTAACATTGAGATCACAGTAGACCTCCATGTCTGAAACAGGCAATTGTAGTTGCTTTGGTACTTTTCCTCAGTGATTAACTGCTTTAAGCACACAGGCTTGTGTGCAGCTTACTTTGGCAACAGCTACCAGTTTGGGAGTCTGTTTGGAGTTTGCCTGTTAAAAGATTCAGGTGTATAAATTGGATATTTATTTCTTTAATGGAAAGTGCACCCTCTTTCTGTTTCATTGGTGCCAGTATCACTCCAAGTCTCTGTTACAAATCAATTCGCTTTTAACATGAGATTGTATACGTTATGCAAACAGCTATTCTGTATACTACAGAAAAATAAGGCAGAATGACCGTAGACTGTATTTTTCTAATATTTCTTACATGATTGTTTTATTAACAATTGCAGACCTGTAAAGGAATTTTCTGTCTCTAAAGGAGTAAATGCCTTCACATACTGTGGAAAGGCAAAAGTCATTGTCACTGGAGGTAAGTATCGGGTTTTTTCCAAGACATACTCCTTCATCCATTTCTTCCCAGTTATCCAATAATTTTATGGGCCTGTCTGCTTCAGTGGTCATATTTTGTGCTGCAGAAATGTTGCTGGAGTATGGCAGCAATCTTGTTTATATATTGTGTCTGTTAAAAATTGCAATGTCGAACATAGGAATTCTTATGTCTATATTTAACAAGAGCTAAAAAAAATGGCCAAGACTGCTGTCCAGCCTTGATAATATACAAGGCAGTATAACTCAAAAAAAAAAAAAAAAAAAGACCTAGACATGGGAAATAATTCATGTTGAATTTTAACCGTTTCCCAAGAGGAAAATAGTGACAGATATCAAAATAAATATCAGACAGTTCTATTGATTTTCTAGACACAAGATTTAAGAGAAAAGCAATACAGCTGTAGAAGAGTTATTAGTGAACATTCTGAAGTTCAGCCTTGGAGCAGATACTGTTTACACTGATTACCTTGTCATAAAAAAGTAGTCTGGAGAAATGTACTGATGACATAAAGGAGGTCCTATAGAACGAAGTGTGGGTAGAACTGGAGGATTTTGCTGTGGTAATAAAATCAGAGTGAGGTGTCTGAATGGGAAAGAAAGTCAATTACACAGGAACTAGTAAAAGTTTCTTTTACACACTGGAAATCTTCTTCTGGAAATAGAAGAAGAGAAAAATCTGGGTAAACTTTCTAAGAAAGTTATAATAGCTGTGGTAGGCCAGACCAAAGGTCTGCCTAAAGCACTCCCCCCACTTTGTCAGTGACTAGCAGTAAACACTTGTGGCACAGAATAGGAATAGGACGACCATGCAGCAACACTTGCCCTAGGTACCTGTGCTGGTTCTATATTGCTGATATGAACCATATTTGAGAAAGATTAGTTGAGTATAGAAAAAGGGTGGGGGAAGTCTTATCGTGGAGAGACTGTTCATAAAACAGAATCACAGAATATTCTGAGTTGGAAGGTACCTGTAAGGATCATCAAGTCCAACTCTTATGTGAATGGCCCATAAAGCGATTGAACTCACAACCTTGGTGTTTTTAGCAGCAGGCTCTAACAAACTGAGCTAAGCTCTTACTGCACCACTGTGCAAAGATTAAAAAAGTATAGTTTCTATAACGTAGAAAAGTGACAATTAACAAGGAATGCCACTGATGTCTATTAGAGCAAAAATTAGAGCAGTGATGTTCAGAAAGAGTCTTCTGTCCAGTGGCAGTTGCAGAAAAATATTCTCAGTTTGAAATGGAGCTTGGAATTTTGAAAAGGTTAGATTGCATACTTGTTTGTGATGGTTGCAGGATAGACTTAGAATGCAGGAGCTCCTATCCCATCTAAACAGATACCTAATCAGAATATTTCAGAAGCAGATGAGTTTTCTCAACATTGAATTCTAATTTGTTTTGACTTTCACTACACAAAAGTATTTAAAGTGTGGGCAACATGAAAAAAGTTTAATAATACTGTGTTTAAGGACTCTGTAATGATGATTTTGATGATTTTTGAAAAAGTGTAAGAAATTGTACTTCTAACAGTCTTCCTGTCAATTCATAATATTTACATACCCTTGAGTTGGAATCCCGTCTTGCTTGTTCACCCAACAGCCATTGTCTAATTATTGAAAGACATCCTCCTGCCTCTCACCCTCATTCCCAAAGCTTAGCCCTGCTGCTCCCCTTGAAAAAGAAAGGAAATTATTCCTGAGCTGTATTACTAAGAGTCTCAGAACACAGTGGGAATGCATGTCCAAAGACAAAGACAGGGTGGGATCATCGCTTTAAGTTTCACTGTGGAGTTAGATCAGTCAGGGCCCACTATGAAGCCGAACCAAGAACTGGAATAATGCTACAGGTCTTGAGAGTCCTGTCTGCTAAAGCCTTCAAAAGCTGAGCTTCAGAATTCTGTGCTCTCTTAATAGAATGCACTGCTCACAATGGCACTGCATGCTGCCAGGCTGGAGCGCACTATGTTTGCCTCTGTATCTTAAAAGTCATCTCACTCTTAACTAACTGAAAAACACACGTTGATGATCCAGTTAATGACAGATGTAAGCTATTTAAAATGAACACAAGCTAGTTAATTTGGGAGCCTGCAATTTTATCTGTAATATACCCTAAAAATCAGAGACCATAACAGGTAAATAATTCAGGAATCGTAATATATAGATTTCTTGGTGACATGTTCAAACATTTGTAAAAGCTATGTTTATTTGTCGCATTCAGCAATTAAAATAAAAGGAAAATCCAGCCTTTGATTGCAGGCTAGCTTCTAAAGTATTCAGCAAGGATATATCTGCTAAACGTTTTACTAAGTCTCAACTTAATGTTATTTAGCCAGGTGTTTATAGCACAAATGGAATGTTACATACTGTGATGAATTATTACTGTGATTATTAAAGAAGTCATGTTTTAACTCTTACTCTTCTTACTGAAAGACACATGCTCATGAGTTTTTCAGTACTGTGACGCAACCTAATTTTATCTTCTAGATATTTGATGTTTATAAAAATGAATAAGATAAAAACAAACCTGGTACTGAGTTTGCTTTTCATGCTTAAGGCTAGATTTCAACCAGTAAAATTATAAAAGCCTGATGGCAGCCTAAAATATGGAGCCCAGAGTAGTTTAAAATAACTTCTTTGTGTACCATTTTGCATTAATATTACATTGAATGGTGAAGTTACATGGTTTTCTTCTTATTCTGTATTCATTTCAATTCCAGCTATGTCTTAATCATCACTTCAAGGGCATGACTGCAGTTAAAATCAAATTAGGTATGCATATAAAAGCAGGAGATGATCAGGTTTAAATGATACTTCAACTTCTAGCCCTATTAGTTCTTCAAATCTGGCTGTTGTTTTCCTGTGAGCAATGAAGCAGAAGAAAAACTATTCATGTTTTCTAAATCTAACAATAACAGATTAAGACTGATAAAAGGAACTACTCTCTGCTTGTTCAGTTTCCTTTGTGAATTCCTGGAACAAGTGAAGCACATTTTCAGGAATTCCCAGGAATCTTAGTGATAGAAATCACATACCAGAACTCCTCTAATATTAGCTCTCAGAAGCTAATGATGCAGTCTAAATTTAAGAAAAACACAAAAGACAGACAAGGAAGCACAAAGAAAAAATATTGAGACATTTGTCAGTATGATAAGCTAGTTTGCCAGATGTCTGACTGTTGTGAAGAGATTTTGCAGACATTATAAGGCAAGATTATTTAAAAGACAGATTTGAAGGAAAGACAAGTTCTTTTAAATTATAAGGAGTTTTCTGTGTGAGAGTAGCAGCATAGAAAGAAACCAGGAGGTATATTTTTCATTTATAGTCTATAGAAGATGCCAGGCTAAGCCTAGTATTTCTCCATTCAAAAATGTTATTGTTCTCAAGTGGGTTTCAACATCACTGAGGTGCAGACAGCTCAGCAGACTTGTAATACCGCACAAATTGCAAAACTGTGTCGTCAAGAGAGACAGTTTGACAAAGCATCACATGTTCAAAGAAGGTATTTGAGTCCGTAACATCTAACTAGAACAGAGCTGTGGCTGTAGAATCTGACTTCTAAAAAAACCCTAAACATCTGTTTTTATAATTATTTATCATGGAAAGGACCCCCACACAACTGAATCTGTTTGGATTCAAATCACTGATTTCACAAAATCTTAAAAATTTGCTGTTGGATAGATCATCTTCTTCAGGCTTTTCTTGAATGTGCTTAATAAGCACACTTTCTGTGTCAGGATTCTTAATCCTGGAGGCATATTTGGAGCATGGAGAGAACAAATGTTCCAGGAAATGTTCCAGTGTAGCAGTGAACGTTAGGGCCAATCTGGCATTAGTCCAGAAATAGAGAAGAGAATGCATCTACTACTATAAAAAAAAATCTAATATAAATAGTATCTACTATAATAAATAAAATCTACCATTATCTCCACGTCAGTAAAAGGAACTAAAATTAATCCACAATTCACATGAAAAGCAAACAGTATTTTTAATGTAGGGAAAGGTTTTCTTCCCAAATGTCACTTGATCTTCCAGTTAATATCTGAAGTAAATGGCAAGTATTAATGATTCTACTCTTAAAAGACATTCTCTGTGCCAGAATTAAAGGGGGCTATCCTCCCCTTCGATCATCTGCCATTACTTCAGGAATATAAAGAACAGAGCAGTTAGGAAGACCAAGAAAGGTTCTGTTCCTCAAAAGTGCAGCAAGCAGGCAGTCAAGTTGATCAGGTATTGTCAACAGCTTCTACCCAGTTTTCCATCATCTTAAGACATGACAGTTTCTATCTGGGGCTGGTAAGAGGTATGTTGTTGAAGCAATGTCTGTTCCCTCTGATGTTATAACCAGTCTCACTGGAGGCTTTTGTCTACTTTATTTCATGTCCTTCTCATGGGAGGCCTGCAAGCTGAGTTTTACTCCCATGGACTTGTTTCTCAGTATATACTGACCTGGTTACAAGGGTTCTGCTAACTTGCAGGTCCTGTCTGGGACAGCTTAACACAAAATCTGAGGAAGTGAGCAGGGACCCACCATGTTCCAGAGTTTCCCCATCCAAAAGGGCTTCATAAACCATTTGTGCAGTTATAACCCATTTAAGCTACTTCCTGCCATGCTTACAGCATATAAAGATTATCTAGAGTAGTTTTGCCTGAAAAAGAATCTCTTCCCCCTGAAGTTTCAAGCCAGTCATCTACTTACTCATGGTCCTCCTTTCCTGTGCAGAAGTTCTCCCTCCATTGTGCTGGTACAGCTGTTTGCATAGTTGAATTCTCAGTCACACTTGTGAAATGAGCTGGTATAAATCAAAATGGCTTTCTGTTGTAGTTATTTTAAGAGTAGATCATTCCTCCAGTGAGCCTCTCTCATTTAGAGAGAAGCCACATAAACAGTGGAATCAATTTAACTCAGAGAACAATATTGTTTAATGGAGGAAAAGGGAGATGGTGCTCCTAAACAAATCACATCTTGCTGCATTAAGAAGGAAAGGAATAGATTTCTGGAGAGATATGGAGAGACTGACTAATGGTAGTAGGTTGAACAAGCTTAAGGAAGATTATTAACATAATTGAGCTGAGCGCTTAACATAATTGAGCTGGTTCTCTTGGGGCATGTACTTCTTAGTCTGTGGGATTTTTTGCTTTTTGCTCTTCAATTTAAGCTGAGAGAAAACTAAAACTTGAACAGAAGTCTAGACAAAATGTGGCTATTTCATTTATTGTGTGTCAAAATAGAGTGTTCCACCAGATGCATACAATTCGTACAATTGCAATATTTGCCAGGAATTGAAAGTTAAAATAATTTTTTAACATCTTTGTGTTTTGAAATATTTATGGAAGCTGTTAGCAAAATAGTACCGAAGATTCAGCTATAACACAATCAAAGATTATTCCTTAAATTGTAGGCAAATTTGAAGTTTGAACATACAGATAAGAATGAAACACCTAATTCTTTACTACAAACTCAATC
Source organism: Corvus moneduloides (assembly GCF_009650955.1). NCBI lineage: Eukaryota > Metazoa > Chordata > Aves > Passeriformes > Corvidae > Corvus > Corvus moneduloides. The sequence continues at coordinate 73,282,666 of NC_045478.1, read as the reverse complement.
ATCAGCAGTTACTATTTCCTATCTGCCATCAGCTTTCATGCCCACTCCTTTCTGCATGTTCTTCCATAGAGGAGGTTATCCCTTTGTGTCCTGGCTAAATGGACACAAAAATTTTTTTACATTTTTCTAAATTACGTCTTTGAAGGAAACAAAAAAATATGAAGCCCAGTTGTATTTTTATTAAAGTGCTCTGCTCCTCTGGGACTAGTCCATGTAGTCCCATTCAGTGTCACCACCATTCCTCTAGTAAAATAAAAAGGCTTTGAAAAGCTAATCAGTTACGCATTTTTAATATGTGTTTGGGGATTAGCAATGAAACATAAGCTGGAATCCATCCCTTAGAATGAAAAATTCACATCCTTATATGGGAGTAGTCTACCTGAATGAAAGGACAGACTTATGAACACTAAGCTCTCAATTACAAAGCTTATTTGCAGTACAAGTGACTATTCAATCTTTCTAACTATATATATTTCATTTTTTTTTTCTTTCAGGTAATGACAGAGTCCTTCGTTTGTGGAATCCTGCTGTTAATTTTAGTCCTACAGGGAAGCTATTAGGACACAGACACAGTGTTGTGGAAATTGTGACCAATGAAAAAGATCAACATGTCATCAGCCTTTCCTGTGCAAAGGTAAAACACTTTTCTGAACTTCAAGGAAACAGGGCTGCAAGAAGGATCCAGAGAAGTACAGGCCTGTCAGCCTGACCTCAGCGCCCCGCAAAGTTATAGAACAGATCATCTGGAGTGCAATCACACAGCACATACAGGACAGCCAAGGGATCAGGCCCAGCCAGCACAGGTTTAGGAAAGGCAGGTCCTGCCTGACTAACCTGGTGTCCTTTTATGACCAGGTGACCTGCCTGGTGGGTGAGGGGAAGCTGTGGATGTTGTCTACCTGGACTTCAACGAAGCCTTCGAGGCCATCCCCCATAGAACACACCTGGAAAATCTGTCAGCCCACACACAGCTTGCACAGATGCACCTTCACTGGGTTAAGAACTGGTTGGATGACCAGGCCCAGGGAGTTGTAGTGAATGGTGCCACATCCAGCTGGCAGCCAATCTCTAGAGGTGATCCCCAGACCTGCTCAATATCCCTACTGATGCTCCAGATGAGGGGACTAAGTGCACCCTCAGTAAATTCACAGAAGACACCAAGCTGGGGGAGTGTCGATCTGCTGGAGGGTAGGAGGGCTCTGCAGAGGCATCTGGAGAGGCTGGATCGATGGGCTGAGGCCAACAGTGTGAGGTTCAATAAGACCAAGTGTCAGGTCCTGCACTTCGGCCACAACAACCCCAGGCAGCATTACAGGCTTGGGGGAGAGTGGCTGAAAGCTGCCCAGCAGGAAAGGACCTGGGGTTACTGGTCAACAGCAGCTGAACTTGAACTGGGAATGTGCCCATATGGCCAAGAAGGCCAGTGGCATCCTGGCCTGTATCAGCAATAGTGTGGCCAGCAGGACCAGGGCAGTGACTGTCCCCCTGTACCCAGCACTGGTGAGGCCACTCCTCAAATCCTGTGTTCATTGTTGGGCCTCTCACTTTAGGAAGGACATTGAGGTGTTGGAGCATGTCCAGGGAAGGACATGAGGCTGATGAAGGGCCTGGAGCACAAGTCCTACAAGGAGCGGCCTTGGGAGCTGGGGGTATTCAGCCTAGAAAAAAGGAGACGGGGAGGAGCCATTATCACTCACTACAACAGCCTGAAAGGGAGTTGCAGCCAGGTGGGGATCATCCTCTTCTCCCAGGCAACTAGAAATAGGACAAGAGGAAATGGCCTTAGACTGTGCCAGAGGAGGTTTAGGTTTAATATCAGGAAGAATTTCTCCACAGAAAGGGTTGTTAAACATTGGAATGGGCTGCCCGGGGAGGTGGTGGAGTCACCATCGCTGGAAGTGTTAAGAAACAACTGGATGTGGCACTTAGTGCCGTGATCTGGTTGACAAGGTGGTGCTTGGTCAGAGGTTGGACTCGGTGATCTTGGAGGTCTTTCCAACCTAAATGATTCTGTGATTCTGTGAAATCAATGTTAGAAATTCAAGTAGGAATCTATTTTTGAGTAAGCACTTCTGATAGTAATTGGTTATCAGTTTGTTTAATTAAAAGGCAGGGTTTAGTTTAACATTTCCAAATTATTTTATGTTGAGAAGCAAGAATGGAACTATTTGACATACTATCTTCCCAAGTGTGATAAAAAAATGTGTACAATAGTAGATATTAACATTCTGATAATTTCTGTATTACTTTAGCAACTGTCAGAATTAAAACAGAACCTGTACTCAAATGCTTCATTCAGTAGTGATCACCTGCAAAAATTTCCTGCAGCTCTTTTACCTTTCTCTCTGCCTGCCTGCTTAAATCCATAGGTGGAGTTCTTCTGGTGTCTCTATGTATCTTGTTCAGCTATTGATCTCTTTCTAAGCTGTGTCTTTTACAAAGCTTACTGATCCAAAGCATTGCCCATGAACAGGAATACTAATAAAATCAGTAAAAACACTTCTTCTACCAAATATTGTAAGATTCTGCTGGAAATAGATGGGTTTACAAGAAGTTATTGGTGGAATCATGGTGTTGGTGATTTATATCATTATATCATTTGTCACTTTTCAGGAGAGAATAAAAACTTCTGTAAATATGTGTAAAAATAAAAGAGAAGCCCCTGAGGGAGTAGTTGTGAATGGCTATGGAACTCTTTCAAGAGTGGTCCAGTGCAATATTTTCAATATTTAGCACTACTCAATATCTTCTAGCATCTACAATGATGGAGTAGAGAGGATAGATACTAAATCAACCAGTTACCCCAAACTGGTTAAAGCTGCAGGCTTTGAGCAGAAGTATTAGAGTTCAGAATGGCCATTGAAATTGAAGGTATGATCTATGAAAAATAGCTCCTATAAATCAATAAAGTAATTAGTCAACCGAGATATCCATTTATCTCAAAGTTTTCCAGATTTTTATTGGGTTATGTAGGAAATATTCCTGCCCATGCCACTCCTCTGCTCTAATTGCTTACTACTGCTCATTGTGGTGACAGTAAATACCACATTTTCACTTCTTTAATCTTATTCTTAAAAAATCCCGCACATTTCTAAAAGTAATACTAGCTGAAAATAAATTATCAAAATTTCCCATCTTCACATAATCCTGGAGCTATAACCCTTCCCCCTTCCTCACTCCTATAAACCTATACCTGTCTGTTCTGTAGTAACTGTAACTTTGCTACAGGCATGCATTACTGTGGATTAAGGAGGGTTTTGACAGATAGCCTGCAAGCTATACATGTAGGAAAAATGCAGTAAGATGTAAGACATGACTTAAGGGGAATGAATGAACATTAAGATATTTATGGAAAAGCAACTGAGAATGAAGCCCCTGGGGCAGTAAATGTAGATCTCTTGAGGGCCCTTTTGGGCTTTTCTGTGATTCAGTATGATGATTCATAAGAAAGCAAAATCTATTTTAAAAGTCTCCAACTATGTGGACATGTGATCTTAACTAAATATAGCTGAGTTGTGCCAATGACGTCAGTAAGACCACTTGTATCTGCAAATGAATATATGAAAGTATGTTTTAATTAAAAGCTATGCGTGTTTTAAATAGTGCAATGAGTTACAAGGCTGAAATTACACTTCTCAAAAAAAAAAAAGAAAAGCCTCAAAAAAATAGACGTAAATTCCTAGACTTTCAAATGTCAGATAAATCTTGTGGTCATAGTGAAAACTATATCAAAAAAGAAGGAATCCCTCACAGAGAAGTCTAAACACAGATTTTCAAATAAAGTGCTGATCACTCTGTACCTCAAATATGCAATCTATAGATGATACATAGTATACCAAATAGCACAAGGTGGTCAGCTGTAACAGGATTGCTTCCAACCTACTTAAAGCACATTTCTGTTTGATAGTCAAGAAACAGGAATTAAACAGAGGTGTGCAACTTCTCAGGGAACTTTTAACTTTACTTTAAACATTTAATTTGTTTCCACGTAAAAAACAAAGACCAACTTGCTTTTCCATCTGCCTAGCATAAAAAAATCAAAATAGTTTTCTCTGTTTTGTTTCAATCTTTCAGTGACTGTGATATAGGAGGCCGCTGAAGCAAAATATGGACAGCCTATATATCTATACTGAAAATAAGTTAGAGACATATCAATGATCTCATAGAAGCATTGTATCCTAGCAAAGCAAAATCTCTTTATATAGATTTTACAATAAATACTTGACAGAATAGGAGAACTAGGGAAAAGCTTGGGAAAATTTAATTAATACTTTTTCAGAACCTTCCCAAAGTTAAATTTAACCTAAACCATATCAGCTATCCATGTTAAAATAGAAGCTTTTTTATTGTGCTATTTTCAACTAAAGTTGCAAAAAAGGTGAAAAGTAGGGACTTTGAATTTTTTTAAATTTAGGTTTGCAGTTGTTATCTTTGTTACATAATTGGTACATTTGAGGATTCAGACTGATTTTAAACTTTATGGCTATTTTTCTTGAACTATATTGAGAAGTTCCTTGTCATTGTAAAGATATTTTTATGCAATATCAAATGTGCTCACAAGAATGTCTCTGCAGCCTGTATGTAACTGATTTATTCTACAGAGTTCAAAAATAAGGGATCACATTGGCTTTTGGTTTCAGACTTGTGCTGCAGCAAAGCGTTGCAGTCTGAAGAAGTATTGGCAGAATTAAGGGCTCAAAACCTGCAGTGAATGGTTTTAAAGATGCCACAAATGTTACACATCTATTACCAGAGTACTGGGGGATGTATTTGATGGTGTTAGCCTTAGTTCCATACTACAGAACAGAAATGTACGTTGTAGTTTATACAAAAATGTAAAAATGAACAAATCCGAAACTGTGGTTTCACAGCACTAGTGAAAGAAGTTAGAAATCACAGGGGATTTATATTATAGTGGAAGAGCTAGCTTAGAAGATTATTAATTCTAACAGTCTGGACGTCACAGAGCATGGAAAACAGAGTAGATCCCAGGAGAAGGGAAGGGAGGCAGGCATCAGTGTGTTAACTTTGTGAGGTAGATTCCAGACATACAGATTACTCAGCAGGCCTTGGCTCTGTGGAAGCCCAGCTCAGCAATAACAAAAAAATCTCTGTATTACCAACCTCTGTTCAGCACAAATCCAAAACACAGCCCCATACCAGCCACTGGGAAGAAAATTAACTCTACCCCAGTCAAAACTAGTACATTTCACTAGATCAGTTCTGGTTTTGTCAGCAGAAGAAACAGTGTTGTCTTCTTTTTGGAGCAGACTTCTTTATTTACTTGGTGGCATTTTTGGCGAATACAGATTTCTGGAAAGCATTGAAGAGAGCTCTGTGGTATTTAATCTAACTGAAAACAAGTTGTCCTGAGCCAGTAATAACAAAAAAAATTACAACTACAATTAAGAAACTGTTTCGGAATTTGAATTCGAACACTGGTTCTATTTAAGAAAATGAAGATTTCTTTAGCTATTACAGCACATAAGCATTTTGTTTTCTCCAATATTATAAAGATTTCTTGATAGAACTAATTATTAGTAAACAGTTGTCAGGCAGCTATTAAAATTTTTCTAATTCTCCTATCACAAAAATTAAACTTAGTTTAATTGGGTTTATAACATAAGAATATCTACAGATTAGGCAGAGACATTAATTTGTATATAATTTCTGTATGACCTTTAGTCGTATGAATTAGTATTTCCATAGTAGTGACACTGAGGTAGAGGGGAGGGCCAAGGCAGGAATTGTTATAATTCTGTGTTGCTGAACTTGCTCCAGAGTATAATATTCATGGAAATAAGTTTATTCCTGATCTTCCAGATTGTGAAGACCTTAGAGATAACAGTTTGCATAGGTGCAGTTACAGCTGTAGTCCACAGCTGTGTCTTTTTCTTCAGCAATTCAGTTAAGTGAATTTACAAGAAGATCTGAAATGGTGATGTGACCCATGTGTTTCTAATCATAGGAACATGCTCTGAATCTTGTGCTGAGATTTCCCACAAGCACAATCATATGTTAAACTATATACCACAGACCAACAGGAACTACATACATCACAACTACAATTACAGTGTGTCTGTCTTGACTTCCATTGGTTGAAAATACTTCCAAAAAGGAATTACTGTTAAATTTGTCTGAAGGTATTAACTCATCCTTTGTGTCATTGTACCAAAATACAGGCTCAGGTTTTCATAGAATACATGGTTGCTAAAGTGTCAGGACGTTATATCATAGATCAGGTTATTGGCATAAAAGTAAAAGCATAAGTACATAACTGTAAATGCGAATCTGTATAACTCTTTGATTGGAATTATTCTGCAGAAGGCACTAAAGCAGTTTTCAGGAAACATTTTTTGCAAGATGACTGCCAAAGCCTGTCTCTAGATTTATGGTTGTAATATCATTGATACCTATCATTTGGGAACAGAAAATAAATAAAAAGAGGAATAAGTGATGTATTTCCTACAGTTAGAATTATTTTACACCTTTTCTCTACAAAGTAAAATAATATGGCTTATTCAAGCACTGAAGCAACATCTTTTTTATAGACAAGAAAGGCTGGTAGAATACATTAAGTCCTTTTAAAAAAGCCAGCTTTGAACTTGGAATTACAGCTAAGCAGCATCCTCAGATGCTTCAGGATACACTAGATAGACAATGAATTTTGACGAGTTTCAAGCCAAGCAAGTCAAGGTTGTCCTGTATGAAGGTATTTGATCTGCCTGGTTATTAAATTACCACTAGTGCATATTTCTACAAATATCAGTACTCTAAGTTAATAGAAATTGCTATAGTTGTTTGTTTGCTTTTTTCCTGATGGGCCCAATAAACAGAAGAATGACTTTTACAGAATGTATGGTAATATGAGAACAGTCTGTGGGGTAAAGAAACAATAGAAAACTGTCTTGATGCTTCAGCACAGATAGAAGAATACTGCATAGGAAATCTCTGCTGTGTTTTTTTTTTCCTCTCATTCATGTCACTCAGTCCTTCATTGCCCCTATCTCTCTATAGTTTGCCCATTCTTCTTTTCGTCCTGCATCATGAAACACTTATTACTTAATTTTGTCATATTACAGAACTGATTGAGTGCATTCAGGAAGCATCAAGGGGAAAAGAAAACCACTCATAGGCACAGGGGCTATTGAGCTTGTGGCAGGAAGCAGGCCTGAAAGATGATGTTACACTCTGTGGAAGCAAGGAGGTTAAGGCTAATGGCAGAGACCAGACCAGCTCTTGTACTGAAAGGCTGTGGAGCAATGACAGCCACTCTCTCTCACTTAGTGCAGAGTGGGGATTCAGAACTTGAACAGTGGAGGCTACAACTTCATATCTTGCCTATTTGAGTTGTCAGTGGAAGTCAGAAAGCCAATATGTACTTCACCAGTCGTTTCATTGATTTTACTAGAACATCTCCAGTGGTGGGTTTGGTTGAATTAAACCACCTAAGTGAGTCAGGAGAAGAAGATTTGAGCCTACAGGCTTCAGTTCATAAAACCAGTTTTGTTTGATGATCAGTAGGGCTCATATAAGGAGCATATTCCCAGTCTTTAAACCACTGTACAGTATCATTTGTAAACACAAAACCCTTGTGTTAAACAAGTGAAATCATTGTTCTTCGGTTTTTTCATTTTAAAAGTAATTTCATTTTTTGCTGGCTAAAGAGCAATGCACACATTTACACATGGCAGGAGAGTAGTGCAATAAGATTTCTCACATCTCCATTCTGGGGCATGGGAGAGTTTCATTCCATTCACAATTTCTTTTAAATCTAATGCAGCCAACATGATGCAACCACATAAACATTTCCTTCCTAAAATTTGCCCATCCTGAAGTAATTCTGTTGTACATATGTTAGCTTTATTCTTACACAAACTAAGGGTAGATTTTTAGCATTTCAGAGAAGATAAAGGGAGGTAAGATATGTTATTAGTTCTGTCATTTTCTGACTTTTGTAAATTTACTCAACCCCTAATGTTATCAGTCTCCTGTCTTCTGTCTCCTGATCTGTTTAACATAGACTGGGCAATATCCCTGTGGGAAGTCATAAGTGTCATTTTCTGTCTGTAACTGAGCAGGTGATTGTATCAGTGCCTGTTAGTGTGGATGTTTGTCTAACCTGTTTTGAAAGCACGTGACATTATTATAAGGATATATTTGTAGTACAGTCATTTGTCTTCCTGAAAACTGAGAGCAACTCAGCTGGAAACACACTGCTTAACTTATGTCAAACCATGCTAATCATGGCTGTTACTGGAATGTACCATAGAGCAACAATATTAAATTTAATCTAGATAATTTGAAAAAGAGGCATTTGGGAAATCTGCTCCAGTCATCCTTCACAAAAATTATGTGGCCACATCTATATCAGATACACTTTTGTATACAGCTTTGAAACCCAAAGTTCTCTTACTGCTGTGCTTTTATTCTCTTTGGTTTATTTGTTTCTCCCAGATATTAAGAATTTTATTCTCCTCTTATATTGCATAATCCTTCAATAACATTGAATATTCTTCAGACTTTTCATGTAAGATACCCAATTTTCTGTTATTTCCTGTCCTGTTTTCTAATATTCAAATTACTCTGTGCCTTAGGTAGTCTGCAAAAATAAAAGTCACTACAAAGTTAGTCTACAGAAGTCTCAAGGGATATCTCATCCATGTATGCAAATATTAGAACGGAGGGTGTAAAGAAGATGGTACCAGGATCTTTTCAGTGGTTCCTAATGACCAGAACAAAGGCAATGAAAACTGAAACACAGGAGCTTCTGTCTGAGCATGAGGAAACACTTCTTTACTGTGTGGGAGACCAAATACTGACGCAGGGTGCCCAGAGAAGTTGTGGAACTTCCATCCTTGGAGATATTTCAAGTCCATCTGGACGTGGCCCTGCTCTGTGTGGCTTCACTTGAACCATGGTGTTAGACAAGGTGATCTCCAAAGGTCCCTTCCAACACAGCTGTTGTTCTTCCATGAAAAAGTAAAATTCCTTAGAAAACTTTGTCTAAGGTGAGAAAATCATTCTAAGATTGGTTGAAGATTGACAGGAGGAACCTTACCTGGTTTTTAACTTCTGATTCAGGTATCCATGGGCAGCCGCCTCTGTCCTACACCCCTAGCTTCCTGTTTCTGTCCCCCACACCATCTAAATGTCCACTGAAGCGGTTCTCCAGAAGTGTTGAGTGTTATTTTGTCTTTGCAGCAAGGACCAGGTCTGTCTGTTGGCTGCACATCCTGCACACAGTATAGAGACAAGACATGCAAAGCATTTACACACTCTAAATAGCAGCACCCAGTATATATCCTTCAGGCTCGTTACTATGTAATTAGATTCACTGTTGCATATGACAGTTTCATTTCTTTCCAGAATCCCTTCATGTTTGGGAAAAGTAAGTAATTTTATAGACTGCCAGATTAATCATACTATCTGAGGAAGTGATTTGGAATGCTCATACTTTTGAATTTTGTCAGGTGGCTGTCTCAATAAGGCAGTAGTTATAGTACTGTCTGCTGCACCACATTGCATTAATATGATTAGAGCTAAATCCTCCTTCCCTTAACTTCGCAAGCAATCCCATTGACATCAATTTGTTCCTAAGTGTTCCCACTGTGACAGGGAGTTGTAGTGCTTTGCAGGACCACCTTCAGGGATCACAAGACACATATAGGCACTCTCTGCAGATAACTTACTCTATTAAATAACACAGCAAGCAGAACTGCAGTTTGACATTCATGCCTAATGATTTTTGTCTTTGAGGCCTCAGATGTTCTGTATGAATTTGTGAATTTTTTCACTTAGACCATGGAGCCTTAAATGACCCTCTCAAACAGGTGAACAGAGTAGCAAACAGGAGCATATAAACTAAACACTTCAACAAAAAAATCTACTTTAATTGTTCCTTACTCTTCCTTGTCTATGCCTACAGTGAATACTGTGGCTAGCGCAACTTCTTTCTGCCCGAAGAGTGATTGGATTTTGGATTTTCCTGCATAAGTGTTTTTTCATAAGTCCTTTTAAAGACTTGCAGCATCACCATTCTGTAAAATTGAGGAAGGTTGACTTTTTCAAAAAACAAATATTCTTTAACTTTCAAAAAGTGTCAGCAGAATGTGAGAGTTTGGAAGAACTAAAAGAGAGTTACTGTTTCCTCTGAGAGTTATTGAGATATTTCCTGTAGAACAGTGTTTTAAAGTCACTTATTCTTAACTATCAGTAATTTGAAGGGATTATGTTTTGGTGGGGGAAGGGGCAAAACCTAAACTTCTTTAGTCTTTATCTATCTCAGTTAATTACAGATAGAAAGGAGAACAGGATTTGCTTCTTCCAAAGTCAAAGTATGTTTCCACAGTAGCATCCTCATAAAAACCTGGCAAGAGATAAATGTTCCCAAGACCGAACTTTATTGTTTTTACTGAGAGCATGTAAAAAATTTATTTACCAATTTTTTCTGGCCCTATTTCCCATCTTTTCTCTATTTCCCTCTGCTCTTCACATTTTAGTTTTTAAGATGAACCTTTTGCCTTCTGTTTGTCTTCAAATGTATTAAGGAAAAAAGAAGAGAGGTGTGTTGCTGGTTTTACGTGATCATAAAACATAGGCTTTAGAGCCAACGGAAGAGATTGTTCAGACTTTTTTCTGTGTTCTGAGTTTTAGGGCTTGAAGGTGGCGTTCAAGAGGAAAGTGTTTATGAATGCAAATATAGACATTTGAATTTTTCAAGGGATGTTAGAGGGCTCAGAAGGGGTCTCAGTGGCAAGAACTCCCACTGAATTCTGGGGGGATTTGGTTCCCAATTTTTATCAGTGTCTGTAGAAATTCCATCTGTAACTATGTGATTTTGCCATTGGGTTGAAAAATGAATGACACAAGAAGAGCACCCCAGCACAGAAGGAACTGATCCAGATTGCAATCCTGGAGAGGATAACAGAGTCGTTTACTGGGGCTGTTGCCGCCAAGGTAGGAAAGAGATGGAATGTGCATTTCTTGCATGCCCCTGTGCCCTGATACCCACTGTGTGAAGAATGCTGGTCACAATGTGGGAACACAGGCAAGAATCCCTGCGCTGCTAACTCTTTAAAAAGTCTGTCTGTGGGTCAAGGCAAATTCTGCTAACAACTAAACCAAACCAAGTTTCTCATTAATGTAGGTTACCATAGTAAATATAATGTTGTTGGAAGTACAGCTCAGCTTTCCCTATAAGGTTGAAACAGTGGGTTGTTTCCAATAGAGCATGAAGCACCTTCTTTCCACATTCCTTCTCCTCCCTAATATGTTTTGTTTGCTTGTATATGGTCTGTATTTTGTGATTTCAGAAGACACAGTCTAAAAGCACTTTGCTGTAAAGAATATGTTCTCAAAGGTTTTCAGGGATTCCTGGTATTTCTCAGGCTGCTGTGGGAAATTCTTCAATAAATAAGTAGGATAGTAAAGTTAGTATTAACAAAATACTCCTAAGGCCACTCCCCGTAGTCACTTCCTAATTTCTAAATCAGCATGCCTTTTGTTGCCTCTCTTCATGTATGGATTCATGCACAGTCTGTGTGCTGATGCAGATGAGCAGCACTGACATTTTATCTTGCGGCCACACTGGTGGTGCCATGTGTGGGAATTACTCATGTGGAGCAGGAGTTTATGTAATCTCCCCATCCCTCCCCACGGGCTGGGAAGAGAAGGCAGCCACAAGGCAGGGGAGAGATTTATGAATGCTGTGATGTATCTAGGTTTTTGCTGTCACTTTAGGTGACTGCATTTTCTTAATGTGGTACTGGCCATAACGACTGAACAAGCAGCAAGAAATAGTGCAGGAAGCTCTTACTTATATTCACCTGTGCTATAAAAACATCTTCTCTTTTTATTGCTTTGATATTACGTCAGACCCATGCCTCACTTGTTGACCAATTTAACTTGAATGGTCCATTAAACTATTAGAATTGTCTTTCTTCATTTTTGTTTTGTGTAATTTCACTAATACTTTAACAGATCTGGATGGAAAGGTTATTATATCTCTGTTCAGTGACTTATTATTTTCACCTGACTGTAGTATCTCCATAGATACCTACTTTTAATTGATTTTCAGCTCTTAGACCTGTTTTTACATGCTCTAATTGTGACTGTACCAGCACTGAGCTTGGAGATCCACCTGCGATATTGCCCTTTCTCAATTCTCACCATCGATTCTTCTTTCTGTTTTTGCTGGTCTACTGTTCAGCTGGATGAAGAGCTTCATAATTTTTTTTCCTGTTCAAATGGATTTCCTTTTTCAAGGCTTCTCAATGACTGTTTTGCTTTTTCTAGGCTTTAGAAATTGCATGTTTGAGTGAACTCTGAAATGTAATCAGAAGTCAATCAGAGGAATGTGATGGACATGATTCTTTTGACTCAGTACTGTCTCAGAGAAAAATTATTCTCAGTAAAAAGTTCTTTAGAGTCCTTTCTTTTTGAGTTTTCCTGAAAACAAACAAAATATTAAGGAGAAATTTTCTTCTACTTAAAATTCTGAAACACTCATGTATGAATTTCTCTCTGGTGGGTGCCAAAGGTGATTTGTTTAAACACTGATTGATGTATCTGTTCCTTTTCTTCCCTTCCTTTTCAGAATTCTGATGGATCCACTGTAACATCCTTTAAAATCAGGTTGTGACTTTTGTAAAGTACCACAACACTCAGAGTATTTATGAGAGTACTGATGTTGTGCCAACATGTGTCTTTGTGTTAAAATCCCAATTAAAATGCAGCCATAGTAATAGCACAATTGAGTGAATACAAATAACTTGCACAAATGCCTGTATGCGACTCACCAGTTATGGCAGATGAATAAGATGTGATGACAAAATAACTTTTGAGAACGTAGTAAAATTACCTTGCAGAGAAATACACCACACTACAGGCCATGGAATCTGAGAAATTAAATCATGATTTCTTGAAGTATTAAAAATAGTTTGCATGGGATAGCAGTAAGTTCAACACAGTTTTTGATCAGGCAAGATGAAAAGTGCTGCTAACATATAATTATTCTAGAGTTTAAAACAGATGCTGTGCTTTCCATTGAACCTGAAAGAACCAATACATCTAAATACATCAAGTGCTCCTTACAAGATGGTACCCTGACTGTAATCAGTAGCATTTCCTAAAGGAGAGCACAAGAACTTTATGTGCATAAAAATAATACTTCTGCAATGTGTTCTGATCCTGATTTGGTCTAACATCTGCTGTCAGTCAAAGGTTTCAGGAATTTCTTTATCCAGTAGCCCCTGAAATTTATCTTTGTACTGTTGCACACCATTTCATAGTCCAGTTCAAATACAAGTTTTTAAACAAGTGGCATTTATCTGTATGTGGCAGAAAAGTATGTCACACAATGGAGACATCTTAAGGGGTAGAACCAGTTTTCATGAGATCTGGTTCTGCTGTGGACTTCTCAGGCCCACAAAATTCAGCCTTTCTGTGCATTTTATCCTTAGTAAAATAGGGATAAAGATACCTTTGATATTTATCTTGCTTATTTTGGGATGTACCATTCTTAACAATGTGATTTTCATTGGGGGCTATAATATTAATGTCATAGAAACAAAAAGGAGTTGGAAATCCAGTCAGGATACAATACTAGATTTTCTCCTCTCTCTCTCCCTCTAGGTTTTTAGAGTATGGGATATACAGACCCTTTCACCGCTGCAGGTCTTCTACGAAAATCAAGGGAGTCCTGAAGAGATGAATGCCTTTCCCATGGTATTTGACAATGATCATGGCATGCTTCTCATGGGTATGTTATTGCAGTTGGTGTGTGAGAGCATGCCCCTTTTCCTAGAATCCAATTTCCTTTATGATTACATGCAACTGAAATTGAGTACAGGAATGAGTTATATGAGAATACCCAGAATACCGGGAGACAAGAGTATTTGCATATTAAGACTGTTTTAAAGTGGGTTACAATATGGTGCTAATTTCTATCTTGAAAATGGTATGAAAATATGCAGCATGGAATTAACAGCAGGAACCAAAGGAAATGAGATAGGCTTCACTGAAGGCAAGGTGAGCCTCCCATAGCAAAATTAAGCTACAGATATTGTTATATAGACTTGTCATTTCTTGAAAGCTATTAAGCTATTGAACTCCCGCTAACTATTCCTCCAGCACCGCCTCCTGTTGGGAGATGAAACCAGCAGCATGCAATCTCTGTGGAGTCCTCACAAGTATATTCAAGCTCCTTATTTAACTCAGTAGCTTCAGGCAGCCCCACAATCTGAGGTGTCAATAGACACACTGTCCAACTGATTAGGAATAAAATATTGTGGGAACTTAACCTGGGGTTTCTGGGCTCTGTTTCCTGACTCTGTAGCAGGGAGCCTGCAACCTCTGAGGGACCAGAGCTTTGCAGTTGTCACTAAGGATGTTAGCCTTTTGTATCTAAGGCAGAGACTCTTGAAATCAGCAGGGTTTGTCTGCCCCAGAGATGTAGTCACAAAAAAAGACAGCTTTGAACTTGTTCTGGGGCTATAGAGGCCTGAGATGTACCAGGCAAATAAAGGAATTGTCTTTGGAGACAGCCTTTTCTGTCCTTGGATTAGGAACAAGGCACAAAGCTTGCAAAGCTTGTCAGATCTGAGAAGATGAATGTGAAACATTTTGTTTTCAGTGACTTGGTGGTTTCTACTGAATTTTTTAATCACTTAAGGATACAGATACTATCTTCATTTCAAATTTATGCTGGTGAGATTTTCAAGGCTTAGCAATGTAGGGAATTTGTACAGGTCGATCCTTGACAAAATGAGGTAACCTTGCCCTTATAAAAAATGGTTCTATAAGTGCCTAAATATTTGTGAAAGTCTGGTCCTAGACTCTGTTAATGATTCCATTAAAAGTCTAAGTGAATGCCTCCTGCCCCTGAAGAGGGCAAGAGACTAAGGCTATATGTGAGCTAATTAATTCTCATTGCTGTGTACCTGGCTTTACAGAGGAGATTTTCACTTAGTAATTCACTAACATTCATAAATCACAGCTCACCTTCATGCTTCATTTGAATATTGCCATAGCTTTCCTTCCGTGCCTGTTTACAAGCTGCTGGCCTCTGCACCTGGACTTATGCCAAGGATTAGGCAATATCCTCCTTTGCTGTGTACTCTCTGCTGCGCCTCTGCTGGCAGACTGGCAGGGATAGTGGAGTTAACAATGGGAGACTGCATGTGCTCTCTGGCTTGAGAGCACTGTACAGACCTTGTCCTTTCTTTTGTCTTATCGTCCCCGTCTGCCTCTGTCTTTGCAACCCCTCTGATTCGAGAGCACTGAGAGGTGTTTGGAAAGTACCATTCAGACCTGCACTGCTGTATAAAGGAAGGTACTGGAAAGGCATGATCATTGCCTGCAGATAGAATTGCTTTATCTCTAATAAAGCAGAAACCAGAATTTGAGTGATATATCTCCCAGTTAGAGTTTTATGTATTTGGGTTCATTCCATTTCATGCCAACCAACTCTGGGACTGGAGGATTTATGGGTTCTACTCATTTGCAGTCAGGATGTCAATCCCATCAAAGGTGGGCAGGGGATTGTGTAAGACAGATAAACACTTAGCCATTGTTTGACTGGTGCTTTTTGGGGACTGTGTGTGAATGTTTTCTGCTTCAGAGAACAGGTATTCTCAAAAAACAGACAATATTCCCTATCCTCTTCGGAAGAACTCATATGAACCCTATGCTTTACATAAAATCTTTTAATTTCCAGGAAAAGTAATTATGCACAAAATGTATATATTCTCACTTCTCTCACCTTGTGCAGGTTCAGAAGTCATTGATATTTATCCCCTAGCTAGTGTGATACAAGATTCAAAAGAGTTGCCTCAGACACATGAGAAAAGCCTCAATGTTCTGCTTTACAACAGGGCTTTTCACCAGATTCTCAGCATTTGCACTCAGTCAATACTGAAGGTGAGTGTAAGTTGCCACCCTTCGTACTGAAAAATAAAATTCTCAGCTTTTTTATTTGGAATAAGTTATCAGGAGATTTGATAAGTTATTAGTATTTATTATTCAAAGTGTTGGTTTTGTGGCTATTTTTGAGATCCAGAGAAGTGGTAGCCATGAACCCTATTTTGATTCACAAGATCCAGCTTTTCTTTTTAACAGTGAGACAACAATCATAAGAGGTACTGAGAACCTGCAGTTTTCACCAACTGTTGGTACATTAGATGGCAAAATTTGTAGGGAGAGGTAGCATCTTTTATTGGGTCAGTTG
The DNA here is from genome assembly GCF_009650955.1 of Corvus moneduloides. Lineage (NCBI taxonomy): Eukaryota > Metazoa > Chordata > Aves > Passeriformes > Corvidae > Corvus > Corvus moneduloides. Next base: position 73,266,438 of record NC_045478.1, on the reverse strand, counting down.
GTGATATGTGGCATTCCTGTGGAGAAAGGCTTGTTTGTGTAATGGTTTTTTCAGTTTATACTCCCTGTAAAGATGTTATTTCTCACTGTAAACCCTGCCTTCCTTAGAGCACAATGGCTATAACACCATTACAATTACAAGATAATTTGGGGCACTTGGTGCTGCAGGAAATCAGATTCCAGACAGTGGATATTAAATCAGTGGCTACTTCATAAATCCAGTTGAATCTGAGCTATCCCACTACAGTGACCAAATTTTGTACTGGTATTTCATTATAAGGTGTTGCTTAAATTTCTAAAAGGATTCAATAATGATCAGAGATAGTTGTTTCTACATTTTTGGACCAAATGTGTATGAAAAGCCTCATTTCTATATTCTGCACAGAAACTATAACTGAAACAATTCTTTCTAGTTAGATTTCTTTGTTTTTGCACTGTAAAAACTCTTTATATTTAATGTCAGTCTCTCTGACTTAACACGAGTCTTATCACAGCATACATAAGAAATAGAGCTTCCCCTTGCCTGGATGGCTTCCCTAGAGAGAGGGACATTTTCAGGGAAAATACACTGGTGTTTCAGTAAAAAAAATTGCTATTGGCAGTAATTTCTCCTATTACAGTAGAACACATGTGACTAGTTTTAGAGGATGTGTTGAAAATAACTCTCATATTATTTTTTCAGGTCTGGGACCTAGAAACAGGATCTCAAATATATCAAATAGAAGATGCACATGGGCTGAATACTGAAGTGACCTGTGCAGCTATTGAAATAAATGGGGTTTATCTTGCTACTGGGGCATGTGATGGTAAAGCAATTAAATAATTACTACCTTTTTTTTACCTTTACTACTTTTTATTACCTTTTTTAAAAAAATTACATATTACATTAGCAGACAGAACTCTTTGCCTTGACTGTCTCAGTGACAGAATTAATTTTGATTGCACAGCTGTCAGTCTGTAGAAGTGGGGGTGTGTGTCTTGTCTAGGTTCTATTTGATAGTTGGTTCACAGAAGGGTGATTTTTGGCTGCTTGGGCTCTGGTTCTTTTTTAGCCTGTTACTCTTTGAAAGACTGTCTTCAAAGCTCTTGGTCTGAAAAGTTGTTTCCTCATAAGACTTAGGAACTTAGATCTATAACTAAATGGCTGCCGAGGAAGAATGGTAGTTTTAAAATTTTCTAGTCTCTAAGCTCAATTTTACAGTGTCTGCAGTCATTGAACACTAGAAGATACATAGATATAGATATAGATATAGATATAGATATATAGATATGTTACCTGTATTTTTCATGTCTGTTATTCAGGGTGCATGAGTTTTAGGTAATGTGACAAGATTTCTCCAGTACACAAGTGCACATTGAATTGTGCAGGAAGCTTTTATAATTTTATAATCTGTCAACATGAAAGAATAATTCTTCTCACATTAAAATTTTCAAAAGTACACACCTGAATTATTAAAATAGGTAAAATATATGAAAGCTGCCTCACTTGAAGAGGAGATGATGGCTTTTTCCACACAGCATACTGGCTAATATTTCTTGCTTCTACTTGGGAGCAGAGACTGCACCCCTTATGGATCTTAAGAGCACAACAGAAGGTGAATGTTGTCAAGTCTTACAAAATACAAGTCACATATAATTAATTGCTTTACTGAAGAAAATTCCGTCTCTGCTTCTCACCACCAGCTCTCTGGGACAAATCCAGCAATCAGGTCCCCCCTCTCATTGCTGTCATTCAGAACCCAAAGTCTTCTGCCAGGTAGCCCAAACTCTGACTGCTCTCTGCTAATGTTACTCAGAAACTGTAAGAAGTAAGATAAGCAGAGGTCTTTTATCCCAGACTGCACAAAAAAATAGACATGGGAAAAAAGATGGGAAAATTGAGAGGGTAGTGATGTTTTCTGGTAAGTTTTTTGTCCCTACAGCTGCTTTGCTAAGAAACACACATACTGTTAAAAATTTTGAAAGACCAGTGACCTCAAATTGGATTTTCTCTTTCTTTCTCCTTTTCCTGTTTGAGCCTATTTAAGCTTCTGAATTTGCAGTACAGGTTATTGCTAAAAGTTAATTCCCTTTTCTACATTTTTGTCATCCCTGTGTAGGAACAGTGAAAATTTGGGAGTTTGAAAGTGGGCAAGAAGTTAAAGCCTTGCCTTTAGCACAACACAGCAAAGACAAGCGTCATGTGCTGAAGATAGTATATCTGAAGGCTGATGAGGGTCAACATGCAATTCTTGTTTTGGAGCAGAGAGGGAAGATGAAAATCATTCAGGTTTTTCAAATATGCTTCTTTTTTCTCCCCTAATTTCATTTGGTAGCCCCTCATTTTTAAGGTAAAATAGGATTTTTTATTAATTAGTAGATAAACTTTTAGAAACTGTCAAGGAACAATCTACTTTTTTGATGCAATCAAATTAGCTTTCTGCCTAGTGTTAAAATGTTTAGTAGTATATTGCTGGTTTTCAGCATTCTTATAATTTTTTCCTTGAGTTTGCTTTTTCATTTGCAATTGAGGTTTCAGTATGGTAACAGCTTTAAAATATTGGTGTTGTTACTACAGATGGAGTTTAGTCTACTTAAAGAGCTTCTAAGGATAATATTTTGGTGAAAAGATTATTTCTTTTTCTTTAAAATTAATAGATTAAGACAGTGGCTTCTTAGGAACTGATACAAAGAAACAAGGCAGTAATAAATCAGATTGACTCGCTTGGCTTAATTTTGAGCATCTACTCTGTGTTCCCTTCAGCTAAAACTAAAAGGATGCATTTAGAGATAACAGTAATTATGGCTTAATTTCTCAGGCAAACCATGTTCCTCAAATTGGAATGTTTAACTTGGAACAAAACTCTTCTGAAACTTTAAAGCCACTATGTGCAAGGCAGAAAATGTGGCTTTAGACAGATGATATATTAGGAAAAAACCAAATATACAGGCTCTCATCTCAGTAAATAACTTTTTCTTTTGAGCCTTCTGCTAGTGAAAATCTGCTTTATACAGGGTTTGCTTTTCTTATTCAGACTTTTTTGAAACACTACATCACACCACTTGCTCCTCCGTGTTATTACTGAAATTGTTAAACAATCCATTAACTGTAAATGATGTAAATGTATCCCTTGACAAACAGGTTGGTGAGGAGTTGAATCTCCTCCAAGTCTTTATGAATCTAAGTACATTAATACTGTTTCACATACTTGAAGAACATTTTTCCACAAGTATTTCTGTGATAATGAGAAATACAGGTTGTTTTTATTGTTGGGTTTTTAAAGGCTCTAAATACAGTAGTTAGCAAGGTAAACTGGAGTTTAAACAGTTCATCCTTTGCAGGAGTCTACTACATATCTCTCAATTTTTAGTCCTTCCCTAAAGATATTTCTTGTTTGAAAAACTCAGTAGCATAAGATTTACTAAAATCTTTTCATTCTGCAGCTCAAGACATCTATAAAAACAGTAGCAAACCTAAGGAGCTGATTTCAGTAACACTTTTCAAAATGGACAGAAATATCAATGTTAAAGCAGGAACTAGATACTAGAGTGAATTTGTTATAGTTGGAAAAACATCAAAGTAACTCCCAGTTGCCTCTAGGCATGATGGGGAGGAATCAGTGACTCAAAGCTATAGTTGAGTTGTAGCTTTTTCTCACACAACTGGAACAGCCATCACTTTTGCTGGATGTTTTGGTAGATATTAAATGGAGAGTAACAATGTTAATGAAATAAGCAGCTACAACTAAAGAGACAACTTACTCTAAGGAGGTAGTTAAACTGAGTAAAATCAATAGCTCTGAACTCCACAGCTGCACAGCTTCTAATATAACAGCAGGTAATTTAAGGTGAGCTGGAATATGTCTGGATGAAGCTTCAATTTGCAGTTTAGGCATATGTTAGTTAATACTTGTAGCAGTTTTTGTAATTTGTCACAGAAAACAAGCTTTTGGTACACACTTGCTGTAATTCTTTATGAACAGAGAAATCCTTTTCCTTCCTCTTTCATTAAGTCTGTTATTTTAATAGGGTGACTCAGCTCAAACAGATCTATATGTCACATGGGTGCTTCCTGAGGTAGTGCCATTTCCACGAAGGAATCCAGTTGTATATCTGTCACTGAAGCCCGGCTCCTTAAAAACACAAGATTTTTTTCCAGAGATTCGGCTTCTATGTAACACCAGTTCTTTGAAAAATGATACAGAGGTGAGAAACACTTCAAAGTTTCATATCATTCATGACACCATTTACAGAAGATTGGAAAGTAAAGTGTTTACTGTGCCTTCAAGGATTTCATGTTTTAGCAACAGGACAAGAACCGAATAATTATTCCCCACTGTGGTCCCTTCCAACCTTACACGTTCTATGATTCTGTGATTCCAGTCTTTTCAGTACACTGAAATAAATACACAGAATAAATTGTGTAAGAAATGACTGTTTCTAAGGGCTAAATCTTCCTAAAATTCCATTGCATGATTATCACCATAATTAAGGAGTTGCTCTGAAAATACACTTCACATTCCTGTACAATATAGTAAGCTGAGGTTCTCATACAGACACTTCCAGAAATGAGATGTCTTTCTTGCTATAGCTAGGCTGACCTTTAGTAATAGCATCACATAAGGATCAAGCTGAGTATCAGAGTGATTCCGTTTTCTCTTCTTATTGCTTTGGTAAAATAAAATGTCAAATTTATGTTTCAATTTATATTTCATTTTAATTGAATAGTCCACAAGAATTAAGTCCTGTCTTGTAAAATTTCACTAGCTTTGTAACAGATGTGGATGATGTTCACGGAAAGGTCATTAAATCTCTGTTCAGTGACTTCTTCCTTGAACTTGATTGGAGTATCTCCACAGATACCTACTTTTGATTAATCTTCAGCCCTTACACCTATTTTCACATGCTAAAATTGCAACTGTGCTGTAAACAGCAGGTCAGGTTGGAGGCCCCTGTCCTCTGCAGCAGGGAGTCTCCCAATACTATCACTTCCTGATTCCCTCTGGTGCTTCTATCTAGCTCAAATACAATAGTATTAAAATAGCATCCAATATGCAGTTGTTGTAGACACTGTCAGTTTAGGTATTTTGTTAGATTAACAGTTAAAACATTTCACTGTCTGTAGTGTCCTACTCATGCTCCTACTCAAATTCTTCTTTTAATCTTCTTTGTAGACTTTTATATCTTCTGTGGAAATTAAATGTTTTGATGTTTTAAAAGTAGAAGGATGCAGATTGATAGCTACAGGAAGTACAAATGGTGAAATAAATTTGTGGGATTTTGAATCTGCCTCTGTGAAATGCCTGTAAGTATTGCTTTCATGCCTTTTGATCTCCAACCTTTTCAAATGGCATACTGGAAATTACAATATGACCAAATATAAAGTGTGATTTACAAGCAGGAATTAAAGTAGTGATTTATCTGGGCCCTCCTTTCTCCCACTTCAAATTACTTTGCTAGCTAGTCCTGACATTGCAGGTAGGAGAAGTGATCAAGAGAGTCATTTGGGGAAGGGATGATGTAATTAAAAATAGTGTTTTAACATAACTCAGCACTGCCACTGAAGGAAACTCTCCCTATATAAATCACTCTAGTCATTGACTAGAGGCTGCTACTGAGCTGTAGAAACATCCTTATTTTGGAAGTTTTGTGTTTGGGTTGACATTTGGAAATAATTCTACTTCAGACAATAATGGCAGATGTTCTACATTATCAGTATCTCTATCACCGTCCATACTCAGAAGACTAGAAGTCACATTCAATGAGGAGAAAACTGATGTGATTTTGGAGGTTTGAGAGTAAAGATCTTTCAGAGAAAGTGACAAAGAGTGAGCATAGGGTAGTTCCAGATATTCTTATGCCCAATAAGCTGCTACATCAGTAAGCTGAACAATGGTAATAGGTCTGGTTAGACTGAGTGGAGCAGCATGGCAGTGCTCCTGTGTTAGTGAAGGAATACACACCTTTTAAGCCCATACAAAGTCAATATTTAACTATCCTACCCAAGAGTTTCACTTCATCCTTCATGTGTAAAATTGGCAAGTTTGTGAGAAAGTGAAATGAGTTTTCTCTACCATGGAAAATAATCAAAGCTTATCTGCAGTTCAGACAGTGGCTCTTCCTTTGTATTTGCTTCCCCATATATGAGGCAGCCAATTCATATGGATTCATGGAAGACAGGAAAGCCAATGCTTTGTAAGTAGAGTACTTTACCCAGGGTTCCCATGACTGTCTGAGTGCCAGGAAAAAAGTACTTTGCTAGCAATAACTTAGCTAGTTAACTTCATCATAAGATACCTCACTTTCCTCTTAAATACTAATCCTCAAGAAAATACCTGGCTGAATAAAATTTTCATCATTCCGTCAGGTACCTGTTTTTCCTGGCACAGGCACATTTTGTATGTCATCTCCACTGACATTAATCCATCATAACTGATTAACTGATTCTGAAAAAACTGTCTAAAACTTTGGGTGACATGCATTCTGGGAAATTAAAAGTTTAATTTGTTTTAATTACAGGTTAAATGTGAAACATTTTCTGGAACAATACACAACCTGTCTGACATGTCCTGTACAAATATCTTTGTTTTCAGGCGTAAAACTAATGAAGACAGCCGGGGCTCTGGAGTCAATGCCATATTATTCCTTGTACACAGTGTTTTCTCTTCCAGGTAATTCTGTGCATTTTATCTTCCTTGGGGACAGGCACCATCAATTGGGATTTTGTTGTAGTAAAATGATGTAATGTTTCTCCAAGATAGCTTATTTAAATTGAGACTTTATTTGTATTTAATCAATTCAAGTCCATACATTTAATTAACTTTCCCATCCTTAAACTTCCGTAATGCTTGTCAAACCATATGATACGTTCTTTTTCCCACTCAGCTCTCCTTTTTTCCTCTAAATGACCTCATACGTCTCAATTCTCTTGAAGAATTCAACAGATACTTTTGTCAGGTATCAGTTTTCCAGTATACCATAGCTTCTTCTATCTCTGTAAGATAATTGTGTGGCAGCAGGCTTTTTATTTATTTTAAACCTGATAAAATCCTCCTGCTTTTAGATACTCTCAGCAAAGAGGCAAGCATATCAAAGTGTTTAGCCACAACATTCCTCTCAAAACAAGCTGGAAGCTTCCATAGGTTGGTAGTGTTGGATGAAAAAGAGAATTTTAGCCAAATATGCTCATTTTGAAAGAATGGCATTGCACCTGGACATCACTTCAGAAACACTTGTCTTTCAGTGGATATGCAAAGGCAGTGGTAGCCAAAAGGACTCAGAATGGCTTAAATACTTACACAGCTTTAAGATTTTAGCAATTAGACAGCTTTTTTGCTCTTGTGAACCATAAAGCTGGTTTATGGTCTTAGGTTGTTTTAAAATCTTCAAGTAGCTTATGCGACTTGATATCAGTGCTGCTTAATTGAACATAAATTCTCTTTTTGACATCATAACTTAATGATTAGTTTAAGAAATCATAGGTAAATTTAAAAAAATGAGTGATTAAAATTTATTAATAGATTTTTTTTATAAACCAAGATAATTTTTTACTATGCTTGAACAGGAGGATCCTACAATGACTTGGAAAATTTTACAGTCTTAGAATGTTTTGTATTTACTGGGAAGACACCTGGGTACATTTGACTGTGATCATACACACACACACACAAAAATGTTCAAGCATGATGGCATGTCTGTGAAATCAAACACTGAAAATTTCAAAGTTATGGCCACCTGCCAAATTTAAGTGGACTACCCCAGCTGCATACTTTCTAACTATTCCAGTTATTCAAATACTCTTGCCAAAAACAGAGCAGATGTGACATTGGTGTGAGTTATGTGGCAAGAACCACTTATTAGTTACAGTCAGAACTTTTCTTGACTCAGAAACAAAGTCATTGAAGATCACATCCATTTTCTTTCCTTATTTTCTTCCACAAAACCTCATTATTGAGAGTTTTCATAACAAATTGAAAATAAGTTTCTATAATTAATTGAAAACTATTTGCAGAGAAAGTACTGTGTAAAATGAAAGGGAACAAGCCATTGGCATGCAGGTAATTTTTCCCTTTCATGCCTTGATGATGAATACCAATGTTACTTTTCATTTACTATGGATTTCATTTGCTCAAAATTCCTGCCAGGAGAGCTTGGCTGTGTGATATGCAAATATTGCCTAGTTACTAAAAAAATATGTATAAAACCAATAACCCTTAGTCTAATCAGTCTAATCAATTCAAGTACTATTTTATTGTGTTTTTTAATGCTGGGTGATGTTGATTTCCAGATATCAAATGGTATATTCTTGAATGTCAGTGATCTTCAATAATTTCTTTCACACAGGAAAAGAAGTTCCCTGTCCTCTACTGCTACTGGGAGGAGTGATGCCAGTGCCATTCCAGAGCACAAGAGAAGTTCTTTGGACTTACCTGAGGTAGGTATGGTGGTTTGATGGATTTAGTAGCATTCAAAACAAATTTCTGTTTCTTTTTCATTTTGGTTTTAAAATACTGTAGCTTACTAAAATCCCTCCATAATACCATCCACAAAACTAAATATCAAGAATTATGAAGAAATTATCTTTGTTTAACGTCATTAAACTGTCTGAGGTGGTGAAATAAGAATACATTGTCAGTCAGCTGGCTCTGTGACACATGGAATAGCTGATTATCGAAGTGTTGGTCAGATGTTTATCACTTGCAATTCGGGCATTCAAATGGGGGTATAGAAGGATTCAAGAGGGAAGGTAAAATACACAAATCATGAAGTACTTGAATAAAAGCAGAACCACTTCTACATTGCAGCCACGCTCGCTTGGATACATTGTTTCAAAGGAAAGTTTTGGGTTTTTTACCATCAGTGTGCCGGTGTATCTATCTGTGTATTTTTGCTAAGGATAGCTTTACGGGTTTTGTGACACTTTTTGCTCTTCTATGCCAGAAGGACATGCCATACTTGCAGAACAACATAAAGTAAGTAGGCAAAAAGAGGAAAATCCTGCTAACTCTCAGATTCTTACCAGCATGTTGTTTCAGCAGAACTGGGATTTGGATAGATTCCCAAGCAGACGCTGGCTTAACTGCCATCTGCAAACTAAAGTATCCAATACACTGTGCTGTGTCCTCATTAAATAACAAATAGAAAGTGATTTGCAGCTTTTAAAAAGATCCCTGAAAGTCCCATACGTCAAGCCTTACATTTCAGTGTGCAGGATGATATTGAAGTGACTTCTCCTCTTCTGAGATACCTCAAACACTTGTGGCTGCAGAGTTTTCCCTGCCTTATTTGACTTGGCAATTTTTGACATCAGTATACTGATTACTGTCGGCCTTGGGGATCCTTAGAAGCCTATGTGGCAAGGCACAAATGAGGGATTGTGAAAATTCTCTTACTGAAAATGCAGACATGAGTAAATGTTTATACATGTATTATATAAAATATATATATTTATTTATATATGTTTTTATACACGTCATTAATTTTTGCTCAAGGCAGTAAAAGACTATATGCATGTTCTGAATGAAACTCAAAGAAATCTAGGTTGCAGTCACATGATTGTAAGTGATTGACTTTGCTTGTCTTAAGAAATTAGGGCTATTCAGCCAAATTTACATTTAACATGCTCCTGAATTCCCATTAATTTCATTTGTGATTTGTTCATCTGTTATTTTGATTCTCTTCAAAAAAAGTGTTTCTTGTTTATACTGAGTGGAAATTGGAGGAATATTTGAATACTCCAACTAAAAAAATAAGTTCTTAAAATAATTTCAACTAGTAAACTGTTCTGTAGTTACACCCAAATTCCATTTCCTAATTCTCTTACATTTTATTCCTTGCTTTTAGGAAAATATGGAAAGTGATGAAATTAATACTGAAATAAAAACAGGTATGGAAAGATGTTTTTCATTCTTTTTGATGTTGCTCCATGAGTTCTGCCCAGATTATTGTAGAAACTGAGTTTGTCGTTTTGTGTGGCAAACTGTATTCAGAATAATTGGGATGCCCTTGGTATGCAGATGACAGATCTCATCATCTTCTGCTCTCTCCTGATTTGCAGTTATTTCCTAAAAGCCAGGCCAGGGTGCAGGATGTGCAAGACCTTAACTGCTTTTTTCTCCAAGTAGACATGATAACACTTTCAGAGTTTGAGAATGTCAACTCTACACACTTTCCTTCTATATAAATATTCAAGCAATGAATTCTTGAAATAATATAGCAAGAGCCAACTTGACTCAAGCATCAGTAAATGGCCTCACAGACAAAGGCTTCAGATACTAGGTGAAATTTTAGAAAGAAAAGTCTTTATTATAGTATATGTCCTTAAAAAATCACAATCAAGAGAGAGCCTAGTGCTTAAAGAGTTAAAGCTGTGCAAATGAGTTGGTGAGTTTGCAAGAAGTAAATCCTCTAGATTCTTCTGAATCCCTTAGAAATCCTCTGCTTAAATTCTGGAAAGCGGAATTTCCCAATAATAAGAAATCTGGTCATCTGCAATGTGGATTTAAGATCAACTTATTTGGGAAAGAAAGCATGCCCTAGAATCAGAATACTCCTAAGCCTTGTAGCTGCTCAATGAAATAGACACTCATGTTAGGTCTTGCATCCACTGAATATCTATTCATGGACTTTCATGGGACCTGCCAGCATCCCCAGCTCTGGAAAAGTCGCAGCAGAAACTCAAAAAGATTCTCTGTGACCACCACCTTGCATTTAGCAAGAGTTTTCAACTGGAGAAATATAGAAATCTATGATTCCATAATTGTTAAGTTTCATTTAGTTATTAAATTTCATTGCTGAATTCATTCTTATCTCTAGAAGCCTCATGCAGAGCCTGCACATCTGCCTGGTAGCTGTCCTGATGACCACTGTCCTGCACTCTTCCTGCACTCCTCCTCCACTCTCACTTGTGCTTGCAGTTTCTGTAAAATCTATGTCTCTCTTCTAAATAAGGTTCCCCTACATCACAGAGCAATAGTTTCTGCTGATTTAGATAAGATAATGAAGATTGTTCCAATTTCTTTTCAGTTGTCTTTATCCATACCTCTAATGTTCTTAGAGTAATGCCATCTTGTTGATGGACTTTATTTTCAAATTTAATTCTTTTTCTAGCGTTATGTAATTTCTGTGCATTGAAAAGCAATACTAAAACCTTTTGAGAAAATACATGATCATTTGTGTTCCAAAACAGAAGAAACAACTAGCCATAAGAACACCCCGAATGTGAAGATGAATGTACAGTTGTTGAAGGCTAAAGCAGGACAATCACCTCTTCTTGCTTCTGCTCATGCAAGTAGCTGTATCCGCCTATGGAGTATTCAGGTAGCCAGCTCTTTGGGAAGGGACTGGAACACTGAGAAGATAATTCCACTAATCTTTGGGATTTTGCTCTTTAACTAGCAATTGCAGCAGCAGATATTTATTGCATCTTTTGGTTATCAGTTTCTTCCATGGACACAAATTAGTTTTGCTTTAGTAACTGTAGCAGGGCTTAATGGCAAGTGGAAAACAAAGAAACACAATTTGAAATAATTATAACAAACCGACTCTGAATTTATGTTAAAGTCTTGAATTTGATTTTTCACCCACAACATCTACCTTCTAAGGAGGGATGATAGGCAAGGCAGAGTGTCCTACTCTCAGAAGAGGATAAATATGTCTGGAAAATTGTACAAGCCAGCTAGCACTAGTAGGGTTACAAACTAGGAGAGAATAGTGTCCTAACACATAATTCTACAACTGTTAGGGGCGTGAAAAGCCAGTCATGCAACTGAATGGCAAAGGCTTATTTGTCATATCCCCTCAGATCTGTAAGACTCTTTTCCAGAAAACATGTTACTCTAAATAAGATACACAAAGCAAATGCAGCAAGAAGGGAAAGTACCATGATATGATTGGTTGATTGGTAATATTGGTCATTGTGGCAGACAGTGATCATAACAGGTCAGCCATGTAAGGCTTTAAGAGGAATCCCAGCTAGAGCAAGTAATGGGAAGAATTTTTCAGAAATATGAGGTAACCTTGCAGATGCTTTATGCAAAAATTGAAAATGATGGTAAATGTATCCAAGTATAGTAGGTGTGAGTTTTGTTGGGTTTTGTTTTCTTCATAGTTGATATATTAGTGTGCTTAAATTCCTATAGGAATCTCTTAAGTTCATATGCCAGTGGTGTCATCACTGGAATGATTGTCATCATCATTACATGGATGACAAAGTAAGAATCTCCTTATCAGAGAGATGTTCTCCCTCACGTCTTCCCAATCCTGAAGAGGCAATAATGGAGAAAGTCTACTTGAAAAATAGAACAGATTGGTGAAGGAGACATCATGGGCCCATTTGCAGCAAAAAACATTTCAATAGCAAATGAGGGGCATACTGATGTTATTCCATGGCAAATGAGGGATAAGTGGTGAAGTAGGGGTACGTACAACTAATTTGACTTGCCTGAAGAATTAAATAGCTTGTTCTTTTGATGTACAAGAGACAGCAGTCCAGGAGAATGCACCACAGCTATCTTCATCATTTGGTAGATTTAGGAATTTACTTTCTTAGCAGCCTTCTGAATGGATATGAGCTCAGTAATGTTGAATAGATAAAATCAATGGCACTCAAATTCTGATGAATTAATATTTTTAATGTAGGTATTATAAGATAAATATGAGGGTTTTGTTTGTTTGTTTTAGGGAAACTTAATGAAAGAACTTCTGCCATTTTCAGAACATCCCTCAGGTCCTCTGACAGTGCTGTGTACAGACATCTTCACTAAAATTCTCTTGGCAGGCAGTAAAGGTAAGTAGGTAAGTAAACATGTTAGTCATCCTGTTCAGAACAGTCAGTAGGACAAGAAAATATCATGCTGTAAATGTGCCAGGAATGTGGAAACAAAGATCCAAGTGCTGTCGGATTTTTTCCATCAAAGCTATAATTAAATAATTATAAAAGGTGTTCTGTTTTATAAAAGGATGGTATATTAAAGCTTAGTGTTACAGTGTTATCAGTAGAATTTTTTTCATAAAGACATTAAAATTTTCTTCATTCACATGCCCTGCATATACTTTCCATCTAAATTATTATAATAATCCCAAGGGCAAAGATTCCTGCTAAGAACAAGCAAAAATTTCAGTTCCGTGGTAATAATACTACATAAAAAATTGTAGCTTGGGCTGTACCAAGAGTTGTGATTCGAACACTGATATGGAGTGCACAGTAATAGCGCCAACAGTACACTGCTATATAGGAAAAGTACTTGTTTTTGCTAGCAGCTCATTGCTAGACTTCTAATTTTACATGAAATCTGGCTTTCCTTTGGCAGAATGTTCAGAAGTTTTTCTGCTGTCTGATTCTTCTTCAAACCTTTAGAATCACCCTGGCAATTTTCCATCTCTGTGTCTGGCATTATGTGTCACTTTTCTTTTAAAATACATATCATAACTGTTTTCCGCCAGCTTCCTACTCTTATGTTGTCAGAAATTGGATGGAGCAAGGGACTTTTTTCCCCATTTGTTTAAAAATTCAGCAATAGTTTGACTTTTATACTGAAAATGAGGAGGAGTTTCCACTCCTCTCTGATTCAAATGAGTAAATGAGTTCAAAAAGGCAGAATGCACTGAACAGGATTTTAATTAATTGTGGAAAAGTACCCACCCTACTGCCTATTTATTTGATACTCTGCCTTTTCATGTTTGTGTCACTGTGTATTTGCTTTTTGTGCTTTCCACACTCTTATCTGCAGTGCTGTGACCAATTACCTTTTCCCACTACAGATTTTTCCTTGCTAGTAAAAGGTCAGCTTCTCTTCCCGCCTCCTCCCTTGCTTGCAAATGTACAGTCCTAGAAATCAGATGTGACTTGTATGAAAATTGGAATTACACGAAATATTCCTCTGTCTTGCAGTAGAAATGAGAAATAAGAGGCAACTTCATCAGGAAAGAGGGAGCCTAGGCAGGAAACAGAGCAGTTGTGGGTCATAAGGAAAGTGGTTCTTTGATTGTATTTCCACATGAGCGCACTAAAAGGTTGTAAAACATTAAGCGTTCATTATGTATGCAATTAATTAAAATTTGTCCATTTTACCAGGATTGAAAACCAGTGTAATCCCCAGGAAGCTCTCGTACCTCGGCTGTGCAATAGACATTGTCTTGACAAGATGACTCTTATTTTTCATTCATATAATTTAAAGAAAAACTTGACCTTACTTCCATTTCAAAGCTATCCAGTTAATGACACACTGCTCACAACTAGCATATGTGTTTCTTTGCGTATTAATGAACAGTCCATTATTTCTACTCTGGGCTTGACAATAAGACAGTTATATTCACTGTAAACTAACTGACCTGTGTTCTCTGCTTCATTCTGCCCAGTGTCTACTGAGAGTAAATGGCAGCAACAAGTGAAGGTGTAGCACTTGTGAAACTTACTGATGTTTTGCTTTCTCCTTTCTTAAACAGAGGGACATATTATTCGCTGGAACATTGCCTCATTCTTAGAAGATTCACAAAATAAAAAAAATGTAAGGAAATTTCTCTCAGATCTTCTTAACTTGAACAGTATACCCAGAAAAACAGAAAAAAAAATTAATTCAGAGCTCTACAGGGATAAAAATGTTTTCTGCATATAAAGATCATGTTTTGTGCTTGAAATAATAACTTGATGCTGTGAAAAAAAAATGGAAAAACATAAGTAAAATGGTGTCAGCATTATTTCATTGTGTTCAAAGAAGTTATGTTAAGGATTAACATATCCATGTCCCCTGAGTGGTGTTTCTACCATATGCCATTTGCAGGCTGTTTCATGGAGGGATTATTTTTTCACCTCTTCGAATTTTCAGAAAGACATGCAGATAAATCCACTAAGCTAGCAACCATGGTGGGATACAGAACTGCCTCAAATGTGGTTATGTTGCCTTTTTTCCCTCAGGAAATAAGGGAGGAGCTCTGCTGGAGGGCACATGCTACTGAAGTGGTTGACTTACTTATTGAAGAGGAGAAAAATGTGGTAGTGACAGCATCCACTGATGGTTCAGTCAGGTATAAAATGACTAACTGCTATGGCAAATCCATTGAGCTGTCTTGAAAGTTCCTTTTCTTGCTGCACTTGTATATAGGCTAGAACTTAAATAAAATAAAACACTGGGTGCAATTTCTGTTCTGCACCCAAAAGAACTGGTTTTAATATAACACTTCTCAGGAAGTCAGATCCTTTGCAGACTGTCCTTTTCTTTCAGCCATTGCTTTACTTTGGAATGCATGGCTACACCATTTTAAAAATTACCTCCTGTTCTAATCCTATTTTAGCTTTCCATGCTTGTTAAATTGACATGGATCCTAAGCATGGCACCTAATCAATGTGTATGCAATTAGACCATGGAAGCTTGGAGATACTTCATAGACAACTATAATTCCTTCTTGGCTAACAAGTACATTTGAAGGGGTTTCTTTTGGTTTTCTGGAAGTATCAATGAAGAAATTTCATGTAGATCCTGCTCTGGTGGCAGCACTTTACTGCAGGAACAGTTCAGGACTTTGGTACATTTACTCCTCAGTTTCATAAATACAAACACGAACTGTGTGTTTTCTGTTTTCTACAACAACCTTCTGAATCTTTTTTTTATTCTCAAATTATTTAAATTATAAAAACAATCTCATTGATGTTTTTTTTTGACTAGCACACTGAACAGTGCTGCAGAATTTGATAATATACAGATATTGTCTCACTGCTGTTCCACTTCTAAAAATATCCATTTTTCTTTTCTGTCTTTTGGCACTGCTTCTACTATGTCTGTAGGCTTTGGCATGCCATGACTGGATACTATTTTGGTTACTTTGGACAAGCCAGGAAGTTTGAATTATCAGATACCAGTCGGTTGATTTTGCCTTCTGATGTTAATAACTTTCCTGCCATAATTAAAGCAGAGAGCAAACATATGGAAAAGAAGAAGGTTAAATATCCTCTCATGCTGGACAGAGACAAGTAAGATCTCATACATTTACATACATGTATGACTGGGGGAACAAGTTTGAAAATATGCTTTAAAAACACCTTTCATCTGAAGATCAGAAAAAAATCAGTACTATGTGTTATTCAGAAAAATCTTTTTTAAAGATTTTTTTGACCCAGAATGGATAAATCTTTTCATTTTTATGACTTGGCAACAGTCAAGATTAGGTGATGTTCAAGGTTTGAACTCAGTAATAGTGATGACTAGATACTTGTCTCAGATTTGAGCCTCATTAGAGGTGGTATATTATATATGCTGTTCAGGTTAGCAGCCTGTTATCTTTCAAATTCCAAAAGTTGCTATGTTTCTGGGATCTCCAAAAATTTATTGAAAAAGCTTAATGTGAATCGTTTCAACCAAAACATAAATCCTTCTAGAAGAATAAACCAAATTTAATCTTTCAGTTTAAGAAATGGTCATCTTAAATTTGCTGGTACTTTATGGATACATTCACATACATGGGTAACGGATTTGCAGATCATGGCATTCTGAAGCTGGCATAAATGTGTGTTCAATAGCAGTGTTGAACTCTTCTAGGAAGAGTTCTCAAGGGCTATGGGTTGGTTAGTTACAAGTCAAGTCAGAGGGCCTTGGCCCTTTAGTTTAAGTCATAATTCTAGTCCTGGAACTCTCTGGTTCATTAATTAGTGGATTGAACAAGTGAACATAAATATTGAACAAGGCATCTTCAGAGGAGATGCACACAGTGTCTTAAGTAACAAAGGAATCCAAATCTGTAAAAAAAATTACTTCAGGGCTTAAAAAGTCATGCATTCTTTAGTGGTAAGTTTTCATATACCTTGTCCATTCTTAGGCTGCCTTTCAACCAAAGCACTTTGGGACAATGGAAAATCTCTAAGGTGCTTTACTGTTACCCCATTTAATTTGGTATCCTGCTAGTAATTATTATTCCGTGGAGTTCTTACTAATATGAGTAGTGTCACTGCAGTCAGAAGAGTAACTCATCAATACAGAGAAGTGCTTGGCTGTGTTTGAAGGACTAACCCCTGTAGTTCTTTGGAATAGTCAGCAGCTAGTTTGAAACCTCTGGAACCAAATATCATTAATTCAGCTAACATGAAAGAAACTTTCCGTAAATTACATGCCTATTTCAAACTGTTACTACTTTTTGAGGATTCTTCAAATATTTCAGTAAAGGAGAATGGCTATTATACATTTAAACACATTAACTAAACAGACAAAGAGCAAGAAAATTAGAAATGCTTAATTGTGTAGAGAACTGGGGAAAAAAAGCAGCCACACGCTATGCAATAGAAAATTTCAGTCTTACCATTCTACATACTCTGTGTGCTGTCACCTTAAGAGTGACTTGGTTCCTCTGGATTAACTGTACCAAAGAGTGTAAAGGAGAGCTAGCCAACCATCATCCAAAAGGCTGTGTTACTTATGGATGCTAGGCTTTGTACTCAGGATGCAGACAATTGTCTTGGGACAAGTCACTTATCTTTGTGATGCTAATAGAATTTGGTTATTGGATAACTCATACAGTATTCAGCACTAAGATAACATTTTAGGATCTCAATTAACAACTCATATTGTAAGTGTTATTAACAGATATATATTCATGGAATCACAGAATCCTTAAGGTTGGAAAATATTTCTAAGATCATCGAGTCCAACCATTAACCAAGGACCACCATATTCACTGCTAAGCCATATGCCCCAAGTGCTACATCCAAATGCCTTTTGAATACTTTAGGAACAGTGACTCCACCACCTCCCTGGGCAGCCTGTTCCCATGCATGACCAACGTTTCAGCAGATCAAAGAACTGGACACAGCACTTGAGGTGTGGCCTTACCAGTGCCAAGTGTAGGGGGACAATCACCCCTAGTTCTGCTGGCCACACTATTTATATATCACAGATTGAATATCACAGAATATTCTGAGTTGGAAGAGACCCACAAGGATCATTGAGTCCAATTCTCAAGTGAATGACCTGTATGGGGATCAAGCCCACAACTTTAGCATTGTGAGCACCATGCTCTAACCAACGGAGTTAGTGACTATGTACTATTGGCCTTCTTGGCCACCTGGGCACAGGCTGGCTCATGTTCAGCCACTGTCAACCAGCACCACCAGGTCCTTTTCCACAAGAGAGCTTTCCAGCTATGCTGTCCCCAGCCTGTGGCATTATCAGGGGGTTGTTGTGACCCAAGGGCAGGACCTGGCACTTCGTTTTGCTGGACCTCATATCATTGGTCTCAACCCATTGGTCCAGCCTGTCCAGATCCCTCTGCAGAGATTTCCCACTGTCCAGCAGGTCAACATTCCCATCCAACTTGCTGTGATATGTAAATTTTCTGAGGGTGCACTCAATCTCCTCATGCAGATCATCAGTAAAGATATTAAACAGAACTGGCCCCAACACAAAGCCCTTGAGAACACCATTTGTGGCTAGTTGCCAGCTGGATTTAACTCCATTCATCACCACTCCCTGGGCCTGGCCATCCAGTCATTTTTTACCCAGCACCCAGCCAAGCCATGAGTTGTTGCATTGCCTTGTTTGGTTTAGCAAGCCGCAGCCTTCCCAGAAAGAGCAGCGGGGCTGCTTAGGACAGAGCGGCAGTTCCGCTCTCCCGTAGTCCTTCCGGACACTCCTGTTCCGGCTAGCTGTCAGCCCTGCAACACAGTGACAGTAAAGGAGGCAAGAAGGGTCCCTCCATATGGACCTCAGAGGAGCTTTTATTGCATGGTGAGAAGCCGATTCCCAGAGGCAGAAAGACCTCGTGGTCAGGCAGCAGGGGGCTTTCTCAGGGCGCGGGGGTGGTACATGGGCGGAGTTGGGGTACTGGAACCAATAGGGAGAACTGGAGGGAGTGGCCAGGGCTAGGGGCAGGGGGGGAACAGTGTGGAGGGCATGCGTTTAATAAGAGCAGCAATGGATAAATACAGCACCACAGTGAGTAGCCAGCTTCTCCAGGAGAAAGCTGTGGGAAAATACTGCCCAAATGTGCACATACCTGAAAAGGCACAAACCCATCTAAGCAGCATAGGTGCTTGCAGTTTAAACAAGCATCTCAGGAGATCTATTGAAAAATGCCAGCAGATAGACCCATATAGAGGAATAGTCTCAGTTTCTCTCTGTTCCTTAGCTTGTGTGACCTGGCTTATTTTTCTGATTATAAAGGCAACGGTTAATCTGCACTAACAGACACTCTGGATAATTTCTTCTCATGACTAAATTTGGAAACCAGACATATGAGCAGAGGACACCTTTGTTACGAAAGTCACATTTAGGTGTTCTAGTGAGAACTTAAAAAAGTGCTGAAAAGCCATTATCAGACAGTGAGTTAGCACATGACTGTTGTAAATGGTGTTTATGTTAAGATTTCCTGACTTCTACAGGTGACAGCCAGTACCTGGATTGACAAAGTGTTAGTGAAGCACTCCATGACCTTTTTATTAAGACCTATGAAGGTCCTAAGAAAAATATATTTTGAAGATATATGAAATCATTTATAGATCAAAATAGTTTCATTTTAGAGCCAGATAAGAATATTGCATTCATAACTGTCATTTTGATAGGAATTTCAGACTTCTTCTGTCTCGTATGCACAGGTGGAAGTCACTGACCAGATCACCTTCAGTTTCAGAAAAGGCTGGACATCGGGGCTTCAAGTTTTTCAAAGCTTTGGCTCCTGAAAAGGTAGCTAATATATATGACAAATTTATGTTCTGTGCAAAGTATAGGAAATACAGTTTTATTTCTCACTTTAAAATTATCTATAAACAACCCTACGTATCTTTCTCATTCAGTGGATAAGCTAGAACAAAAATGCATAAACAGAGGGATCTAAGAAATGTCTGTGGTTTTCATTCTCATTTTTCACATTTTCAAATTTCAGTTTAGAAGGTAGCACAAACAGATTCACTGGTTTAAAAGTGTAAAGAAACCTCTAGCATTTTCCTCTGCTTTAACAGAAAACCTAAATATCTTAAGTTTGCTTGAAGGATGTGTGAAAATACTAGAATGACAGTGAATCCCTGGTTACATCCAATAGTTCTTTCAGGGTTCCCATGAAATCAGAAACCAGGAGAGTTAGATTTCGTTACATACACTTTCTACAACTCTAACTGCATATCAGTAGAGCTCCTCCATCTTTACCTGGCTTAACCCTTAAAAGTCGTGGGAATAAAAAACCTCTCTTGCAGTTGTAGTAAGAATGTCTTCATCACCTTTTGTCTTCAGCTAGTAATGCACTGACTTTGGCTTCCCTTGGTCAGATCCAACCTTTGGAAACTTTTGAGTTTGTATGCAAAGAGGCTGGTTCAGTATTTGCGTTTCTTCCTATATATGAGGTAAGCACAAGTGTTTTCTACTTTTTGTGGTGGCGTTCATACATCAGAAGCCATTAGCACTTGTACATTATTACTCTGACATTCCACTGTTAATTGTCTGCTTCTCAATTTAATTTTCTAACGTGATTTGCACTACCTATCCAACTCCAACTCCAACTTTGGTGGAAGCTTGAGAATCCAGTTGAAGTGAGGATGCCAAAAAGTGAGTATTGCAGACATTTACTTCTCCTGTTCAACCTCATGTCATTAATTTTTTGCTCAGACTCAGTTCTTTTAACCAGTCCCAAACCTATTGAATCCCATCTGCCCAAAGCTTTGAGTACTGTTAAGTAGTACTATTTTATGGGTATTAATGAGCTGATCTACTGCAAGCTGTCTAAAAAATATTCCTAGGTTTTTATTCTATGGAGAAAGATCAGAATATTCCACAGGCTTGTCTATCCCACATATCATAGGATGAAAAGAATCACCCCTAGCAAAGGTGCTGATCTCTTTCTATAGAGGGTACCTAGAGAACTAACTTGGATAAGACTCCAAAATCCTAGATGGCTGATTAGGTGGGTTCAATAGGACACTCAACATTCCAACTCTGCATTTCAATATATATGACCTAATGCTTGTACATGCAGCATTACATTGTCTCAGAAAAAAACTCAGGAGCACAGTGTTCAAATAGTTGGCACATATGCTATTTTTCTGACCATTAATGTACTTTGAAAATCTGTGTTTTGTTTTCTTCCTGAAAAAGAAAATAAAATACAGGGGGTCTTGTGCCTTGGGAAATGAGGAGCAACTACTCTGAAGCCAATGAGACTGCAATGAATTTGCACCAAAATGAAATTTTTCGTAAGCTATGTGCACAAAATCAGATTTTTTGTCTGTGCTGTTACAAAATGCTATCAGTCTGGTCTACTCACATCAGTATGTTAATAAGTTCTTGAAATTTTTTAAAGGTCTTCAAAGGATGAAAGTTGAGAAGTCCAGTCCCAAGGGATGGGAAATGGATACAGATTCCATTGAAGACTTGAGTCAAGACCAGTAAATGTGGTTTCCATCTTCATTAAAGTGGATTAGCAGATTTCTTTTATTATTTTTTCTCTGTTTTTTTAAAACGATATTTAAATCCATTTCATTATTAAGTAGAACATATAGAAAACAAATCTTTACTTCTATTCCAATCCATCATGCAGAGAATAAATTCTAATAAAGGCAGTGTATGATTATAACTAGATATGGAAAAGCCCATTTGACTTAATGTACATTTGCTGACAGTTACTCTCTATGTCAAAACCACCAGTTTCCTCTCTGCTTCAATTTGTCCTGTTCAAACTTTTGTATATTGAATATTGCACTGCTTTTTTTCCTGCCAGATTAATCATATACTCAACAGTTAATATGCCCTGTTAACTAATAACTAATATGTTAGTTCCTTGCTTATGCTTTCAAAGAGTGTGTTCATCCCCTAAGCCAGAAGAGTGCCTGCTGAGCTCATATTCAGTTAATTATCCATCATGATTACGCAAATCTTTTCTCACATTCCAGCATTCCAGGACAATGTCACAACATGACACAGAGCACAGAATACGTCTTCATCCTTTGGCTAAACGTACACATAGTGCCAAGTGTCTCACCTTAGTGAGTAGTTAGGATAATGCATATAACATGGGATATTACCTGCTATTTTGGGGAAAATAGCAGGTTTTCTGTAGCACTGGTATTGAATTGGTGTTTGCTCTGCTAGCCTTCTTGAAAGGACATTCTTCTCATGAACTGAATATACAATGACTTGCAATGATTTACCTGCCTTCAACTTCTTATAGGGTTATGATGAATTTAGGGGTAACTGCAAAATATCTTGTGGGAGTATATTTAAAATTGTTATGGTCAGCTGTACCAGACCTGGCAGGCATTAATGTAATTTTCTTGATAGCAGCCTGTATGGTGCTGTGTCCTGGATTTGTGAATAAAACAGTGTTGATAACACACCAGTGTTTTGGCTGTTGCTGAGCAATGCCAGCACAACAACAAGGTGCTTTTTTCCCACACCCAGTGAGTAGGCTGGGAAGGGACACAGCCGGAACAGCTGACCTGAATTCACCAGAAATTTTCCATACCATATAACAGCCTCATGGAATGGGGGAGGGACCCAAGATATTCATGGTTGTAGTGTTTGTCTTCCCAAGTACCCACTCATTATGTGTGCTGAGGCCCTGTTTCCCAGGAAGTGGCTAAACAAATATCTGCCTGCTGGTGGTAAGCAGTGCTTGAATTCCTTATTTTGCTCTGCTTGCACATGCAGCTTTGCTTCACCTATTATACTGTCTTCATTGTGGCCCAAGAATTTTCTCACTTTTGCTCTTCCTAATCTCTTCCCCATCACACCAGGAGAAGTAAGGAAGCAAGCAAGAAACTGGGCAGACACTTGGTGCCTGCCAGGGTCGGCCCACCACATTAATCAACCTTGTGATTAAAACTAAAATCAGACTTGTCTGACAAACCAAGTAGTACTAGATAAAGTGTGATCTGCCATTTACTATTTATGTTCACTTCATCTTACCCATGATTTAGCAGTTAGCATATGAAAGGTAATATTCCTGCAATTCTGAGTCCTATATCCCTTTGAAAGCTACATAAACCCTCTTTCAGTTACCTGAAAATTGCCGAGTCTTCAAAGATTACTAAAAATGCACAGTTCAGGTTCAGAGAGATCCTTACCCATTTATTTTGATGCTTTTATGTGTTATGTTTTATCACATGTAATGTAATATTTTCTCTTTGGTATTGTCCCTACTAATAGCCAGGCCTGAATTATTTCACTGTGGTTGCAAGATGCAGATATCCCACTTGTCTTCAGTTTATTAACTGACTACTTACTTCCTCAGAACTATTTACTCAATATTTTCTTTTTACCAAACTTTTAGCACTGCTAGGATTTCATAGGTTCTTAATTTTCGAATTGTACCCTTTTCAGTCTTGCTTCCTTCTCCCTTCAGTTTTCTTTATTAGTTGTCTGTGTTTTCCAAGAGTTGACTTGTAGTCATGGCTATTCATGCCACTGTATCATCCACTGTGCAGAAACTATCCATAATGTAGTACTATTCCCAGTAACAATCAAGTGTTTAATCCTGTGGTGAATGGAATCGATGGACAAGCTCTCAGGAGGTAATCATGCTGTAAGGAAAACTGTCAAAAATGCATGATATGTGTGTGCTATCTTTATCAGCCTTCCACCCAGTCACTACCTTACTGTTATGCTGTTTAAAGTGTGACAAAATTACAGTGCTGTAAGTGCTAATGGATCTTTTTTCCCTAATTCAGGAAAAAAACAGAAGTAGATCAGACTGCCTGTCATTGCTTAGCGTTATTGTTTACTTCCACATCCTAGGGCTTTATGAGCACCAAATGGAAACTGATCCTGGCCCCAAACATTTTACACAATTATATTATCCAACTGTCTTTCATAAGTGTCAAAAGAAAAGCAGAGACATTTAATTTCTATGAATAGATAATCCACTAAGGCATTGCACAGAATTTATTAGAAGATTAGTTGTGTATCATGCGCTTCAAAACAGAGGATGAGAAATTAAGCACAGGCAAGTGATATTTGCACCCACTCATCTTACAGCAGTCTTTTCAGTGCTGGATCTAGTACAAAGCTGTGTGTTAAGGGACTTTTTGGTATTAACTGTGGATGCTGATGTATTTCTTAGCAGGATGGTTTCTTTCTACCAGCATCTGCAATTATACTGCAGTCTTAAATGTTCCAGGTGAATGAGTTGTTCTGTTGTTCCAGATCATTACTCTATTAAGGAAAGGTATCTTAACAAGACAGGCTCTTTGAGCATGGCAGAAGTTCATGCTTGTACTGGCTGCAGTAGTTAGTTTGCCAGAAGTTCATTACAGCCCTTGCCAGTGCTTTACAAAATCTGCGACGCTCTTTAGCTGCCCTCACCCACTGAGGCAGTTCAAGCTGGATGGCATCAATGGTGCCAGAACTACGGGAGCCAAAAGTCTTTGTTATGTATCCACCACTATAATAGCTTCCGTTATTTGGGCTAGGATTGGATGGCGAAGGCACACAAATGTAGCTCTTATTTTGTTCTTCAATATATTTACCCAAACTTCTGTTGCCTGCAACCAAAGTCTGAGAAGACACATTGACCAGCTGACTGGCCAGATGGCTAATTGAGGAATTCAATGCAGAAAAGGCACCTGAGTTAAGGGAAGTTTTTGAAAGTGTGTAACCTAGTTCTATCCACCTTTCAGGATGTGCTTGTCCATGGATATCCAGAATTAGGCCCCTTGACATCTGTGATTTTGCAGTGGTCAAAAATCCCATATAGTCCTCCCAGGCCTGTTCTGCTTGGGGAATTCCAAAGGAGGCTTCTTCCTTTTCCCTGTTAGCATCCATCTTGAACCTCTGTAGGTGGTTTATGACGATATGTGGGAAGAAGCCATCAGTAATGTTGTTGATTTCTTCAGCAAGAGCCTGAGCCACCTCTATGGTATACCTGTCTTGGTTGGTAGACACTTTGCATTTCTTAGAATTTTGAATACTTCCAGGAGGACAGTCATGAGAGAAAATACAAGAGGATGTCTTCACATCCCAACAAGCAGCCTCTCGATCAGGGATGTCTTTAGGTTCCATTGACCCACCGTGTGGGACAGAGAGAAGGAGGTTCATGTTGCCCACTTGATATTCTGTGAAATTATTATGACCAAATACAACATCTTTGGTGCTAGTGACTTTCAGAAGCAAAGATAAAATGGAAAAGAGGAACAAATACATATTTTTCATCTGCTGCTGGAAGACTCAGCAATATGGAATATATCAGTACCTACAAAAAAAGCAAAAGACAGACTACAGATTACTTACAGCTGGGAACACATGAGAGACTGTTCAGCTGCTGTTGGCATAATTAGTTAATGATTAATCTATTTTAGTTGTATTCCATGTAGCACAAAGAGAAACAGAAATTAACAGGACACTTAGTATGGCTAGATGTAATGAATGCAAGGGAAATGGTAAGTTACTGGGCCTCCCCCATTTCCCCAGAAAGTACAAACAGTATTTGATCACTATCTGATTCCAGGGAATCATCCCAGCAAAATATCTGAAATCATTTTTTTGCCTCAAAGCCTCTCTTTTTTCATCCCTGAAATGTAAAATAAATGTAACAAAAGTTGATAAAACATCTGTATGTCATTGACCTGTGTGAAATATCTTTGCATTATCAATGTGATTACATAAACTAGAGGCTATGTCAGTCCACACCAGGACTTCTGTGACCAGGCTTGTGTAAAATAATGAGACTGATAAAAATTGAGTGCTATCAAGCTCTGTCTCTAACTATGCTCCAGACTGAGTTACTGTAAGACCTTTATAGATAGGCACTAGTGAGTGCATTAAGTAGTAACTCTGTTCTGTTTTGTTTGCAAGCCTCCATTCTCTTCAAGTGACCTAAGATATTTTTAGGCCCTCACTAATATGCCATTTTTTGGAAACCTGGAATTCAACAAGATGCTCACAGGTCTTTCTGGTTTGAAGATATCTCTAGAAAGATCAGCACCTTGAGTGTAACTGTGTTGGGTGGCTGTAAAATGAACCAGTAAAGTCAGTGAAAAGCAGAATAAAAAAGGATACTTTTCACTTCCAGGAGTAAAAGAACCTCCTCAGTAAAGGCCAGATGAGGAGTATATAGACACATGCATTTGCAGAAGAATCAGGACACCCTGTTGTCTGGTCCTGCCCCTATCATTACAGCACATGCAGAAATGCAGAGGATAAGAGACAAAGGAGAGAGTAAGTAAGAAGATCAGCAAGAGGTTATCCCCAGCTTCTGGCCTGAGACCATGAGAGCAGCCAGTAATACTGAGAGGGCAGGGGGCACTGTGGAAGTCCCCCCCCATCAGCTGCCTACTCTAAGAAAGGGAGAGGGCAACTTCACCAAAATAATGCAGCAAAATATTCTTTTCCTGCTATAAGGGCATGCTGCTGGATTTTTAGAGATAACCTCTGCTGCCTACTGCACTGCACTCCGAGGAGCCTGTACCTGAAAAATAAACATTTATCTTCCGCTCTTCTTTCTGGGCTAAAAGTCCCATAAAAGTCTGTGAGCTGGAATCAGATCCCCGAAAATCCCATCTACAGTTTCCCTGTTCATGACAAAAGATTTTTTTTGTTTCATTTTAAGCTTTGATTTAAAAGCTCCTTTTAGTTGAGCTGCTGACTTAAAACAATATTTTATCCAAGGCTTTGTATGGTCCATGCTTCCCAAGACTTCCCTGAGACACAGACATGCTAGTTCACTGTGCATTACCAGAAACACCGAGGAAAGGAATGCTCTCAGATATTATTCAAAATCCTTCTTTTCAGAAAAACAGACTACAAATGCAGAGTGTGTAAGTCTAACAATAGCTTACCTGAGCTGCAGGGAGTCCAGCACCAAGTTAAATAAATCAACAGTAGCAACTCCCAGAGGCTGCTCCCCTGCCTCAGAAGGACTCCAGTTTCTTCTTCTCAGGCTCTAATTAAGTACAATGACACAGCTGTTCCTTTCCCACAGCATGCCAAACTGTTTGTGGTCGTCAGCAGCAGTTTGCTTGTCTTTTTGCAGTCTCTTGTTAATGATTGAATCAAGCTGTTCATGCTACTAGATTATGTCTTAATGACATATGGAGAGAGAACTCTGTATAATTCCCAAAATGAAGGCAGTCACCTTGGCACAACTCAGGTTCTGGACAGACCTGGGGATTCTGGAGGCACCTGTGTTATTGTGAGGTCAAAAAAAAAAATATACTGAATAATTTAAAGTGGTAGTAATCACTGCAGGACTAGTTTGAAGACTTACCTACAAAGAAAGTGGGAGATTTTCCTGCCTTTGCACCTTCGAAAGTGAAACTGAACTGCCCCTTGCGCTCGCCTGCAGCTGAGGCTGTGTCCCAGGAAGCCTCCAGGGGCCAGGCTGAGCCATGCAGCTACGAGGAACAGAGGCTTCAGCAGCATGGATGTGTGATTTTACAACGACAGATAACAAGAAGGGAAAAAAAGTATGCACTGGGATACCAGGGCTTAGCAGGCTTTTGTTCTCTATACTGACATTATGTTTCCAGAGATAAAAAAAAACCTTGCCACAAGTAGCGCAGCCACACTTAAGCTCAGAATAGCTAATAAACTAATATAATCAGCATATCTAAACAATGTTAACTAGATAATCTAGGTTTTTAATAACTTTACTAACACTATTTTCGTGATAAATGAGCTTTTAAAAATATTTCCTCTGCTACTAAATATAGTTTAAGGATGTCATCCTCTAAACTGCTCTCAAGTGTGTATGACTGTGTTCGTGAATTTGCTTGTGGTGTTAAAGCCTGGCTTCTTAGCTAAGCTAAAAAAAGCTGTGAAAATGTATAGTCCATAAATAGAAATTTCAATAAAAGACAGATAAAGGGTGCAGTGAATGTAATACTGCCACCTATCAGAGAGAAATCAAATTTCTTTTCTAAGAAATTGATTAAATAGTCAAACTAACTGCCAAACCAACTTTTTGAAATAAAAGTGATTAAATTCTTAAGCAGTGAATAGTAGCAGCAATAGTAAATATACTATATATACTACAATATAGTAGCAGTTATAAGAAATTCACTGAAATTTTGGAAAAATTAGTATAAACCAGCCACCCAATCTACTAATATCACCATAGCTGATGGTCTGGTTGTGAGTTTCAGCAAAGTGCCCATTTTCATTCTGAGTATTTTAATCTACCTCATGAAGACACTTCCAGCTGTACCAGACACTGTACAGAAGAAAGTTGAGCAAAAATCTGTAAGAAGTCCTTGTCCATTGTAGTGCACAGTGGGGACAAAATTAATTTTGCTTTACTTGTCTGTGTAAAGGTTAGATGTTTACATCAGACAGTGATCCCATTTCCTCTCTTTAGAAGAGCTGTGTTGAGAAAGAAGCAGTTCTAGAGGTACTTCAGTGTACTTATCTTGGGCACCTATCTCATGTTTCTACTAGGGGTCAACAGGGCTATACTCAGAATGGCTCTTCTTTTTTTTATTTTATGATAGAAAACAATTGAAAAGAAAACAAAATGTTTCTGCTCTACTTTTTACTTTGAGATCTCTTTAAAATGTATTCTGCAAGTCACTATTACAAAGCTGCCTAAGGAAAGAAAAAACACGCAGCAGAGATTTGGCATAGTAATTTCTAGTCTTACCAGCTCTCCAGATAGAGGAACTACTTGTGAAAGAAAATAATTCTATGTATTACTACAGGCTTTGTAACTAATCATAATGTGGTGCTGCTTCCCTGTTTCATCTGGTACCTATGGGAAATAAAACTGCAATACTGTGGTATTCTTCAAAGGAATAATGCACCAAAATGTTACCATCTGACTACTTTCTTCCAAGAGACACCGTTGAACTTAAAAGATCAGTATCTTTAGCCAGTTTTAAGTCGATATAGCTCTACTGAAACCAACAAAGCCTTTGACTCATTGTATCATTGTATTCTGTTATTTTATAGAAGTTATGAGATGTCATGAGGATGGGTCATACTGGTTCATACATGGCTGAAGATATTCATAATAAACTGATTGTTAAGGCATGTTGTGCTAACTCTTCAATTCTAAAGTATCCATCCTTTCAGGTGAAGGAATTGAAAAGGAAAATCTGAGCTGAGCAAGAGTTGTGTAACTCTGGCTTTCTTCAATGCAAGTTTATTGGCTCCAATGCTTCTGAATCTGAGGTTCACGTTAGGACTGTTTTTAATATAATTTACAGAAAGTAGTCAAAAGTATATTTAATTGAATTGCACATGAGATTTTGAATGATATTGGTACATTACATTGTCTACTCTGATTACTGTTCTTCCCATGAGCACAGCAGTTTGATAGAAAAAGAAATGTCAGAAGTGATAGAAGAACATATTCGTAAGAGAAGTGAACCTAATCCAAATACAATTCTAACTGCGATTGCATTTAAAACTTGTTGAGTGTGTCATATATAGTCAGAATCACGGAGTGGAAAAAGAATTGGCAAAGTAGAATTCAATCAGTATTTTCAACATTAAAACATCTTATGCTGTCACTGTGGCCAAGTTATTTCTATGCGTTTCTTAGCTGAGAAGTTGTAATTCAGATGCGCTCTTTTCAGAACGCATTGATTTGAAGCTTTGCTGTCTGCTTTTCTACACTGTTGACTGAGTCATCCATATAACCGAGTCAAAATATCAAGGAACTGTATCGACTTCAAAATGGCACAAAGAAAAAGAAGCTCTTATCTGGTAGATATAGGCCTACGTTTACTTACTGCAATTTTTGTTTTTATTTATGCAAGCATACACACCCATATGTTAACTGTCAAGAAAAAGAACCTTTATGACATAATTGTAAGTTTGACCATCCGTTCTTGAATTAACCCCAGGGTTTCAGTGCTGCAACAGTAACATCTGTCCCTCTCTTGATCCTTCGCCGTCAGTGACTCGCGTCAGCCCTTCCCCTCCCCTCCCGCTGGGTTAGCTGCAGTCCTTTGTCCTGATACAATTCTGTGCGGCCTTTTGATTTCAGCGTATTTCATGTTTATTGATGTCACGTTCGTCGTTGTTAGCCACGAGCTGTGTCAGCCACACGCCCGCTGTCACGAATGCTGTCAGGAATGGGCTGTCCCACGGCGGCTCAGGCGGGCCGCGCTCCAGCCCCGGCCCCGCCCGCGCGGGGCACCATGGGGATCGTAGTCCCCGCGCGCGGGGCGGGGCCACGGCGCTCAGCGCGCGCTGCTTGAAAGCGCCGGGCGGCCGCCGCGCGCCACGGCCGAGCGGAGCCGGACTGGGCCGGACTGGGCCGGGCCGGAGGAGCCGCGTCTGCCCCGGCCAGGGGAGGCGAGAGGAGGCGCGGGCCGTGTCCCCGCGTCTTTCGGTCCCTCTCTCGCCCCACTCCCCGGGCAGCGCCGGACCGCAACGAGGTACAGCCGCTGGCGCCGCGTGGGGAGGTGGCCCGAGCTCGGGGCACCCGCAGGAGCATCTCGTGGCCCTGGCACGGCCCAGTGCCCCGTCTGTGAGCTGACCTGGCGGCCCTCGAGCGAAGATACATAGCACGAAGCACTCGGCTTCGTTCTTTCGCCTTTCCTTTTTTTCCCCGCTCTGCGGCATCATGGGGATCCAGGGCCTGCTCCAGTTTATCAAGGAGGCTGCCGAGCCTTCCCACGTGAAGAAATACAAAGGGCTGACGGTAGCTGTGGACACCTACTGCTGGCTGCACAAAGGCGCCTATGCCTGTGCTGAAAAGCTGGCCCGAGGAGAGCCCACAGATATGTAAGTCTTTCTTACACTTAAGTCTCGGCCTTTCTGCAGATTAAAGTTTTGTTAACTTGGTGTTTCTTGAACTAGTAGTTTATCTTCTTACTATTGGTTCTGAATTCTCAGTTGAACTCTTTGGAATTGGAAATTTTTGGCGATAAGTGAACAGCTTTCCAGCTGTGCAAAATAATATTAAAGTATACATTGGGAGAAAAACTGTCAAAAATATTTTTTGGTTAAAATACCATTGACTGTGTCAGGTTTTTTCCCTAGCATGTGTCGCTCTCAACTATAATCTAATTTCTCTGATGAAATTCTGTACATGCAATTCTTTAATTTCAAGTTTAATATTATTTTTAGGCATCTTTTTTGTATGCAGAGAGTTTGTAAATACTGCTGTGACAAAGGTCATAATGATACCAAGAAATTATGAGAGATGTGTTGTGCTCTGAATAAAGTGTAAGATATCTTGCTTAACATACTACGTTTTTAGTTAAAGTAGCTTTTCTAAAACACATTTACACAGT
This sequence comes from Corvus moneduloides, assembly GCF_009650955.1. Taxonomy (NCBI): domain Eukaryota; kingdom Metazoa; phylum Chordata; class Aves; order Passeriformes; family Corvidae; genus Corvus; species Corvus moneduloides. The sequence goes on along the minus strand of NC_045478.1, from coordinate 73,235,316 downwards.
TATATTTCTAGGGAAGGAAAAGCGCAAAAATTGTGGTCATATGTCAGATTCAACTCCACACCTTAGATCAGGTTTGCATAATTTCTTGCCCATCTCTGAAAAAGTGGGTTGGACTCTTGTTTTAGATTGAATATAGGTAAGTTTGGAAGGGACCACTGGATGTCATCTCATGCACATTACTCAAGATTGTGTCCAGATGGCTTTCAAATATCTCCAGAGAAGAAAGAAACTCTAAAACCTCTCTGGGCAACCTGTTTCAGTGCTCGGTTACCTGCACAGTAAGGAAGTTATGTTTATATTCTAGTGGAATTCCTGTGTTTTGGTTGCTGCCTCTTGTCCTATTGCTTGGCACCACCCAGGGGACCTTGGATCCATCAGATGTTTGATTGGAGGCAAGAGAGAGTTGGTGCAAATGGATTCAAATATTTACTCCTGCTTTTGTTAATTTGGAGAACTGTGGAGTTTCAATCCAACCCTGCCTTGAAGATAGTGGAGGTTCCTCAGAGTCCTGAGAATAGGATACACTTCAGTTGAGGAAAAAATTGACTGTCAGGAGAAATATTCATAGTCATAGGAAACTTTGGAATGGTTGAATTTAAATACATGAATACTTTATGGGCAAATCTCGTTTCCATGCACATATGATCCTAGACTGGCACCTTAACTATAGTGTAGAGTCCTTTCACACTTTAAAATTCATCCGGATGAAGGTATTATATAGCTACAGTGCTATTTGCTCCTGTATTTCAAAAATCATAGTTATTTTTGGTAGCTCTAAATCTGGTTTCTTCAGTGCTCATATCCTTGCATTCTAAATGCTTCTAAACCCCACTCTCCTTCCCCTCTCATCCTCTATTGATGAGGTTGCTCTTGCTGTTTCAAACAGTGTCCTTAAAATAAAAAAATCCTGATTTTTTTTTTTTAAATTGAGCATCATTGCAATGTGCTTGGTTAAGTGTTTACAGCAGTTATTAGATTTTAGTTCTGTGCTGCTGATAAAATTATCTCATACAGATCTGTAGAAATAACAGGTAAGAAGATGAGCGGTCTGAGGGAATAAATTACATCTGGAATTCCCTATGAATATTTTTTCAAGGGATGGGCTTCGAAGCCAGTGGAGGATTGTTTCCTGGTCCATATACCATCTTCACAGTTAGTGGGGAACTTTTCTGTCTTTTGGAATATTTTCAGTGCTGTGCCTGTATTTTTAGTATGGGAAGATATGTTTGCATGTCTTGTCCGTAGGATATATCCACTATCTGGAGAGAAGAGTGGATAGTTCTGCAAGAGAGATTTAATAACCGCATCACTTCTTCCAGCTCTACAAAAGTGCATTTAGTCTGCCTTTCTGGTGAGAGGTCATGTACTGACTGCTTTTCTGCTTTCTGTTTCCCCGGCCATTATGAATTGAGTTGCTGAAAGTAAAAAGATGATCCATGTTTTAACTGTTCAAGTTTTTGTCAATGTGGAATCCTAATGTAGCAAAGTCAAACTCAATTATACTCGAATTCTTCATCTTGTCTAGGAGAGAGGAGCAGTCAGTCCAGTTCTGAACTGGGAGGTGGACTGTTTCTCTTGGTAACAAACCTAACCAAACAGCATTCAAGTGTTCTTACTTTTTTGTGATACTGGGGAAATATACAGCCTGTTACGATTTTTGAACAATAGTTAGTCCTAAACTTACAGTTCTCCTTTCCTGCAAGTGGAAAATATGTATTAGACTTGTGATTAACAATAGAAGTTTATCTTTCTTATGTTACTTTTGTTTTTGTTGATAGTTATGTAGCTTTCTGTATGAAACTTGTTCATATGCTCCTCTCATTTGGAATTAAACCAATTTTGGTATTTGATGGATGTACCCTACCCTCTAAGAAGGAAGTGGAAAAGGCACGACGAGAGTAAGTACTGAACTGTATTGATTTGCAAGCAAATCAGTTTTATCACTACAGTAAAAATCAAAAACCCTCAAACTTCAGCTAGGTAGTAAGCTCTGGTAAACCCCCCTGCAATATAATGTGATTTCTTTTAATTTATGGCTACAATCATACAAACTTCTTAGAGGTTTTATTCCAAAAATAGAAATGCACTTCATCAATGAAAGCCATTTTATAGAGGAAGGAAGTAAACCTTTGAGCATTAGTTCCTGTAATGTGTTAGAGGTTTTTAGTTCACCCGCACTTGTGATCTCTGGACAAAAATACCTTTTCGCAATCTAATTTTGTTTTAAAATAGCACCCCTTTCCTCATCTTTCTCTACAACTAGCAAGATAAACCTGTTTCAGATTTGGATTCAGGTCCCTCTAAATGGGACTTTTTACTGAAGCTGTGAGAATTTTTCAGTCGCGGTTGTTATTTATGAATTCTCATGAGACACGTGCTTTCTTCAGCGTGAAGTGTACAGTTTCCGATATATGAAATTAAGTAAATTAGGTTCTCTGTCCTCTAAATCAATAAGTATCTGGTGTCAGACACTCCCAACTCCCATTAAATCTATTTTACTGCAAGCTGAGAGTGGGTACATTTCTTCTTTTACACTGCTGATTTCAGTTCCTGATTTGTCACTGTTTTCTGAGAAAATATTATAAATTTCAGCATTCAAATCTAGTTATCCTTGTCAATACAATGACTTAGTTATCTAATTTTCTAGTTTTAAAAAATTATGCAGTAGCCCAGATTTGGAAGGTGTTGGAATTTTTTCCCCCTTTCCTACCTGTCTTTCCTAGACCTTTCTGCTGTTTGTCCTTTTAAGTGAAAAATAATCTGAGATTGGTGGTTATTTTTGTCTTTCTTTTAGGAAGCGTCAAGCCAGTCTCCTGAAGGGGAAACAATTGTTGCAGGAAGGGAGACTGTCAGAAGCTAGGGAATGTTTTGGGCGCAGTGTAAATATTACCCATGCTATGGCTCATGAAGTTATTAAAGTAAGTTGGCAACGTTGTTGATAATGCCAGTTAAAAAAAAAAAAAAACTGTGCAATAGGTAGCATATCCTGCTCTGCATTTTTGCAGCTGCATCACTACCTCTTCTATATAGACAAGAGAAGTATTCCATCCTGCTTGTTACTGGGTTGTGTTAGGCACAACTAACAAACTTGAAGTTAATTATGTTCATTTGTATAAATAATAATGATGTGTTGAACAAAATACATGTCTTCTTACTGCTATGAGCTGAATTTGTTAACATCTCTGTTTTACTTTTGCTGCACAAAAAATAATCAATTTTTTTAATATACATTTTCCCTTGTCTAGTTTCTGAGCATAGACTACAGAAAAAAATTTGGCTGCTTAAAAACTGTTCTAGTAGTTTTTTGCTGTACATTCAATGCAGTCATAGGATTTTATCAAAACAGTATTAAATTTGTTTCAGTGTGGTTCTCCTTTGTTCAGAATATAACTTGCATGAGTTTGAAGCTGCCACCTGTGGTCAGATGCAATGACCATAGTGTTACAGGCCAACCCAGGAAAGGTTGTTTTTGTAAACCAATATATATGGATCTAAACTGCTTGAAAGTTGTTTTTGTTTTCAGATCTCTTAGGGGATTACTGAAAATTAATGCAAAGTATGTGTATGCTTCTTGTTTACATACAGGCTGCACGAGCCCAGGGAGTTGATTGTATTGTTGCTCCTTATGAAGCGGATGCTCAGCTGGCTTATCTTAATAAGACAGGCATGGTTCAAGCTATAATTACAGAAGACTCTGATCTCTTAGCTTTTGGATGTAAAAAGGTATGGAAGAGAATACTAATAGCCTTTACCTCTTGCTGATACCTGAAAAACAGAGTTTGAAGTTGCCAAATATGTTTGATGTATGGATTAACTCTTCTGCAGTAAATGTGGGAAACAGAAGAGATGAGAAGAGCACTTTGCCTCTGTTGTTTCCACCAAGTGCAATGAACCAGCTTATATGGATGAAAATTACTATTTTCTCTTCCTCTTAATTTTTAGGTGTTTCTGAAAATTGATAAGTTTGGAAATGGACTAGAGATAGATCAAGCTCGACTAGGAAACTGTAAGCAGCTTGGAAATGTATTTACAGAAGAGAAATTCCGCTATATGTGTATTCTTTCTGGTTGTGACTACCTCCCATCAATTCATGGAATTGGGTTAGCTAAAGCATGCAAGTTAATAAGATTAGCCAACAATCCAGATATTATAAAGGTAAACTCAGTTTTGCTTTGTGTTTTGGTTTTTTGGGAGCCTATATCAGTATATATGAAATTTAACACTCAGTTGAAAATATGAAGGGTTCTTGACTTCCTGCATTTTTGAGGAGAATACTAAAAAGTAATTTTTACCTGTGCTTATAAAAGATGCTGAACTAAACTTAAATGTTGAAGCTTTTATATATTTATAAGAAATACACCAAAGTAAACTTAGATAAAAAGTTGTTCTAATCCTTCAGTTGTATATTCTGTTTGAAGGGAAACTTAATTTTTTCTAAGACTTTGGATTTTTCCCCCCCTTCATTACCACTTTCTTTTGTTTCTGCAGATTAGTTATTGGAACTGCTAAATGAACTGTTACTTTTGTATAAGTACATATTTATCTGTGGGGGGGGAGGAGTAGGGATTGGGAATCTTAGTTAATGATGTATGTATGGATATGGACATTTCTATATTAAAAACAGTATGGAAGAAAAGTGTGATATGATGCAAAACAAATCACTATAGGGTGTTTTTTTCTTGTCCAATGTATGAAATTTTGAAAAATCTCATATTAGGAAATAAAAAGGCTAAGAGGGGCGGGAGTAATTTCTCTGTGAGTAGTAAGGGATTAGAGAGGTTAAGAGCTAATAAGAATACCTCATGGGGCTGTCCTGGAGGCAGGTAAATCTAATCCAGAAAAGCATTTTAGTATGCAGTTTAATTAACTTAGTGTGTTGTCTTCTTTCTCAAATTGCTTGTGTGTTTTAGTGTATTTTTTTTTCTCTCATAGACAAAGAACTATGATTTTTCATTTTAAAATGTTTTTTATCATATAGAGCAGACATCAAAGCAACTGGTTTGGCTTTTGTGGAGGTAAAAAGGGAACTTTGAACTTTTCCCATGCAAATCATTATTTGCTTTAATTTATCTCTGAGTAATATGCCAGGGTTTATTCTGGTTAAGTTCTGCTTTTGTTTCCTTATAAAAACACCCACGTATTGCTTCTATGTCCTGAAAATATGAATGATAAAAATTTGATGTGCATTAGTTTAAACAAATACACCTTTAGGAGATTATCTGTTTTTCTGATCACATTTTGTATTTATTTATTTACTGAACAAGGAATTATAAAAAGTTGTGTTATTTACGTGATTGGAAACAATCTGAGTGGGAAAATAATGTACGAAGTTCCATTTTCTTTCCTTTCTAAGATGAATCGGCTTGTTGTAGTAGGACACTCATTCTGCATTTAATTACAAGCAAAGATAATTAATAATTGAAATGTATTTAGCCTTTTGTGTGAACTGTTGAAATGAAACAGTTGAGTAATTTCTTTTTTGACAGGTTATTAAGAAAATGGGGCAGTACTTGAAGATGAATATAACAGTACCAGAAGAGTACATACAGGGTTTTACACGAGCTAATAATACATTCCTGTATCAGTTAGTTTTTGATCCTGTCAACAGAAAATTAGTTCCTCTGAATGCATATGGAGATGATATTGATCCAGAAACACTAACTTATGCAGGACGGTATCCTTTGTGTTGAAACAGCAGAATGGGCAAATAAGGGTGAGCTGATGTGGTATCTTTTAATTTTTATTGTATCTGTGGTGTACTTAGATTTTTTTGTTAACTCCCTGCTGTTGACTAAAGCCTGGCTTTTCTGCAGTCTTAAACTTTTGGGGGGGTTTCTTCTTTTCTCCTTTGCTCTGATTTTAATCAATTTTTTTAAAGTGCAGGGAGTAGCTAAGTGACCTATCATTGATACATTGTTTTAGGCAAAAGTTATTGATATTTTTTTTTCTCTTTAGAAAACAAATTGTTAAATACAGGTTAAACATAAACTCATTGATGTATGGCTGTCTTGAATTTCTGCCTGTGTTGTATGTTACAATCTCTCCCAGTTTAATTCTTGCAATTTGTGTTCAACTCATTCTCTAATTTAACATTTCCTGTTTTACCAGATCCCTCTTCCTATACAAGAGAGGTAGCATTTTGCCACATCTGTGCAACGTAAATTTCAACATGGAAGATTAGGAAAATGAAGGAGAGGGGACTGTTGATGTAGTTACTAGCTTTGTATGTTCAAGCCACCTCATCTCTGGCATTTCCAGAAATTAGGAAGGAGAAAGTTGCTGCCTCTTCTGCTGATAATTGAAGGATTTAATTTTGACTTTGATGACTTGCCAAGGAGTGCAGATCTATTACAATTGCTGTACATCATATTGAGCCAGGAGCAGTAGTAGTAATCCCTTTGGCCCAAGTGCTCTTTAGCCCAAAACTGGGAGAGCGGCTGTTCTAACTTTCATGGTACGGTTGTTGAAATACAATGTAATGTTCAGATATTTTCCTTTACTGTGATGGGAACAGACATGTTGGTGATGATACTGCTTTTCAAATTGCCATTGGCAACATTGATATCGGTACAATGGAACAAATTGATAACTACAGCCCCGACATGGCACAGGTAATATCTTTGTTCTTTGTTAAGAATTCGATGTGGGTCTGAACGTTAACGGGAAAATCTGATTCAATGTTATCCACAAATGAATTTTCAGTGAAAGCTATTCTGGCATTACAGAAACTGTGTGCTCCCACACACATAATTCTCACTCTTTCTAAAGGTAAAGTTTTATTTTTCATGGCATTTTACTTCAATATTTGTTTTACTTCCAGACACTTTTGGTAAGTCCTTAAATCTATTTACAGAAGTGAATGATTTAAAGAGAGAATTCTCAGTGTTTTGGATTTCTTCCAAGAATAATCCAAAATTGTTTTCTTGAATAAAAAAAAAATTTAAACTTTAAATTTGGTCTGAGATGAGCAAGTAGTCACTTGTGCCATATTGAAATGGAGACATCATGGCAGCACAAAAAGAAGCACGAAAAGCATGAGAATTGTGAGAACAAAAAATGGTTTATGTAGAGTATATCACTAGATGTCCAAATGTCAAAGTGTCCTTCCTTGTATGCTAAGTCAAGAAATCATATATAGAAGGCAAGATTATAAACCTATGTCTTGGTTTTTGTTTTTTTGTAGCCTGTGCAGCAGAGAAGTTGTGGGTGGAATGACCGACGTGATAATCGTGTAAATAGCATTTGGAGCAGAGAGTACAAGTTTGGCCCCACTGAAGATACTGCTCCTCCTAAAATGCATTTCCCAGAGAAACCAACAACCAAAGGGATGGAGAAGATAATTAGTGTTAAAGGACTAAAGCTTGCAGGCAAAGAGCTCTTGGCAAAAAGGCCAAGGAGTGGTATGTTTTTATTAAATAAGTATATGAATAACAGTAGAAGGCTGTGGGAAAAGAAAGGATTTTATCTTGTACTTTATGGTATGAGACTTCAGAGGCTTAACTCATAACTGTTATTGTCTGTATTCTGTTTTCAACAAACTACAAGACTAACAAGCCTAGATAATGATTAAGGGTGACAGCAAACTTTCAACAGGACTTGATTTTAACTTTCTTTGGTTTGCTATAAAACTCTGCTACAAATGGTTTACTATAAATTTCAAGCTATGTTCAATACAATCTGTATTTTGATATAGTTTTGGTTTTAATTTCTATCTTAAAATGGCATGTGAAGAAGTTAAAACAGCCTGTTTTTCCTAGCATTGATATTAGGTCAGAGAGAACATAAAGAATGTTTTCTGTACTCAGACTGTGCAGCCTCTGTCCCCTGTATAGGTGTTCTTTATGCCAACTTTTTCATTTTCTCTAGTACATCTGTGATATCTTGTCTTCTATACCACCTGAGTTATGCGTGCTCAAATAAACAATGAGCTTGTAATAGAAGAGGCACTTTTTTGTTCCTATTGTGCTTTATCTAATATGTTAAGTGTTTTCCTCTGCTTCCTTTGCTTTCTGATTATGCTACTAGGGCTTTATTTTTTTCCTTTGTTACGCATGATATCTTCCTAATCCCTCACTTATCAATGTCTGTAGGTAGTTTAGCAATTTTCAATCAAATGCAGTTTCATTCTACTTGTTCTGCCTTCATTCCGTCTACCTTTTCACTGAGTTATTTTTAAGGCTATGCACTAGAAAACAGTGGTGTTAAAGACATCTAAACTGTATTGTCAATAATGTTCTTACCAGACCTTACTAGTATTTTTAAGCCTGTGAGAGTAAATATGTAATGTTTAGTTATCTCATAACTGGTTAATTGTAGAATGTGCTTCTACAGTGATGCTTAAATTGTCTTTAGATTCAGAAGAAATCTCAGATGGAGATCTGTTGAAGCAATACTCGTTTTCAAAAACAAAAAGAATCAAGAAGGAGAGTGATGATGGTCAAGCACAAAGGAGTGTGTCAGCAATACAAAGCCTTGATTCTCCAGGGAATTCCATCACTCAAGAAAGCTCTAATTCCTTGCCCAGAGTTAGAAATAAATTCGCTTCCTTTTTACAAAGGAAAAACAAAGAGAAGGATGTTGTAATTGTTCCAGGAACAAGAAGCAGGTATGCTTATATCACATTTTCATAAGTAGCAAAATACTATTTGCTGTCCTGGTTGCTAAATAGCCCGAATACTGAAAATAGGAAAAATGCTACCTCAGACTTTTTATGCAACTGTATTGCACCTGAGCCAAGATGGAGGCTCCTTTGTGCTAGGCATGCTATCTCTTTGTGAGTTAGATAATGTTCACTTTTTACTGCAGAAGTGAAGGCTGAGACTTTTCATAGAATCACAGAATGGTTTGGTTTGGAGGGGACCTTAAAATCATCTCATTCCAACCCCCCTGACATTGTCAGGACACTTTTCACTAGACCAGTCTGCTCAGAGATCCATCCAGCTTGATCTTGAACACTTCCAGGGATGGGGCATATGCAACTTCTCTGGGCAAGCTGGTCCAGTGCATCATCACACTCACAGTGAAGAATTATTTCCCAATATCTAATTTCAACCTTCTTCAGCTTAAGATCCTTCCCTCTTGTCCTGTCACTACATGCCCTTGTGAAAAGTCCCTTTCCAGCTCTCTTGTAGGCTCCCCTGTAGGTACTGCAAGGTGCTGTAAGGTCTCCCTGGAGCTTTTTCTTTTCCAAGCTGACTTTCTCAGCCTGTCTTTGTAGGAGAGGTGCTCCAGCCCTGTGATTAATTCAGTGATCAATACCTCTGGGTATCAAAATTAATTAGGAATTGGCTGGGGTTTTTTTCCAGGTAAAGAACATGTGATGTATCTCAAAAAACCAAAGGCAGCTACTTTGTGGCAAATATGTAAGCAGCGAGTGAATACATGGACTTAAGTTGACAGGGCCTTTTGTTTGTTTCAGTAAAGCTAAACCTGGTCGTACTCTGTGACAAATACCTATTCTTACCACATCCCATTCAGTTGACATTGCTGATCTCTGCAGCAGCACTTTGAGAAGAGGGACTGTGTTAGGTTTTTTTTCATTTAGTCACATTTGGCCACAGCTACTTGAATTTGTTTTACAAAACACTATCACAAATAAGTCTATTATTGTGTAATTTTTATCTTAAATAATCTGAATATTTTTGAGCACTGTAATTTTATGGAGCAGTCTGAATACCTTAGTTTCAAAGCACACGTTTCTGAGCTGGAAGTTTTTGAAAGTATTTTTTTATGTTGCATCAAAAATTAATAGTTGTGACTGATGATAGATTCTTCCCTAAATCTGTGCTCAGTATTCTCAGGAGCTGCTGTGATAGCATAGGAAAAAAAGTAGTAAGGTTCTAGTTTCCTTGATAAGTGGTGCTGAAGTATTTCACTACTGCTTAGCTTTATCGTTAATTAATATATTCTTAAATTCTGTAGGATTTCTAGATGTTTCTCTTTCAGGTGAAGAATCTTCTTAGTATTTCAGTCAATTAATGCCGTTTTTACAGATACTTTTTCCTACTTTTTTTTACTGTTATTTGCTAAATGTGTCCCTTAGGGACTTTTCCCATTGCCAAAATAATTTGTCTGGAAGTGTACCTGGAAAATAAAATTGACGGATAGAGACAATGATTGGAGATGACATACTCATTTGCATAACTTTCTTCTCCCTTGCCTTATCTTTTTTTTTTTTTTCTTTTTCTTTTTTTTTTTTTTCTTTTTTAGGTTTTTCTGCAATGATGCAGTTACATTTGACAGTACAGCAAAGAAGGATGATGGTGATCTAACTCGAGATGCTGAGCAGGATTGCCAGAAACAGGAAACAAAACATGTAGCAGATGATGTTTCTAGGTTTTCAGAAAGTGAAAAATCATCAAGGACTGTCTTTAAACCTCCTGGAGAAATGCAGAAAAGTTGTTTCCAGTGGTTTAGCAGCCTCGAAAGTAACTCAGGAAGTCTTGGTCCATCTCATACTGTATTTTCACAGCAGTTTCACCAGCAGAGAAACAACTGCATTGTAACCCAGGAAGATCAGATTAATGGGGCAGTGTGTGATGAATCAGAGGAAGAGTCCTCCCCCTTAATAGAACTGGAACAGTCATCCCAGTCTCATGGGTCTTGTGAGCCATCAGAATGCAGTTTGGAGTCTTCAGAAATCCTGCAAGTGTCCAGCAGCTCAGGTGCAAAGGTAAGAAAATTAGACATTGTTTCAGCATTTGTTTTCACTTTAAATTATAAAAGAAATTATGCAGTGAAATCTCCTTTTCAGAATGGTGCCCTACAGATGATGTAACTTGTGCTAACAAAATTTGTCTCTAAACAGAATCACAGAATGATCATATTCTTATTAATGCTTAACGTAATTGTATAGAATGGATTGAATATAGCTTAAATAAAGTCTGTTCTCTGGTTTTAGTTTGCCTTCAGTCTTTCTGCTGCTATCACTGCAGTGGCTCATAAAAACACCTGGTAGGCAACCTTTTGCTCTCTGCTTTTAGTCCCTGAAATGCTTTCAAAAAGCATATGCAGGCCTTTGTAGTGTTGCTAAAAAGTACAGGTTTTTGTATGAGTTCTCAGAACTGCTGAAAACATTATACCTTAAAGTGTGTATATATATACATAGATATGAAAACATATATTGTGCTTACAAAAAGGCAACCTGTTTTGAAACCAAATCAATTTTCTCTTTAAGGAGTCTGATTCCAGTTCAAAACTGGATGATGATCGATGTGTTCTGTCTCCACTATTTTCTGCTGTTCAAACTGGAAAAAAAAATACAGTCATAAAGACCAAGGTAAGAATTTCTTGAACTTTGAGCTTTACTAAACTCTGGAAATCAGAGTTTCTACTAGTACATTTTAGAACTTGTAATTAAAGACTTTTGCTTTGTCTTGCCAATATTTGCATTGCTTTATTCTTGTTCATCTACACTGGAGCTGAGGTGAAATATAACCACCTGTGATTGATAACCAAGTTGCAATGTGTTTGGGGATTTTAAACACTTTGGTGTAAAATAAGCTAAGGCAAGAAAATCCACTTCAGGCTTAATGATATAAATGGCAGTAGTGTTCACAGTCCAGATACGGTCACAAGACACAACTGTAATTTGATTCCTCTGTGGTTTCTGAGATGTCTAAGAATAAACTTGTGTTCCTTGTCTTTGGGACATTTCTAAAAGCTTGATACATTTGTCTAGTTGATAAAACTTCTAAGGCTTTAACAGCTCTGACTCCTTAGGTGTTGCCATTAGAATTGGCCAAAAGATGAATAAGTAACAGGAAGATGTTTTCATCCTACTATGTATATGCCTACTAAGTTTTCTTATAGACAGACTAAAAGTCACAAGCTTCTCTCTGCCACACAAGAATATTGTGTGGTTTGTAAAATAGTGACATCTTGTGGTTATTGTTAGGAACTTACTTGTTAAGGAGAGATTAACATTTGTATTTTGGAGCATTAACATTTTTCCTGGTTTTCCTCAGCAAGACTGAGCAAGGAAATCGTCCTGGCATTCAGAATTTTATTACTTTGGTTTTAAGGCTGTATTTAATATTTTTCACATTTTTTGCTCACCTTGGAAGGTATATTGGGAGAATGAATACATTAAATATTGGGGAATCACATTATGGAAGTACTGATATAATATAAGCATCATGTAAAAACAAAATTTCATCATGGTTGGAGCCCTTCAGTAAACAAAAACTGATGAAAATCTGTGAGGACAATACATTGGGTTTGTTTAGAGCAAGTGGCTAGTAGGAGGATTTCCCCCACTTATTTCTATGGCCACGAATTCTCTGTTTTTCCTTTATGTGCTGGTAGTAATAAGAAGGAATTACACCAGAAAACTGGCTTGGCCAAAAACTAACCTGCCAGCAACAGCCAAAAGGTCTGTCATACTGTAACTTGGACACACCCAGACTCTTGTACTCCTGGGAGTTGTAGACCAGTAAGACCATAAAGATAAGGAGCACCACTTTTGTCTCAGTTTTCTTTTAGAATTTACTAAAATCTCGTTAGGGTTCTTACTAGGATCCTGCAAGTGTAAAACAGGGGAAGTGTTTGCTGGTGTTGAATACAGTAGAACATACCAAAGGGAAAAATGAGTTGCAGATTTAGGGAAGAAGCAGTTAATCACTTAAAGCATAATTTATTCTGATTTTCATAAAGTGAATATCAGCTATGTAGATTAAGTGTAGAGAAACTTAGTAACTGGGGAGGCAGTCTGAAAAATTTGTCATCTCTTACTGTGGTTCCAAACCAAAATGTGAAGTGCTACCTATTCAATTCTAATATCAAAACTAATAAAAGCTTTTTACTAACAAATGCTTATGTGATTCTGAGCTCCCTAAAACCTCATATTTATTTCTGTGATACTATTTCAGCTGTGGTTTTTACTGCTAATTATTTTACACAATTGCTGTGAGCTTAGCAAAGAGGCTAATGTTGATAATAGAAAAGAGCGTTCTGCTCTAGCTTTAAGTTTCTTAGCAGGTGTTCACCATGCAGCTTTGCCTACTTTTGGGTTAGCTAAATTAAGTTATAACTGATGTAATTCGGTACTACAGAGATACATAGGATTTGAGTGCCTTCACGTGTTGCAAAAAGGTTGAAGTGATAAATAAAAAGCAAAATACTATAAAGCAGGTAGTTTTAAGATTTTATTTTCTTCTTCCTAGTGTTCTTGTTCCAGTTTTTAGCTTACATTCTAAACACTTTTTCCCTCCTTGGAATACTGAGATCTGCTTAGTATATTGTGCCAGTTTGGCCAAATTTAGAAATGTATTCTCTGAGAGAAGGCAGGTCACCACCCTTCCCTCACCAGGTTCAGGAAAAAATAAATTTTCCTTGAAGGAAAGTGAAAGAGATAAAAACTATTTATTTACCAAACACACGGGAAAAGGATAATAATGCCAAATAATAAAATCCCTCGCTGTGGGGAAAAAACCTGGGAAAGTGTCAGAGTCCTCCCTTTGGTCTCCTTGGAGCTGGGGCTTGGCCCAGGGCCAGGCCCTCTGTGCCCGGTGGAAAGTCCTCCCGATGTGCTCTGATATTGAAGCAGTCCAGTGGAAAAGGGAGAAAATCCGAAATTCCTGGGAAGGAAAGAAAAGTTCAACTCTCAGTCTCTCTCTGGAGAAAAGGAAACTGAAAAACTGGCCAGAAACTGACCCAGCAGCAGCAAGCCAGGTGCTTCCTCACTCCCCTGCCCACAGCTGGGAAAAAAAGTCGCTATCTCTGTGTGACCTTGAACAAGCTGTAAACTGCTTTGAAAAAGTTTTGCTCAGTTTTTTCCTTCCCCCTCTCAGGCTCAGTTTAGAGGCATAGAAAGGCACAAGAATTAATTTCTGGGCATAGGGCAGCGATACGGGATACACATCATAAAGTCACCCCAAGACAAGGTAGAAACAATGTAATTTCAGTAATAGAATCATGGAATCATTAAGATTGGAAAAGACCTTTACGGTCAGGTCTAGCTGTCAACCCAGCACCACCATGTTCACCATTGTACTGAATCCTGATGTACTGTATCTACACAATTTTTGAACACTTCCAGGAATTGTGATCCTGCCACTTCTCTGGGCAGACTGTTCCAGTGCTTTACAACCCTTTGCAGGAAGAAATTTTTCCTAATATCCATTCTAAACTTCCCCAGGTGCAACTTGAGGCCATTTCGTCTTGTCCTATTACTAGTTGCCTGGCAGAAGAGGCCAACCCCCACCTGGCTACAGCCTCCTTTCAGGCAGTTGTTGAGAGTGGTAAAGGTTCCCCCTGAGCCTCCTTTTCATCAGGCTAAACACTACGAGCTACCTCAGCTGCTTGTCGTAAGACTTGTGCTCCACACCCTTCACAGCTCCATCACCTCTCTCTGGGCCCATTCCAGTGCCTCAATGTCTTTCTTGTAGATAGGGAGGCTGGTTTGCCAGTTCTTACAGCTGCAGTATGTCTTATGTTTGAAATGCCATTTTTTAGATTATAGACACTGTCTAAATACACTTTGTTGTGGCATTTCAGATTGCGTTATCTCAACACAATGTAAAGCACTTTTTGATTATAAGCTTTGCAGCATAATACCTGTTGCTTGCAGGTTGTCATTTTAACCATGTGTACTGCAATATTAAAATCCCACAGGTTCCTGGATTACGTAAATCCAGTAATACAAGGTCACATATGGTAACAAAGCTCAAGACATTGATACCAGCTAAAGTAAGTGGACTAAGCAGGAAACTGTCACCTCTGCAGAAGAGAAAGGACTGTGATACTGAAAATAAGCTGGGACTGCAATCCACTATTGGTGAACTCTGGAAAAGCTTCCAATTTAAAAGGTGAGTTGCTTTAACCCTTTACTTAGTACCCTGCACACTTTTTTCCCAAAGAAGCAATTTTCTAAGCAGACCTACATGTGTTCTCCATACAACTCAATAAGGGTAATAGTGCAAGACTAGATATTTTCTACATACAATTTATAACTTCCTAAGCTTGATGTAAACATGAAGCATGGGTTTTGGTAAATAAACTCTTAGAATTACTTTTTTCTTTCTAACCAGGAAAAACTCTCAGGTAAAATTAATTTACTGAATTTTATTGATAAGTACATTTAGTTTACCATAATTGATATGAAAATCATTGCCATTGTTTGCCATCAAACACCAAAAATCATTTATTGATCTAAATGCAAAAGCTGCATAAAAGTTGCTAAATTTACTTGAATACAAGGTTGCTTCTACTAGACTCTGTGTCCCTCACATTTAGAGATGGCTGATTGTCAGAAGTGTTCTGCTTTCAAGATGATGGTGAATTGATGGAATATTTCTGTTAGCTGGAGTATCTGGCTACAAGAGACATTCTTGCACATTATAAAATGCTATTGTTTTTCCTTGTGGAGATGACTTGTCTAACTTGAAGTTTCTGCAGATAGGTTCAAGGTTTGAACTTGAAGGGCAATGATTATTTTAAAAATGTAAAACAGAACCTGAAGTGTAGGTATTCTAACTCACACTATCTCCATGGGCTCAGGTAAAAACTCCTGGTGGCGAATAAATAAGTCTTATTTAAACAAAATTATTTTTACTAACTTGAAACCAAACGTTCCAAATGTGAGTGGAACAAAAGTATTCTTTGCACTGAGTAGTAAATGTTGATACTGATAAGCATGTGTTAACTCAGATGAATGTATTTTAGTAAGTTTGGGCCTTAGGTTAGGTTATTGTAAACATACAACTGCTTTCTGTTTAAAAAATATTACTTGTGGTATTTACATTTTTAGAAATCTTACTTTTTATTATCCTCCTTATGGGTGTAAGAATGACTGACAGTTTCAAGGAAGAAGTGAAAGTGTTTGTGCATTTATTGCTTGACCTCTGTTTGGGAATGTCTGATCAGAGTCGCTCACACAGAGAAAATTCATATATTTGGATTTATCCGAATACAGGCCGATAGAACAGTGTGAGCCTAGGTGGCACTCTCTGCTGATGGTTGGAAGACTAGGTTCCCACCATGCACATTTTAGTCATGCAGTTTTGGTTGGTTTGTAACCTCTGGGTGTTTATACTGGGGATATATATTTTTGCATTACTTACTTCTATATAAGCAATAGTTTATTAGCTTTTAGGGGATTTTTTTTCTCAACACATTTCACAAAATTGGGGGTTTTTACTGCTAGGACTTGCTTAGCTCTGAGTATTCTTTATTTTGTCAGATTTTAAGATGTTTCTTAATTAGCCTAATGTTTTAACAGTTACATTACCTTATGGCAAATAAATCATGTGGGACACTAATCTGTTCTCCCTTAATGTCAAGACTCACAGGATAGAGATATAGAGATATAGAGATACAGAGATATCTATAAGACTACACTTATTCAGAAGACTTAAATGTCAAGGAGGCATGTACAAACCAGAGTAGGATGGTGTGCATACAGTCTTTCATAGATAAAGCTAACAGCTATTATTCTTTCACTTTCAGTGAAGTTGTTCAGTTGTACTAAAATTGAAATTAAAACTGCATCACAGATTTTTATTTTGTACTTATTCATAGGTGGAGTGGGTAGTTAGGTGAGGGGTCTTGCTTTGTTTTAACCTGTGTATTCTTACTCGCCTGTGGTTAGAAAAACAAAATATCATATAATTCTTTCGTTTTGTTTTGTCTTTGGTTTTTTTGTGCAGAGAGTATGAAAAACTTCCTTCTTGTAGAAAGTCAGATCCTCTGTCTCCAATCAAAGATAATATACAGCTCACTCCAGAAACAGAAGAAGAAATCTTTAATCATCTGGAACGTAGTCATGTTCAGAGAGCTATATTCCAGTGAACTGCACGCTGTTCACAATGGGAAGGATTTTTAATCATTGTCAAAATTTACCTTTTGGGTATTCCATCATTATAGAAAAGATTCTTTAAAAACCAGCTATATACTTTAGTCTGACTAGTGATTTATAATCTCTTTTATAAAAGCATGAATTCAAAGGTACAGTTCTATACTGTTTGGAATAAAATAATTCAGATTCCTCTGTTCTCTTATTCAAAGTCCCCATGCTGAATTTTTCTCCAAACACTTTTTGTTGCCCCTGGGCATTTTATGTAGGTCTCACATACAATCCAAGTTTCTACAACAGCAGCAGAACAAGTTTGTGCCTTAATTTTTAATAGTTAATAATTTTTTGCCTCTTTCTTTTTTCCTCTTGAGGCTAATCTGGCTTCAAGACAGGTTTAAAACTGCTGTTAAGTGTGCATAACAGTCTGCAGTATACTTCCAGCACTGATAACTATTTCTTTTCCCTATAAGGTAAGACTTGTTCTCTCAACAGCTAGCTTTCTGTTTGATATAGTTGTGTTGGTGGTGGGAATAACTTGGAGTCTGCAGAAAGGAATATCACAGATAACTGGTCCCCAAATTCTCACATGAATAGAATGATATCCAAAAAATATGTGTTTCTCTGTTTAACCTGCCTGTTTCACATCTGTATTCTTCTCCAACAACAGACACCCGAAATACCGGTCCTCAGAGGTAGGGTTACAAAATAGCATTGTCATCACAACAGGCCAAGCTTCAGTGTTCAGCTAAAGGGAAAGAATGCAGGAGACTGGAGTCCTTGCTGTGTTTGACTGAATTACCATTAAATAGTATGATGACATTTCAGATTTCTACATTAAAAATCAGGATTTGAGTCAGTGTAAAGGTATGTCTGAAATTTTTCCATTTTTAGGAATGGATAGTATTTCTTTCTGCAGCAGATAAAGGTACAGAAAGATATCTTAACCTGTGAAATATCTTTTCCTTCCTGAGATTAATACTTTCCCTCAGCCTTTGAGATTTTGCAAGAGTTTCAAGTTTGAAATTACCTATGAGAGGCAGAGGTTTCTTAGGTTGCAATGTACTTTTTTCTCTCTCTAAGAGAATTTCCATCTATGAAACTAAGGTGACCAGCTGAATTAAATTACAAAGAAGCTGCTTAAAAGAGTATGTTTTGCACACATTTGTGGGATCAGCCCTCTTATTTCTGCATTTGTGTTGAAGGTACAGGATAGAAGGAATTGAAGTAATGATGTTCTAGGACAGGCTTTCATACATGCACCACTAGAAAATGCCTACTCCTTTAATGTTGCTCTTCAGTGAGAATTCTCTCAGGTATGACGTTACAAATATAGGCCAGCAATAAACGTTTGTGTTTCCAGTCACAGAGCTATTGTCTAGGATGAATCTTTGTGTTCCTACAAATACAGTAAAAATGACAGAATGAATCTTTGAAGGGAAAACATAAAAATAGTTAATTTTCATCCATTGCTTATTTATCAGTGTGCAAGTTTATTTTGTACAGTGCATCCTTGCCTTTTTCCTGGCCCTTCAATCAAAGGGCCACTTGTTCCTGCTTTAGTGGCTCATCATAAGAGACAAACTACTTCTTCTTGGTAATTTTAAGGGATTATATTACATGCAAGCTACATTGTATGTTCTTAAAGCAGATTTCTTAAAAATACTTCTGTATAGTTTCTGATTTGTGTTTTGGAGGTCTTGGGTACTGACTTCATGTTACAGGGGATTCTTCTCAGGAATAGAGGCATCTGTTACATTACGTGTAAATATGTAACATGTGTAAGCATATAATAGCATTTAAGTTTTATATTTTTAATGTGGAGTTATTGTGTTGGTGTCTGCTCTGTGGAAGGTACAATAACATAAATGCAAATGAATTGGTGCAAGACTTTATTCCTGAGTTTAATAGGGTAAGGTAATACTCTCTAGTAAAAATAATTAAGTAGCAAAATAGGAGAAATTATTACAGGTTTTGATGGCCTGGGGAGGATAAAATATAACACCATGAAAAAGAAGAAAAGAAAACATGGAGGAAGGAGAGTTTGGTGATTTTAAAAAAGTAGGCATTTAAAAGTTGGGTAGTTGGAAAACAAGAAGTGAATAGGAGGAATTGAAAGCAAATGGCAAGCAGAGGCATGACTTTGTCTGTTGCTTGCTTTATAATCTCATAAAATACTAAGTATACCTTTTTAATATCTGTAACCAATATTTCTAATTTTATCAGCAGGACTTTAGAGTATTCTTACAAAATGGATGACATTGCTATACCATATTAAAAGGGTAAATCGGTCCCAGCAAAACTAAATTTACTGGTGGTGGTCATATCAAGCTTCACTTTTGAAAGTGCTGGCTGGCCATTCCTTCATCAGAATGCCCATGTGACCTATAATATTCAGTATCACAGAGAATTACTGTGAGATTGTGTGATCATCCAAATCCTGTAATGGTTTTGAACATGTAGGTAAATGACTTGCCCAAATTCAACTGAGTATTTCTGCTTAAATCTCTTTATTCCTTCTCATATCAATACAGTACTTACAGTCATTTTTATGAATGCATGTGAACAAGGATATTTTGAGGTCAATTAGCAGCTGTTAGCATATTTTTTTTAACAATTAGCTAGTTCTGTTAGCTAAATACAATTTTAGATATTTCACCTCACCATTTTTTTTTCTTCAATGAAGACAATTTTAAATTAGCTAGCGCTAACTTTACTATATTAAAACCATTTTCATTAGCAAACACAATGACCTTCAATGTTCACCTGAATTACAGTGGACTTTTTTTTTAAAGTTTTAGCTAGAACTAAATAACCTAAGTATTGATTTATTAATAATTTCTAGAGTAAATGTAGAGAACACTGACTTCTTAGATTATGGTTGCTAAATACGAGAAACCATTAACCATTTTTGATAGGTTTTTGTTTGGGGATTTTTGTTGTTGTATGGTTGTTTTTTTAATAAGGTAAATTGCTAAGCAAAGTACCATTCAGTTAATGGTCTAAAATCGGATATAAACTAAGCTGGATTGTCCTGTGTCCAATATTATATGAATGTTCAGAGACTTTAATAAGCTAATATTTGTATTGGCTTAAAAGTCTCCTTCTTGGAGGTCAGTCACAGTGAGAACATCCATCTTCTCACTAAACTATAAAAATGATACAGTTTTGGAGGCTTCTGTGGTTTGTCTTGTTTTTCTTGGTTTCCTGTGTCTGGCATGCACATTTTGCCAATGCCAGAATCCTGAAGTGATCTGTTGGACAAATTTGTCTGACAATAAAGACCAAGAGACTTGGTCAGTTTTCTTCATGCTAATGTAGATTTTACCCACTTTGATTTCATGACATTACTAGCTTTAGCTATGCAAGAATATTATGTTCCTATGTTCTGGTCAGTATTTTTAAGTCAAATTTCATCTAGCTTTAAAGAAGAGGAAAAAAAAAAAGCACACCTACTGGCAGTGCTTAGCTGAATAAATACAAACCACACATAAATATCACTGTATTTGTACTAGTGCATCTTTTGCATACCCTCAGCTTTCTTTTTTAAACAATTCTTTAAAACACATAAAAGTTTTGCATAACAGAGAAGTTATGGTAGTCAAAGTGTAGTTTGGGAGTTTTTTTGGCTGCCATTATGCTTTCTCCTCAGCAAAAATAATACGAAAGACTTCTCTTCTTTGCCCTAGCCCCCATTTTGATTTATTTATGTATTAAACCATCAAAGTGTCTTCCGCTTATCTGCTTTTTAAGCCAGCAGTGACAAGTGGAGAGAAGGAATTTTGTGAATTTTCTGGTAAAGTTCCAGTAGTCTGCAGTAGCAATTTCCTCAAAATTAGTGATTGTTTGGTCTGTCTTCAAAGCAGTCCACTGAAGATTTCTATAATTTCCCAGGTTATAGATTTATTATTCTAATCTTATTTTCTCAACCTTGAAGGTAGTTCACTGACGTCATTATTTGTCTTCCAGGCAATAACACTGATTACTGAACTTTACAGCTATGAATTTCTGTTTTCATTCCCTCTTTTAATTTTTAGACTTGCTTCGTGGTACTGGCATGAAAGTGGAACAGTAATTTAAGATATATTTATTCTACCTTTCCTCCTCTATACCAAAGGATAATGTTTGATCTGCAGCCCCACTTTCTTTTTCCCATGCAAAGTTATACAGCTACAATAGGCACTAAGAGACTGTGAAACTAGATGGCTGAGAAAGTTCAATTTTACCTGAGACTCACTGACTTCTGTGGTTCAACAGAGGTATTTAAAAACACCAGCCCAACATGCTGAATTTGCTTCGTGTTTGCCCAGTACCAAGTGTAATAGACCACTGACCTCTGGCAAGTATTTGAAAGACAAAATCCTTCAAATTCTGGTAGAAAATCTCATTAAGGTCTGTTCCAAATCTTCTTCATAAACTACAGTACAATTTAAGGCAACACAGCAAAGTAAGAGTAAGGGAGGTGTTACCAATGATTAGAGTGAATATTTAGACTACACTAGTCTTAGGGCATTAACTAAGACTATTTTTGTAACCAAATATAAATAGTAAACAGCACATTGCTACCTGTAAAGTCTTAGAGCTAATAGTGAATACAAATTAACAAACATGTTAATTTGACTTTCATGAGACAGTGTTTCAGCCTAAATGTACAGAGAAGTATCAAGACTTTGTACTATGTAACGGTGCGCAGCTCAGAAGGTTTGGGGGCTCAGGGTGTTCCTTGGAGGCAGGGCTCTTGCTGAATCCAACCCACTACCTGTGTCTAGAAAGCTGGGTAATATTTATTGCTATGTTAATTAAACACAAAATAGGATAATTGCCATCCATATCTGAAAACCATGTGTGCCTTGCTTGACGATCTGAAAATAGGGACTATTTTGCACAGTAAATCAGAGCTTACTCCTGATTTGCTGGCACGCCTCGTAATAAAGTAAAAGACATTTACAAATTTCTGGCCTTAGGACCCTGATCACAAATCTATACCTGAACCCAGCTTTCACAAGGAAAGACTCTCCAAACATATATTTTCAGCTGAACAGTTCAAAAAGCTCCTACCACTTACCAAGTATCACCAAATTTAAGCCAAATAAAGCAGTTCTGGTGTACAAACATTTTAGGCAAGGTGTGTAAAGTACTTCTTCCACTCTCCTTGACACTCTCCAGTAGCAAGGAGTACTGTTTTGGGCACCATGCTTGAAGAAAAATGTAGACACCCTGGAGACAATCCAGGAGAAGTAAAAAGAATGAGCAACAGTCTAGAAGGCAGTATGAGGGAGGGTGGAAGGAATTGGCATTGTTTAGTCTAGAGACGGGAGGACTAAGGAAAGATGGGATGTCAGCCCATAACCATGAACACTGTTTCTGCAAAACAGAAAATATCAACTATAGATTGGGAGAAAAGTAATGAAAAGAATGCAGCCGGGGAGCTTCAGTCTTGTGGCTAAAGTAACTTTCCTTAGAGTGGTTAAAGGCTTAATAAAGTTTTCTAGCTACATTTCATTTTCAGTTTAGAAATTCAATAGTGAATCTGCAAAGATGTGAACCACAAGTAAACTCTGTATATAAGCTGTAACTTCTAGGCTGATTCAGAAGCCTTAACAATAAACTCTCTAGGATGTCTGGAAGATTTTCTGTTTGACAAGTGCCTGCAGTAAGTCATGCCCGTGTAGGATGATGGGATACTTACTAGCTGCTGAATGCAACTGAGTTGAACGTAATTGGTGCTAAGTTTATAAGTAGCAGGACTCTATTTTTATTTGGGTTTTTATTCCATTTTTCAGACCAGCAAGAAAATCTCCTGGGGTTGTAGTGGTTCAATCCCAATTTTTCTTTGAATTTTTTTCTTTTTGTGGGCCACTGAACAGAGGCATTAATTTTGCTCACAGTCATAGTAGTTAATTTTGTGTAGGATTTGGTCCTCTTTCTATTCTGAATCTGTAATGTTTCCAGAATTGAAAAGTGGCTTTAGAAACTTTCAAACCAGTTGCTCTGAATCTTTTTATGCTTAATGAGGAAACTGATTTTTCTTTTTTGTATCAATCTTCTTCAATTCTGAATGTTTTGGAACAGAGTTTTCAGCCCTGTCTTATTGCTCCATTCCTACTCCTTTCTAGGGATCTAAACAATAAATTCACTAAAGACTAACCATTTTAGCTATAAACAAGCTAAATCTAGGACATTGCATCATTTTCTATGATTGAAAATTCATAGAAATTAAAGGACATTTTAGGCTCATATCCTTCTGAACTCAAACTTGAAATTTTATACTTCCTTTGTGGAGAGAAGTGTTTATATTACTCACATTTACTTTATTTGTATTTCTAGAGACCTAATAACTCAGCAGAGACCATTTACCAGTGATTTGCAAACACATCTAGTCAGAAAAGAGGATCAAGCTGGGCTCCCATCCTAGAGGGCTACTAGAAATCATCAGATATGGCAGGTAGAGGAAGTTCCTCCATCACAGTTCTATTTTACTTGATATGTTATATTGTGCCATACCTTCTTAACTCCTTAAGGATGCAAGTTTTCTAGAGTACTTAACCTGCTTGATAGAATAAATAAGTATACAGCTGTCAAATGCAACTATAGAGAGTAAATTCTGAGTTGCAGTCATTCTAGCTTTTATAGTTCTCAGTAACAGATCTCAAAGCTACAAAGGTCAACAGTACTGTCTTCATTTTTTAAAAAAATAGAAACTCTAAGATTTGGGCTGGCTTGTAGGATTAGCCACTGTTCTCCTCTAAAGCAGTGAGAGACTGAAATATAGCACTTAGGTACTTTGAATCACAGTTCTGCACTGTAACAAGGAGACAGCATTCCTGAAGTCACCTGAAAGCACCTTGAAAATTATATCAGCAATGAGACCTGATTTGCTGCCAACCCAGAGACTGTCCTGGAGTTGATGTAGGAATGTCCTTCCATTGTAGCTAAAGGTGCATTAACTCTGCTAAGGGAAGCCTCCCAGATTGCCTGGGACAGACCTGGGTGTGAGATGGAGCATGATGCCCATGTCAGCCAATTTTGATGTTTCTTTGGGAAGAGTCACTGGAGTTCTGCTCTAGCATAAAGTTTACAAGTTAATGCAACCTTCTGCAATGGGTCACAGATCATCAGAAAAGAATGGTATAAGCATAGAAGCCCAAAAACTTCAATTCTTAAGGTTGACTGTAAACTTAAAAGCAGCTTTTAGGAGCACCATTGTCTCTTGATTTATTTTAGGTTCTGCACCAGAAAAGCTAAAGAAAGGGAATAGAATAACAGAGATGTGTAAAAGGAAGCAGGAGTAATGTCCAGCAGATAAGAACTCACCCCTAATTCCAAGAAAAAAACATTCATCTCATTACCCTTCCCAGCTGGCCCTGTTTGCATATAAGTGGGTAATAAAACAAGATTCTTCAAAACCAGTTACATTTCAGCTGCAGACCAAAGATGCACGTTTGTTCTGTACAATACTAAATGAATAGATGACACAAGAATGCATCAGTCCAGTAAGTTATATGTCTAAGCTTCCATTGCCTGGAGTATAACTTATAAAGCTGCTTCTGCACTTGAGGCATGTACCTAATATAGCTGTGGATGGGAACATCTGAACATTCCTCAGCTGTGCTTGCAGGAGAAGGAGTGCAAAAATGTTGAATCTCACACATTTATAGCTGTTGTGAAATGCTGGCACACTCTGGCAATCAGCATTAATACTGGGGTTGGTTTTGTGGATTTCTTGTTTAAATGGCACTAATTTAAATTTGAATAACTTCAGTCTCCTAAATGTGCTTATGTCTGTATGCGTTTTGGAGATGAAGAGGTTGAACTAGGAGTCTTCTATAGTTCTTGAATACCTGTGGGTCAACCTTTAAATATTGCACATATATAATTACCTTCTCCAGTGCTGCCTTCCTGGACGGCTACAGGCATATGTAGGTACAAAAAGAGTTGATATACAATGGTTTCCATAATGCCACTGAATTCACACATCCTGAAGTTTAATCAAGATAAATACTATAACTTAATTAAAAAGAAAACAAAGATAACTTCTGAAGTGAGGCAATGCAATGTATTTTCATGTATGTGGTAAGCTATTTCAAAGAAATCACTAGCCAGTGAAGTCACTCAATTGGCTCCATTTGTCCTTTTACAAAAATAGATTTGGTGTCATGCACTGAGAGGTCTATTCCAGTTGTGCTGCAGAAGAATCCATTATTTATCATGGATTTTTAGGGGGAGGTTTTTTCCAGGACAGATTAAATATTTGGACTTCAGGACTGTGGGAAACCACACATCAGTTAGGATGAACGTCTGTTGTTTAATTCGGGTGTTGGCCTGTATCCTGGGGAGCTGCTGCACTTCAGGACTTTGAATGTCATTCAGACCCATCAGTCTTGCCTAGAACCTGACTTGACTGGACCAGAGATTCTGGCTCACAAAGTGTCTGTGCATCTTGTGGGGGGCAAAATAATCCCTGAAAAGCATGGTAGAAAAGATAATTGGTGGGGTCTTATTTGTATCTATGCATGTGGCCCACTGAAGGTGAACTCAGTTGGCTGGAAAATAGTAACATCTGGCAGAGTTCTTTTCAGTCAGAAATTTATCTTACTGTTCTTTCTTTTCTTTGTGACTACATTTTTTTCAAACAAAACCCTACTGTTTTCAATTAAATGTTTGAAATTCACAAGAAATTTTACTTTGAACAAGTAACATTAAAGCTGGACGTTTCAAAAATATGTAGGAAAGGTGATATATATTGGGTAACAAGGGAGGTAAAATGCTCAAAAAAATGTATTTTATGAGTGTTATTTAGCACTCATGACATATGAAGGAGAACTCTACAAAGGACTTTTGCCTCAGCTTGACCAGACTGTAAATGTCTGGCCTCATTAATCTAGAATACTAGGTTAGTCTTTGTTCTAAACTCCCTGCGCTGCATAAGAACATATCCTAGGCCATTGTTGTGTGGTTACTTTATTCTTGTAGATGTCTGCACTGCTGCCAGAAAAGATTGGCTTTGTTTTTTCTCCTCTCCAGTAACCCATCATCTCTTGCCTGCTGGTTTCTGTGTTCTACCTCTATTAGGCACATAACAGCCTTTTGAATCAGGCCCAAGAACATTATCTGTTTGAAAACTAGTATCAAGGAAACAAAAAAAAATCAGTGTTCTTGCAAGAAAGTTGTCCGTGGGTGCAAAGGTGGTAGTACTGCACTTTTATGGAGCACTGTAGATTTCAGTGAACTGAAGTGACCACATAACCTTGCTCTTAGGCATTCAGAGAAAATAGCACCTAGAGCTGAAGAGAGACCAAGTAATCAGGAAATGGAGCTATCATAAACCCCAAGTTCTGCATGAAGATCACTTATGATCTCCCCTTCAGCATTTCGCAGTTTAAAGTGGAGATGGATACCTGTCAGATAAGGTACATCAGTAATCACAGCCCACAAAAGATGATCAGGATACACGTCTGCCTCTTTTGCTGAAAGGGCTTTTGCTGCCAACCCAGAGACTGTCCTGGAGTTGATGTAGGAATGTCCTTCCATTGTAGCTAAAGGTGCATTAACTCTGCTAAGGGAAGCATCCCAGATTGCCTGGGACAGACCTGGGTGTGAGATGGAGCATAATGCCCATGTCAGCCAATTTTGATGTTTCTTTGGGAAGAGAGACTGGAGTTCTGCTCTAGCATAAAGTTTACATGTTTCATAGTAAATAGGATGCGGTGAAAGCAAAAATAAACAGTAGACGTGAAAAAAATAGAATCTTAAGTTTATACTGCCAAAGGCCAAGTGGGCATAAAAGTTTCTGTGCTGCAAACTGCTCCTGAGACATTCAAAAATCCTTTGTAGATAAGATTTAAACTCAGTAAGATATCTTAAGGAAAACCAGATAGCCATCTCGAGTGAGGGATTGAGATAAAGTTTTTATTTACTGTTCCATTCTCCACCATCTACACCAAATGGGCATTGGAGCAGGAAGAGAAAAAACAATAGGTCAAAATCTTGTGGACATCAGCAGTTAAATCTAGAGCTGTGTTAGACACTGTCTCTGTAATAAATATGCACAAACCCAGCCTAATTGTATTATAGTTTAAAGATACATCTTCCCTGCCTCTTAGCAAATCTAGGCTGGCAAAGCTCATTCCACATCAGTTAGGATGTATTTCAATTTGAGTCACTTTTTCTGCCACAGCAATGCACAACTGACATGTATGACTTTATTTATGCTATGTAACCAAGTTAATGCTCTTGTAATTCTGCTGCATATCCCACAACACCTTTGCAGGAGGGATGATTCATCTCAACAGGCTTAGCTAGTGAAACTCTTCAAGTAACTGTACATGAAACATATGGTTCAGGACAGAAAACATTTTGAGACTGGAATAAGGCCAGGAATAGCAGCTGTCACTAATATAATATAGTGAGATTTGATTTCTCATACAGTGAGAAATACATACAAATACATACAAAGCAAATTTCATTTCCAAGAACCTTTGAGTTTACAGACTAGCTAAAAAATACAGAACTACGAAGTATATACTAATTTTAGATTTAAACTGATTTGTCTTTTCTACCATGGTTCAATGAAAACATTTTGCTTTGTAAGTAGGGCAAAGTTTCCATGTGTAGGCAGGCAGAGACAGCTGCTGGGAGTTATCTGGAAGATTCAGAAAGGAGGAAAGCTGACAGGGAGGAACTGAGGTTTGTGTCAGCACATCAGGACTCAGAGGTGCAGCGGGTTACTCTGCTCTGAAAGTCAGAGCAGCTGAGACATGTGTTTGCTTCACTCTGGCTACTCCCAATTTTTGTGTCCTTAACTCCACTTTGAGGAATCCAGTGACATCAGGGAGAGAGATGTGTTTGAATGTAGTAAGAATATTATAAGGAGAAATATCTAGGTAGGAATAAATCAGATGATAATGTGAACATATGAGGAATTACAGTTCTGGTTGAAGAGAATTTATGTCTGAGTGTCATGGACTATAAGGAAGAAGCTGTCAGGTTCCACTTGTTCTGGGTGAAAATTCTCCCTACGTTATTCTGTTTTGTCTATCTTCTAAGTGTCTGTGTGATAACCAGACTAGTTGAGTGGTCTTTTGCATCATGATCATCAACGCACGGTACCTGCCTTTTGGTCCCTTCCTTAGTTTTCCTTCTGTGAAAGGATGAGGCTAATGCTTCATTCCAGCTAATGGGGATGTGGTTTGTGAGGAGCTCACACAAATGCACTGTAATGCTTGGCCATGCTGAAGCTGTCAGAGAAGAAGGAGCAGAGCATGTGGCTGTGTTTGCTCTTGTAGTTTAAAAGGTGATAATGAGCATGGCTGTTATAAGACCATGGAGGCAGGATTGTCATATAAGCAATTATATTTTCCCTTGGGCAGTTTACATTTGCTGGTTTTCTCTGCAAGAGAAATCATCTTACACAAAAGTAGCATATTTTGCTTTTTGTATAAAATCAACGCTTATACCATTTTTCATATTTTAAGAGACACAAGCTGTTAAACAGGAAAAACATAGAACATGTCCCCCCAGATTATCTCTCCAACCCAGGCATTTTTCCATGCCATGTCAGTCCTGATCTATAGATCTGGCATGGGAAAATAGAAACGTTAAATGACATGTTCATTCCTGGATGACCCCAGGGTTATCCTAACATATGAGGGCAAACTATTCTTCATCTCTTAGCTTTCAGATGTGGGTACATCTGGGCAGTAGGAGAGTGATAATCTCCCTCTGGAGCCATGACTGGAAGAGAAGGCCAAGTCATACCTCAGATTATACCAACAGGACATGGTGAGCCCATCTGATGCAGCTAGCTATGTGCTTGAACCCTTTCTGCTCTTTGACATTGTATAATAATGCTGCATGTTGAAAAGGGAATGAAAGATATCATTAAAACAGTAGTGCATCACAACAAGCAATTCAAGACTAAATATGTGCAATAAAACTCTGTATTTTCATTCTTCCATTTTTTTTCTCCCTCGTCCATCTATTTTCTTCTTGCTAGTTTTCACATAGATGCATACATAATACAAAGTCTTCAGTACTGAAGTCATCTTACCATAGAACAGTGGTAAGACTTCATTAACACTCACTGAGGTTTTGAACTACAGTTCGCCCCTTCAAACAACATCCAATCTTGATTTTAAAATTCCTAAAGAGAGAAAATACACTATTACTTTTAACAGCTTTTCCCTGTGTTCCTAACCTTTAGCAAACAAAAAAAAAAATCTCTGCGTATAGTCCTGCTTCATTTAGTTCCAGTGCCTACCAACTGGACCTTGTTCATCTGCTGGACTGAAAAACCCATTATCGATTCTTCCTGCCAAAACTATTAAGGATTTAAAAAGAAAGAAAAAAAAAAACTTAAAAAAGTTTAGCCATCTCTTTTCCATAGGTAAAGTAGGTGGTTTTTTTGCCAGCACCTCAATCATTCGCTTGACAATTTTTTGAACTTTCTCCAAGCTGTGACATCAATCCTGAATTGTACTCACTAGGCTGAGTGTAGCAGCAGTCATTCCATCGCCAGAAGCAGACATAAAGTTAAAATTCTTCTCCCTGTACACATATCCAAGGATTGTATTAGCCTTTTTTATGAGTGGCAACACATGGTGGCTACCATATGATTATTCTTATATTCTTCTACATGACATTACAGTAGCACCTCCTGTAATTACAGCTGCAGTTGTATTTTATACGTGGCTGTTCTGTTACAACTGTATGTGCTCACATTCACAGCACCCAGTAGCAGTGATCTGACCTTCACTTTTTATCACTGTCCTGTTTGCCGCTGCAAAATATTACAGTGTGATACTTCTCATTGTTACTCTAACTGCAATTGTGCTATTGTGTTTCTTTCTGAATACTTCTAGAATCCAGATAGAGAAATTCTGGGGAGGTAGGCAGGGTCTAAAAAGCCCCTTTCTATTACCTAAGTAATCTGTGGCACATGGGCATTTACATTCTTCCCCTTCCTTTTCAAAGAGCCTTTCATTTGTGAGGAATATCATGTCCATTTTTGATCATTTTCTTCTTGAGGCTAAACCACCTCAGTTCATGCAACTTTTGTCATACTAAATTTCTCATCAGCATCAATAATATTTGAATTCTCAGGTAGTTCATATTCTTCTTGGTGTGCAGTGCCTAAACTATACACAGTATTTCAGATGAAGCCCTACCATTGTCGAGTACAGCACAGAACAGGCTTATTTCACACATCTTGCAGGCTCTCCTCTTG
Source organism: Corvus moneduloides (assembly GCF_009650955.1). Lineage (NCBI taxonomy): Eukaryota > Metazoa > Chordata > Aves > Passeriformes > Corvidae > Corvus > Corvus moneduloides. The sequence continues at coordinate 73,205,302 of NC_045478.1, read as the reverse complement.
GTTAGAAACCTCAGTATTGTATTTGCTTTTTTCACAACAGCATCATAGTGTTGACTCCTGCTTAGCTTGTGAATCAGTACATTCCACAGACTCTTTTAAGAAAAAATGCCACGAGCCACTTGTTTTCCACCCTATATTTATGCAGCTGATTATTCTTGTCCTAATGTAGGGTTTTACATTTATCCCTCTTCAATAGTGCCCGGGCAGTGATGACAGCCCTCTTCATTCTTCCTGTAAGATCTTTGCCAATATTTTTGTGTTTCTTATTGCAAAACCCACAAGATACACAGGACTAGCCATTCTATGGATTTTTTGGTTTTTTTGCCTTTGGATTCCTATCTTTATTTGTTTAGAAGGCATAGTGAGTAAGGGTGTTAGATAAGCACCAGCTCTATTAGCAAGTACTTTTGTATGTGGACAAGGAGACAAGAGAAGAAACTTCTCAATTTGTGGGGTAAACTCCATGAATTCTGATTTGTTTACCCAGAGATTAAACCCAGATGTGAAGCAAACAGCATTAAGAAGAAAAAGGCAGGGGTTGACATTGGTTAAACCTTTGTAAAATTCCATGACGTCAAGCAGATGATTAGAATTTCAGTCAGGAGAAAGACCTCCAGCATGTATAGATTTCCTTTGTGTTCTCTTGCACTGCAATCATGACTTCTGGTGCAAAGTAATAAAAGAATTAGGTATAAAGACAACATCTCTTTTCAGTATTTTGTAGAAATAAGTCTTTATACAGTGTTTAGCTCACACTTAATAAGCAAAATTAAATAAACAACTCATCAGCAATTTATGACGGAGCCAAAACTGGTTCTGAGCACTCCTGGGAATATGGCAGAAATAAGATAATGTGTATAAATAAAAGTAGCATTAAATGTGAGTCTGAACACTGTTTTTGTATCACAAATACTTTTACTGGTAAATGTAAGTATTTGGGTTTAGTAGCTGATTAAATTTAGCATGTTCGCTTCAAAACACACAAAGCACCAGGATCTGTTTGACCTCACTTCTACAGTTTTGGAATCACCATTCAATAAATTTATTAAAACAGAAACTGGGGCAAAATGGGAAAGACATTTGTGTTTTGAGCACTGAAGTTGGTCTGAGCCTTGGATTTTGACCTGCTCTAGATGTGGAGTTTTTGTAATTCATTGCTTCTAGTGTCCCAGAAGCAGACCAAGAATGACTTTGAAGCACCTATTTTTTGTTGTTTGCATAATACAGCATTGCTCAAAAAAACTCAGTTACTGATTAAGGTTGTGTAGCAGACTTCAGTGTGGCATTACCTTTGATAATCACATAAATATAAGAAACAGTACTCATGGGCCTAGTCACAGGGTCAGAAAATACAAGTGTAGAGAAAAATTCTGTTCTCTCCAAAGGATTATGTTTTCAAATTTCCCAATGATCTCTCTGCAATCTGTACTCCTTATAGCATTAATCTCACAAAAACTGAGGGTTTGTTAACAGATTTCTGGAAGGGTAGGCCCTACATCAATATGAGAAGATACACACACACAGCCCTGAAAGATTCAGTTTGTAGTTTGACTGTCTTTTTGAAATTCAACTTGACTGTAACATCCTCCAAAGAATTTCCCAGCAATAACCCTCTGAGCTTCACAGTCCTTGGATAGACAGGTGATGTTGCTCTCTTGCTCTTCTGTTTGCTAACGTAGTGAAGGCAGCCTTGATTTAGTGCTTTCTTACTTCAGTAAGATCGTAAAACACAGTCCAACCAAAAGTGTGTGGATCTCATTTATACGTAACCAAAACACATCCAAAAATCCCACAAAACACAAAAATTCCTATGCTGAGAATTAGCAGAAAGTTCCACCTCATTTTAAAATGAGATGTTTAAAATGGAATAACCCCTCTTTTGGCTTTTCAGTGTTACCTGAGTGCCTCTTGGCATACGTACGGCAAATTTTTATGGCAGTTACACAGGTGTAACTTAATAGTCAAACAAGACTTTTTTTTTAATTCATCTTTTCCCCCATATAAATAAAAGTTGAGATTTGGATTTTTCCTTCTGACAAACAATCTTAAGTAAAATTAATTTGAAGGGGAAAAAATAGAGCGGTTTGAATCAGGAAGCAAGATACTTGGAAAAACCATATTTTGAAAAAAACTTTCCAGAAACTTAAACATAAAATCTTTTATATCTGCTAGAGTGCTTGACCTTTCCTTCTTCCCTCCACCTCCTGTGGATAAGTGCTTCCTGCCATGAATTGTAACATGGTAGCTTTAGCTCTGAAGCCTTTTCAGCTCCAGATACTAATTTCAGTGCCTGCCCCGGCTTCTACTGGAATTGCTTCATTTATTTTATAGGGTTTCACCTAAATTTTCCACTAGTAAAACTGCAGCCTCTCACAGATCCTGCAATTGCATAGTTTATTTTCAGAAAGAGAAGGTAGGCTGGGGGTTTATTTTGGGAGCTGGGTTCAAGCCCCTTAGCCACACACCTCTGCTGTCACTCTGGGCTTCACCTACAAAGGCTGTAGCTTCTGGCAGCAGATAATTCATGTTCTGTGCTGGGTCCAGGGAGACAGGAGCTACTGGGAGTGCACAGTGTGGAGTTTGTGGCTTAGCCTCTTCAGGGAGAAGGAATCATAGCAGGGTCTTCCCAGTTCTTTATCCTTTGAGTTATAAGGATAAAGTGGGCTCTTGTGAAGCTCATGACAGTAATCTTGCTCAACACTTGCCTAATGGGCCAGCTGCCTTGGATGTCAGAAACAAAGGAAACCTTCCTTTAAGGAAGGTTATTTATTTAAGAAGTCCTGACATGGACTAGCCTGCAGACCCATATAATCTTCAAGGTCTACCTACACCAGGAGCAGTTACACCCCTCAGTTTCTTGTGACAACCCTCCTCTGCACCAACGCCTTCCTGAAAGTTGTCACCTCTCACCAGCCTGCACTGTGTGAAGCATCCTGCTTCTGTGCTAAAATCATCTGGATGAGCTGGGGCTTGAAATTAAGGTGCTACATTAACCTACCTTGTACCTGTAGCAAAAATGGTTCACACTGGTGAGCAAGCTAACCCACACAGCTGTTCTTCAGATGATTCAAGAAATTTTGTCTCAATGAAATTCACTGGAAGGGGGGAGTTACCCAAATAGCAGTAATGGCTGCAGCTATCTCATTTAAACTGCTGCTCCAGACCTGACAGAGGCTTAGAAGGGTGAGTGACTGAGGCACAGCCAAATTTTGTGGGTTCAACATAGGCTGAATTACAATAGCAGAACAACTATGAATTCTCATACAAGTTTGTTATCTGGCAACTGAGGGCAAATTATCTATAATTTTCAACAATCTTGAAACCTGTGCCCAGGTTCTGCAAACACAGAAGGCCCGGTCCCTTTCCAAAAAAAGAATGGGAACAAAGTCAGTGTGCATGAGGATGGCTGGGAAGAACTGAGAGTTAAACCAAATCCAGCTGCCTTCTAGGAAAATGCAGTTTCTCCTGAGGCCTCTCTTGACAGTTTTGACAGGTTATAGCAGAGCCAATATAATTTCAAATTGCAAAATTATCTTCATAACCCTGCAATGCTTGGGTTACCTGACAGTCTAGACAGCACAGATGTGTCTGCATTAAGCTGGTGATTCTGCCCTCACCTGCAGCACACCAATGTTTTTTCTATCGATGGCTCTTTATTTTGTAGGTGACTAATGCATCAAGCTGCTGGAAAATGAGTTAATCTTCCTCAACCCAGTCGGCATTCAAATATGCAGCTCTCTAATCTGATTTTTAATTTGCGCACAGGATGCAGCATTTTTGGGGAGAAGGGTCAGGACAGAGACCGTACTCCTATCCATCACTTGAACATGAATTTTTTAAGTCTCAGAGTAAGGGCCAAGTTGCCTGTGAAGTATGCCAGCACCAAAATAGAATTTCTTTATTTGCCATGTCTGCCTTTCAGCACCATTCTGTGTGTTTTTTTCCATTGACAGGGTTCACGTTTTGCTCAGGAAAAGGCTATATCCACCCTCCATCTGTGAGCATGTGTTTCTTTCTCATAAGTTCTCTTTGTAAGCTAATGGGTGTAATAGTTGCCTTAGTGAGATCACACTGAGGCTCAGGCTTTCCAGGCAGCCACAGGCAGGCTCATGAAGAGTACATGGTTGCAGCTGCTTTGGATGGAAGCACTGATATGCATGCTTAGCCCCCTGGCTCACTCCTTCCCCTCTCCTCACCCACTGCTTAGCTCACCTAAAGATTTCCCTGGAAATCCATTTGTCAGGCTGTAAAGTCTTGGCTCTGTTTTTGAGAATGAGAAATAAATTTTAGGTCTACCAGGGATGTCTTGATCAACAGCATCAAGGGCCATGCAATCAATAGCATTTCTGACATAAAACAGGCTTGGGCTGAAGGTCTGATTAAGATCCATCCAGACCACGCTGTTATACACAGAAAGAAAGTAAAGCCAGGGTCTTGAAATATTTGCAAAAATAAGCACCATCAGCCAAGCCCGCCCTGCAACAAATCATAAGCAGCCTCATAAAGGCCCTTTACAGTCTCTGGTGGATATGATGTAAGTGCTGAGTGGCCCAAACAGCCCCTCCTCAGTCCCTGCCTGCCTGCTCTAGAAGCTCCATGTGTACCCAGGCAGGCACACTCCCTCCCTCCTGAGCGGCTGCCACTGCAGGGGAAAGGACAGTGCTGCTTTTTGAACTCTGGCACTGACACTTGCTCTGTGTTCTTCAACACCCACCTGGACTGCACTGCTGCAGTTGTGTGCCATAGGGACATTACAGTCACAAGAGAGGCACCACATGAAATACAGGAGGCAGGGAGTGATATGACTTTCTGGGAAGAAGCTTTAAGGGCATTACTAATTTCATTAAAGTTATATTCATGTCCCTCTAAACTACGGTCAGACCGTTATTTGTTATAGGACCTAACTGCCTTTGCATGTTGTGGACTGTATAGGAACAAGTTGTAGCTAACTGAAACTCCTAAGAAGCAATCTAAAATCATCAGGGGAGAAAAGTGGATAGAGCTAACATTACAAAGCAACAAAGCACCTTAAGAAAGCTTAAGAAACTAAGCACATATTTGTAGGCAGAACCCTTGTTTTGGTTCTTTTTTTTTATTATTCCTCTCTTATGGGTTGATTCAAAACTTTTTTAAAAAAGGGCTATTTTAGGATTCAGGAGATTTGTCTCAAAATCTTTCTAAAACAGTGGTTCTTGAGGGAAGTATGTATGCCATTACAAGTTTTGTATATAGGTTACACTGTAACATATATGAAATTGCATTTCTGAATCACCCTCAGGGATCCCTTGGAGGTTTTCCATAGAAACCCTCCCGCTCTCCCCCCCTCCACTTCATAGTGCATGTTAGAACACTGGTTTTCAAAAAATGTTTCTGTCCTGCTTAGGTCTTTTTGTTTTCTCCCTATAATTTCTCTACAGGCTTCTGGAAAGGAGAATATAGGAGGGCAATTTGATGCTGAAGGTTATATTCTGTCCTATTATCTCATTTACTGTATCTTACCTAAACAAAGCAACTAATTTGCAGCAGAGGATACTATCTGTTACTTAGTGGGTTTAAAATATTAAAACATTTTTATCCTGAAACTACCACCATCTGGAAATAGTTAGCATGGGAAAACAATAAAAAGCCCATCTTAGTTCACGAGAGTTGTTGCCTTGAACAAGAAGATTAGTATTCCCATTTATTTATTTATTCTACCAAAACATAATGTTAAGTCATTTTTAAATCCAAACTGTTTGGAAAGCTCCTGCTGTTGCTTATGTGTGCTAAAGCCCAAGCTGAGGTTATCATGTTTGCCTTGCAGCAACAAATGTCAATTTGCACTCCATAAAGCATTGTGCACAGGTTGTAGCTGTGATTGTAGATGGCTGTAGGACATACTTCCCTCAAGGATCACTGTTCCAGAAAGGGCCTCATACCACTCTAATATTCAGTATCCTTCAGGTTGATTTGGTTTATATTTGACAATGAGGTGCAGTGCTTGGTCCCACACAGGGGTGAGAGCTATGGGACCCAACCTAACCAAGTTACTTTAGCAGACCATGTACATACATGAGTGCTTTGAAGCCAGAGCGCTTAGCATCTTCTGGGATTTAGCTGGTAGTCCACGGAAGAAACAGAAGCATCCTCAGAATGTTTTCTGTTCTCTGGTGGATATCTTTGATATTAATGAACGCCAGTCCATATCATGAAAATACTTTTAAAAACAAATGGCATCTCTGCCTTCTCTTTTTACATTAGTGGCACATTGGAAAGAAGTATAAAGTCTGCTTACCACAGTATTGTGTCCTTCACTGAAAAAAAAAAAAAGTACCTGCTTCTAATCAATAAGTATTTGCTCAAGCAAATATTAGCTCTTCAAACAGCAGCTGCATTGGAAGTAGCTGCAGTTATCTCAGTTGCATATGTCACTCAGAGCAAAGTTTTTCTGTTTGCTTCTTTTCTAATCCTTGTTCTTTGCACTTCAAGAGAGAATAGGTTAAATTCAAACCTTCTAATCAAACCAAAGCAATTCCACAAGCAGGACAACAGAATTATTTGAGCATGTAACTGCTAGTTTATTATTTTAAGACTTTGTGAAAACTGTCTTTGATAGTTAATATCATATCTTCTTCAACATCTGGTAGAAGGGCAAGTCTATTACTATTACCCAATGATGCTTTCTCAGTTCACAGGACTTCTTTCTAGGTTCATCAGGCCAGTTTAAACAAGTTTATAATGATGCTCTTTACCTGCAACTGACCTTCTCCTTGTGCAACTTTTTTGGCTGGATCTGTGACTCAGCCTGTAGACACCATAGCCTAATGTTAATAAATGCTGGAGGGATCAACACTTACACCTCAACCACTACATTACAAACCAAAGTAAGTTGGCTGTCAGACAAAATTGTTCCAGCCAAGAAACTGTAGTGCTTCTCTCTTCATGTACTAAGTATCACACAAGACAAGACGACAGAGGAGCCATTGAAGCAAAATATTTGCCCAGTCCTAGACTGGCAAGAGAGCTTGAACACAGAAAGTCTCCTCTTGCTCCTCCCATCCCAAGGTTCCCACAGCTGTTCAACATTTCTGTGTGGTGCTCCTGCCAAGCAGGTGTCTCTGCTTCCCTGAGGGCTGTTAACAAATGACTATTCGAGTTCAATTTGTGCAATGGAAACTGTTTCCATTACAAGCATAAGTGAAATATATCCAAGCAACTGATTCTGGGATCCCAAAGCCCACATGTTTTCATAACCTATACCAACATAGCCTTATCCTTTCCACAGGTCAGTTCAATGATTTCTTTGTTCCTCAGCTCATGAAGCACAGGTTGGCAAACATCACCTTCACTAAGGCAGGTACTCCTCTAAATCCCCTGGTTTAGAGGCTCAAACTCAGGTCTGCTCAGAGCTTCATGTTCAAGAGATTATTAAAGCAAGAGAACCACTGCAAAAGGCTTACACACACATTCCTTCCTTATGCATAACTTAAATACTGTCAACACTTCTTTCTTTGCAGTCTAGTAATTCCTACATTAATCATTCTGCAGTTTAGTACTGAACAGAAGAATTGCATCATATTGTAACGATTTGACCAATCCTAAATTAGGGCTGCCAGAGTTGATTAAAAAGGTGGAAACTGTGACAGATTTTTAAATTACCTGGTGTTTTTAGTTGATCACGCATGATCAGAGCATTTCCAACTTTCCAATACATTCCTCACATACAGGGAAGACAGCTTGAGCTGTACTTCGGACTACAGCTCATGTCAAGTGTAGGAACCAAGCCTGTATATTAAAGTGAATTAACATTTTATTACATGGTATTTTTGATATTTTCAACATTTTCCAGAAACACTGGAAAATCTTAATCAGAGGGTACATGACTTGGCTCTATCATTGAGAGAAGGCTCACTGAAGTCCTTCAGGGTACCTGACAGGCAGGTGCCTGTAGGGGATGGATATGATAGTATCTAGGGTAACCATGCAAACAAAATTCAGCAACAAGAAAATAGCTCTTGAAACTTGAGTAGTCTTCAAGTTCTGCTATCTGCATTTCAGTTATCCTGACTAGCAATCAGTTTGCTTATTTAAACAAATAGTTGTCTATACCACAGACAGTGTTTTCTGTAATAGCTGACAGTTTATTCAGCTGTTAAACTTAACACTGCTCTGGCACTACTACTTAATCTCACAGCCCAGATACCTACCTTTCATAGGTATGGTTTTGCTCATGGGTGACACAACTTAAGCTTTGATATTCCATTCAAAAATTCAGAGTAGCTGTGCAAGTTCCAGTGTTTCCCCAGATTAAAACTAACATTCAACTCAATACTTAAAAGGTTCTTTATTTTACTCTTAGACTTAGGCTTTCAGGACACCTTAAAAATCAGTTACACAACAAAGACTGATATTGGAAAAAAGTGGAAGTGCAGTTCAAAAGAAAAAAAAACCAAACCCATAGTGTCTTCAAATATAAAAATATATATCCAAATTATTATCTAGGGAAAGTGTACCACCATTCTGCCTTAAGCTGGTCCTGCCAGCTTTTGGGTCATAACTCCCCACTACAGAGCTCAAGAGCTCACACTGGAAGGAGCATCTCCGAGGTTCATGTCACAGGCATGATTCAGAGCAAACTGCTTTGCTGCAGCATATGAACCCTATCTTAAGTTTCCTGAAAGCATTCCATATTTTTCCCTTGGGCAGTGGGTAATAAGCATCCAAACATCTCCTGGGAAGCATAGGTCATATACACAAAGCCATCTTCATCTTTGTAGTCCCTGTACACTTCTGCCATTGTCAAGGACATACTGGCTAGGCTTTTGTTGTTCACCAGCAGGTAGAAAGCTTGTGTAGCTGTTAGAGCCATCCTGCTCCTAATTGAAAAAGAGAGAAAAAGAGAATTAAGCATTAGCAAGTTGAATATGGTTTCAGCTTCAGTCTATGACATACGTTAAGTAGAGCAGTCACATTAACTAGGTACAAGGAATTCTGTGTAAAGTCATTATGTGGTTTAACATCTCCATCAGCAGGAAGTTAACTGTATTTCTGGAAGCTCAAAGGCCTGTGCTCTGAGGAAAGGCTTACATGGTTACACCAAAGGTGCTACTGAGAATGGACTTGGAGTTCCCAGTTACCAGGGAAAAGTGTGAATAGAAACCAAAAGCTTCTGCAGTGCAGATTTTGTAAGGGATTCAGCTCCAGACTGTTACACTTACTAAAGTCTACCTTCAAAAAAAAAAAAAAAGTCCTTTTCAGAGACATTACATTACAAGGATTAGGATCTAAGTTGTCCAAGAGCCAAAAGCATCTTTTACAGAAGTTATAATCTAGAAAGATCTTTTTCTATGCTTTAGTAAGTGTGCTGAAAAATGTAGCTTTCATATGTTGTCAGAAAATTCCACTAAATATTTTGGGAGACTTTTTTGCTGTAATGTTTCATAAAGGACAGTTTAGAAGCACATTTCGTTTCACTCAGTCAAGAGCTGCTTTGATCTTGAACAAATTCAGCTAGATGCAGCAAGAGAGCAAGGCAGTGACAGTCATAAGCCGAACAAGATCACAGAGCCCCAATACCCAGTCCATCAGGCAGGAAGAAAGCAGAACAAGAATCTTGTATAGACTTTTTTCACTACAATTAGGGAGAAGGGAGAGGACTATGAATCAAAAAAAGACCACATTTTTGCCCCAAATGCATCTGTGAAAACACCTGTTGATTTTCTTCAAACACTTGGAAGAGAGGGAAGCCATTACATTACTAACACCTTTACCTCCTCCTCACCAAAGGAAGCATGATGTCCCCAGGAGCACACTAGGAAATACCTTCTTGGGGAACAGCAGCCAAGACCAGCTGCAGCTCCAACCCACCACCTACCTGATGATGGTTATGAACTGTGCCATGGTCAGCTCCTCGGGAACCAGAAACTTGGTTTTGTCCAAGAGAGGAAGGTATTTCTCTTTATGGTATCTCTCAACAATTACCTGTTTTAATTAGAGTCACACTTAGCGAACCTAGAATACCTATGTCCCTTCTCCTCCCCTCACGCTTCTTTTCTTAAATAGCGGCAACAACCTCCGATAACAGAGATTTACCGGAATTTTTGTCGGGAACTTCGCTCGGATCCCTGCTACTTCTTCCCGCCGGGTGGCTGCGGGGCAGAGGAGAGAAGAGAAGCGTTACGTGTGCGCGCAGCCCCTCCGCGCCCCCGGGCAGCCCCTCCGCGGCCCCGGCGCCCCTACCGAGACTCTTCCTGAGCTTGAAGGGCCGGTCCGGCTGCGGCCCGGGCGCCGCCCGCATCCTCCCGCCTCGGCACCGCCGCTGCGCCCGCCGCGCCCGCGCCCGCGCCCGCACGGACCGGGACCGGGACCGGGACCGGGACGGGGACCGGGACCGGGACGGGGAGCGCCCCGCCCCGCCCCGCCCGGCAGCCAACGGGAGACGCTCCGCTTCTGAGCCCGCCTCTCCCGGCTGTCCCTCAGCTCCCGTCTGTGCGCTGCCGTCCGTGACGTGAATTATCCGCTCTGCGAGGTATTCTGCGTACGAGACAGTGCGATGCTTTGTGAGAGGTCTTTGACTACCCTGCCCAGTGGTTGACGGGTGCAGCTCAAGGCTGGACTGCCCCCAGCTGCCTTCCCTTTCCACATGGCCAGCCTTCTTCCTGCCAACAAATAGCTTTCAAACTATTTCTTTGTTTTTAAAAGAAAACCAGACAACCTACCCCACGCACACAAAAAGAAACCCCAAAAAACAAAACCAAAAAACCCACCCCCACACAAAAAACCATCCACCCACCCGTGTAATTTTTCATCTCCTCAGGCTACCAGATTGCTTGTCTTCTGAATGACTTGAGAGCTGAGTTTTAACTCTGGTTTTGTCTCTGAGGCACGGTTGTGATTTTAAGGGGTTTCAGGCAGACTTCAAGTCCATGTATTTGCTAAATATGATGAGACAGATTCCTTACCTTTTGGATTGCTGGTCCACCTGCTTTTACTTCAGCTGTCAAGATGGCTTTGCAGCCAAATATGGCTCAGCAAGGAGTAAAGTTGACTCCAGGCTGGTGGTTGCATTTTTAAGTCATCTCAGTGGGGATCTGGGACTGATCCTCGTTACTTGTTTGCTTTACTTATCCCTTTAAAATATAGGCATTTTCATTTTATTTGAAATCATTCTGATCATTATATAGTTGATGCAGCACTCTTGGTTTAGTGGTGGATTTGACAATGCTAGTTAATGGATGGGCTCAAGGATCTTACAGGTCTTTTCCAATTTAAATTCCATTATTTTACCAGGCCAAGGGCAACTGGAAGTTGCTAATTTTTGTGAGTTATAGTTTATAAGCTATGGGTTTGGCTGCTTTGTCAAGGCAAAGTTGATGACTGTCACCTAAGATCATTCTGAAAAGGAACATCTTTAATAACGTGTGTGTGCTCTATGTGTCAGGCTTTTCAACCAGCCTCTCCACAGCAGAGTTTCCAGTGGCTGCAGTCCTTAATGCTGTTGAGCTGTCCTTCTCTCTTGATCTGGAAGTGATGAGCTTTAGCCACACCACAAGCTCCCCCACGTGGCAGCACAAATTCTGTTTTGCAGAGAAGACACTTGGCTTTGAGGGATTCATAAGCAAGAGCACTCAACTTTGAGAAAGGCCTTGCGCCTACGCTGGAATGGTTTGGATACAACTCATCCCTAAGATTTGACCTTTGCATCAGGGTAGGTAAGCCTCGGGGTTTGCTTAAGTAGTTTTGAGTAGAGGTTTGAGAGAGTTTGCTTAAGCTCTTTTGAGTAGAGATGAGGTGACAGACTGGGGAAGTGTGAGTGAAGGAGGACATGTGCCACATAATTAACACAGTGCCATAAGTCAGTATGGTGAGTTATATTTAAGAAGATGAAGGAAAAGAGGAATAATTTGAAGGGTAAAGAAACAGCATGGACAGCACCAGGGGGATGTGGCGAGATCACAGAGTGTTTCTTTGGAACTGTGGTCAAGTGTGGGGCTTTCCAAAGCTGTTCAGGAAGTGTACCAGTTCTTCCACACACCCCTGCTGGTTTCTGCCCAGTGATTCAGTAGAAAGATCTGTGACCCACTTTGTGTAGAGAAGAGGGAACCTGCTACACCAGTGCTCTGCTTCCTGTGTCACCTCTCACTGCAGATGAAGTACAAAAGCATGGCTCCATCCAGGTATCAGCAGCCCTGCTTGCAGGGAGAGGTGGTTTTTTTCATGATCATAAACTCCTACAGCAGCATCTAGAGAGGAAAGTGAATAACTGATAAGGTGAGCCAAAGAAGATGAATTCCCAGCAAGCCTGGTAATCAGTTACAGCTCTGATGTCCATGAGAGCTAAGAGTGAGCACAAGCCCAGGCTTTAGTTAGCATGTGCTAACTAGTAATGTAAATGTGCCACATTTTCTGGAGGCAGAGAGAATGGGATCTCTGATGAGTGTCTGCATAGCACCTGCACTTGCTCCTGCAGTGAAATACCCAGTTTCAGACCTAAATGTGGAATCTATTCCTTCTTACTACCTTTCCCTTGGAAGTTTTTCTTACATGCACATAATTAATGAACTGATAGAGAAATTTTGTGTAGAGAAGGAGTACTCAGAGGATCCTATTGATACAGAAATGGAAGGACCAAAGAGAATTATTATTCTATTTCTACCTGCTTAAATGTCCGAAGCCAATGCTTCTGGCATCCTGTAAGTCCCTGCACATTAAAGCACAAACCCTGATCTTATCTTTCCACATCTTATCTAGTCCAGTTTCGTTGCCACATTCACAGCCTCTTCCAAAGCTCCAGGTTTGCAGTTGTGTAACTGAATTCTCATGTATCCATTGTCTGCATATTGAAGTGATCTACTCTGCAAGTGCTCTCGAACACTCCAACATGTCGCAGGGACACAATAACATAGCCAAAAGCAGGCATCTACTTTTTGCAAGTGCTGTGAGACTTGCACTGCTTTCAGGTGGATCTGCAAGCTGCTGTGGAGGTGAGGATCAAGAGCTGCCCACATTAACCAGGGAACTGGGGTGGTTTGAGCAGAGTGCTCAAGGAGCATGGATGAGTGCTCTGAGACCTTAGCCAAGATTTTACTTGTTGTAGGAAGCATACAGCTTCCTGGTAACTGCACTGCATTCTGCCTTCAGAAGTCTCCCAGTGTTCTCTGATGCTCCTGTACCATCATGGTTAAAAGCCCTGTGAGGGCTCCCAGCCTGAAGGTGGGCTGAAGCTTTTTAGTCTGTTCTGCCAAGTAGCTGAACAGTGCAATGCCCAATGAAAGAAAACCCAAAGTTCAGACTTAGTCAAGAAAAAAAATCAATGAATGTAAATATATGAATGGCATTAGAAGTGACTCAAGTTCCAGTGAAAGAGATTCGCTCCACTGTTACATAGTGAAAAGCACGCTGGTATGCCATGAACTGAGATTAGCTTTCCTCCGTGAGTCAGTACGCAGGTGCTACTGAGTTAATTCCAGTACAGCAAAACTTGGAGGACAAATGGGGCTTTGCTCTGGCTATAAATTCCATCCAGCACTTAATAATCCTGAACACAAATGGACATGTAAGCAAGAGAGGCTGAGGGATTAAGTGCAGAAGGCAGAAAACAGTTATCTGTAGACTAACAATTTAAATATGGATGGTACAGTACTACAGGGACTGAGATTTATTTATTTAAGCAGCCTAACTGAATAGGAAGAAAAACTGCAGCATTATGTTCTAGGGAAAATATGTGACTTGGCAAAAGGAAGGCTTATTTGTCGCACTGCAAAAGCCTGTGAAGTTCTACAGTATTATGCATAGTTATCTTAAATGCATGCTTTCAGGAGGGTTGTTAGTAAGTGAAAATAGTCAGGAGGGTTTGAAGAGCCCTCAAGCAGTGAGGTTCAGCCAGCCAATTTAATGGGTTTTAAAAGAGCCATCCTAAATATTTGCATGCTCCCTGAACATGGGTAGTTAGATAGGGAATCCTTTGCTTCCTTCTTCCCTTCTGCAACTGTCAATCTGTCTATATCTCCTCCTGTGACACAGAAGCAAACCCACTCTTGTGGATAAGCCTGAAGTAATTGTGTGCCAGTAACTAAGTTTCTGAATTCATAAGTCTTTATACCAAAAAGCTAGCTGGAGTATTATTATGTATAAGGGGATGCTTCATACTGTATCTCTGATTTTGGTCCTAATTTACCCACTAATAAGACTCAGATCATGAACTGAACTCAAAATGCTGAAGCAGTGGTATTTCTTGGTTGATTGGCTAGAGTTTATATGTACTTTTAGTTCTTTTTCTTTGTCTCTTGATTTTTTAACCCTTATATTGAACCTGGATCATAACTCTGATGATTTTTTGGTGTAGCCACAAGGATTAGAAATTATTTATGTTACTTTTATATCAGAGATTACATGACTGTTTTGTACCAGAGCTTGAGATTTTGATCTTAAAATGTCTCTTCCACACAAGAAGCTTCAGTTAGACTCAATCTCTTCTCTCTTTATTATCTTTAACTGTAATGCCTGGTGTTCAGCTCATTGTGATAGTTTCTTTATGCTAGTATTTGGGTTCAAGTGCACCAGCTGTACTTTTCTTGAGTGCTCTATCTTTCATTTCAAGATTTTTTAAATTGCTCTCAATATCAATTTGTTAAATTTTCAACCATATTTAAAGAGCAGAGCTATAGTGAGGTATCCTCAGTAGTGTTTAAGTTCTTCCACATGGTAAGTGCTTCTGGTTTAGCATCTTAAATTTTGCAAGAATTTGAGACCTAAATTCTCAGTATTTTTCAGCAAGGGTTGATCAAATTGGTGATTCTGACTAGATGTAAAGCCAAAACTAAATCAGTGACTCTTTTTGAGAAAAATTGGTGTAAGCTGGCAACCTGTCGGTCAAGGTCCCTGCAAGTACATCTTTAAGTTTCTGTTTCAGTGGCTTACCGGCTTTTTGTCCTACAGGGGCTGAGCTCGAAGTCTAGGAAATTGTTATAAAGGGAAAAACAGTATTGGATCTTCCTTTCCTGTCATCTGCTCTCCTTTCATCATTACTGAGATGCTATGTGTTATGTTTTCTGTCTATAGAAGAAACAGAATTCATGTTGTTGTTACTAGGCAATTTCCTTGATCAACTCTTTGAGAAACCAAAGCAATGTTCTTCTTGTGGACCAGAATCATGGGACACAATTTCTTTCTTATCTTATTGTGTCTGCTGTTTGACTTGGTAGAACATTTGCACTCTGGTTTGCTGATTTTGGTAGTGCTCCTCCTAGAGTACAAATCTCGGTGCTGGTGCCTTCGTGAGAAGTAACAGCATCACTTGCTCTGCAAAAACGGATGTAAAAGTTACTCTTTGTCCAAATATGATCATAGTATTGTTTGAAGTGTTTTTCCTTCCACAGGGGGATTTAAAGTATTTTGTCGAGTGTAGTTCAATTCTTTTCAGATAGGATGGTTTTGGCTTTATGTCCAGCCTTTTCCTGGCCTCTCTGTTGAGACTCCCAGGAATGTGTCAGGCAATGCCAAAAGTATCTGTTGGGTTTTGGTGTGTAGATACTGGAAACTGGTTTCTATTTTAACCTTCAAAAAGGGTGTTATAACTGACAGAGAGTAGAGGATTTTAAAAATAGCTTCAACATGTCTCTGTGAAGCTGGCAGCTTGTTGTTTGACCCTTCTGACAGAAGGGTCAAGAGAGTAGAGCTCTCTTTCAGGGTTGAAAGCCTCACCAGGAGAGCAGTGCCAGAGTTTCCAAGAGTGACTGGGACCCCTTGCATACCTCTTTTCTCAGGTGCATGTTTAAGAGGCCTGATCCTTACTGGGAAATTGTTCTGCCCTTAATGAAAATCTGGACTCTTAAGGCATCCACATTTAGGTACTCAGAAACTGTGGCTCTCAGGACTTGAAGGCCTTTTAAATTATTTCAGCAGAAATGTCTAAGGCTTAGGTCCGAATCCAAACACTATAGAAAAAAGTCTAAGTATAAAAGAGAGATTAGATTCTTCCTCTACAATGTCAAGACTGTTACTTTGTTTCAGGATTCTTTTTTGAGGGAATTTTCTAAGATGTTAGGAAAAATGCCAAGATTAATGTACGTAAAAGAGAGGGTTGTTGCTCAGCTATTTTAGAAGAGGGACCCCCTAACAATTCTCGGTGGCTCTGCTGAGTTCTGTGATCTTAAACAAGTCCTGGGATGCTGGCCAAGCCCCTGAGCCATATCACATACTTGGCCACATAGCAAATGCATTGCAGAGCTCAGGTCATATTCATGTGCTACAAACAAAGCTCTGGAGAAATGTTAACAATTTATTGGACATTAAAATGTTGACAGGTGCTATGGACTGATATGGGATTACTGTAAATCATAGCCCAAAGGTGTACATTAGCAGATACTCAAAATTGTCTACTTCAGGAATCTAACTGAGGATGATGAGTTCCAGAGCCCTGTTTTCTTAGATGCTGTGTATGGCCAATGGAGAAAGGAAGAGAGAAACCCTTGCAGAGTTTAGAAAGCAGGTGACTTTCACTCCCTGTATGCTTTCAGGTTCCCTATCCTCTTTCAAACTGTATCTTGAGAAGCAATGCAATGCCAATTTCAGAGTGCAGCCAACAAGAGCTGAAGTCAGGAATAGATCTGCAATTGTTACTGTTGGTGACTGTGGCCATAACAGTGGCTGCCAGCACAAGAGAATGGCCTTTGCCCTGACACCTCAGTGTTTGTCAGGGAGACTCTCAAAACAGTAAGCGTCCTGCACAAGAAATACTGCTCAAGAGGATTTTTTCCATGTTTTAAATTAAAGACTAGGTAAAGCAGATGTAAGACCTGATGAAAGTCTCATCCTATAAAAAGACATAGATACACAGGGTAGATGGCAATTGTGGAATACTGCCTAGCTCCTGTTGATAAGCTCAGGGAGCCCATATGTAAGGATCAAATGACTCAGAGTATTGGTATCTGGGTGGTTCAGTGCTAGGTTTCTGATATGCATCCTTCATATTGTCAATATCTCGTATCAATTTGTCTGTGAAAAAGACCTTTGGAACAAATGCATAGGATAGTGTCATTTTACTTTCCACTGTGCAGTTCCCCAAGTATATCATTTTTAATAGAGGACAAGCACCAAGTGTAAATTTCCCTCTAGATGTAAAAAGGATCTCTCAAACACAAGGTTGAACCGCACTTAGAAAGTAATAGTCCAGAGGGAACTGCTGGAGTTGCCCACAAGTGGTTGTGGACAAGCATTAGGTCCATGGACCCTTCTGGCAAATGTAAATCCTCTCCCCTCACATGCACACCTGGCTGTTTGCAGCAGAATGATGGATGTTTTATGCTGCTACCTAAAAGTCTCTTGGGCTCAGCAGTCAGAGGTGTTCATGTCTGAAACTATCTCTGCTTGCAGGCTGGGGTTTTTCATTCAAACTAAACAACTCCAAGAAGGCTGTGGTCAGACTGCAGAAGGACACATTAAACTTCTAGAGAGAAAAACAAGAGTTATCCCCCTTATTCTGTTTCAATGCATCTTTAAATATTTCATAAGGTGCTTTTCTGAATTTGTAGTATTCTCCCCTGCAGACAGCTTTTCCTTTTCCATTAGTTCTTCATAAACTGGCTTTCTTACATGTATCTGTGTGAACAGTGTCTTGCTACACTGAATTATGTTGAATATTATCCTGAAATATAAATACTGAAATGTATTTCCATGTATCACTAAGAGCCTATTGGGAAACCGAGTTAGCTTTGTAACAGCTGAGGCATTCATTTGCATCATCTTTTTACTGCGGAAAATCAAGCCAAATTACTCAGACTCACTCTTGTCCCGATCCCTTATGTAGCATTGACTCCATGCAAATGTTAAGTGCAAAATCTGAAAATAAATATTTTATTAACATAAGAACTCTTCTTGCCCTTGAAATTTCAGTATCCCCTGTGACCTGAGTTAATTCTGTTCTTGTAATTTCTTTATTGTAAGATGAGAAGCTGTAATCACATCAGACGTTTCAGGTTTTTTGTGTGCATCCTTGTATATATAAATATGTATTATTATATATAATTCTGAGAATATACTTATGCACACAGAAACCTAGATAGATAGATAGATAGATAGAGATGTAAATATAGATATAGATATATGTTATTTCTTCTTTTCCACTGAAGGTATGTAGTCAGATACACACTGGATTAAATAAGTTGCTATGGAAGTAAATGATACTGAATGATTAAACAGTCTGTGCTCAAATGCAGCATCTCACCAAACACTTCTCCAAAATAAAAATTCTTCCAAGGAATGATTTATAATTTAGACCTGTAAAAAGATTTCCTGGACAGCATTTGTTTCCCATGTGTAATGCAGTTTTAAATCTACTTTCTGATCCAACTTTCTGCAGTTGTCTCTGAAATGGCTTGGTGATGGATGGTGGCAAACCGCCTAAAGATGAGTAGATACCTTGCCTCTCTAACACATCCCTGCAGAGTGGTGAGTTAGTGTCTGGTATGGCAATGTCACAAAGAAGAGGAAGTGGGGTGAGAGAGTTGAGAGAGTTGCTAATCAAAAATTACGTAAGCTGGACTCACAGAAGAAGAGCTAGGCAGCCAACTTCCCAGACTGAATCTTCTTCTTCCATGAAGACTTAAATCACTTTTCAGGAAAGATTTTATTCAAGCAGAACTTCTTTTGAGGGCTTTTTTTTACCTGAAGCAGAATCCGTGTCCTGTGCATAGTTAAGTCCCACTCATGGGGATACGTGAAGCTGTCTCCCCTCTCTCAGGCCAACACAACCTCCGATGCAATGCAGTTTGGTAACTCCTGGTGAAGGTATTCTTACCATTAAACTCCACTGAGGTGGGCATCTTGCCACTTTTGTGTGGCTCTTTTAGTTTCCCGTAACTGCAAGTACAGGAAACTAACCTTGGGCCAGTTCCAGCCCACTGTGAGCTGGCTGTAGCACTCTGGAACCAGGCAGTGATCATTATAAAATGATAGTTTTTCTACCAATGAAGAATTACAAGAAGGGTTTGCCTTATGTGAAGGCTGAACTCTCAGACTCTGGATTAACTTCATAGCTGTGTCACAGCCATCCTGGGTGCCTTCAGAGCCTCTTTCACTTCTGATGGGATTTTCAACAGTATCTACAAAAGAGAGGTGCCAAATTTCTCATTTGTACTTAGTGCAGTGATTAGCACAGTACTATTTCGTCCTCATTTGGAATACACTTGATATCTTGAAATCCAAAGAGAAAGAAGTGGATATTATTATTTACTATGCTCAGAATTGGGGATATCCTATGAAAATTCTCTCTAGAAAAATGATTTTGAGATGTTAATTTCTCCACTGAAAGCTACAGTTGCATATTGTGACTTGTGCATGTAGTTTTACATTATGGACTAGGTAATTTTTGTCAGATTGCCTTGAATAATGAACAAATTCAAGGAGACTGAAATCTATTCAGACACCTAGTAATGATGCAAGAGCAAAATTCGTTAAGGTAAAGGTTTACCGTGTGTTGTGTTTTGTGTTTCAACCCAATGTTTCATTTACCTCCCTGACTATCAGAGTGTCTTCCACTGTGATCTGAGAACTGTGTAAATTGCATACACCAGTGAAGCTCCTGGCTGACCTACCGTCCCTTCAGGGCAGATGCCATATTGGTGCCTCTCTCCCTCCTCTCCCTCAGGTGTCTTGCTGGTGGCAGCAGTGACCTTCACGCAGCACGACCAACATCTCAGTCCAGTTCCCTTCCAGTTTGTGGCTGTGGCCAGTATCCGTGGCCACATGTAGCCAGTATCAATGCACTTCATTTGAACCATGCCTTCACTACCAACCAAAGTTGAGAACACACTACAGGGCTAAATGGACCTTTAGTCTGACCCAAACTTTTTTGTCCTAACATTACTAAAATGTCTAAGGGAGCATATTAGAATGTGAAATTATACTTGTCCACCCTCTGCCATTTGAAGTGCAATAATTTCCCAAGCCAGGGATGGCACTTAATACCCTCAGATGTCTTTCTATGACTCTGTCCAGTAGCCTTTTTAATTCATGCTGATATAAACTTAAGTATTTGCAAAAACCTGTTAGCAGTGATTCCTACAGCTTAGCTACACGTGGTGTGAGGAACCACCTCTATTTGTTTATTCTGAACCTTCTGGTTGTTAGTAGTTTAATCCAATGATCCTTCATTCTGGTACCTAAGGAAAGGACAATCATCCCCATCACTCAGTCTGACACACCACTCATCTTTATAAATGTTCCTGCAGTGTGAAAACAAAACACTGATTTTCTTCTCAGAAATAACAATTGAAACCAAATATTTTTTACCTTGGATGATCAAATGAAGCAACAAGAAGTGGCCTGCCTTTACACAACTTGCCCTGCTGTTTTGCATTTTCCAGATAAGACTGTTGATTTAGAGGCAAGTTGTTGTCCCTGTTTTCTAAATTTGAGTGTCCAAGTTATAAGGTTTTTGCATACTGTTTGATTGGCCTTTCAGGGTTATTTAAAGAAAAAGAAAATGAGAGTTTGGGGTTTCCACAATCAGCGCTGACTCAGGCACGCAAGAAGCAAGTTTGCAGAGGGAGAAGGTGGAGTTTTTCATATGAGATGTTTTCTCACTTTAACAGTGACAGACTGTAATGAAAACTCAAAAAACTTCAGTCAGCCTCTGGCTCTGTGCAAACCTACGGGGGACATTTGTGTTTGCCTGATAGGCAGAAAACCATCTAGAGGTTGGGAGTTTATTCCCTGTGGTCATTGAACTTCAAAAAGATATGAGCAAAATGTGAGTGCGTTCCAGAATGATTTGGGTTTCAAGCATGCAGTGAGCAATATCTTTTTCTACCAGATGGCAGTAGAAAGTAGGGCTGTAAAAGGTCTGCCTATGTGAAGGTCTTTAAGAAACAAAAAACAATTTTTGCACAGTACAGCACATCAGATGCAAGTTCAAACAACCCAGGATGTATGTGCTGCAGCCCAAGGTTCAGGCATGGTTTATTTAGGATAATTGTCCATCAGGGTAGTTGTCCCTTTCTGGAGTGCACAGGAAAGTCTAAAAGTACTAGAAGTATCATCTTGCAATATTTCTGGGTACCTCTGTCAAGATTACAAATACCTTAAATTTTCCTTGGCTGCCTTCTGCAAGATCTTGTTCTCACACCAATGAATAATATTCTTACCACAGAGCAGCTGGACTGATAATTAAACAAAAAATCCCTTATATCTCCAAAATAATATAGCTGAATAAACACCTGTTACAGAACTATGTATGTTGATAATGGTCTTAACTGGGGGGGGGAAGTGGGGGAATATTGTTTCTATTTTCTTCTTGTTAGTGTCAGCTGAGTGCTGAACATTCCACTTTTGCTGGGTGCAAAACACACCCTGTACAAAAGGAGCATCTTGCCATGGTTTCCACCCTGAGCAGTGGAGAAGTTGCTTGTGTTTGTAAGGGGCAAAAGTAAGATGTCTCTGAGCACTCTCTCATATGCAACAGTGGTTTTGGAGTGCAGCCAGCTGAAGCTCAGCCACTCTCTAAACATCACATTTGAGGAGAGGCCAGAAAAAGATTCCTGACACTCAAGTATGTTGTGGGAGTTTCCATAAATTGAAACTTCAATTCCCATTGTTCTTAGTGCTATCATGACTGCACAAATGGTTCTGTATCCACTGCCTTTCTCCTTTGTGTTATAAAAACTCATGCCTTACACAGAGCTTCCAGATGAAAAGATTAGGTTTGAAGTTTCCTCATGGAACAAATTTTATTTGATAGATTCCATGTTTTAGAGTCTAAAATTTCTTGCACTTGGTGAACTTTTACTGAATGTCCAGAGTCCTGAAGTAACCCTACAGCCATCCCCTGGGAGACTGGCCAAGGAGTCAGGGAGTCTGGGAAGCCCCAGACTTCTGATACCTGGCTTTGCTGTTGGTATTAGGACAGACACAACTTAGCTGAGACGTTCCAGTGTCTGAGCAGCTTCCTGCTGACTGGAGAACTGGGAAGAATAAAAAGATTTCATCTAATGCAAACTGAAACCAAATTCTGAAAAAATGAAGTTTCCTGTTAGCAGGAAACCCCCTTTCCTGGCTGTCCTCAGTTCTAACTTGGATGACTTCATCCTCTCATCTAAACTCAGGTCGCTTGTGCTTCTTGACTTGTGGAGTCTCAGTACACAAAGGAAATGTATAAAGATAGTGGATTATAATGATTGATGCTAATGAGAAGCACAGAAGGGTATTATCTACATTTAAAGTCCTAATGTGTTTCCTAACACTCTTTCTCTCTAAATAACCGGTTAAATCAGACTAGGTTTTAACAGATAGTGTTATATATAATTCCAGAAACAAATAATCTGACTACTGTAGCTGGAAGGGAATTTGTCAAAGTCTAGATAGGTTTTTCAGTCAACAAATCTATAGTTATAAATCCATAAAATAATGTGGGCCAGAAGCAAAGGTTAGGTCTTTCCCTCTCACATCACATGTAGCACAGGAAACAGAGTTTCACCTGGTTTCTCCCACATTTATACCAGCCATTCTTTAGAGCAGGAGGCTCCTGCAAAGTGGTGAAGGTGGTGGTTCCTGTGGGAGAGGACAGAGGCCTTCCACACAGCAAGGGAGGAGGAACTGGAGAAGGTGGAAGCAGCTTGGCCCCTGGCCAAAAGGGGAACTCAGAAGCTGCAATGGTTGATAAGTTCAGCAACTTTATCATCATGTGATTGAAAATGAAGGATTCGTCCCCCAGGATGCTTGTTAGAGCTCCCAGCAAAGGTACGTGACTGCATTTGCCATCAGCTCCTATGTATTTTGGTAATGGGACTGAGCCGAAGGATTTTGATGAAGCCCACTTACCATCCACTAAAATTAATAAGCATACTGAATACCAAAATCAGCTAAACAATCTAGGCATTGGTTTTGTGTTACATTGTCATTTCCGAATCATCATTTGTATGTGCTGTTCACAATACCTTGCAATTCTTTTTCCCCTATATCCACGTTCCACAATCTTCTAGGGTCTGTCATTCTCTTGCCCTCTGGACACAACCTACTTAACTTTTTTCTCTTGCTCCATCAACCTCTTTGCTCTTTGAATACTGATTATTGTTTATGTATTGAAAAGTAGATGTATTATGTAGTTAATTATATCCTTACCAATTATTCTTCCATTTCATTTGACATTGGAATATGATGCTTTTTTTCCTAGGTATTTCAGTTCCTTTGATAATAGCTATTATTCTTCTTGTAAATCATGTCTTGCATATAAAACAAAACATTTTGTACAGGTGTTCCCTTTAGCCAGGGGCACTTGGATTTGAAAGGTCCTCCATCAAGACTCAACAAATGCGGGTTAATCCCACTGTCATAACCTCTACATGAACTTAATTTTCATTAAAGAAACCAGAGCAAGATAGAAATGAGGAACAACTTAAAGATGCAGTATCTTTTTATTACTTGAATGACTCTACATGCAAAGAACACAGTCTGTATGAAATGACGGAATGTAACAAAATGAATGTAATGTGCAAAGGAAAAGACACGGCAGCAGAAAATATTGAAAAGCAGTCACAATAACAGTTCATGTTAATGAGAACTACTAACACTGGTGTAACTGAAACTTCTTAATAGCAGTCCAGCAAATGGAAGCATTTCTATAAAACAGCCAAACAAGAAATATTTCCCCAGGTATTTGATCCTATTTGATTTCTGGAAGACATGTTAAAAAATTATCATGTGTATAGATGGAGAAACACCATAAAAATTTGATTATCCTAAGAGTCTGCCTTGGCATATTAACTGGGAAGGAAATTTTAGGTGAAATGACAGCCACTAATTTTCTTACTTTCATTTGAGTACTGGCACAAAGGAAAGAAAGAAAAAACCCTAACCCAGGAGTTGTACCTGTGTTTTTTTAATATATTCTTTGGAGAGTTTTGGTCTACCTGACCTCAAAATATTTCACGAGAAGATACAGTATATTTTCATGAATGTCGAGGGTACACCAATGATGTTCCCATTCAGAGACAACAAAAATAAACCATTCTCAAAGATCTGGGAAAGGCTGGGTGACGATGGCTTAAAGTCCAGTTGACAGAAATGGAAGTTTAGTGCTAAATATGAGATAATAAAAAGATCCAGGAGAAATGCTGATTTATTATTGATCACTAATTTATCTGTAGAGTAACAATTTGAACAAATGTTTACTGAACTGATACAGGATTCTGGAAGTCCATGCCCAATCTACCTGCTGCAAAAATCTTAAGAGCTTTGTTGTAGAAAAATACAAAATAGACACAAGAAGTGAATCTGAACTGAGAGTTTGAAAACGTCAGGGATTAGAGAAAGCAAACACTTATTCCCAGAGGCTCTGATGATATCAGGCAAAACTGCCAAATAATACTTCTAAGGAAGGCCATAGGGCAAGACTTTCTCAAAAGCAGGTCAATGACTATAAACATGTGGCTTGTGCTTCTGGCACCTTCACTTGAAATGAATAGCAATGCTCAAACCAGAAAGAGCTCAGCACGGGTATGAAGAGCTTCCTGTCTCTGCCTATGAGACACATGTTGGCACAGACAGACTGCAAACCATTGCTATCAGTAAGAGGTCAGCAGGCACTTTTTCTACTTTCAGTTGCAGTTGTATGAGTGCTAAAGAGAAGGCAGAGTCAGAAAAGACTTCAGCAGTAGCTGGCATTCTATCTGCAGTTTTTGGAGGAAGTGCCAGGGGAGGGGAAAGCACCAGATCCTGACATTTTAGAAGTAGCTGTGGTGAGGTTCTCTACAGAAAATGCTTTATGTTATGGGGCTAAGTGCTCAAAAATTTTGAAGATTATACTAATGCTGTGTAATAAATACTTCAAGGTGAAGTATACTTCATATTTGTATACAGAGAGGTAAGTATGTGTGGCACTTCCCCTCAGTTCTCTGTCCTAATTGTTACCTTTCTTTTTAAGTGCAGAAGATTTGACAGTCAACTTCCGAAGCTCAGAGGGACTAAGCCTGTTGAGAACAACTCTTACACCTTTAACAAGACCAAATTTCTTTCTCATTTCCTTGTCTATATCCTGACGTGCTTCTTCATCATTTCTTTTTTGCAAGCCTTCTTTGGATGGGAATGCAGTCTTGTTGAGGAACTGAAATGGGAAAGAGTAGAATTTGACTATCAGGAAGTGAGCGTTGACTAGTCATTTTCCTCCCACCCCAGTTTATTTTCACAGCTTTTTTTCTACACTCACGTACCTTGACGATGTGGCTTTGCAAGAAGAATTTAATTCAGGAGGGATCTTGCAAGCCATCCCTTCTCTATTCTTCCATTGTTACTTTAAAAAATTATCATGATGGCACTCATCACCTGTTTTCAGAACAACCTTCTCCTTTGGGAAATATCTTGCCATTGTATTAAATTTTGCCCTATTGTTCTCTAAATAGCAATAGAATGAAATGCTTTGGTCCTGTTCAAATACTAGAAAAATTTTGGTATATCTCAGGCCGTATTTTTTTCTCAGAATTATGTAATTATATATCTTTTTTTATAAACAGTAAAGTCTTACAGGCCTGCAAGCTTTAATTTGATTTCCTCTACAGTGATTGTATCCACTGGATTTCTGTTTAGCTTCCCCACAAAAGCATGAACAAAACCAGGTCACTCATCTTTCACAGCCCTTGCCCTCTTATCAATATTCTGAATAGTGCACTTTGCGTTCAGCTCTGTTGAAGAGGAGAGCAATTTACTGTCCATACACAGACACTCACCTGATCATCATAAGTTACCACCTGCTGCCTTTTCCTAGCAAGAGGGGAGCAGTTCTTGGGCTGAGAGATGGTAGTCATCTTGGGTGAAGAGAAATGTGTTTCATTTGATGTTTTCTTTTGGGGTGTGGGGGTAGCACAGGTTGTAAGACATTTTATGTTCTGCTTCACAGCATCCTCTCTCAACAGCAGTGGATGTGAAACTTGGAATGTTAGTTTACGAACAGAAGGACACGTAATGAGCCAAACGATGGTCTTCATAAACAACATATGGTGGCCAGCTATTTTCATTTCTGCTGCCAACTCTTCATGCCTCATTACATATAGAAGGTAGACTTGACCATTAGAGATCATTAGAGCATTTCCCTTAAAGAGAGGAATTTCCGGTTGCTCTCCAACAGGACTAATAGATGAAAGTGTTAACATATTCTTATAATCCTTATTGCTGAGTGACTTTAAAATTTCTGAAACAACACTGTTAGATGACTTTACAATAAGAGGATAGGATCTTGCTGTCTTTCCATCTGGCTCTTTCTGTGCAAGCTCTTTCATTGGGGTTATTTGGGAACATTTCTCATCTTCAGTTACATCAGGACTAGAACAGT